>NW_024080877.1:1012380-1742343 GCF_003009895.1 Hyaena hyaena
GGGGGAGGGATGGGCATGGAGGAGGGCACTTGTGGGGATGAGCACTGAGTGTTATGTGGAAACTAATTTGACAATAAACTATTTGTAAAAAAAATAAAACAAAATAAAAAATAAAGTTAGAAACTATGATCTTGAAAAAAAAATAAAAATAAAAAATAAAGACATCTTTGGGGAATTCTGAAAATTGAGCTGTAGAGAAGGCAAATGGGAAAAATCACAAAATCAGCAGAGTAGCTTTCCAAGGAACACTCTGATGAGGTACCTGAAGAGTAGGAAATGGTTCAATAAAGCTGACTGAGCAGCTATATTCTGGGGCAGCTAGCAACCTCAATTGTTGCTGTATTGATTTGAGCCAAGCTTGAAGTAGGGCAGGATCTGAAATCACTCTACTGTCTCAGTGCCCCAGAACCATCCTACATTCAGCCCTAAAAGCAGGGGCTATGCACAGAGTACAGGGGAGAAGGGGAGACCCCACCTCATGGAATGCAGCAGGAGGAAATTCCCATTACTTGGTGAAGGAAAGCTGTTGAACTGATTTTTAAAGAGTCTATAGGTAAGTGAGGGGTATTAACTATCCATACCTTGTGTGCAAAGTGCAAATGTGTCTAGGATGCTCTCATTCAAGAGAATAAAATAATCCCTTTAGTTTGCTTTTCTTCATCTGGTTTCCATTTTTTATTATCTAAAAGCTGAAACTGACACAGATTTTTAACCAAAAAAAGCAGCAACTAGTCTGGAAATATAAATAAAAGGAAACAGTGGGATATAACTTTATGTACTTTGTCACTAAATCTTTTTTAAAACGATTAAAAAGTCTCCGGGCACCTGGATGGCTCAGTCGGTTAAGCTTCCGGCTCCTGATCTCGGCTCAGGTCATGATCTCATGGGGCGTGAGTTTGAGCCTGAGTCAGTCTCTGCACTGGCAGCATGGAACCTGCTTGGGATTCTCTCCCCCCTCTCTCTGCCCTTCCCCTACTCTCTCTTTCTCTCTCTCTCTCTCTCTCTCTCTCTCTCAAAATAAATAAATAAACTTTAAAAAAATAAAATGATTAAAAGTCTTTTCTGCTAAAAGAATTATATAGGTCAATAATTCTGAATTCTAAAAAAAAATACTATTTAATTAATATTCTACAAATAAGCACCTAATACAATTATTTTATTTTTTTTTTTAGTTTTTATTTATTTTTTGAGAGACAGACAAAGTGTGAGCAGGGGAGGGGCAGAGAGAGACAGAGACACAGAATCTGAAGCAGGCTCCAAGCTGCCAGCACAGAGCCTGACATGGGGCTCAAACCCACAAACTGTGAGATCATGACCTGAGCCGAAGTCAGACACTTAACCGACTAAGAAGCCCAGGCGCCCCCAATTCTCTTATTTTAGAAGCAAGGACTGTACATGTAATGTCTCCATTTCATATAAAATTTTCATATGAATGTTGGATATTTGGTTGTTAATGTGAAAATGGGCCCTTCAAACATTACTGTTTTTCTCATCCTGTATTCATTTCCAGTAAATACATGTTTTTTCTTTGTAAGAAAAAAAAATTTAAATAATACCCAAACATTTGTAATTATGTTCCATGTTGGGCATTCTGCTGCAAAACCATAAAAAGGGGACACAGGAAAAAAATCTAAATTACAGCGGGATAATGTATTAGTCTCCTATTGTGGCTATAACAAATTACCACAAATTCAGTGGTAATACCACCACCTTATTACCTTACGGCTCTGTGGGTCAGAAGTCTGCAGTGGGTCTCACTGGGCTAACGGCAAGGGGCTAGCAGCGCTGCATTTCTTTCCTGAGGTCCCTGCAGGGAATCCACGTTCTTGCCTTTGACAGCTTGGGAGGCCACCCACATTCCCTGGCTCATGTTCTCCTTCCATCTTCAAAGCAGCAGTGACCAGTCGAGTCCGACTGAGTCTTTCTCAGGATGCCATCTGTCTTGTTCTGACTCTTCTGCTTCCCTCTCCCCCATATAAGGACCCTTGTGATTGCACCAGGCCCTGGAGATAATACAGGATAATCTCCGTATTTTAAGGTCAACTGATTAGCAACCTTATATCCCTCTTGTCAAATAACATATTCAGGTTAGCAAGCAGACATCTTCCTGCCTACCGCAGATGGGATGGGAATGGTCTCATGGGATATGCATTTGAGGGTCCTGTGACCTTGAGTAGCCAATAAATGGTTTAGTGGTGACCCTAACACTCACTGAAGACACTGCAGAAACAGAAATACCTGAGACAAATTTTGCTTTTTCAAACTGGAAAGAGCTGCTCAGTCTAGGACTTTCCACCAGCTAGATGCCTGAAGGTGTCCATTACTCTATGGACCAAACAGGACATCTGGCAGGAAGAGTCTGGAAGAGAGGTGGGACTTCACACAGTGGTCTACATGCAGAAGGTGCCTGGGGGTGGGCACACTGTGCAAGCTGCTTTCACACGCAGGATCCCATGTCATCTTCACTCCCACCCCACCGGGCGGTGCCCGGCATCTCCGTTTCACTGCAGACATGTTAAATTGATTGACTTGCCTGAGATCATGCTCTCAGGGAAAGGTAACTTCAGGGCCTGATTCATCTCTACTGACCCAACCACCGGCTTCCCCCACTAGTCTGTGCCTCCCCTGGAGTACAGCAGACAGAGTGCTGAGGGCCAGGTGACTTAGAAGACACCAAAATTAAACATTCACCTCATCAGACTCGGTTGAGGGAGAGGAAGCAGACTGCAAAACAAACTCTTTCAGACTAAGTAAGAGTAAGGTTAAAAATACCAATTTTAAGTTGCATTCTCTATACTCTTAACATACATAACATCAGTTTAGAAGATGTATTTGCTAGTGCCTCTCACAATATCTGGCTCATAACTGGGACTCAAAAAATATGTTTCACAAATAAACATCACAAAGTCTTACAGTGTCCTTCAGTGGGAGCTTTGATCTGACCAGGACATAAGAATGGGAAAGAGTGAGATTTTGATGTCATCTGTTTCTCCTTGAATTCATCACAAGGAATTAATTTTTTGAATGAAGTCCCCAAAAAACTCCCTACAATATGCTGGTTCACAAATTACACTTACTAGGTCATAACTAGCATGAAAAAAATAAAGTGTGGGGGCACCTGGGTAGCTCGTTCGTTAAGCATCTGCCTTCAGCTCAGGTCCTGATCTCATGGTTTGTGAGTTCGAGCCTCACGTCAAGCTCTCTGCTGTCAGAGCAGAGCCTACTTCAGATCTTCTGTCCCCCTTTCTCTCTCTGCCGCTCCCTTGTTCACACTCTGGTGTTCTCGTTCTCTTTCATTCTCTCTCTCTCTCAAAAATAAATAAATAAAAACTTAAAAAAATCTTTCCTTAAAAAAAAGTGATTGAGTAGAATAGAAAACAGCAGAGTGAATCACACATATTAAAAGTAGTATTTCATAAATCGATTATTTCAGAGTTATGATGTCAAGTGTATATCTTGGATTTCTTGGTAAAGTGTATCATGGTATCATGGTAAAAAAAAAAAAAAAAGTGAAAACTGCTTCTATAGTTAAAAACATTCCCATCACAGAATTCTGGAATAGGCTAGCTTTCATCTGGTGATAATTATCAATAATTGAGTTCAAAATGGTTGTTAATTTTTAGCTACCTAGGTTCCTATTGTCTTTTCTCATGGCTGTACAAGCACCTGGAATTCCGGACCATTCCAACGAGACAAAGCAACAATGATGCTAAGAGGATCACCTCCCTATTCTCTCTTCTGGGGCGCTCTCAACCCCTTACCGACACATTGCCTGGAATTCCCTTTCCTCTTTGACCAAATCAGAAGAGATGTAAGCATGGTGATGTTCCTAAAGGGAGGGGGAGGCATCTATAAACATTCAACTGCTGCAGAATTCTCTTCATGCAGCCATCGACCCTATTGTGACATCAACAGCTGGCTTTCAGGGAAGCCATTTCTAACAGTCAGGATTTAAAGTCCAGGAATGCCTCCATACCCCCCACGCCCACCCCCACCTCGAGGAAAGCTGGCATGCCTCTCACTAGTCCGTGGTTTGAAGGCTCAGCTATGCATGCTCAAAAAGTCATTCTCTGGGAGGGCTTCCCAAGAACTCTCTTCTGGGGAATCTTAGTGTTATCGGGAAAGAGCCAGGAAACCTTCCATGGGCTATAACCTCCAGATGAAAGGTCTGAGTTTCGTCATCTCTGAACTCCCTGCAGTGCATAGTAGAGCCTGGGTGCAGGCTACCTGTTACAGACTGAAGCTGCAACCTCCAATACAACTGTATTTGGACATTGTTTAAAAAGGTAAACAAAGTCAAATGAAGTCATAAGGGTGGGGCCCTAATCCAATAGGATGGATGTCCTTCCTTCCAGAGATCTCTCTGGATCCGAACAGGCTACATTTTTCTTCCATCAGAATTCACAGCAGCTTTAAGTAGCTATTGTAAAACATGAATGTTAAAAGAGCAGGTCACAGAAAAATATATACAATATTTTTATAAATCTTTCATTGATTCAATATCAAACAATATTAAGCAAGCAAACACACAAAAAATGTTTGCAGTAAAACTGCAAAGAATATTAGGTGGGCGATAAAAGCAAAATTTAGGAGGATGCTTTCCTCTGGGGTGAGCAGACAGCCACTGGGAGCTCATGCATTGCTATTAGGGGGCCCCATGGGTGTCCATTTCATTAGAACATCTCATCATGTATTTCTGTCACATGTATTAGTTTATATGTATTAAATCTTTCATAATTAAATTTATAAAAGTAAGATGTTAGAATAATATAACATCTATCAGTTAACAGTAGCTATTCTGGAGAGAGGAGATATGGGACATTTCTATTTACTAATTTTTACCTCTCTGTAACTTTTTAATTGTCCTAAAATGCTAACATAATATTATATTTGGAAAAAAGTCAAGGAAAGTTAGGGAAGTAAAAAGAAGCTATTGGACATTTATGATTACTTTCATAATTTCTTTAATCTTCCCTCCCCCTTCATTTTCCTGAGTAATAGGCTAGGATGAACAATTGACCAGTTTTAAGAAAAATGTATTGGTTGGTCTAAAATAATTTTGATCCACAGATCCTATGGCTCAGTATTGATTTATTACATATATTACATAAAAATGCATTTGAAATATAAACTTCAGCTGGAATTAACCCATACTCTTTTGAAATGAAAATAACAGCTATATGGTTATAATAAGAATTCAATCACTCGGTAGCCTGGTTATTAGGAAAATGCCAGGAAATAGACATCCAAAAGAGAAATTTTCTTATTTCTTTTCCTTTCAAGACAATTTAGGTAAATTATAGACATTTTGCTTTCAGAGCTGAGGACTATCAATAGAATTTTAAGTGTGGTTCATTTATATTAATGTCTTCAATTTAGAATTTCTTGAGCCCTTCTTTCTTTATGATGGTAGTTTTCAGTTTAAATTGAAATAGTTTTGTAAGGCTAGTAAGCTGCAAATCAAGAAAAGAGTGTTTTTGTGTGGCTTCTATGTTTTCATAGAACAGGAAATCATTTGAAAGCAACCATTTCTATACTTACTATATTTCTAATTTTTGTCATTTTTGTCTCTGTCAACTGGAAACTTGAATAGAACCAAACAGAATTTAGATATCCAACACACAAAAAGATTTTATTCTTTGGAAAATGGAACTACTTTGCAAAATGTGTCCCAACCTTAAAGATTTGGTTGAGGGTGGGATGAACAGAATGTGCTCCCTAAGGAATGTCTATATATATTTTGGTCCAATTATGATGAATTTCTCAAAAGAATATGTAGGCAGCTCCTTTAGTGGTCAGGTGGGACTTATGGGCAAAGGGAGGGAGTGACAATCAGACCAAATATGATCACAAAAATGAAACAATAAGTAACAGAAGAAATACCCTCTCAGTCATTTATTCATTCTTTCCATCATGTATTACTTACTCATTATGACTCACATGCTGAGAAGATGAAAATAAATCAAACAATGTATATCAATTATACCTTCATAACACTAGATTTTTTACTTTTATTTATTTTTTAACTAGGCTTCACACCCAGCATTGAGCCCAAGGTGGGGCTTGAACTGAAGACTCTGAGATCAAGACTGGAGCTGAGATCAAGAGTCTGAGGTTTAATGGACCAAACCACCCAGGATCCCCTAAAGCTATATTTTTTTTAAAAAAAGAAAGAAAATAGCGGCACCTAGGTGACTCAGTCAGTTGACCTTTTATTTCAGCTCAGGTCATGATTCCAGGGTAATGGGATCGAGCTCTGAGTTGGACTCCATGCTGTGGGTGAAGCCTGCTTAAGATTCTCTCTCTCTCTCTCTCTCTCTCTCAACCCCTGCCCCTCTCCCCAACTTGTGCTCTCTCTCTTAAAAAAGAAAAAAAGATGGAAAATACATTGAACAAAACCCAGTACCCTGAGTGGGGAAATTCCAAGAAGGGAGGGACTAAGGAAACAAGGAAATGCCCCAGTGAGGCTGTAGAGCGAGAAAGAATTTCAAGAGGCACAGAGAGATGGAAATGGCACTCCAAGAGATGGGTCCTCGTGGACAAAGGCACCAAAGAGTGAAATTGCAGACTGAGGTTGAAATATAGTGTGCAGTTGGGTTTGATTTCTCAATCAATGTCTCAATTTCTGAAGGAAACACTGTGGAGGGTTTGCTGAACCAGGGAACCAAGGTGAGGAGTTGAAATTTATTTTAGTACCCAAAGGAGAGTCTTAAACGTTTCTGAGCAGAGAGTTGACATATCAACTGAGTAGTACTTCAGAGAAAAGACTTCCGCTACAGTGTTCAAAGAACTAAGGGAACATAGAGCAAGCAGGGAATTGTTTTCCAAGGCTATTACAATCCAAGCAAGAAGCAATAAAGGTCTTCAAGACCTACTCATGAGTAAACACAAAAGAAAACAAACCAGGGGCACCTGGGTGGCTTAGTCGGTTGAGCGTCCGACTTTCGCTTGGGTCATGATCTCGCAGTTGGTTCGTGGGTTCGAGCCCCGCGTCGGGCTCTGTGCTGACTGCCAGCTCAGAGCCTGGAGCTTGTTTCAGAGTCTGTATCTCCCTCTCTCTCTGACCCTCCCCTGCTCACGCTCTCTCTCTCTCTCTCCTAGAAATAAATAAAACATTAAAAAAAAAAAAAAAGAAAGAAAGAAAACAAACCAGGGATAAATGGTACCTCCTTACCTTGATAATGGACATCTACTAAAAATCTACACCAAGCATCGCCTTAAGGTCAAAAATATGCAAGGATTCCTGCTATTATCGTTTTTATTTTAGGTCATCCGGTGGTCCTATTCAGTGCAGTGAGACAAGAAAAAAGAAGTGAAAAGTATTTGTTGTGGAAAGAAGGAAAAAGAACTGTCATTCCTTAAAGATGATAAGGGAAACCTGGGAGCTCAGGTCACGAGCTCATGGTTTTGTGAGTTCAAGCCCCGCATTGGGCTCTGCACTGGCAGCATAGAGCCTGCTTGAGATTCTCTCTCTCCCTCTCTCTCTGTCCCTCCCCCACTCACACTGCATCTGTCTCTCTCAAAATAAACTGTAAAAATTTTTTAACAATAAAACCTACTCACAAATTTTAGAAGACATTTTACTAATATGCTTGAATGTATAGATGGACTTAGAAATTCACAAAGGAGACATAAATCTCTACATTTTTAAGACACAGAAGAGCAGGGTGAAAAAAGGCTTTTTTGTTTGTTTGTTTGTTTGTTTAAAAAAAAAAGCATTAGGGAAGCCTGGGTGGCTCAGTCAATTAGTGTCCAATTATTGATTTTGGCCCCAGTCCCGATCTCATGGTTCATGAGGTAGAGCCCGGAGTCGGACTCCACACTGACAACATGAAGCCCGCTTGGGATTCTCTCTCCCTCTCTGCCTTTACCGATTCGCACTCTCTCTCCCTCTCAAAATAAATAAACTTGTTTTAAAAAGGCTTTATAATCCTTTTCTCTGTGGATAGATCCAGGTAAATCAAGAGTACATTGAAACAGTCAGGGTCTATGGGGTGCCTGGGTGGCTCAGATGGTTGAGCGTCCGACTTTGACTCAGGACACGGTCTCATGGTTCGTGGGTTCGAGCCCCGTGTCAGGCTCTGTGCTGACTGCGCAGAGCTTGGCGTCTGCTTCAAGTCCTGTGTCTCCCCCTCTCTCTGCTCCTTACCCCTCAAAAAATAAAAAAGCATTAAAAAAACCATTCAGGAGTCTAGCCTACAAGATTTCCTAGCAAATGCACCCACCCTGAGAGCACTGGCATTGTGTTCTATGAAACACCCTAGACAGCCTCTTAGATGGAAATTATAGCAAGAGTAAAGCTGATTCTGACCTTCATACAAAATCTGATATCAATGTAAGGGCAAGCAACAGAGAGGGAACAAAAAAAAACCTCCACTTTCAAGTACAGCCCAGGTTATAGCGACCTTCTCTATAGCAGCTCCCAAATTAAGTTTCAGCCCAGTGGGTTGCTAATGGTATACACCAACTAAACACAACTAAGTGTGCATATTTACTGCAGGATTGTTGATGAGAGAGGTGGGGCTGTCTCCAAGAGACAGAGAATGTGAACAACACTTCCTGCATTTAATTGACAACAAACCCTTTTATCAGGGAAAAACTCAAAGAGCTTGTGTCCTAGAGAAACTCCAATTTAGAAAATGCTGTGCACCTGGACATTCTCAACTCCTGTTAGGAACCCAGATGTGGATGTGACACAGCAAATAGTTAAAAGCAAGGACTCCAGGACCTCGCTGCCTTAGTCTGAACCGTAGGTCCACAACATACTTACACTTGTGTGACCTTGAGCAAATAAATTAACCTCTCTGTGCTCTAGAATCCTCATCTGTGGAATGCAGAGAGGACTTAGGACAATAGCGGTTACCTCACAGGATAGCACTGAGGATTAAAGTAAATGGATGAACATTCAGTAAAGTGTTTACGTAAGTGTTAAGTGTAGCAGATTTTGCTATATGCTGTCACTATGTTAGAATTACAATAGTTTGGGGGCGCCTGGGTGGCTTAGTCGGTTAAGCGTCCGACTTTCGCTTAGGTCATGATCTCGCGGTTCGTGGGTTTGAGCCCCGCGTCGGGCTCTGTGCTGACTGCCAGCTCAGAGCCTGAAGCCTGTTTCAGTCTGTGACTCCCTCTCTCTCTGACCCTCCCCTGCTCACGCTGTCTCTCTCTCTCCTGGAAATAAAATAAAAAACGTTTAAAAAAAAAAAGAATTACAATAGTTTGTGAGCAATTGGGAAAGAGTATAACTTCACTGGTCAAAGAAGATCATTACTCTTCATCTAATGGGTGCATAAGTGTCTGTAAAAAGAACAGTAACACATACGTTGTTTGTAGTTCTGCTAATCGAGATACTCTCTTACCTGACATTTATATTGAACACACTCTTGCCTCGAGTTGTGTTTGGGAAAAGGTGGGCTGGGGAGAAGAGAATATAAAAAAGAGGCTATCCTTAGCTTTAAAAACACTGAGGAATTTTCTTTAAATACAGTCCTAAACATCCATAGAAAAGCACCTTCCCTCCAACCTCCCATACTTACTTTCCAAGTAAGTTACATCTTCTGGAAGGAAATTTCGTGCTGAAGAAATTCTGCCAGAATTAAGCCATTTTAGAAAGCTGTCTTCCATCATCTCTTCCCTCAAAACAGGCAAGACCAACAGACACGAGACTACTGTTGTACACGCAGGAGCCTTTGACACGTGCAATAACCCACACTAAGCAGTTCTCACCTAGGATGGCAAAGTCTTCCAGGAAACATCCAAACCACCATAACAACGTTATGTTAAATATGGCTTAAGTTACATATACTTTACCTCAAAAATGAGTTCACTGCCAAATAGGACACTCATATATTCCTAGAGGCTGTAGGAACTGGTCTCTACAGGAAGCAACGGGACAATATTTAGTAAGATCAAGTAAAGTGTTCCTTGCATTGCATCCAGTAAATGCACTTCTGGAGAATGCATTCTCTAGAAACAACTCGACATGAGAAAACAGCCTCTGTGCACGGGGATGTTCACTAAACCATCACCCAGAGTAAAGGGAAGCTGGAGGTGTGAATGCCAAACCAGAGGGGTTAGCAAACTGTGATCCACCAGCTCCAATGGACACTTAAATTGTCACAGAAAATTAAAACCATGACTGTATTACACAACATGGAAAATCATGTATGCAGTAAGCGTAAGTAAAAAGGGGAAAAAAGCATAACTGTATATCCAAAAAAGTACATTTTTTGAAATGTTAAGTGTCAATGAGAGGGAAAAGGAGGATATGAAAATTAAAATGGATGATGTAGGGCGGTGAGATTGCGGCTGGTTTTGTGTTGTTGCGCTTGTATACTACCTCATGGCGATTTTGCCATTTTCAAAGGAGGAAAAATCAATTGTGTGTCAACTCAAACAAACAGGGGCACCAGAGGGGTGGGAGATTTTCCAGCACAGAACTAACTCCCTCTCCAAAGAGCTGTGTGGCCTTCACCTGCAAGGTGATCTCTCTCTCTCTATCTCTCTCTCTCTCTCACTCACACACACACACACACACACACACACACACGCAAGGTGATCTCTCTCTCTCTCTCACTCACACAAACACACGCAAGGTGATCTCTCTCTCTCACTCTCACACACACACACACACGCAAGGTGATCTCTCTCTCTCTCTCTCTCACACACACACACACACACGCACACGCACACGCACACCAGGACAAAGAGGCACCTGCTAGCGGCCAGGGCGGCGCTTCCAGGGTTTCCCACAACAACAGCGCCTCCTCCCTCCAGCGGGCCTCCTAAGGCGCACTTTTGTTCCGCGGGGTGGAGGCACCTCATTAGCAGGCGCCCGTGCTAAAGGGAAATGTGTTTCCAGGACCAGAGGGTCATTCCTAGCATTAGCAACAGAATGCAGACAGAAGGTAAGTGGCAGATTTGCAAATCCCCGTGGTGGAAGTTACGGTGGGAGCTGGGCAGCAGCTGGGCAGCAGCGTAGCCCCGTGACATTCTTCAAAGACTACGCAGAGTGTCACCTCTTAGGTGTCCCCAATGTCACCCACTAGAAGCTCATCCCAGCGCGCTGCCGTTAATGGTCAGCGAATGATAGGATGCCGGCTCGGCGGCAACACTCAAGGTCACAATACTTGTG
The DNA here is from genome assembly GCF_003009895.1 of Hyaena hyaena. Taxonomy (NCBI): domain Eukaryota; kingdom Metazoa; phylum Chordata; class Mammalia; order Carnivora; family Hyaenidae; genus Hyaena; species Hyaena hyaena. The sequence goes on from NW_024080877.1 coordinate 1,023,512, forward strand.
GGGAAGCAGGGAGTAACGGCAGAGAGATGGACCAGGCTACAGCACGCATCCCTCCTCAGTCTTTTCCCAACACTATTCAAGACGGAAATATCTAAAGCAGTTACATAGACAAGAAGCAAAATTTACCCGTGCAGAACAGACCCTGCCCCAGCGTCAAGGTGATGATGTCCCTCTGCAAGGTTCCCTGAACACAAGTGGATGTACTTTCTCTCCTTTGAACTTCAGCAAGCCTTTGTTTCCTCTTCTCTTTGGATACTCCCAGCAGGCTAATTTTCTTTTCATTTTTGACTTGCCTTCTTTTCTTGGATTATATATATATATAATAATATATATATATATAGTTATTGACAGCAGAGATCTTGTCTTACTTAGCACACAATAAGCCCTCAATACATCAAAGTGAAACTAAAATTAATAAACGTAAAAACAGGCAGTGTGTCGGCAGCACTGAAAAGATTAGTGGGATGCTGTCCAACAGAAATGCAATGGCGACAATGAATGCAAGCCACATGCGTAACTTTAAGTCACAGTTTAAAAAGTAAAAATAGGGGCACTTGGGTGGCTCAGTGGGTTAAGTATCTGACTCTTGATTTCGGCTCAGGTCATGATGTCCGTGTTCGTGAATTCAAGCCTCCTGCTGGGCTCTGCACAGACAGCATGGTGCCTCCTTCGGATTCTCTCTTTCCCTCTCTCTCTCTGCCCCTCCCCCACTTGTGTGTGGGCACAAGCGTTCTCTCTCTCTCCCTCAAAATAAGTAAACTGTAAAAAAAGAAAAGTAAAATTTTAAAGGGTAAAATCATTTTTATCATTTCAGAATGTAATGCACACACAAAACTGAGATATTCTACATTCCTTTTTTTTTTTTTTTTTTTGTCCTAAGTCTTCAAAAGCCCATGGAAATGTTCCATCTACCACACACCCCAACCTGGACCAGCCACACTGCTGTGCCCAACAGATGCAGGACGCAAGGGACTTCCATCCTGGACAACAGAGAATTACAGTGAGGTCCAAAACCTTACTTTTACTCTTTAAAAAAGTAAGCATGTTTCACAGTAATAATGAATTCACTTAATTTCAAGTTTTCCATGAATGTATATATCACCTCTTTATATTTGTTTTTTAATAGCACTAAAGAAATATTAAATAGGTGTATATCTTCCCCTTTACAAGCTCTTTTGGATAAATGACTAGACCAGAAAGTACAGTTTAAAAACAGATCCTCAAACCAATCTTTATCAAGAGCCGTATTTATTAAGAAACATTTAACAAACAAATGAGCAAGCAAGTGCCGTTACTCTAGGATATAGTACTTTGGGTATTTCTTTCCCACTTGTTTGAACACATAATTAGTAGGTTGTGTTGTTTGGTAATTATTACCGAAGAGCTAAACACTTCCTTTCGAAAGTCTACTTTTCACAAACATTATATAAATAAACTATTAGTAGTTAGGAGGTTCCGATGCTATATAATGGCATTAGTACAAGGGACCCAAAAAAGCCGGAAGCCTCCCCTAACAACTCTCCCACCCACTGGGTAGGTGAGTTTGCTCAAGTAACCAGACACCACGTGGCTAGGACATCAATACCATCATCCCAGTACTGAACTTGGCCAAGCGACGAGGCCCACCTAGCCTTTCTACTTTCCTTACCTCACCACCCTCCCCATCCCACAGTCCAATGTCTTCTGGACCCTGAGACCAGCCCACATGGGTCTGGATCTGTGGACCTACCCGAATATACCCTCTCAGCAGCATGCAAACAGGAGACAGAAAAATAGCTCCCAGAAGCCAGCCCAGGAATCCAGACCCTGCAGAAGCCAGCTCACCACAAAGGCCAGATACAGGAAGGGACTGACCGCCTCTCATGGGATCCTGCCCTCCAGTGACCAGGACCAACAGGTCTGGACACTGCTCTATCACACTGGGATTTGATCCTCTCCATGAGGCAGGAGGTGGCTATGAAAGAGAAGCAGAAGTCCCTTCCCCCAAGACTATCCGAAGTGTCTGATGTCAGATGGAGTTGTTATTTAACCAGTTCCCAGATGAAAATCAATAATCTCTGAGGAGTGAGGTGCCAGACAGTTGGTTGAGGAAAAACTATGATAATAACCTCCTCAAAGAATTGAAGCAGATTGATTGCTCTACGTTTCCTCAGGAGGCAAAAACGAGACCTAGAAATGGGAGAGATCGCTCCGTGACGGAGCACAGGAAAGAAGGGGCTGTCAGTCCAGAATTGCATAGCCAAGATCTTTAAGCAAATTGCTTCTAAAATAATATTATTGATGGGAAGCTCTTATGACCATACACTGCGGTCTAGGAAGTTAAAGCACAAATTACTGGGATTTTTTTTAAATTTGCACTTATTCTCCATCTCCATTCAGAGCTTTTTTTTTTTTCCTTTTTAGTAAGAAAAGGCATAAGAGACATAAAAAGACAACTACAAGCCTTTTTCCTTAATGTATTATGTTTCAGTGAATTCTGTTCTCACATATATATTTTTTCCCTTCAGCTCTGTTGGACTTATTTTCCGATATTCAATTCACATCAAGGACAAGTATTCATTGACTAAAAAGGTAATAGATCCTAGTACACCTAGAAACACCTAAAAGAATTGCCGCAAATGTCCTCAGTACCAATCTGATAAGGGCAGTAGTGGGCTCGGAAGACAACTGAGTGATATATCCGTCTGCTTTCCTGGGGTTTATACAAGCCAACTAAAGCCAGGGGGAACGCGGCGGGGAGAAACTGTAACGCATAAAGCTCTTTGAACAGCGTTTCCGGGTGACACTGCAATACTGGTACTGGCTTATTAGAAAGGATAAGTGGGATGTGACCATTGTTCAGGGAGATGGGCTGGAAATCCTGATTAGCCTGATTGCCTGTGTGCTTCTCCTGTCCCACAGGGCTCCACACCAAGAGCCTCCCTTCTTCTTTCAAGGTCGATACGTATGAGCATTTCTTTTTCTCCTCGCTTGGAATCAATAGTACCTAGTACTCTGATTTGAGCAGACCAGCTGTAGAATAAATTTATGAAGCAATAGGGAAATGTGGGCTTTTGACATGAAGGAATTGCTCATATTTTAGTTGTGATGATGTTACTGAGGTTTTAAAAGAGAACTGATCAGGACAAAATGATGTGAGATTTCACTTTAAAACAATCAGGTGATTTGGGGAGGAAAGGTCAGGGGAGTATAGAAAAAATAAATCTGGCCATTTGTTGATGATGGTTAAAACTGGTTGACAGGTTCCTGGGGGTACATTTTGTTATTCTTTCTACTCTGGACTACATTTGGAATTTTATATGATAAGTTACTTAAAACAGTACGTAATAATCAGAGGGGACATGGTGAAGCTCTTTCTAGGGCTTTTCTGAGAGGGTTATTTTATCCCTTCTCAACTTCCCACTGCCCAGAAGATATCACAGGCCATTCAATGTTAGCACCGAGGAGAAAAGTATCCGCCCTATTTTTCCTTAAGATTACAAACCTGGCCTTCATCTTTCGCTGCCTCAAGAGAGGGATTTAACTTTTGATCACCTCCAAGAAACAACATCCTTTAGGATATTGAAAGTGACAAGAGACAGCCTACAAAATCGTATGGTTTACATTAAAAGTCTGAAGGCATTGCGGTGTTCTGGATCTATGGGTTAACAGTGCATGACAGAGAACATACTCTTGGTAAGAATTTAATTTAGCTCAGGTATGAAGGATGCCTTATGAGACAAACTGGCAGCAATTCTATCTGGTAGACAGAGAGATGAGAGTATAACACAGAGGACAATTTACCATCTCTGAATTGCTCTCTCAAAAACTATGGGTGCCTTTAAAATCATCTATACCCTGTTACCCAGCAATCCCAATTCCAGGGATATATTCTAAACCAATCATCTGGCAAGTGCACAAAGAGATGTGTGCACCAATGTTTATCACACTTTTGTTTATAACAGAAAGAAAACCAAGCAGAAAAACCCAAAGGCCTAACACTAGGAAATGGTTAAAGTATTGATTAGATATATAATGCAATTATATGCAACCTTTAAAAATGCTGATATACCGTTAAGCAAAACACTGGGTTTCAAAACAGATTTTTAAAAATCCTATCCATGTTTTAAAACAAAGTACGTTATTTTATAGAATGGAAAAGAGCTGGGATATACAATGAAATGTTAACAAGAGTATTTTCTGGTTTGTAAAATTAAAAGTGCTTTATACCACTTCATGCTTTTCTGTATGGTCTGAATTTTTTTTTTCAATGAGCATGGAATATATCCGAACCCCTGAAAAAGCTATTTCATTTAAGACAGTAACAGTAAAACCATGAGGATGTCCAACGTAGGAAAAACAAGTTACCAGAGCTGGAGAAAGTCAAGGTAAAAACCTAAGCAAATAACTCCAGGCTCTAAAATGTTAACAGTTTAGGACGGTCAGCGTTCTTTTATTTCCTTCAAAAGGCAGGGGCGCCTGGGTGGCTTAGTCGGTTAAGCGTCCGACTTTCGCTTAGGTCATGATCTCGCGGTTCGTGGGTTCGAGCCCCGTGTTGGGCTCTGTGCTGACTGCCAGCTCAGAGCATGGAGCCTGTTTCGGTCTGTGACTCCCTCTCTCTCTGACCCTCCACCTGCTCACGCTGTCTTTCTCTCTCTCTCCTAGAAATAAATAAAAATCTTTTAAAAAAAAACAAAAGGCATCTGGTACTGAGCGTCTACTCTGATCCAGGCACTGTTCCAGGCCTTGGAGATGTTAATAAATAGCACACATTTCCTGCCCTCAAACGGTTTTCCATCTGCTTGGAAGAAAGGACACATATACCCAAATAAATGAAACACAATACTGGGGAAGGTCAGTTGGGAGTTGTCCATGGATATGGGGTGCATAGGAGGAAGTGTCTAATCTGGCAGGGTGGAGGGGGAGAGGGCCTGGTCAGAAAAAATTTCAGGAGAGGCACTACTGGATGAGGTTCTAAAAGTGAATGGATGCTTGCCATGTAGCTACACTCTGGGAATAGTCACCTCAGGCATGTGGGAAGTGAGCAGCTGGGGTTGGGAGGGGGAGACGTGACCACCTCACCACTGGAGGAAGGGAAGCACAGATGGAACAGGGGTGAGGAGGTGAAGTCGGGAAGGTAGGCAGGCCCAGAATACAGAAGGTCTCAAGTGCCCCACTGAATCATCTGGGTTCCAGATGACCAAACTTTAGTCAGGCTCCTCTGAGCCCCCTTCTCTGCCAGGCCTGACTTGAAACTTCTCTATCTTTCCTTGCAGAGTCCAGTACTGGCCAGAATCCGCCCAAGGCAGGTAAGAGAGAATCCCCCCACCCACCCAATATCAATATCTCATCACCCTTGATACCTTATAATCTAGATCTTGATTCCTTGAGATCTGGCCTGCCTTCAACAAGAATCATGTTAGGTCAGTTTAGCAAGAATCCCCCCTACCCTTGATGACTACCCACCCACCTACCCACCCACCCACCGCCACAACCTGCCCACCTTGTATTTGGAGTTGAGCCTGATTGCTCTCGCCTACTACAACAGTACTGACCCCCACCACAATAATCTTCCCTAACTATTTTTCTTTACCACAACATGGAGGCACCAGAGAACCTGTGATGAAGGGTCTGGGCTTTCCCAAGATTAGTCAGTCTGACAAGAGGACACAAAAGTACCACCAGTGGGTCTTATAAAGCGGACATTTTCAGAACGTCCGCGGCACTGTATGTGCATTCGCTCTTGTGGCCATCACACTCACCGTACAAGGTGGAGAGTGATATTATCCCTGCGTTACAGGCCAGGAACCTGAAACTTAGTAAGGTTTAGCCGTTTGTCCAAGTCCATACAGCTAAGAAGGCGCAGAGCTGGGAGCCCGTCTTGCTGTCTGACTCACGCCCACATCTGCTGCTGGGGAGTGAGCCGTGAGGAATCTAAAACTCCATGTTCTCCCACATTCTCTGCGGTATCGACCAATAACAGCAAAAGCAACAAGTCAAGTCCTACTGAGAGGAACCTGGTTGGCATTCAGTAAATGGGTTAAGGGAGGAGCTTTTTCAGCCACAAAAATAGGACCTAATGAGAAACCTGAGAGAAATAAGGTGAAACTGGATCTGTCAAGGGGCTATTTTTTTCTTAACTGAAGTGAAACCATTAGGGAGGAGGTAGTTTTGTTTTTGCTTGTTTAATAAGGAGACACAGGTGAGAAATCTGAGGCAGGGACCAAAGGGAACCCAAAGGTGGGGGAGGTTTCCTATTTTGAATGGGGGAGAAAAGCCAAGAATGGAAAACACTGCCATCAAATAGGGGACTTGGGCCAGACAAGCACAGGTGGAGGCAGAGGGAACTCCCCAGTGATACCCAAGTTATTTAAGGAAATGCAGAAACTGGCATTTACGGAGACTTGGTGCCATGCAGGGAACAAGGGAAGGAGGAAGCCTCAATGCAGAGACACTTACAAAGCATCTAGACAACCACTGTGAAGGAGACAAAGACCCATAAAACACACACACCCTCTCCCTCTCTCCTGTATATGATCATTGCAAATAAAAGGATCAGGTGATGTGGTCTATAAATAAACAGCCAGTGAGCTCTGCCTTCATGGATGGTTAGGAATTTCACAAATAAGATGAAAAGAGAGGCTATTCCAAGCAAGAATGCCTAAGAACAAATGCCTAAGAAATAGGCGTGCAAGAAGGGTTTTCAGAGACAGGGTTAAGGGCAGTCATTTCAGGAGGCAAAGCTAATTCTGGAAATGAGAAAAATTACAGGCAAAGAGGAAACATGGGGGATAATTAACATTTATTGGGCATTTCCTCTCTACTAGACGCTCTTTTGACCACTTCATTTCATTCTAACAGCCCTGTGAGATAAGTAATTCTATCTCCATTTCAAATTGATCAAACTGAGACCCAGAACAGCGAAGCAACTCGGAAAAAAAAAAAAAACCACAGCTAGCTAGGGAATCCACAGTTCTGTCTGACTCTCCCGCCTACCTCCGCCAACCCCATTTACTTAGGTGGCACCAACTGCGCGCGCGCGCCGCGAACAGCCAGGGGCGTCTGCGCCACCTGCTAGAGTATAGCTACTATCCTGTGTTCGCTCCTTTCGGGGTTTCAGAGGGTATGGTTACTGGAAATCACATATTCATTTTCAAGTGATGTAAACATCTCTGAATTTAAGGCACAGAAGAATGAAGGACTGATATATCTCGACATTATTAAACACGACTCTTAGTGTTCACTTAGACAAAGTGACTGAATAAACCCTAAAATTTTGGCTTCAAATCTGACTGCTTTTAGGAAGGAATACAAAATGATACAACCACTCTGAAAAACAGTTTGGCAGTTTCTTAGAGCTAAACATATAGTTACTATATGACCTAGCAATCCCAAGATTGAAATAATCTTGGTATTTACCCGAGAGAAATAAAAATAAAAATAATTGAAATTGCTTCACACAAAAACATAAACACAAAGGTTTATAGCAGCTTTATTCATCATCATTCCAGTTTCACATGTCCTTGATTGGGCGAATGGATAAACAGACCGTGTTATACCCATCTAGTGGACTACCACTAAGCAGTGAAAAGAAATACACCATTGATACATACAACAACAAAATAAATCTCAAAGAATTCTTAAGTAAAAGACTCGGGCTCAAAAAGATCCTTAATATGTGATTCCATTTTTTATGACAGTCTGGAAAAGGCAATGTTATACAGAGGAAGAGGAAGCAGTTGCGGAAGGTTAAGAGAGGGGAGAAGGTTTGACTACACAAGGGTGGCAGGAGGGCTTCTGGGGGTAGGGAGTGGCAAACAAACCGTTTTGTATCTTGAGTATGGCATTGTGTGGTAGGCGGAATAATGACGTCCAAAGATGTTCTCACTCGAATCCCTGGAATCTGTGAATATGTAAATGTTATAGGGAAAAAGGGACTTTGCAGATATAATTAAGGTTGCTAATCAGCTGACCTGAAAATAGGGAGATCACCCCAGATTACGTGGGTGGGCTCACTGTAATCAGATGGGCCCTTAAAAGTGGAAGAGGGATACAGAAGAGTCAGTGAGAGTCAGGCCATGGAAGTTGCAGGAGAGGTGTGAACCATGAGACGGACCAACCTACTGCTGATTTTTAAAACAGAGAAGAGGGACACGTGACTAGGGCCTGAGAGTGGCCTCTAGAAGCTGAGAGGAGCCAGGCCTGACAGTCAGTAAGGAAACAGGCTTCACTCCTATAACCATAAGGATTCTGCCACCAATGTGAATGAGCAAATAAATGGATTTTCCTCTAGAAAAGAACACGGCCCTACCAACAGTCTGGTCTTGACAGAGAAACCAGCTGATCTGATAGACTTCTGACCTATGGAAACTTTGGGATAATTAACTTATATAGTTTTAAGCCCTTAAATTTGTGGTCATTTGTTACAGCAGCAAAAGAAAACTAATGCAGCATTGCTACACAGCTCTACATTGTCAAAGCCCCTCCCATAGCACCATACACTGAAAAGAAAGTGACTTTATTATGTATAAACTAAAAATGAAAAAAATTTAGGGGTGCCTGGGTGGCTCAGTCGGTTAAGCAACTGACTTTGGCTCAGGTCATGATCTCACAGTTCTTGAGTTTGAGCCCCACATCGGGCTCTGTACTGATAGCTCAGAGCCTGGAGTCTGCTTTGGATTCTATGTCTCCCTCTCTCTGCCCCTCCTCTGCTCACATTGTCTGTCTGTCTGTCTGTCTGTCTGTCTCTCAAAAATAAATAAACATTTTTAAAAATGAAAATGAAAAAATTTTAATGTTCATATCTTTAAAGACCATTACTATGGACGAAAAGAAAATTTCTAGACAAATTTCTTCACTTCTTTAGTCCTTAATCTCCACAACGATAACTCCAATTTGGAATTTGGTCTCTGTCCCGGGTCCTTCCTTTCTCGCCCATCCAGTGCCCAGAACTAATCTGAGTCCCTGCACGCTGAGGCCACTTTCCATGCCATTTACCAGCTCAGCGCTCATGGCTGATGTTTTGCCTTGGCTCTCAAATGGGTCAGAACTTAATTCTTTCCTGGGACTTTGAATAGGAGGAAAGTCCCAAGTGAGGAAACCGGAGTGTCAATATCCATTTCAAAGAACTTACTGGGAACTCTCCAAGACAGGGCGTTTCCATCAATACAGATACGTCAGAACCAATAGATCCCTAAGTAATGGCTGACTCACCAGGATTTTCAGGAGCTAATGGAAGAGTACTTCGAGAAATGCTATAAATCCAATATTCTTCTCTGACTTTATGTGAAGTCCCTTTTCTAATCACTCAGTCATCCCCACCCTCTACTTTCATCTCACCACCAGTGTCAATAGCTTTCCTACTATTTAACAAAGCTGAAAGTAGTATTTTCCCTGTTTTCTTATAGCATTTAAGTCTAGTATATGCTGTCTTACCAGGCCTGCTCAAAGGAACAGAACTTCTCTCTTTAAAACTGTTTTTCTTAAATACCCCCCACAGCCTAGAGCCAATTACGGGCCCACAAAATAAGTTAAATATACCAAAGTAAAGATTTCTAGATTCAAAAAAGAGATCAGTAAGTACTTAAGTGCTTTCTATGGGCAAGGCCCTGGGAAGTACAAAGAAGCAAAACACAGAAGGTCTTTATCTTTGCCCATGGCTTACAATGTCATTAGATATATGATAAAACTAATAATAGATATATGATAAAACTAATAATAGTTTAAGGCAAAGAAGTTACAAGATGATATGCAAAATAATGCTACAGGGGTTCAGAGCGGGGAGAGACTGTGGCTGGGTTGCTCAGACAAAGAAAGTTTTGCACAGGGGCTGAAAAGAATACAAGGTTGGTGGGGGTATTTCCTCTAAGAATTTTATTAAAATTTTATTTTAATTTTCAGTCGGCTCCACATCCAGCATGGAGCCCAACACAGGGCTTGAACTCATGACCCTTAGATCAAAACTGAAATGAAATCAAGAGTCAGACGCTTAACTGACTGAGTCACACAGGCACCCCGAACAGAACTTTAAAGAAAAAAAATGGACCTTAGTTTCAAAAACAAAAGAATTTCTGGGATTCTGAATTTAGACTAACAGCTGACTCCACAGAAATTCATTCTTTACACGTCTCTGTTGGGAATGAAGATGACTGACATTGCTGGATGGTTCTGACCTTCTTTGGTCATCTCCACAATCTACGCCTCTGCAAGCAAGGAAAGAAATGCCCACCCAAGGCAGTCTCCACCTGCAACTGAACCACATGGGCTGGTTACAACTGAACTGGCCTGGGAACCATTCTACTCAGTGAACAAAACATGATACAGGCTGCTAGAAAGGTCATTTCCATTAGTTACACATTAGTAATTAGGAGTAGGAAGGGTCGTGGCACATGCCAACCCAGTCCCCCTTCAATGTCTGAAACTTTTCTGGTCTGGAGGCACTCTCACCAAAAGATGTGTAAAACAATGTTCATAGCAGCTATGTCCACATTAACCCCAAAGTGGAAGCTATCCAAATACCTAACTGACAGTTAATGGATGAATGAATTGTGGTACATTCACACAATGGGATTCTACAGAACAATGAGCAGGAAAAAACTACTGGTACTACCACATGGAGGAATTTGACAAGCATAGTGTTGACCGCCAAGAAGCCACACACAAAAGCATACATACTGTATGGTTTTACATATGTAAAGTTTATTAAAAGAAAAAAAAAACAAGCAAAGCTAATCTATGGCAGAAGTCAGAGTAGTGTTAACCCTGAGGCGGAGGGAGTTAATAACTGGGAAGGACACTAATGAGACCTTGGGGGTCCAGAAAATGTGTTTCTTAGTCTGAGAAATAGTTCCAAGGGAGTGGTTACTTTATAAAAGCTCACTAGGCGGTACCCTTATGATAACACCTTACTATATGAATGCTTTATTTCTATTTTTTTAAAAAACTTATCCTAAAGAAAATTCAAAACTACTGTATTAAAGGATTATAGTAAGATAAGGAAAATTTTCACTTTACAGTGGAAGAGTTACATGTGTATTCACACCCACAACTGTTGATTTAAATTACTTATGGAGTGACTTTGTTTTAACATCTTTAGTTAATAACATGTATACTTAGATGTGAAATAAACATAGTTCTTAGGATCTCTGCCTTGCACATAGATCAAAGACAATGATTTATTACTCTACTTCATTTGTCTTGGTGTATCACTCTCAGAAGACTGAGAAAGACGAGGAGGAGGAGAGGAAGAGGAAGAACAAAAACAACAAGAACAACAACTTCTTCAGGCTTTTCTTTAAAACCTCTGAAAAAAATGGGGTCACCAGAACATGTTCTAGTGCTGCATAATTATTTGTTAAAAACTTGTTACAAGGTAAGGGGCAGGGACTAGATGTCCCCAGTAACTCCCACTCTACCTAAACCACAGCCAAATCAGACTGTAGGCTGATGCCAGCTGAGGGATGTAACCCAAACAAGCTACGATCTGCCCCATATACTGGCTGCAGATGTGTCACTATCACCTATCTGCCATTAAGTATAGAATTCTCCTCTTCATCAACAATTGTGGCGTACATCTTCTCTTCAAATTAACACTAAGCAGAGAGAAAAGCCCTTTCCTGCCCTCAGAGTTTAGCTCCTAGAATAAACGCATGGCATTTGGAGGTCATGGTTTCCTAAGGACTGTTAAAACGGGAAGGGGAGAAGACATCGTCAAAGGGAGCTGCCTTCCAAAGCGAGGGACAAGATGAAGACCCTGGGCAAAGGACAGAACCTTGCCTCGGTTACCCTTTGGGGGAGAGCACCTGCCTACCCATTCAGCTAGCACCTGCTAGTCCCTCGGGCCCTTCTCAGGGACTGCGGCACAACCTTGGTCAAGATGCCGGGTGTTACTTGGCCCGGCAAACGTCAGCCTCGGGTGCTTGAGAAAGGCTTGGCGGACGCAGGCAGGGACCCTCCATAAATTGTCACCTGTCAATCACCTGACCTAAATACACCAGCCACTGGGGGAATCGGAGGGAGGGGGTTAGCCTGAGCATGCTCAGTAATCTGGATGACATCACTTAATCAATGCCGGGACGGGAAGGCTGCATCAGCAGCCTCGAGCGGCCTGCCAGGAATATGTCAGCGGGGATCGGGAGGCTCCGATTAACTCGGTCCCTCCCCACGCGGCTCGCATACAAAGAGGGTACCGTCAGCTACAAACGCTGGGGACAACGGAGGGTGAAAGGGCGGGGGAAGGGCTGGTTTATTTCATTTGACATACTGCTTTAAGAACTAAAACCCAATAGTATTCCCTGCCCCCACCAGCAGCCCCGGCTCCAGAAAGGGAGCCAAGTGGGGGGAAGGGGAGAGGGGAGGAAAGGAAAGGTAGGAAGGGAGATCAAGGGAAGTGGGGGGCGCACCCAGCCACACAAAGTAACTTCTACTCTATGTGGATGTGCTCTGGGCCCCCTAGTCCCACAGATGTGGGCGCACAGCCTAGTCTCCACCCAGCGCGAAGCACATCCGAAGGTCTGCGGACACCAGATAGGGGGGTCACCTCATAGGGGAGGGGTCAGTCCCGGGGACCACGTCCAGGGCAGCCTGCGTTGAGAGGAAGCAGGAGACACACCAGGCCTCCCGGGGACACCAAGGCCACCAGTGTTCCCCACACCTCCAGCCTTCTGCACGCAGAGCAAGGTGAAACGCCGCGGGGAGCCGCGTCTACACGGCGTGGGAGCGGCGAGCCAACGCGAAGATTTTTCCAGGACCTTTTTTTTTCTTTTGCTTTTGCTACGGTCATGAGAAGAACAGGTAGTGTTCGCTAAATCAAACTGATGCCTGGAACCATATTTGGGCTGCAGAGATCATACTTTAAGGGGAGCCCGGGCACCCCGCTTGAGGGTAACCAGAACACCCTACCCACGCTGCGTGGCCGGGGCGGGGAACAATAGGCCCACGAGGGCCCCCACCCCGCGAACAATGGCGGCGCCGAACCCTTCCTCGCCCCCCACCTCCACTCTCGCCACCTGGGCCCGCCCGCCGCCCCCAGTGGCCCCTCCACCCGCCCGAGAGCGAGCTATAGGGCGTGGGGGAGGGGGGTTCTCTTCCAGTCGGGGGAGAGGACAGCCCTGCGGGGATGTCCGAAGGGGCGACCGAACACCTCTCGGGTCTGGGGCGTTCGGGCGCCCAGCTGCGGCGCGAAGCAGCAGGGGAACCCACACGTCCCGGACACTTACCCCAATCACCACGGTCTCATCGCCTTTAAATTTTGGGATGAATTTGTCCCCTCGGAGAATCTCCGCCTCGTTGAGGGGCCGGAACCGACACATCACTTTGATGCTGCATTCGGCTGGATCCGCCATCTCGGCTGGCGGCAGGGAGGGGGCGCGGGGATGGGTGGGGGGCCGGGGCTCAGTAAAACGAGGGAGGAGGCCGCTAACCGCACCGCCTGCAGAGAGGCCGCCTCCTGCAGCCTCCGACGAAGCTTCTCAGCAGGTCATCGCGAACTCGGCGGGCTGGGGGCTCCGGCCGTTCCGAACCCGGGTGGGTTTCTATCAACCTCCCGACCCGCCGGCTGCAGACCTGCCTTCCCTGGCCTTGCCCCGGCCCGGCGCTGCTCCCCGGGCCCACCTGCCCGCGACCACGCGGCCGGCGGACTAGGCGATGCGCAGGGAGCGAGCCTCGCCCGGCTCAGACCTCCCGGGCTCCTGCGCGCCCAGCCATCCTGCATCAGCACCAGCGCGCTCGGCCGCCTCCCTGGCCCGCCCCTTGGCCCCGCCCACCCCCGGCTCGCCCCGGGACGGTGACGTCACTGCGGAGATCCGCCCCGCCCCGGCCCCGGCTCAGGGAGCCAAGCATCCTGGGACTTGTAGTCGCTCCTCCTCCCGGAGCAAGGACAAGAATCCATATTTAACAGTTGGGCTGGCTTTCAGGGACAGCGGTGGTACCCCTGGACAGCCACCTCCGAAAGCCTGTAGGTCTGGAATGGCTGCCCAAGTCAAGAACAAGGTAGAGGTCATATCCATCATTCCCAGTCAAAACCTCTGTATAAACCAGGTCTATATCATCTCTTTACATCGTTTCATGATCTCCAAGGAGACTCCCTTAAGACAGTGTCCAACTGAAACGTTATGGAGCATTTTCTCTCTTCTGAACGGTTTTGTAAAAGGTGTTGGGAAATGAAGGGGGAAAATGAGATTTGCATGAATATTTGAAGCCGTTATTCCCCCAAATGCCTGCACATACCAGTTCACAACATATTTTGGGTCAGGGGCTGCTTTCATATCTGATGAAAGTTGGGGACATTTTCCATAACAAAAAACAACAACAACAACAAATAAACTTATACACACCCACAGATTTTTCATGCTATGGCATTGAATTTGGGAACAACCAAAGCCTGCCTGTGATTCCCAGGTGAAGAATCTTTCTTAATTACTATGAATTAAAGTGCAGTTTCCAAACCTCTGCCTAATGCCTACTTAGAACCTGCAGAATGAACAGAACATATACAGGATCTAGTTTTGAAGTCCCTTGCAAAATACACCCAGACCCCATGGTCATATTTCTGCCTACTTATCAGCCTTATCTCTTACCACTTCTTCTCTTGATGTTTACACACTGAAAACTACCAAACTACTTGTGGCTTCCTCCATTCACCTCTTGCTGTGCTTGTTTCTGATACTTAAAGTCATTTGCTCTCTGAGAGTCATCCATTCATGCCTATTACTAAGTATATTAAGGCTCTTGGAGTAAAAAGTAAGAGAAACCCAAATGAAGCCACTGTGGCAATAAGAATCCAGATTACCTTGCTTATTTAAAAAAAAAAAGATTAAACAATGGAGCCAGGGAATAGGCAGGCTACCAAGACATTCTGATTCTCTGTGGTCCCTGATTTCTCTTTGTATTGGCCTCATTCTTTCTCACTCCAGATCATGCGCCCAGTTTCAGGAAACCCAGCTGCCAAGAGTCCTGGGTTTCATTCTTCAATTTCTACCATTAGATAAGGATAGATATTTGTTCAGAGTTTTTGGTTTGAAAAAAACTAGGGAAAGTCTATGATTGGGTTGTACGTAGGTATCTACTTCTAGACCGCTCAATCAGAGTCAGGAACATTGTAATATCTTTGAGGAATCTCATGATGGGAAGGTTCCCAAAATAAGAGGGATGTCATTCCCAGAAAAAGAACATAGTACTGGGCTGGCAAAACAATTAGATGTCCACTCTCCCGATCCAATGCCATCTTTTCCTCTTTGACTTAACTCAATCCTCTCTCCTCAACAAGCCTTCCTTGACTTCCTAAACATCCACAAAGGGTAGGTGGTCCCTCTTGCTGTCCTCATAATCTCCTGTGCACATCACTATCGCTACACTTTCATGGGCAATGATAGCTGTCTCATCTTTATGTCTCTAGCATCTAGCATATAGTAGGCAGCATGCTGAATAAGAAATCCAACCTAGAAGGAAACTCTCCCTGAGTGAAAATCCCAGCCCTACCACTTTACTAGATGTGGGACCCATGGCAAGGTATTCAATTTCCTTAAGACTCAATTTTTACTCTATCATTGGAATAATAAATCATCCTATAAAGTTTTTGAGGGAATTAGAAGAAATAAAACTTTTTTTTTTAATATTTTTTATTTATTTCTAGGAGAGAGAGAGAGAGACAGCGTGAGCAGGGGAGGGCCAGAGAGAGAGGGAGTCGCAGACTGAAACAGGCTCCAGGCTCTGAGCTGGCAGTCAGCACAGAGCCCGATGCGGGGCTCGAACCCACGAACCGCGAGATCATGACCTAAGCGAAAGTCGGACGCTTAACCGACTAAGCCACCCAGGCGCCCCAAAACTTTTAAAGCACCTAGCATGGTGCCTGGCATTCACATAGTATAAACCCTTGAATGCCCGCTGTTGTTGTTTGCTGAACAAATGATGGCAAGACAAATGCATTGCTTGGTCAATTTAAGGGATACATCTGTTGCTTAAATGCAAGTGCACCTGGGAATACAGTTTTTCTGCCTAGCTGAGAAGACAGACCTACTAAAATAAATTTTCATAAGCCATTATGAGCAGTACCAATTTGATTTCCTGTCCTCATGTTGCAGGATTTTTTTGCCACAGTACCCAGGATTCGATGTCATGCAACTTCGAAGAATGAAGAGGTAGACACAAAATGAGCAGTAGGCAAAAGTTTATTAGAATATAAGATTAGAAAGGAAGACTAGTAGGAAAGCTCTTTTTACAGAGAAGGGACATTCGAAAGTGAATGCCTGCAGACAATAGGCAAGGGTGCTTGTTTTATAATGTTCTGGTCACCTCACCCCTTCTCTTCCCTTGAGAAGGACCCTTGTTCCTTCTCAGGTTTTATCCTAATTGGCGGGATAACTCTAGGTGCTGGGTTGTCCATTCCTGATTGGCTCGTTTCCATTGTATGAGGGGCGGCCTATGGACGTACCAGTTCCTTGTGGGTCATGGGTTTCAGGGTCTACTTATTTTTAGTCAGGGCTTTTGTCAAATTCCTGAAGGAAACCTGAAGGGGAGTTGCCTGAGGGGCTGCTGTAGTCAGACACTCCCAGCATTGTTCCAAAATATGTCTCTCCCTATCCAGGGACCTCAGGTCCTATTTTTTTTCCTATCATACTCGGATGCAGTGAATGTAGGTTTAAAAAGCCCAAGTGCCGTATTCTCATCTGTTTTCACAATTCTCAGGCTGTGGCTCAGGCACTCACCATCTTTAGTGGTTAACTTCCCAACATAGTGGAAAGGTCAGTCCAATCCCTAGTTTCCCTGAGCCCCCTTGAGGATTACCAGACCCTCCCGCATCCTGAGAAGGTCTGAGAAGGTCAGCACATGGATAATCTGAGGTGGAAAGACCTGTGTGCCCTCGGGTTCACTCTTCATGCATCCATTCTTCTATCCATTTATAACTTATTAACTAAGCAAATCACATTTGTTGCCACAATAAATATAAATTGACGTTTATTAAATGAACTCTTCAAGAGAATTAGTAAAGACCTCCCCCCACCCCCTACCCACTCAGCTTGAGGTGAAGTCACAAAGTAAGTCATAGTCCTCAGGAAACTTAGAAACAAGTCAGGTTACCCTGGGTGGGCTGCTCAGTGGTGGTAAGAAGGCTTAATCAAGGAGATGGGGTTAGAGGGTGGGAAGGAGGTGGACTAGGTAGAATGAAAAATCCTAGGGAAAGTCTATAATTGGCCTGGGCTTCAAAAAATTAAAGAGACACCTGAGCACAGAAAACAAAGGAGAAAATAGATCAATTTAACAACATCAAAATGATAACCTTTTATGAATCAAAGGATACTATTAACAGAGTGAAAAGGCAACTCACAGAATTGAAGAAAATATTTGCAAATCATATACTGATTAAGAGATATCCGGAATATATAAAGAACTCCTACAAGTCAACAATAAAAGAAAATCTGATTTTAAAATGGGCAAAGAACTTGAATAAAACTTTCTCCAAAGAAGAGAGGCAAATGGCCAATAAGCACATGAAAAGATGTTCAACATCACTCATCATTACGGAAATCCAAATCAAAACCACAATGAGATACCACTTCACATCCATTAGAAAGGCTATTATAAAACAACAACAACCAAAACAGGAAATCAGTGTTGAAGAAGATGTGGAGACTTTGAACTCCTTGTGCACTGCTGGTGGGAACATAAAATGGTGCCAACATTATGAAGCACAGTTTTACAGCTCCTCAAAAAATTAAAAATAGATTGACACACGACCTGGTAATTCCACCTCTGCATATATCCTCCAAAGAATTGAAATCAGGGACTCAGATATTCCTACACTCACGTTCATGGCAGCACTATTCTCTATAGCTAAAATGCGGAAGCAACCCAAATGTACACCTGTGGATGAATGGATAAACAAAATGTGGTATATTCATGTAATAGGGCATTATTCTGCCTTAAAAATAAGTTCCAACATATGCTACATGTATAAACCTTGAGAACATTATGTTAAGTGAAGGAAGTCAGTCACAAGAAGACAAATACTATAGCATGCCGGTTATATGAGGTACTTAGAGTATTCAAATTCACAGAGAAAGTGGCATGGCAGTTGCCAGGGGTAGAGGGAGAGGAGAATAGGGAGTTATTATTTAATGAGTATGGAGTTTTAGTTTGGGAAAGTAAAAAACGTTCTGGAGATTGATGGTGGTGATGATTGCATAAAAATGTGAAGGTACTAAATACCACTGAACTGTATACTTTAAAATGGTTAAGACTGAAAATTTTATGCTATAAAATATAAAATAAATTCTGTTATTGTGGTATATTTTACCATAATTTTTAAAAGATAGAAACCCTTGTATGCTGTTGGTAGGAATGTAAATTGGTGCAGCCCCTATGGAAAACAGTATGGAGGTTCTTCGAAAAAATTAAAAATAGAAATACCATATGATCTAGCAATCCCACTTCTGGGTATTTATCCAAAGGACATTACATCACTGTTTTAAAAAGATATTTGTACTCTTATGTTCATTGCAACATTATTTACAATAGCCAAGAAACGGAAACAACCCAATTTATCCACCAACAGGTGAATGGATAAAGAAGACATATGTGTGTGTACACACACACACACACACACTCACATCTGAGTGAATATTAGACATAAAAAAGGAAATATTGCCATTTGCAACATGAATGGACCTTGATGGCATTATGCTAAATGAAATAAATCAGACAGAGAGATATAGGTACTGTCTGATCTCATTCATATGTGAATCTAAACAAACAAACAAAATGAACTCAGACACAGCAAACAGATTGGTGGTTGCTGGAAGCATGGGGTCGGGGTGGGGCAATGGGAAGAAGGGGGATCACAAGATACAAATTTCCAGTTATGAGATAAATAAGTCCCAGGGATATAATGTACACCATGGTCTGATAATTAACAAGACTCTATTGCATATTTGAAAGTTGCTGAGAGTAAAGCTACCATCACAAGAATAAAAGCTGTCACTATGTACGGGGACAGATGTTAACTAAACTTATGGTAGTGAACAGTTCACAATATATACATATATCAAATCATTATGTTTACATCTGAAATTAATACAATGTTATATGACAATTGTACCTCCATTTTTCAAATTATATAACCTTGAGGGGCATCTGGGTGGCTCAGTCAGTTAAGCACCAGACTCCTGATTTTGGCTCAGGTCATGATTTCATGGTTTATGAGTTCGAGCCCCGTGTCGGACTCTGTGCTGACAGCATGGAGTCTGCTTGGGATTTTCATTCTCTCTCCCTCTCTGCCCTTTTTCCTCATGCCCATGGGCTCACTCTCTCTCAAAACATAAACATTTATAAACAAGTAAAAATATGTTAACACTGAAAAAAACAGGAACTGAATTTCAAAAACCTTCCTGAACAGCTCTAGCCCACAGGGTTCTCTGCTTTGGCACCTGACCTCTTCCAGCCTTGCAATGACATTCCTACTGTAGCCAGGCTCTGTCCTCTACTTCTTTCTTTTTCACACTTCTTTCTGTGAAATGTCTTGCATGTATGTATTGCTCCTGTATCTATGGTGTGAGGATCATGTATTATTTACATGCTTGACAGATATCTTCTGAATGATCAATTCATGTCCATCGTGATCATGGTAATGGCAAGGACAAATGAATAAATACATAAACCTGAAAATAAATTGCATTGTAGCTGGAGCCTCGAGCTCAAAAACTACAATTTTCATTCCTGTTCTGCTGCTAAAGAGTTCTGTGACTTTTGAAAATGTATTCATCTTCCCTGAATGATTTTTTTTTTACCCCATCTGTTGAAATGGTGCTAAAAATATTATCTATTCTAGATAAGTGAGAATTGAAAGGGAGATCTGTGAAAAAAAAATGGTTTGGAAATAAAGTCTGGGAGAGAGTGTGAAGAGATTAGGGGAATCACCCTTCCCAAGAAAACATGGGAAAAGAAAGAAAAGGCATATATTAATATAAAGTTAATTATTTCAGGGCTCGGCATAATGCCAGGCACAGAGTAGCAACTCAATAAATGTCTTTCATACATTCATACATTATTCATTCACTCATTCAAAAATACGGATTTTCCATCACAGAAATGAATCCCTGAGGACCCTAGTGAATAAATCTGTTGCCTAAGGGAATGATCAAGCCCTGGTGCTCTGATTTTGGCTCCTGCTTAAGTTAACAGGTGTGGTATGCTCTTCTAGGATAGCACCCACTCCACTCCTCTCCTGACACAGCAAGGCCTTCTCGAAGCAAGGAATTTTGGGTCCTTGGAAGGCAGTTAGCGAACTCACTAGATAGTACAGGGTTAGCGCCTCAAACAGACCCAGAGTTCTCCAACCACAATTTCATGCATTGTCTGCACCAGCAATACCTGCGTGGCCCTAAAACCTCACTGCTGAGATGAAACAGAAAATGGAGAATTACCTGGATCATTTAGGCAACAATGAACAGGCTCACTTTGACTGGCTTGAGCCAAATCAAGGCCAAAGCACTGAATTCTCCTCCATACATGCATTCTCTCCTGAGTTATCAGAATCATTTTCTGAGCACACTGCTTCTCTCTATTTAGCTCACTCCTAGAGCCCCAGTACCAGTCTCTACTGCCAGTAAGAAGTGTAAATTGAAGCAATTATCTGGATTGTTCAAGGAAAAAAAGCTTCAGAAATTCTTCTGCCTGAGTGATCTAGGTAATTGCTTCAATTTTCACATCAGCTCCCTGTCTTCAGCAGTCACTGGAATAGCCATTTAACTCAAACCCTGGGGTCTCCAGGTCCCTGTGTGGGTTTAATCATTTCTGATTGCCCAGGCCTGGCTTCATTCCTATAAGTACAAAAAATATCTGGCCCTAGTGAGGATTAAAAACCAAACGAACAGATGAAAATATTTTTAAAGAGGTTGAAAAATCCCTTTAAAATTTAACTTTCAAAAACCTCCTCTTGCCGTAGACTAGAAAATCTGGATGTCTTTTAAGATTTATCACCTCAGTTCAAGATGTCCAGGCACTTCAGCTCAGTAGAGAAGAAGCAAAGACTGTCACCTCCCTTTAACACTAACATTAGTCGATCTGAGGGAGAAAGCCCGTTTTCTGTCTAACTGACACATCAGGTGAGATTCACTTTACTAGATTAGACTTTTAGTACTAATCCTTGCAGAAAAAAATTCAGAGCTCTGGACAAATAAGATGCAGAACCACTTATTCTACAGAAGGAAAAGAAATGAGCGAGAAAAGTCAAACTCTATGTCTCCAGCGTGGGAATGAGGGGCACCATGACTGAACACTAGCAATCACAGGGTGGGATGCATACAGTAGGCACCAGGCCCTGTTAGGGAGCCCAGACACAGGAGGTGAAGGGCATGGAAGCCCCTGCCCTTCTCAGAGACACCTTAGCACAATCCCAGAGTGACCTGTGAGTCAGTAACTCCCTTGTCTTCCAGCAACTGTGTCTAAGTGCATTCAAGCATCGTCAGGAGACAGAAGTCCACACTGATAGTTCCTCCAAAACATCCATGCCCAGGAAAGCATTAAGAAGTAATGTCAACTTGGGGCACCTGGGTGGCTCAGTCAGTTAAGCAACTGACTTTGGCTCAGGTCATGATCTCACAGTTTGTGGGTTCAAGCCCCACATCGGGCTCAGTGCTGACAACTCAGAGCCTGGAGCCTGCTTCGGATTCTATGTCTCCCTCTCTGTCCCTCCCCTGCTCATGCTCTATCTGTCTCTGTCTCTCAAAAAATGAATAAACATTAAAATAATTTTTTTTAAAAGAAGTAACATAAACTTTACTTAAAGTGCCCCAGGAATCACAGACGAGGGATTTCTATCGCACACCCCACAGTGAACTGCTTAAAAATCATGAGCCTTCCTATCTCCAAAGTCCCAATCCCACTGTGCACCCCAGAGGGTCACTTCTCCTCCCACATGGCTCTTCTCTCCTGGTCCTGACTTCCCTTGCCCTGTTTGTCCCCAATGCAGAGCTAATCCATGGTGTTCCAACTCTAGCCCAGGCTTGTAACTCCAAACCCGTTGCTGTGCCCAGCTAACTACAGGGGGCTCCTCTAGCCAACAGCTCCATCCTCCTCAGACCCTGTGGGAAAGAAGAATAAATATAAATGTGTTCTATTGCCCCCAATGAAGAAACACAGCAGCATCCTCACCAATTTCTAGGAACTATGCTAAAGACAACTGAGATTTTCAAAGTTGATGTAGTTCCTTACAGAGGTTCTCCTTTACTGTCTTTTTTTTTTTTTTCAAGTTTATTTGTTTATTTTGAGAGAGAGCACAAACAGGGGAGGGGCTGAGAGAGAAGGAGACATAATGTTTGAGATGAAGGACAGAGAGAATCTCAGCAGGCTCTGCACTGTCAGCACAGAGCCCCACTTGGGGCTTGAACTCACACAAGTGCCCGTCTCCTTTACTTTACTTTATTTCATTTCATTTCATTTTTTTAATGTTTTTAGTTATTTCTTAGAGTGAGAGAGAGAGACAGTGTGAGCAGGGGAGGGTCAGAGAGAAAGGAAGACACAGAATCTGAAAGGCTGTCAGCACAGAGTCTGACGCGGGGCTCGAACCCACAAACCATGAGATCATGACCTGAGCCTAAGTCAGACGCCTAACCAACTGAGCCACCCAGGCACCTCTCTCCTTTCCTTTTTGAAGCAGTCAATGAGATGGGATTTTTTTTTTCAACAAAAGTCAAAGAAAAGTACCCATAGACAAGAAGCCTTTTTTTTAACAATTGTGCTAGTTATCTTTTGCTGTGTAGCAAATTACCCCAACATCTAGAAGCTTAAAACAACACTTTGTTATTTCACAGTGAATCGGGAATCTGGGCATCAATTAGCTGAGCTCTGTGGCCCAAGTTCTCTCTCTAATGTAGACAGGGCTGTAACCATCTCAAGTCTCAAATGGCTCTTGTGGTTTTTGGTAGGATTCCATTCCTCACTGATCATTGGTCAGATGCTACCCTCAGCTCCTTGTCATGTAAGCCCCCCAAAGGCAATAGGCATCAACAGAGCAAGTGAGAGAGAGAAAACAAGGTAGATACCATAGTTTTTACAGCTTAATCTTATTCATTCATTTTTGTCACACCCCATTGATTAGATGCAAATCACTGGTATAGACACTTTCAAAAGGAGGGTATTCCACTTGGGTATGAGTATCAGGAGGTATGGATCACTGGGGCCATCTTAGAAAACTTAAAACCAATAAATGAATTAACTGTCACTTACTGATCACTTACACTGAAATAGAGCAGAGAGTATAATCAAGCAATATAACTTTGGAAGCAGACCCTTCTCTCAAAGAGCATCAGTCTAGTTGGGAGGTAAGGTATACAATGATTAAAAGAGAAACAGCAATCATTCTAAGCAAAACAAACAAACAAACAAAAACCAACAACAACAACAAAAAAACAAAACAAAACAAGAAAACCAGAATAAAACAAAATAAAAAACCCCAGAAAACCTAAGGTAGCTATCATCAAAGGAAAAAAGAATATATTAAACTTCATAAAATACAAAATCCTATACATCAAAAGTCATACACAATAATAAAATAAAACAATCCACTAAAGAAGGTTTTTGCAACCTATATGACAGAGTTGACATTTTTAATAGTGATACCTTATAAATCAATATGACAGTTGTAAGACACAATAGAAAAACTAGCCCAGAGCATAAAAACTCATATACAAAAGAATCACAAATTATCCTTAAATGCATAAAAAACTATTCTGCTTCATTAGTAACCAAAGGAATGCCTATTGTATTGGCAAAGTTACAAAGAATAATAACACCCAATGTTGTAATATATACAGGGAAGGCAGCCTTCTCTTACCCTACTGGAAGGAAGGTAGATGTGTATAATTTTTCTGGGGGGCAACATGAATCAAACCCTGAAAAGTATACAGGTACAGATTCATGCTGAAAGTCACAGAGATACCAGACATGTAAGCACATGTACCTTTAAGGAAACAGGAAATACAAAGTTGAATGAAGATATCTGGGGACTAAAACTGGAAAGTGGATTTATGCAAATTACTGAGAGCCTTGGACAACAAATCATGGTGTCTGGGTGGTGTTCAACAGGTAGTAGGAAGTCGCTGGAAATTTTTATAGGGGTGATGTAAAGAAAGAAGAGTTCTAAGCCCAGTTAGAAACATCAATGAGAGGGGCACCTGGATGGCTCAGTCAGTTAAGCACTTGACTCTTGGTATCAGTAGATCATGATCTCACAGTTCATGGGACCAAGCCCCGCAGCAAGTCTCACATCATGCTGATAGCACAGAACCTGCTTGGGATTCTCTCTCTCCCTCTGTCTCTCTGCTTCTCCACACTTGCTCACTCTGTCTCTTGCAAATTAAAGTTAAAAAAAAAAAAAAAAAGGAAACATCAGTGAGTACAAATCCAGGGGTAGAACTGGACAGATTCATCATGAAATCTCGGATCCTCCTCCTTTGGCTTCACTGTCCAGCAGAGCCAAACAGATAGCCCTTCTTATTGAATGGAGACTTGGATAAGTAGCTCCAGCCTTCTGGGCTCCTTTGATCTCTAATATTTGAGGCCTATCAGCATGAGCCAGAGGTAGGGAAATATTACTTCCCACCAGGCAGGGAACTGGACATACCACAAATGGCAGCAATGGAAGTGCATAATCTAGAGTGTGTAACTTAGGATTTCTTGGATTGCAAGCAACAGAAGTCTACTTGAGCTAGCTAAGGTCAAAGCATAAAGGAAGTTAATTATAATTCTTGAAGAAATAAGGCTGGACTGCAACTGGGTTTGGAAACTGGAATCAAGGACTCAAATAGTGTAATGTTTCTCTTTGCTTCTTTCTGGGCACATGCTTTCATCCTTCTCTCTTTGTGTATTGAGTTTCTATATCACAAAATAGTCAGCTCTACTAGCTCAAACGTTTGCACATCCAACAAGTTGGACAATTATGAAAGCTCTGTCTCTCTCAGTCCCAATTTCAGTCTCTGGGGAGGGACTCCTAGGGGCTCAGCTCAGGTGAATTTCCTTTGTTGGACAAATCAAGTCTGCCCAAGGTCAACGTCATGTTTAACAATCATGTTTTGTTTTGTTTTGTTTTTTAAATGTGTATTTATTCTTGAGAGAGAGACAGAAAAAAAAACATGAGCAAGGGAGGGCCAGAGTAAGAGAGGGACAAAGAATCCGAAGCAGGCTCCAGGCGCCGAGCTGTCAGCACAGAGCCCAACGCTGGGCTTGAACTCACAAGCCATGAGATTATGACCTGAGCTGAAGTCAGACACTTGACTGACTGAGCCACCCAGGTATCCCTAAACAATCATATTTGTCAGAAGTAATCCCTTAACCAAATTTGCTGGAGTTGGGAAAGGTGATTGGACAGGTCCCAGGAAGGCAGAAGCACTGGAAAAATACCATGGTATTGATATCAATGGAACTTGGAGAGTAACTCGGAAGTCATGAGAAAGATATCATCTTTCCCCTACAGAATTCTTCCCCGAATGGTTGTTGATACAGCAATATTCAATACTGTATGCCTTCCATAATATCGCTCATTTCAGATTCAATTCTACCAGCCAAACTCCCCCGCTTTCTGTTCTTCTCTGCCAACTTCTCTCTCTCTCTCTCTCTCTCTCTCTCCCTCCCTCTCTCTCTCTCTCTCTCTCTCTCTCTCTCACACACACACACACACACACACACACACACACACACACACAAACACACAAGATAGAAAGACAGACAGACAGAGATGACCTAATGACAGTCAGTAAAATCCAGCCCTCATATGGCTGCCAGTCAGCCTGCCTCCATCAGCCTCTCCTTTGGGAAGCCAACTGACTCACTTGGTCCAGCTGCCTTGTGGAAGGCTTCAAGACAGCTTTTTTTTCCCCCTTAAATGACCAATTTCCTTTGGAAAGGAGAGAAATTGAATTATAAAGGATTAACTGGATAAGACACTTTAAACTGACCCAGAAAAGATATGAATTTGATATAGTGCTTAAAACACTCAACCCTGAAAACACTTCCAGGCTCTGCTAGTATAAACACAGTTATGAGCAGAGTGACAGCCTGAATCCATTTGGCAAATGATTCTCCAGCCCCATTTGAAGGACTTTTTACTCCTACAATACACATGTTGGCAATATTCAGCTTTTTAATTCTGATTAATGAAAATGAAAATGAAATGAAGTTCTGTTGTTTCTTTGTCCACTTTTACTGGCATTCATCTGGCCATCTCAGCAAAATACTAGCATCAAAACTTAAATCCTAGGGCCCATTTTGCTCTATTTAATCCATACTATAAATACTCACTTATATATGTATATATTTATGTTTTTACACACACATGTATATATACTATATATATGTGTGTGCTTGAGATCTTTGTTCTAGTGTTTGAAAATTTTATTCACTTGCTTATTCATTCCATAGCTATCCACAGACATCCATTCACTCCACAAATATTTACAAAATACTCACTAAATGCCACATGTTATTCTAGGAATCTGGAGATGCAACCATGACAAGATAGACATAATCTAAGTCCTCATTGTCCTACATTCTACTGGAAGAGGTAAACAATCAATAAATAAGTGTGTGCTATAATATGTCACAAAGTAATATAAGCACTGAAGAAATGTAAAGAAGGGGAAAAGGCTAGTGATGAATGGTGGTTTCTATTCTAGTTCAGGTGATCAGGAATCAAAAAGAAATTTGTAGATATGCTTCAGTCCTTAAACTCTAACACAAGAAGAAATGTAGGGGAAACACACAAACACATACACAAAAAATGCATTAAAGAGAAAGAACAAAGGGAAGGATTTCGGAACAGAGGGAGGATAACAGTCGGCTATTACTGAGTAACAAATGATTCCAAAATGCAGTGGCATAAAACAAGAACCATTTGTTATTTCTCACCAGTCTAGGGGGTCCTGGGCAGTTCTGCTAAACTAGACCGGGCCCTGCTGACCTCGGCTGGGCTCTTTCACATTTCAGGGGATCAGCTGGTTGTCAGTTGGTTCTAAGAAGGTCTTGGCTCTTCCCTCAAATGTCTCTCACATCATTCCAGGAGACTGGCCAAGGCATGCTCTACAACAAGGTAGAGGTGTGACAGTGAGCAAGCCCAACTGTGTAAGAGACTAAGTGCAATTGTGCGAGTGCTTGTCCAAGCCTCCACTTGCCTCACATTTGCTAACACTGGTCACATCAAACTGCATGGCTAAGAAAAGAGACACAGTGAAAGGTGACTGCAAAGTTATAGGTCCAATTGTGTAATTGGGACTGAAGTGTGTTCCTTTCAAACCCATATGTTGAAGTCCTAACCTCCAATGTGACCATATCTGGAGATAAAGAGTTTTTAGGAAGGTAATTAAGGTTAAACAAGGTCATAAGAGTGGGGTCCTAATCTGATGGGACTGTGGTCTTATAAGAGGAAAAGAGAGATCCCTATCTCTTCCTCCACCATGTGAGGACAGAGAAGGTGGCCATCTGAAGCCAGGAAGAAAGCTCTCACCAGAATCTTCCCTGACCAGCACCTCGATCTTGTACTTCCCAGTCTCCAGTACTGTGAGAAAATCAATTTCTATTGCTTAGATGCCCAGTCTATGGTATTTTCTTAGGGCTGCCTGAGCTAAGACAGATGTGGACACATAAAGACCATTTACTACCACAAGAAGAGAGAAGGGATAAAGGGAGGCATGGAGCAAGAGGGGTTTTCTTATTTTTTAAAAAGTGTATGGTTGAAAAGATACATTCCACTCTCCTTCATCAGAAAGTTGGTCGTGTGCTCTATGACCATCTGCAACCTCCATCTCTAAGCAGAAGGTAGCAAGAAGGTAAGGATTGGGACCAGGAGAAAGGGACCAAGATTGGTTCACTTCATTCCAAAAACACTTAGAAATGGTTTGGGGATTTTCTGTGCTTGAGATAAAATAGGTTGTTGTGTGAAAGATTTTCACTCTACCCCAAAGGCTCTCATCACAGCCCTACTCTCTTCCTATCTTCACAATGTCAGATGAGCCTTAGGGATCGATTTAAAAAACAAAAGATGTCTTCCTATTTAATAGAGTTTAAGGACACCAATAGGCATCCCTGCTTTAAAATATGAATATAACATTAGCTTTAACTATCAAACCCACCTCAATATACTTTAGGTTGAGTCACTGCATGATCCTAATCAACAGAGAATATTTATTTATTCATTTGATGGTATTGATCACAAGACTCTGTCCTAGGAGCTCTAAGGACTCCTCTAACTCAAAAATAAAATGTATATTCCTGCTAGCACAGGAGCTACTACGATTAGTGAGATAAGTAAGACATGGTCCTTGTGTTCCCAGTGGAGGAATAAAGGTATGGAAAACAACAGAAGGAATGCTAGGCTTGCCTTCATACATTCAGAGGAGCGGGCCTGTGGCATTCACAGAGGAAGGTCATGTTCTCATGGAAGAGACATAGGCCCTTCCCCAGAAGGAAGGTTGGGGAGACATGCCACTGTCACCACCCTGGAAGAGCGAAGCAGGTTTCAGGCAGGAGGGAGAAGGTTCCAGATTCTCATGAACCCTCTCTATCAGGAAGCGTGGATATCAAGGGGTCCAATGGTAGTGGGACCTGAGAGCATGAGGCCACCTCACTGCAGACTCCTGTTGTATAACCCGAAGATGCCCCTTCCTCTGTTCTTGGGCATTAGGCGTGGGGGAAGAAAGTTTAAGGAGTGAATAGTGCTTCTCTTCCACCAGGAGGGCCAACTCACCATGAATGAAAGTGTGCGTCTCAGTGACTCAGGGACCGTCCTTTCTTGCTTTCCTCATCTCTGGACATTGGCAGAGTGGCTTCCATAAATGCTGACTCTGTAGAGATCCCACCATACCTGCCAGCCTGCTGGGACCATGTGGCTCCAGGGAGCCTCCTCTTTGAGGACCAGGCTACCTGCACTCCCTAGTCTTACCACCTCCAGGCAGAGGAAGATTTTTCTCTGCTGGAAAAGCTTTGTAGAGTGAAGAAAAGTGTGTAAGATGGACAACATAGCTGTGTCTTACATTGAGCTCCCTAGAAGCAGAGCCTGAGATGGGCATTTCCATGGAAGTAGTTTCTTGAAGAGTGAGGGAAGCAGGGAGTAAGGCATAAAGCAGCAGTGCCTTTGGAGACTGGCTTCAGCCTGGACATTCGGGCATACAATCCATGCCACCTTGAGTCACACGGATAGTGTTTTATACCCTTGGGTCAGTCACTGGCTGTGTGCTGTGCCAGCCCAGCTTAGGAGGAGGGCAACTCTCTAGAGAAGAGAGTGGCAGGGAGCCATTCACAGCCAACAGTCCCAGACGCTGGGGAGGGGAGCACAGCTGGTAGAGGGGGTCTGGGTGGGGCACAATGCTATCCACAATGTGAGGACATACTCAGCAGAGAGAAGGACCCACATATGTAAAGAGCATGTTGTGTCTGGAGATCAGTTCTGCCCACATATTAACTATGACAGTAGAAGTGAGCACCACATGACGTCAGGCAGGTGAAAATACAGTCCACCTGTAAGGTACTGGTGAAATTTCCCATATCCGTATTCCTCACAGGCTTGATGTGAAGACCGGATTGAGGAACAACAGACAAAACATTACTGTATAAACTGGAAAAGCTCTCTATACAAGTGTTAATTATTTAAGATACATTTTTGACAGTCGTGAATATATTCAATAAGCATTATGGATTATGTCCTGCATGCCAGGCACTATGCTAGATATTAAGGCTACAACAGGAACCAATATACCCCTGGTTCATGTCCTCATGGATCTTATGATTTAGTGAGGGAAACATCACTAAACATCATAGTCATTCAAATACCTATTGAATTGCAACTGGCGAGTACTTTGGAAAGAAAAGTGCAGGACACATGGTGATATGGGCTGGACACCTCAGGCAATTAGGGGAGGGCTCACTGAGCACGTGCCATGTAAACTAAGATGGTGAAAGAATAAGGAATAGAATGTGAGGAAACTGTGAGGGGTAAGGATACTGGTGTTTTGAGGGGGGAATAAAAGAAGCTTGAGGGTCTGGAGACAAGCAATGGGTCAGATAGTTCAAGTTCTGAAACTTGAACAATCAAGATTTGATTTTCAAAAATTAGATCAATAGATCTGTCCATAGATGAATGGATAGATCCATAGATGTATAGAGGTATAGATAGATGATAGATTAGATAGGTAGATAGATAGATAGATAGATAGATAGATAGATAGATGATAGGGGGAGAGTCTATTCTCTATCCATCCATCCATCCATCCATCCATCCATCCACTAATGCTGTCATACACTGAGACTTGTGATTCATTTCCTTCCTCTTACTTCCTTTTAGATGATTACATATGTTTTCAATAGATAGTAACAGCTGTTACAAATTGTCACCATCAGGTAAAGCACTAGATTTCAGGTAAGATGTATTTCTTTTACTGCTCACCAACATCACTAAATCCAGTAAATTCATTGTCCTAAAATGTCTTCCCTTTACATCCCTTCCTTTTATGTCCTTAACGACCATCCTTATCTAAGCCATTATGACAGCACACCGAAATTACCGTAGTAGCTTCTTCACTGCTCACTCTACCCCTATACACACTGCTCTCATATTTATTATTCCAATAGCCACTCTAAAACGTAATTCCACTGCTGTTATTCCATAAAGTATTGTCAATGTGGTAAGGCAACAAACAGAAATGGGAGGCACAGCTGTAGAAAAAATGGAAGCAAAATTATACATAATTGCGGGAAAGATGATTATTCACCCCTCCTTCCCAATATAAGGGTTAACAAAGAGCTAATAGACCTAATACAAGAGTTTGATAAAGTGGCCAGATGACAAACAAATATATAAAATCACCCATTTTTCTATCATCAGAAATATTCAATTTCATAAGGGAGATGAAATGCCCTTGACAAGAGCTCAGAGTTTCCTGCAGAGATAGAGAGAAATGGACACTTTCTTTCAGCAGACAGGAAGGAGAGTAAGGTCCAGGCTCTGGAAATAGATGGCATGGGCTTCGATTGTAAATCCACTTCTGAGTGGCTCTGGGCAAGCCACTAACCTTTCTAACCTTTCTGGGCCTCAATTTCCTCATTTTTTTTTAAAAAAAAGGGGGTGATAATTATGCTACTTCAAAGGTGACCATGACGATTAATGACATAATGCACATTAAGCATTAGGTCTGTCATAGCATAAGCCCAGTAAAATGTTTTATTACTATTAAAAACTCTTTTGAAGTTTATTTATTTTGAGGGGGGAGGCACAAGCAAGGGAGGGACAGAGAGAAGGAAAGACAGAACCCCAAGCAGGGTCTGAACCATTAGTGCAGAGCCTGATGCAGGGCTCTAACCCACAAACTGTGAGATCTTGACCTGAGCCAAGATCTAAGGCTCAACTGATTGTGCCACCCAGGCACCCCTGTTAGTATTATTTTTAATTATTAACAGCCATACTTTGTCACCTGCCCTGAAGTTTTGCATTAAGCCTTGGGTCCCACAAATTCTTCCATGAAAATAATTCTATTACCTCTTAGCCTCCATCCCTTTGATTAATATAGAGGTTCAGTGTAAGCCCAAGACCCAGGCACTGTGCTCGCTCCTCTCTCATTATTGCCTCCTCCTTGGTTAAGGGAATTTTCTCCAAAAGCAATAAAAGCATGTGAAGATATAACTCAGCATCCAGTATGACAAAATTTTATTATCTTAAATTCTGTGAAAGCTTAGCCCCTGGGAACTAGTCTCAAATACTTTCATTTAGAAGAGGATATTTACATTACCAAAATTTCCACTTGAATGCAATTCTAGGTCCAAAAGAATTACCTCTATAAGTAAATGACTCATGGTGCTTAATGACAAAAGCTGTTTGTTTTTTTATCCTCTTAATTATCAAGGTTTCAAAAATTACTAGGATCCAAGTCTCAGCTTGGGCATGCCAGATACAGGTGTCCATGACTTTCATATTCCAAAGGCTTTAAAATAATGTAATGGCTCCATCTGGATAGTTTTGCCATTGGAATCTGAAGACAACAAGGCATCAAAGTTATCTGTTATTTGGAGGCAACAGAACACGCAGCAGGGACCTCAAGCTAGTCTCAAAGATGACTAAGACAGGTTACCTTATGTTATTTTACTGTCTTTAATTCCCTTTGTTACCCTAGGCTTTCAATAATCTTTAAAGAAATCTCTAGCCTGCTCTCAGCTGTGCCAAATGGACTTAAGGGAAGAGTTGTATGTTGCATGTCCTCATATCTGGGCTGAACCCTCAAAAGGAAAGCACAGGTCCCTGAGGCCAACCTATAGGTGGTAGGAGCAATGAGCAAGAGATCCCCAGGAGAGAAGTGAATATCAGAGCAAGAATGAGAGCTTTGAGGTCCAGCCAGCACTCCTCTCTTGATGATTCCTCCCGCACAGCCAGCCTTGAAGAATCTGGGCTAGATTTTCTTAGGCTGGCCATCTGGTTCCTTTCAGCATAAACCTAAATAATGTTATTACAAGGGGGGATGTTATATCATATATCAATACCACAGGGAGTTAGAGGTAAGTGTTACGAGAATTTAAAAAAAAGCAAGAAACCATTCCTAGCTGTCAAGGAGTCAGGTAAGACGTCAGAGGAAGTAACACATGAGCAAAATAGTGGCTTCAACACTAAACACAAGGGTTTAAGCTCTTTATGGGAAGGCAGTCCAGGACCAACACAGTAGCTCCAGGATATGACGAAAAACTCAGGAATCAAAGCAAAAAACATTTACTATGTTTCTACTGTGCCATCCTCCACCATGTAATTTCCACCCTCAAGATGGCCTCATTGACCAAGATGACTCCTAGTGCACTGACCCCCAACACCATGTTCTACTCAATAAGAAAAGGCAGGGTCACAATCCTGAATGACCAGCTCTCTTCTGCAGCTTTCCTAAGACACAAGCAACATTACTACATATAACTCATTAACCAGAACTCATTCACATGATCATACCTAGCTGCTATGATCTTTTAGCTAGGTGCTTTGCTGCCCCCAAATCACACTGGGATTCTGTGCTTGAGGGGCAAGGGGGAAATGGCACTAGTTGTGAAACTTTGACCATTTCTAAACAATGTAACAATATCAATCAAAATGCCCCAAAGAAAATCACTTCATGGGCAGAGTATAAAGTGGATTGGATGGGAACTTCATTTCTAAGTGGAGAGCCATGAGGAGCTGAGCAGACCCATTCCCAAGCAAAACAAGCAAAGTTCTTGAAAACTATTTTTTAAAACAACAATTTGTAGTCTATGGAAATTGTCCCAAGGGAATACAACACATGAAGAAACATTTATCAAGGAAATCTATTAAACTTGATAAGGGCAGCAAGTGTCTGTGGCATTGGAGCCACAACTCCCTACCTCCCATTTCCTACCCCATCTCAGCTTAAAGGAAGCCCCACTCCAAGTAGGTGTGGTCAAGAAGTCAGGGCTTCCTTTCCCTTCACCTCTCAATCAATCAATGGTTACCATATCTCATAGGGAGAGGCAAGCCACCAGCATTTCTTATCTCCTCCAACTTCAACTTAAATAGGCTAAATTCCTTCCTTCCATCCACCCTTTTTTAAAAAGTTTATTTATTTATTTTGAGAGAGAAAGAGATCATGCAAGCAAGGTAGGAGTAGAAAGAAGGGGGGAGTTGGGGCACCTGGGTGGCTTAGTCGGTTAAGCGTCCGACTTTCGCTTAGGTCATGATCTCGCGGTTCGTGGGTTCGAGCCCCGCGTCGGGCTCTGTGCTGACTGCCAGCTCAGAGCCTGGGGCCTGTTTCAGTCTGTGACTCCCTCTCTCTCTGACCCTCCTCTGCTCACGCTCTCTGTCTCTCTCTCTCTAGAAATAAATAAAACATTAAAAAAAAAAAAGGTGTGAGGTTAAAAAAAAATAATAAAAACTTATAAAAAAAAAAAAAAAAAAAAGAAAGAAGCGGGGAGAGAGAATCCCAAGCAGACTTCACACTGTCAGCACAGAGTACAATTTGGGGCTCAATCCATGAACCGTGAGAACATAGCCAGGGCTGAAATCAAGAGTTGGATGCTTAACTGACAGAGCTACCCAGGCATCCCTCCATTCACCCTTAACTCATAGGATGGAGGCTCTCTTCCAGGCCTAACAAACCAAGAACACTGGGGCCTCAATCATCCCCACCTGAGCTTGCTCATAGGGTGGAGGCTAAGCCTTGTTGGGATGAGCACTAGGTGTTATATGTAAGTGATGGATCACTAAATTCTACTCCTGAAATCATTATCACACTACATGTTAACTTGGATTTAAATAAAAATAATTAAATTAAATTAAAATTAAAAATTAAAAAAAAAAATAAAGAAAGAAGACCAGAGACCACCACACCAGCCAGTGCTTAGAGTAGTGGCTCAGGGATTTTGCCTGGGGGGAGAGGCAGTTCATAAGAAAAGACAAGTCCAAAACTCTCATCAAAGGAACTGATTAATTGAAACAGAGTGTACAGTAGTTCAAGCTTAAGAGATCTTTAGAAAACAATAGCTCCTTTTAATTAAGAGCAATAAAGCTAAACCATAGGCTAGCTAGTTCATCAGAGAGAACAAGGGAGAATGATTGCTAAAAATAGCCCACCTGGGGTCAGAACCAACTACATTGACTGGCCTAAAAACCTAGGCTTGGGAGGATTCAGAGAAGGGGGCAGAGTAGGAAACACCAGAAATCTTTCTCCCCACCTAGACAACAATTACAGTGGCCGAAGCAGTCGAGTGTAACTACTTTGGATTGCAGTAATTTCAGTCAATCTCAGTGCTCAGCACAATAGCAGTTACCCTCTCCCCCACCCCCAGGCCCCTGGCAAGCAGCTGTGCACACATTCCTGGAACAGTTTGCATGCTGCCTGCAAGAGGCAGGGTTGGCAAAAAGGACACTGCCCTCCAAATACCAGAGATCTGTTCTCTGATCACTGATGGCTGCTTCTGATCACAGATGTACAGACAAAGAGGTGATGGCTGCTGTTGTTGTATTCCTCTGCATTGTTGTAAGTCCCTTCCTCTCTGGTTGAAGTGACTTCTAGGTGATTTAAAGGACCAATGATTTTCCTTCCCTTTCATTTTTCTCTTTTTCCCATTTTGGGAGCCAGACATTGAAGACTAGGACATTGAAAAGCAAACTCATATATGGAGGAAATTAGGAAGTCACGGTGCATGCTCAGAGAAAAGATATAGGGTCAAAAAAGACCTGGAAGAACTAAAGTTTACACCCCAGCCTGACCTTCATCGCAGAGACAGCCTACAACAATTTAAAAAACAAAAACTAAAACAAAACCCGGCAAACCCTGGGAAAGGGGAAGAATCTGATTTCCAGACTTACTACATTAAAAAAATGTTTTTTCAGTATTCTCTACACCCAAAATGGGACTAGAACTTACAACCCTTCTTGAGATCAAGAGTCATATACTCTTCCAACCGAGCCAGACAGACACCCCCAGACTTACTACATTATTAAATTAATATGTCCAACCATGGAATACTACATGGCAATGAGAAACAATGAAATCTGGCCATGTGTAGCAACATGGATGGACCTTGAGGGTGTTATGCTGAGCAAAATAAGTCAGGCAGAGAAGGACAAATATCATATGTTTGCACGTATAGGAGGATTAGGAGGAACTTGATGGAGGAACAAGGGGGAGAAGAAGGGGGGAAATGGTGGGGGAAAGGGAGAGAGGCAAACCATGAGAGACTCTGAATGCTGACAAAAACTGAGGACTGATGGATGTGGGGGCAGGGGGGATGGGCATGGAGGAGGACACTTGTGGGGATGAGCACTGAGTGTTATGTGGAAACTAATTTGACAATAAACTATTTGTAAAAAATAAATAAATAAATAAATAAATAAATTAATTAATTAATATGTCCAGTTTTCAACAACAAAAATCATAGTCCATACAAAGAAACAAGAAAGTATGGCCAATCTAAAGGGAAAATATAAACCAACAGAAATTATTCCTAAAAAAGGCAGATCTATTAGAAAAAGACTTTAAAGGGGCACCTGGGTGGCTCAGTCAGTTAAGCATCTGACCGGTTCAAGTCATGATCTCACAGTTCGTGAGTTGGAGCCCCCGACAGGTTCTGTGCTGGTAGCTCACAAGCCTGGGGCCTGCTTCAGATTCTGTGTCTCCCTCTCTCTCTGCCCCTCCCCTGCTTACGTTCTGTCTCTCTCTCTTTCTCTCTCAAGAATAAACATTAAAAACATTTAAAGACTTTAAAATAACAGTCCAAAAGATGCTCGAAAAACTAAAAGAATCTGTGGAGAAAGTCAAGAAAAACAATGTATGCGCAAAATGGAAATACCAATAAACAGATAGAAAACCTAAAAATTCTATAACTAAAAATCACAATAATTGACATGAAAACTTCACTAGGGGGATTCAAAGGCAAATTTGAGCAAGCAGAAGAAAAAATTCAGCAAACTCAAAGATAGGAAAATGGAAATTATTGAGTCTGAGGAACAGAAAGAAAAAAAGTTCAAAGAAAAGTGAAGACTAAGGGAACTGTGAGAAATCATCAAGCAGATCATCATACACAATATGGAAGTCTCAGGAGAAGTTAATGAGTAGAGAGCATATCAGAAGAAATAATGGCTGAAAATTTCTGAAATTTGATGAAATACATGAACATAAACATCCAAGAAGCTCAATGAGAGATATTATAATCAAAATGCCGAAAGACAAAGACAAAGAGAGAATTTTGAAAGCACCAGAAGGGAAGTGACTTATCACATACAAAGGATCTTCAATAAGATTATTAGCAGATTTCTCATTAAAAGCATTGGAGTCTAGCAGGCAGTGGGCTGACAAAATTCAAAGTGCTGTAAGAAAAGAAACTACCAATCAAGAATCCTATACCTAGCACAACTGTCCTTCAAAAGTGAGGGAGAGCAGCACCTGGGTATAGTGTCAAACTTCAGCTCAGGTCATGGTCTCATTGTTCATGAGTTCAAGCCCCTCATTGGGCACTGACAGTGTGGAGCCTGCTTGGATTCTCTGTCTCCCCCTCTCTCTGCCCTTCCCCATTCTCTCTCTCTCAAAAATAAATAAGTAAGCATTTTTTAAAAAACCCACAAAACTGAGGGAGAAATTAAGCTACTCCCAAATAAACAAAAGCTGAGGGAATCTGTTGCCAATAGCTCTGCCCTACAAGAAATTCTGAAGGCAGTCCTGCAGAATGAAATGAAAGGGCGCTAGAGAGTAACTTGAAGCTGTATGAAGAAATAAAGACCTTAGTAAAGGGAGATACATGAGCAACTATAAAGCTATATTATTGTGACAATAGTCATTCCACTTTTTGTTTTCTATACAGTTTAAGAGACTAATGCATTTAAAAATATTATTAACATTTTTTGGCAAACAATGTATAAAGATGTAACATCAACAATGAAAGGGTAAAGACTGAGCTGTTAAAGGAGGAGGGTTTTTGTATGTTACTGAAATCAAGCGGATATAAATTTAAACCAGTGCTATCACCTTAGAATGTTAATGCAATCACCATGAAGAAAATAGCTATAGAATATACACAAAAGGAAAGGAGAAGGGACTTAAATGTTTTGTATGAAAAATAACTAAACAAAAAAGAAGATAATAATGCAGGATTTGAAGAATTACAAGTTATGAGGCATATAGGAAAAAAATAGCAAAATGACCGAAGATAAGTCCCCTTTTATCAGTAATTAGTTTAAATGCAGATGGATTAAACTCTCCAAAGACACAGGTTGTCAGAATGGGTTTTTATTTTCATCTATTTTCTTATTTTTAAAAGTTTTATTTAAGTAATGTGGGGCTCAAACTCACAACCTCAAGATCAAGAGTCACATACTTTTCTGACTGAGCCTGCCAGGCACCCCACAGGGTGGGGTTTTAAAAAGTTATCTAACTATATGCTATCTGTAAGAGACACTTTATTTTTTTTATTATTTTTTGAGGGGTAGTGTGCAAATGAGAGAGGGGCAGAGAGACACAATCCCAGGTGGGGCAGAGGGAAAGAAAGAGAGAGAGAGGGAGAGAGAGGGAGAGAGAGAGAGAGAGAGAGAGAAGCAGGCTTCACCCGAAGCAGGCTTCACCCAAAGTAGGGCTTGTGGTTTACCTGAGAGTGCATCTCGAGCTCACCCAATGTGGGACTTGAACTCACGAACCAAGAAATTGTGACCTGAACCAAAGTAGATGCTTAACAACTGAACCATCCAGGTACCCTGTAAGAAACACTTTAGATCCAAAGGCACAAATAGGTTGAAAATGAAATGATAGAAAAGGCAATTCCATGGAAATAGTAGCCAAAAGAGAGCAGAGTGGCTATTCTAATATCAGACAAAATAAACATTTTGGAAGAGGCTAGAAGAGACAAAGAAGGTTATTATATATAACAAAAGGTCCAATAGAGCAAGAAGATATGAAATTATAACATTTATGCCCCTAAGAACAGACCGGCAAAATATATGAGGCAAAAATTAACAGAAGGTAAGGGAGAAATAGGCAAGTCTGTAATAACAGTTGGAGACTTTAATACCCTATTCTCAATAATGGACAGAACAAATGGATAGAAGATGGAAAAAGACTTTAACAACATAATAAACCATCTGGAACTAAGAGGCACATATAGAACTCTCTAACCAACAAAAGCAGAATATATATTCTTCTCAAGTGCACATTAGACATTTTTCAGGACAGACCATATGTACGGTCACAAAGTCTCAGTAGGTTTTAAAAGACAGATACCATATAAAGTATCTTCTCTGACTACAAAGAGATAAAGTTAGAAATCAGTAACAGAAGGAAAACTGAAAAATTCACAAATCTATGAAAATGAAACTGCACTCTTAACCAATGACAAGGGAAATTAGAAAATACTTTGACCTGAAGGAAATTGAAGAGACAACATACTAAAACTTATGGGATGCAGCTAAAGTAGTGTTTAGAGGTAAATTTATACCCTTAAGTATCTATACCAAGAAAGAGTAAAGATTTTAAATCAACAATCTAACCTTCTACCTTAAAACGCTGGAAAGAAGAAGAGAAATAAAACTCAAAAATAGCAGAAGGAGGGAAATAATAAGGATTAGAGCAGAGATAAACAAATGAGACTAGAATAATGAGAGAGAAACAATGAAACCAATAGTTGGTTCTTCAGAAAGACCAACCAAATTGGCAAAACTTTACCTGGGGCGCCTATGTGGCCCAGTCAGTTGGATGTCTGACTTCAGCTCAGGTCATGATCTCTGTTCATGGCTTCGAGCCCCACGTCCTGCTCTGTGCTGACAGCTCAGAGCCTGGAGCCCGCCTCAGATTCTGTGTCTCCCTCTTTCTCTGTCCCTCGCCTGCTCATGCTCTGTCTCTCTTTCAAAAATAAATAAAACATTTTAAATTAAAAACAAAAAAACTTTACCTAGGCATATCAAGAAAAACAAAGAGAAGACTCAAATTACTAAAACCAGAAATGAATAGAGTGATATTGCCCCTGATCCTAAAGAAGTAAAAAGAATATAAAGGAATACTATGAACAACTGTATGCCCACAAATTAGATAACTTAGATGAAATGGCAAATTTCTATAAAAACACAATCTACCTAAGCTGACCCGAGAAGAAATATTTTTTTTATTTTTTTAAAGATTTTTTTAAAGTATTCTTCACACCCAACATGAGGTTTGAACTTAACAACTCTGAGATCAAGGGGATCTACTGGGATCTACTGACTGAGCCTGCCAGGCACTCCAAGAAGAAATTTTTTAAAATATGGAATATTATTTAGCAATTAAAAGAAATGAAGTGCTCACCAGTTAAGGCAGTGCTGACTGAGCATCTGCCATGGTCCATGCTCTGAGGAAATGGCAGTGTTTAAAGAACCCGCCCTCACGGAACTCCGGCCTAGGAGGGGTGGAGACAGTGCACAGTGCACAAAGCGCGATACATAGCATCATATGATGATGAGAGTTCTGGCAAAATGAAGTGGATTAAGAAAGCAAATCCAAGTGGTGGTGTGAGTGGTGGTGTAAACATAGAGGACCTGCTCTGACAACATGGCGCTTGAAGAGTGGACACTCACAGGCTGCAAATGTACTGGCTGTGTGACCACCTTGAGAGTGTGAGGACCATTGAGAAGATCAGTGTGGCTGGGGCCCAGTAAGCTGTGAAGAGAGGGGTAGGAGGCAGAAAGCGTGGCAGGTGGAGTGAGGAGGTCAGCAGGTCCAGGTCACTCGTTAGGGGATTAGGCCATGGTAAAAAGGATTCAGTAAGAGAGTGGAGTTTATTTTAAATATAATGAGAAGCCATGGGAAGATTTTAAACAAGGCTCTGATTTGCATTCAGAAAGATGTATGGAAAATGAGGGGGTGTGAGGTAAATGTGGAAGCAGAATGTCACGGGTTGAATTGTGTTCCCCCCAAAAGGTATGTAGAAGTCCTAACCTCCAGTACTTGTGTCTTTGACTTTATTTGGAAACGGGGTCACTGCAGATATAATGATGTGAAGATGAAGTCATCAGGGTGGGCCTTAATCCAATGTGACTCATGTCCTTATGAAAAGAGGGAAATTTGGACACAGACACGCGGGGGAACGCCAAGTGAAGACACAGGGACACACAGAGGGGACAGCCATGTGAAGACAGAGGTAGAGAATGGAATCCTGCTCCCCGAACCACAGTCCACATTCGAGGCTACAAAATGGCTGGACTTGGGAAGGAAGGAACGTCCCCCAGACCTTTCAGAAGGAGCTGATACTTAGCTTTGAGACTCTGAGCACTCAGGACTGTGAGAGAATACATTTCTGTTGTTTAAGCTACTCTGTTTAGACACGAAAGCCGGGGTAAACCAAGTGGGCAGTTCCTGCAGAGGTCCACACAAGGGAAGCAGGTCCTCGGACAGGGAGGTGTGGGAGGTGTGATTTATTTTGAAAGCAGAGCGGACAGAAATTTGCTGATAGGCTGTGTTTGG
This sequence comes from Hyaena hyaena, assembly GCF_003009895.1. Lineage (NCBI taxonomy): Eukaryota > Metazoa > Chordata > Mammalia > Carnivora > Hyaenidae > Hyaena > Hyaena hyaena. The sequence goes on from NW_024080877.1 coordinate 1,064,431, forward strand.
GGACAGATGCAATATAAGAATTAGTTGGCCGGGAACACATTTGAAGAGCACTTTGCAAGGAACTCCAAGACCAATAAGAAGTCTGAACATTCTGGATCTCAAAGGGAAGAGATCAATCAAGGGAATCCCTTGACAGTTATGGGAACCAGGGAACACACCCAAGAACAAACAAGTTATGGGTACCTGAGGTCACAAATGCTTTGCCTGTTTCTGTGAGGCAGCAGTAAGAAATGGGTCAGGCTACAATATATTTAAACTAAATTGACATATCAGCCTCTGACATATCACTGCATGAAGTGTGCCTACAAGTCGTGAAGACCTTCAGGACTTACATGTTGTGACACATGAGCTAATTTATCCCACCACGTGATAGTGGATAGGAGAGATTTTCACAAGGAATGAGGCCCCCATCCCCCACAAGGAGGATGATACTGCCCCATTTTAAAGACGAGGAAAGTGAGGCTTACAGAAGTTATGAACCCTATCGAAGATTGCATTGGGAGCAGCATCAGACTTCAAACCCAGGGCCGTTTGACTAGAAGTCTTCAACCTTTCCATTATATCATTCAACGTGATCTGTCTTTTTTGCTACTCAAAGGCAGCCCATAGTTTAGCAGCATCAGCATTCCTTGGGAACATGTTCAAAATGCAGTTTCTCAGGCCCCACCTGGTCCTACTGAACCGGAATCTGCATGCTAACAGGGGAGCCTTCATGTTATGCATAAAGCTGTGAGGAGCACCGCTGCACTAAGTCTTTAAAAGGCCTTTGATAAGGGGCGCCCTGGCTCAGTTGGTGGAGCAGGTGACCCTTGGTGTCTGGGTTGTGAGTTTGGGCTCCACCTTCGGCATAGAGGTTACTTTAAAAAGTCTTTTGGGGCACCTGGGTGGCTTAGTCGGTTAAGCGTTCGACTTTCACTTAGGTCATGATCTCGCGGTTCATGGGTTTGAGCCTCGCGTCGGGCTCTGTGCTGACCGCCAGCTCAGAGCCTGGAGCCTGTTTCAGATTCTGTGTCTCCCTCTCTCTCTGACCCTCTCCTCCTCACGCTGTCTCTCTCTCTCCTAGAAATAAATAAGAATATTTTTTTAAAAAAGTCTTTTAAAAAGCCTTTGATAAACATCAACTCCAAATGCAACTGCCTCGCTTTACAGATGAAGAAACTGAAGATCAGAGAGGACTAGCAAGTGCCCAATGTTCCTGATTCAATGCTCAATGTAACAACATGGCGGACCACACTTGAGGGTCCTCACCAACATGCTGCTGTGGGCAGAAAGGGCAGTCAGCTGTCAGTCAAGAACACCACTGGAGTTGAAGGAAAAACATGGCCCCACCTGTCACAGCCTCCCTGTCCCTCACCCAGCTCTTGTCCAGTCTCCCTTGGAAGAGTTATACTGATGCCTCCCCAACCCAACTATGAACCGCCTGAAGGCAGGAATGTTGTCACCTCTTTCTTTGCACCTTCAGTGCCTGCCTATATACTGTGCATACAGTAGGTGCTCAATCTGTGTTTGATGACATCACTTAGGGTAGTGGGTGGGAAGGACTTGCCTCAGGAATGAGGCCCCTACAAGAAGGGATGAACTAAGACAAAGGCTGCACACTTGCCTGGGCAGCCCCACCTGTCCGCACTCCCCACTGACTTTCTTTTAATATTTATTACGAAGTATTAAGCTGCTTCAGCAACTCGAAGCTTTTCCAGATTCCGTAAGGGGAGTGCCAGTAAGTGTGCCAGCACTTTACTTCTTGCACTGACTCCACTTCCTCCTCAATACCATTACTGCTGCTGAAACTGCCAAGGCGCATTGGCTCTGAGCTTTAATGCACAAGGGCCACCGAGTCCTAGAGGATCAGCAAGAACTCTGGACACAGCTGGGGACGAACGCCCAGCCCTCTCCGGCCCCTGACCCCCAGGCCCTGCCTCACCTACTTCTCCCGCCTCTCGGCCTCGACCTCGCAAACTGTGCGCCTGCTGACCACAGTGGGACCAGCACGCAGGGAGCCTCCCAGGAAGGGCCTCCACCAGGCAGGGCGCCTGAGATGATGAAGAAGCCAAGAAGACCAAAAGGCCAGCAGAGCTTCAGGCCCAGCCCACCTCTCCTCTGCTTGAGTCAAGAATGTCCTGGCCCCCAGTTCCACCTCTGGCTGCAGCCGCGATCAGCCTGCCTTCAGTGCCTGTGCAGGGGAGGGGCGTGAGGAGGGGGCCCTTCCACCCTGGGGCCTGTGCGTGGGGCCAGCCCCTATCCTGTGTGGCTCAGGTAGGCCGTCTGCCGGCCTCTTGGACTCTGAAGCCAGCCACTGGCTGCGTCCTGCAATATATTTCTGTTCCCTCCTATTTCTGTTCCCTCCTACCTGAGCTCAGACTCTGGAGTCAGCTCCACCGACTTACAGGGAGTCTACGTCATTCTCTAAGTTTCTGGGTTTTCCTCGTCTCAGGCTCTGCATTCCAGGAGCCTGAACTAAGACAAAAATAACTTCCTTAGGAGGTGGTTGTAACGACTAGAGGAGATCATCTATGTAAAGCTCTTGGAAGAGAAACAAAGCGCCGAAGTGACTGGGAAAGAAAAAAGCAGCTCCGGACACCTGTGATCTGCTCTGCCGCTCAGGGCCAGGCCTCAGTGTTGTAAGAAGCTCCTCTGCGGCTCGCAGCTAGGTCATGTTCTCCCGCTGGAGGTCGATGATCTCAAAGAACACCGCCAGACACTGGCACTCCGATGCTGTGACAAAGTGAGACAAAAACACGGTCACCCTGCAACCCACGAAATCCCAGCGTTTTGCCCCTCCCCCCCACGTCTCTCTCGCTGTTTCTCTCCTACAATGATTGACTGCTGCTTCTTTACCAATTACAGCTTCAGCCTTACTCTAGTCTGCCCTCCCTATAGCTGAGTTTTATTTAAGATGTTGCCCAGTCATAGAATTGTCCCACTTACCAGGCATCCAATCCAGAGCAAAGCCCCCATTCTTGACCCTCCTGGGAACAACCTAGCCGAAGCCTGTATCCTATGAGCTGTCTCTGCCGGCAGAGAGGACTTAACGGGACAGGCAGGAGAGGCCTGGAGGAGGTCCTCCCCGGTCCCAGACTTTTCCTTCAGCGCCTTCTCAGCTGTTTGCAGGTGTGTACTGACACGTCGGGTGAGGAGTGCTGAGCCGCGGAGGGCTGCTGCCCTGCATAAGCAGATCAGTCTGAGAACACTCGCCCCACCCTGGAGGGTTCTGTGAGGGAATTGTGGGAAGAGAACACACCTGTGTGAGCAGGCAGTGTGGGTCAGTCTGGGTGCTTTAAGGGGCACAATTCCCACCCTAATCGGCCCTTTGCTGTTGCTTCTACTGTCTTTTACTAGGTTTGGTGAAGCCACAGAGCCTTCGTGACAACGTCAGACTTTGTGGAATATTTGTTATTTACGTTCTCTTGTTTAAAAAACAGAACAAAACCCTCTAGGGGAGCCCGGGTGGCTCAGGCGGGTAAGCATGGGACTCTTGATTTCGGCTCAGGGCATGACCTCACGGTTGTGGGATCGAGCTCCGAATGGTTGGCTTCGGGCTGGCTCTATGCTGACAGCATGGAGGCTGCTTAGGATTCTCTCTCTCCGCCCCTCTCTCACGCACATGTGCATGCGCTCTCTCTCTCTTAAAAAAAAAAAAACCACATAGGGCTAGGAAACATGTTCAAGAATCGTGTTATAAAACACCTCTAATAATCAAGTGTAACATCATCACAGTAAATCATGCTGATAGTTTAGACTCTGGGTAGGATGTGATAACAATGTCACTGTACCTCCGTGGTCTTCCTCTCAAATACCCATAATCCAGTCTAATCATGATAAGTGCACCAAACAAGCCCAAACTGAGGGTTGTTTTACCAAACGCTTGATCGATACTCCTCAAAACCGTCAAGGCCAATAAGAACGAGGAGAGGCTGAGAAATGGTCACAGCCAGGGGCAATCTCGGAGACATGATGACCAGTTGTCTTGCAGCATCCTGGATGGGCCCTGAAACCGAACACTGAGGAGATCTGAATAAGCCGTGGGCTTTACTTAGTACTAATGTATCAGTATCGGTTCATTAACTGTGAGGCACACACCACAGTAAGGTAAGATGTGAACAATAGCGTGAGCTTCACACCTCATGCTGGCGGCTTCCGTGTTCTGTCAGTGCTTTCTGCGTCATGCCATTCTGTCCCACTGTGATCTGTCCTACCTTGACGCCCTGACCGTGACTCCACTTCAGCAGCCCCTCCTTGTCCCGGAGCTGGTCATCTCTTGCGATTACTCCGATTCCCACCCATGTGTTCACTTCTCCGCCCGCTCATTAGTTTGTGTGTGAAATAAATATCTGCTGAACACCCACAGTGCCCCGGGCTGGGGCAGGAGGTGGCAGGAGACTCAACCCCCCCCCCCACCCCCAGCCACTTTTGCTGCTCCCTCATTGGCGCCTTCTCCACCCCCAGGACTCAGTTTCTCCAAGCGTGATCCCTGGACCACCTCCGGATTCACCAAGGGTGGAGGTAACAAGGTGGTACATGGGCCCTAGCCCAGGATACTGAGTCAGAGATTCAAGGCCAACCAAGTCCCTGCGTGTGGCTGAACTGTGTCCTCTCTTTTTGATATTTTAATAAAGTTCCCTAAACTAACATATGTATATTAAAAATTCAAATAATATCAAGTAAATAAAATAAGATGAAACTCTGCCTTTGTTCCCACTGACAGTCTGCTTCTCTCCTTGGAGTTAAGAGTCTGGGCTTCCATTTTACTTGTATTTACCAACATACAGAGTCTTCTTTACATAAATGGAATCACTTGGAATTAATTAGGCACCAGGGAGTTTTCTCACTGTGTTGTTCTTTTATTTCCTTCTGCCTTTTACTGAACTTCCAAGGATCTTCTATCTTTTCCCTCCCTTAGTTATTTGAAAATGATATGTTTTATTTCTGTTTACCTGATGTTACACTTACATTTTGACAAAGATATTTAAGCATTTATTTCTACAAATGATGAGAATTAATCAGCATCCGTAACATTCATATCTACACAGGATAATGCTGTTATCAAAATTTTGTCCCAGTCTCCCTTTTTGAAAGCATGTATTAGGGGCGGCTGGCTGGCTCAGTTGGTAAGCGTCTGACTCGATTTCAGCTCAGGTCCTGGTCCCAGGGCCATGGGATCAAACCCTGCTTTGGGCTCCACGCTGAGCATGAAGACTGCTTGGGATTCTCTCTCTCCCTCTGCCTTGTTTGCTCATTCTTTTGCTTTCTCTCTCTGTAAAATAAAGACAAACAAATAAATAAATGATCTGAAAAAATAAAAATAAGAGCGTGTATTATGGAAAATTTCAAATACAAATGAGAGTAGGCCACTGAGTAATGAGTTCTTCTGGAAACCTTGTCAGCTTAGCCATGAGGAGTAGGCACCACCCGTGACCAAGCCCATTTCATCTGTGTCCCATCCACCTGCTTTTTCATATTATTTCAAAGCATATCCTAGATGTCATGTTGTTTCACGTGTAAAATTTTCTATAAAGACTCCTTTTTAATTTGTAACTATAATATCAGCATCACACCTAAGAATCGATCAATAATATAAAAAATCTAGGGGCACCTGGGTGGCTCAGTCAGTTAAGCATCCGACTTTGGCTCAGGTCATGATCTCACAGTTTGTGAGTTTGAGCCCCGCATCAAGCTCTGTGCTGACAGTCTGGAGCCTGCTTTGGAGTCTATGTCTGCCCCTCCCCTGCTTACTCTCTCTCTCTCAAAAATAAACATTAAAAAAATTTAAAAAAAAAGAAATCTAGTAAATATTCAGAATTCCAATTGCCTCATAAATGTCAGTAATTTTTTTTTCTGTTGCTTGTTTGAGTTGGAATCCACACGTGGCAATTGGTTGATGTGTTCAGACTGTCTTTTAATCCACATGTTTCCCTTCCATCTTTTTTTCCTTTACGTTTAATTTGTTGAAAAAAAAAAAGATAATTTGTCCTGTGATTTCCCAAGTCTGGATTTTGGTGATTGCATCCAACGGGTGCTTTTTCACAAGCTTCTCTCTCATCTATATTGGTAGTTAGATCTATTGGCTTGATCAGATTCAGACTAGCTATTTTTGGTAAAGAGTTTTGGTAAGAATACTTGCTAGATGGTGGTAGGAGGCACATACTGTCTGGTTGTCTTTCTTTTTGTCATATTAATAGCTAACAATGCTCCTACATCCAAAATTAGGATCCACAAAATCCACTCTTCTCTCTTCGTTTATTCGCTGGAATACTTCTGTCAAAGTGAATGTCTCATGTACTTTGTGTGCTTTGTCTGGTGACACAGTCAGTGAAGAGAAGGCAAGATACGTGCTTCATTCTTTCCTTTTTTTTAGAGTTTTCAAAATAACATCTCAGTTCCCAGCACCTTCCAATGGCAATCAAGTGGACTGACTTTTGCTTTGTTGCTGGCTCAACGTTATCACACACTTGTGCACCTGCACATGTTCGATGTGCTTCCGTTCACCACAGTCGCCATGCCAGCAATGCCCATGTGGTCCAGGCTTTGGCCAGTTGTTCGGTTTGCTCCTGAAAACTGGCTGAGTAAGACCTCATATCACAGCATCACATTTTGGAGGGTTAACCTCTGGCAAATAGACAAGCTGGAAACCCATTTGGAATGGTTTTACCCTGTCCAAAGATTTTAAGTATTCAAATCTCAGAGAATGGAAAGCTTCTCAACCTGGCAAAGAACTACATGAGCAGAGAGAAGAAGATACTCCTCTGTGGAGGGCACACATCCTTGATTGATATTACACGTAAACCTGCTGTCCACCTCCTTTTAGGCACAGACACTTCCTCTGATCCAGGCAAAAACAGCTGGTGGTGAACCTGATGGCCACACATTCAGTCGCCTTCCAGTATCCCTTCTTTCGCCCACCACTCAGAATCTCTGCTGTGAGATTTTAGTATCTATTTTTCTCCAACTCCTTCTTACTGAGTTACATACAGTCACAATAAAATGCACAGGCTTAATCGTAAAGTTAGGTTTTGACAAAGGCACATACCATGTATCTATCCCCTCTAACAAGAAGTAGAACATTTCTTTCTCCAGGAAAGTTTTCATGCCTCTTTCAAGCCCATCCCATCTACCCATTCAGACAAAACCACAGCTTTGTTTTCTGTCACTGTAGATTAGATTTGTTTTTGGCTTCACATGAATGGATTCATACAGATACACTCTTCAGTGCATGGCTTCTTTCTCACAACATAATGTTTCTGAGATTTATCTCTATTGTTGTATTAACAGTTCATTCATCTGTAGTGCTGAGTAACACACTGCTCTTTGTTGATCTTTTCACCAGTTAATGGACATTTGGGTTGTTTCCGGTATTTGCCTATAAATCAAGCAACTGTAAATATTCATGTATAAGTCTTTAGTAGACACGTGTTCTTTTCCTCTGGGCTGGGATCAGACTTGTATTGCAAATACAATTTAACTTTATGAGAAACTACCAAACAGATTTGCAAAATGATCATACCATTTTATACTCCTACCTACAACGTATGAGCTTTCAAATTGATTCACATCCTCACCAACATTGGGAATTAGTCATTTTTTGAATTCCAGCCATTTCAATGGCTGTGACTGCTCGTGATTTTAATCCACAGTTCCCTAATGGCTAATGACACTGAACACATTTTTATGCATTTATTGGCTAATCTTATATCTTCTTTTCTGAGGTGTCTGTTTATGTCTTTCGATCCTTTTGGTATTGGGTTCTTTATCTTTTTCTCACTGACTTGTAGGGATTCTTTGTATATTCTGGGTACAAGTCCTTCATCCTATATTTGTGTATTGTGACTACTGTCTCCTAACCCCTTGCCATTTTGTTTCCTTAGATTTTGTTTTTAATTTTATTTCTCACTTCATTTCTACGTTTCAACATGCTCCTTCAGTGGCCAACCTGAGCTCAAAGTAGAACATACCATTTATTGAGGACTTATTGTAGGTCTTCTACTGCACTGAGCTCTCTATACCCATTGACCTTGCCTGCTACTCACCACAATAATAATAAGTAAATAACATCCACTGCATTGAATTAGTGCAGAAACTGAACTTGAGCAGTCTCCCAGTATCGCCCCGCCAGCAAGTGGCAGGCAGGCTTTCAGGCAGTGCTGCTCAGTGCCGGCTGCTTACCAAACTACCTGAATGGAGGAAGGGTAAAAAGGGCTGATGCCCAGGCCTCAGCCTCAGGGATCCTGACTTAATTGGTCTGGGGAGGAGCTCCGGCATGGGTATGTTTTAAAAGTTCCCCAAGTGACTCTAATGTTCAGAGCTTCTCATTTCTTTTTTTTTTTTTTTAATGTTTTATTTATTTCTAGGAGAGAGAGAGAGAGAGACAGCGTGAGCAGGGGAGGGTCAGAGAGAGAGGGAGACACAGACTCTGAAATAGGCTCCAGGCTCCGAGCTGGCAGTCAGCACAGAGCCCGACACGGGGCTCGAACCCACGAACCATGAGATCATGACCTGAGCGAAAGTCGGATGCTTAACCGACTAAGCCACCCGGGCGCCCCCAGAGCTTCTGATTTCAAATGTGCTCTGTGTTCCCCGCTGCCGCTCAGAGCTCCTGAAGATTGGCTTGCCCACCAGCGCAAAAAGAGTTAAGTGACAGGGCCTCCAGGGGGCCATCTCTCCGCATCATTTATGGGCCATTCGAAGAGAAAGCGTGCCTGGCTGAGGCAGTGCTCACTGTGCAGACTGGAGATGATTTGGGTTTTAATTTAGGGAGCTCTTGAAAATCTGTTTTCTCCTCCCCCCCTCCCCCCAAGAGGCAGCATCCACACATCAGCTCACAACACCAGGTCCAATTTGGGAGGCTGGAGCAATCTGGGAACCATCCAAGGTGTCCTTACAGACAGGCAGTCACAAGTCGGAAATGACGACTGCATAGGGGTTTCAATGTTGCATGCAAATCGTCTCTCTCCTGACAGTTTTCAACTTGCTGTCATTTAATGAGGCTTCTCACTCTCTGAGGAAAGCTGGTACCAAGTGGGGGAGGGTATGCTTTTCTTTTCATCATTCTTCTTAGCTCTACATAGCTCCGTGCTTTCGTGCTTTCGGAAGCTGAGCTGGGGTTCCTGAAAAGCCAACATCTTTGTTAAGTGGGAAGGGAGAGAGAGGCAGGGAGAGAGAGGCTTCTCTAAAATAAGATCCATCTTGGTTTTTCCTCCCTGTGATGTTTATAGCTCCAAGCAACAAGCCCAGAAAACCCTTATGTGTTCTGGAATCAGAACCTCGGTGTCACTCAGTTGAGGGTAAGTCAGAGGAGAAATTTAATGTAATATTTCTGTGAAGCTTTGAAAACTACCGTCATCACTTGGGTGTCAAAAACACGCAGAGTGTGCAATACAGCACTGGATATGTTTTCCTGGCCCACAAGCTTTCACAGAGAGAATATGTAAGACTTGCTAAAGGGAAACAGAATGATCCACATCAGGACAGACCCTCTCCCCAGAAAGCTCAGGTGCCAAGCTCTGCAAAACAGGAACACATAAGTTTCAGGAGTGGACTCTAGGGTCATGGCCACCTCAGGTGGTGGCTGATGCCTAAAGCACTACATCTAGAGCAGTGGTTTTCAAAGTGTGGTCCCAAGGGGCACCTGGGTGGGTCAGTCGGTTAAGCGTCTGACTTTGGCTCAGGTCATGATCTAGCAGTTCATGGGTTCAAGCTCTGCGTCGGGCTCTGTGCTCTGTGCTCACAGCTCAGAGCCGGGAACCTGCTTTGGATTCTGTCTGTCTGTCTCTCTCTCTCTCTGTTTCTCTCTCTCTCAAAAATAAATAAACAGTAAAAACAAAAATGAAAAAAACAAAGTGTGGTCCCAGGGCCAACATCATAGAGGTCATCTGGGAACAACACGGTAGAAACACAAACTCCTCAGTCCCGTCTGAGACCTATAGCACCAGAAACTCTGGGGCTGGAGCCCAGTGATCTGTGCTTTAATGAGCCCTCCAGTGAGTCTGATGTCCCTTAAAGCTTAGGAACCAGTGATCTAGTCTAGATTCTCAAGAATCATTCTTGGAAAACTTGAGCGCTACTGAATGACAGGCAGGAGGCAGGCTAGAAAGGGCCTGCTTCAAGCATTTGGAGCATTTCCTGCTTGGTGTCAGTGGGAGGGGGTGGGGTGGGTGGTGAGAACTCCACCCAGAAGCAGAAGCGCAGACTGACTGAGCAGGCAGAGGAGCATCATACTGTGGCTCGGGCCACCTTCCTGCAGATCTGCCCTGTGGAAGGAGGACACGCTGCTGTGCAATAACCAAGCGGCTCCATGAGTGGGTTCCCACCTTCCATTTCAGGGGCACAAAGTCTGCAAACCTATCTAGAGGGGTGCCGTGATGAGTCGGAGTTAGGGAGGTGGGATGGTGGGAAGGAGGAATGGTTTTTCCAGCCCAGAGAGAAAGGGGCCGCCTCTAGGCCCACGCAGGGCCAGCTGGATATCAGCCCTGATTGTTGTGTACAACCTACACAACTAGATATGGCGCGCCTGCTCAGGAAGCAGCTGAACCAAGCAGGAACTTCATTCTCAGAACAAAGAAGAGATAAGAAGGAGGATGCCAGGGTTGAGGAGGAGGTGGATGAAAGGCGGATGAGCCCCAGAAGAGGGTAGTTTAAGGGCGCCACGATTTGTTTAGATCAGGTTAAGGCATGCAGTCGTGCAAATGACCTGCTCCAAGTTTGCTGTACTCACAGTCCGTTAGAAACAGGAGGCGGGCGGCACCGTGCAAGGGCCCACACCCAGAAGCACTGGAGTCCGTCGGGAAGCAGAGAGAAGAGAAAACGTGGACAAGGAACAGCTGCGGCCAGGCCAGCAGGCTTAGGGTTGGCTACTTTGAGCCATTGCAGTGGGCCCCGGGGCGCAGGGATGTCCCTAGCGGTCTGGATGGCGGCAGGTGATCGCGGCAGATGAGTGGACCATGAGTCCGGCGGAGGAGGTGGTTGGGTGTGGACTCTGGATTGGATGGGTTGTCTAGGAAAGGCACACTTGCAGTGAAGAGGTCGTTGTTTGCTACCTTTGGGGATTGGGGGTGGGGGGCAGTCCCTCCGGGGTCAAAGCAGAAGGACACAGAGAATACGAGATATGGCTAATACACAGGATAGTCGAAGTAAGATCCGCAAAGCTTGGCTGCTTAACTGAGCTACCACTCTTCCCCAACCGTCTCTGGCTGTGCTGTGCCGCGTGGCTATGCAGCACTTGAAATGGGGCCAGTGTGACGAAGAACTGCATTTTACTTTTTTATTAAATGTTGATCAATATAAATATTAAAAACTAAAGCGGTATAAAATACTCTCCCCTTAAACAGATGTAGTAAGACTGTCGAATAAATATCTCAGTTATTTGTGTATTGAGTCCACGTTAAAATGATAAGATTTCGGATGTATTGGGTGAAATAAAATATACATTTAAAATTGATTCCACCTGTGTCCTTTCACATTTTTAAATGTGGCTACTGGGAAATTTAAAATTACAGATGTGGTTTGCACTCTATTTTTGTTGGACGGCGCTCACCTATACACTTAACAGTGACTGAAAGCAAAGTCCGAAATAGCAATAGAAGACTGGGCCCCCCCACCAGGTGGGTGCTAACAAAGTAAAAGTGGAGTATGCCTTCGTCTTGTTGGAGGATGCCGCTCTCCGATTGGCGTGCCCCCATCAGGATGCGGGGGAAAGGGAGTGGGGTAGTGGAGATGTTGATGTGGGTGAAAAAGATTCCTGCCCCAGCAGTTTCATGAGAGAGGATACGACCTTAGTGCCCGCAGCCCTGTAATAGCCCAGGCCCAGAAGCAGTTTGCAATATTTCCCGGCTGCTGCAGTCCGTGAGGGCTGCCAAAGTCCTCCCAAGATCCCCTCCCCTGCCCTCCTCCCCCCCCACCCCCCCCACCCCCCCCACCCCCCCGCCATGCCCTGGACAGCCGGGCCTAGCAGAGGCAGCAACCGCAAAGAGAGGTAAGTGGAAGGGCCGGATAAAGGATCCCACACAGCCTAGTGCCCACTGTGCTGAGCCCCCACCCCCAAGCAGCCCTCCACCCCGGGTGTTCTTGTGTGGCTGCCAGCCCCGGGAAGGTACATGACTCACAGACATCCTCAAGGTTAGAATTTTGGGGCACTGTGGTTATAAATTAGTACAAGAGGTTTCTTGGCACTAGATCCAGGAGCCCTGGCCCTGTGTCCGCGGCAGGCAGTCTTCTCGGCTAATGGGAGGGGGTGGCAGTTTGGATGGTGGGGGCATAAGGGGCCAAGGCTTCCTGGGTCAAGGATAGAGGCAGCCCATTAGGCTCACTAATGGGAATCCAGACAGTCTGGGCAGCAGGGGTGGGGCCACGTGTGAAAGGGTGACCTGGCCTGGCTCCAGGGGGCTACCACAGGTGGTAGCTGTCTGAACCCACACATTTTGTTGAAGGGAGAGGAGCACTGGGTCTCATGCCTATATCATCTCAAGTGAGCTGGGGATGGGCCCCTTAGTGGAGGGCTCTCTTAAGACGGGAAAGAGAGGGGCACGTAGGTGGCTCAGTTAGTTAAGCGACTGACTTTGGCTCAGGTCATCATCTCATGGTCTGTGGGTTCGAGCCCCACATCGGGCTCTGTGCTGACAGGTCAGAGCCAGGAGCCTGCTTCAGATTCTGTGTCTCCCACTCACTATGCCCCTCCCCTGTTCATACTCTGTCTTTCTCTCTCTCTCTCTAAAAAATAAATAAACATTAAAAAATTAAAAAAAAAAAAAAGATGGTAAAGAGAGCTCTCTACATGGTCCAGAGCAGGTCTGGTTGGTTTTTTTTTTTTTTTTAATTTTTTAAAATGTTTTATTTATTTCTGAGAGAGAGAGAGAGAGAGACAGCGTGAGCAGGGAGGGTCACAGAGAAAGGGAGACACAGCATCTGAAACAGCCTCCAGACTGAGCTGTCAGCACAGAGCCCAACGCGGGGCTTGAACCCACAAACCATGAGATCATGATCTGAGCCCAAGTCGTACACTTAACCGACTGAGGCACCCAGGAGCCCCAAAGTCTGTTTTGAAAAAGAGAACAACCTTCTTTTTCCCACTGATAGAAGCAATCCAATTCATTCAGTCCAACAAATTATATTTTTGTGCCTGGTTGTGCCAGGCACTGGCATACAAGGCACATGAGGTCCCTCCCTGCCCTCAAGTAGCTTAGAAGCAGATGACGTAACTGTGTAATGATTAAAGTGCAACTGTTGTGGAGCACCTGGCTGGCTCAATCAGTAGAGCAATGCGACCTTGATCTTGAGGTCGTGAGTTCAAGCTCCATGTTGGTTGTAGAGAGTACTACAAAAAAATAAAATAAACTTTAGGAAGGGGGGAAGGAAGGAAGGAGGGAAGAGAGGAAGGAAGGAAGAAAAGAAGAAAGGGAAAAAAGAAAAAAAGAAAGAGGGGGCAAGTATTGTGAAAGGGAAGGAAAGAAAATGTAGCCGCACTGGAGAGGCTCATCAGAGAAGGCCTCCTCAAGGAGTATAAATATTAACAGCCCAAGGGGGAGCCAAGGGCAGAGGACAGTTTTTCTAGCTGAGTGATTTGCACACATAAAGGTCTAGATGCAAGACAGCCTGGTCTGCCATGGATTCAACACAGTCAGCTCTAATGTGTGGATTTATTAGCCACACTAGAGCCAGATATGTTTGGAGCACGACTGTACCATCTTGATCTGCCCCCAGAAGTTACAAAGACAATAACATGCAATAGTTCTCATTTGTTATCCAGATAGCAGTCATGGGGCACCCACAGTGTGTCAGGCACAGGACCTCATAGTTAGAAGGCAGCAAACAGCCAGACAACCCAAGGGATGTAGGCGCAGAACAGGACAGAGTCGGGAGAGCTGTGGGAAGGACAGAGAATCAAGGGAGAGGGTGTTGGCTTCCAAGACTGTGGCCTTCCTGCCCTGAGAGCATGAAGTGGCAAGCAAAAGGCCCTGGCACACAACCCCAAGAGCTTGATGGAGGAAGATCACAGTACCTCTCCCTTTCTTACTTCCTACCTTTCACTATTTGTGATGTGCTGGCAGTTCTACTTCCTTATCGTCTCATGTCTTGACCCCATCTCCACTGTCTGCTCAGAGTCCCATGAATACCTGACTAGACTAAAACCACAGCCTAAAGCCGCTTATTAAAACACAAGGATCCGAAGGGACTGAAAAGTATAACCTTGGCCCTGAAAACAGACTGGTTAGTGTGATCACGGCCCAGCAAGGACAGGGTGAATGGTCGGTGTGACGGGGCAGGGGGTGCCTGGGGCATTTTGTAGGCTGAGCTACAGTGAAGGAACAGGGCGGAGGCAACCACACGGAAGGAAGTGCAGAGAGGAGGAAGGAGAGCAAGTAAAGGTCAGGGCATCTGTTGGTGTTATGGAAAAAATAAGCAATAAATTAAGGAAGAAATCATGGTTTTCCAGATAATTTAATACAATAATAAATTATTGTAATTTACAATAGTAACAAAGACCGTACTTGGTGATAAGACGAACAACAAATATGCGAAGATAATTGTGGGTAAATTCCATCCAGTTGATCCAAGATTCAATACAATTCCAAGCAAATCACCTACAGAGGTTTCCTTAAGAAAAAACAGATTCTAAAATTCGTCTGGAAAGAAGAGTTGCAAGAACAACCAAGGTTACTTAGAAAATGTTTTCTTGAATCTACTAACTACGGAGAAGTATTAAAAACTACAATAATTTTTAAAAAGGTGGGAAGAGGGGCTAATGTTATGTGATCCAACAATATTTAAATAATAAAACTAGCAAAGATGGGAGATAGCTGGGAACAAAGGACATGATTTATAGTAACAAGCTTAAGTAAGTACTTGCAGTATAAAAAGGTAAAAACAAAGAAATGCATTACTGACTAAACTGGGTAATGGAGAAGAGAGGGTCAGTAGGGCAGGGAGGATGCTAGCTAATTAAATTGTATTCACCGTAGGGAACCAATAGGCATTGATTAGAGAAAGAAGGAACTGAGGCTATTATACAAAGACATACACATGCAAAGGGAATCACCAAACCAAGAAATGGAAGCCTTCCTAAACACAAAGAGAAGCACAACAAAAAGATGAACCAAAAAGCAGCCCACATAATGAAAGGAACACATGTACAAACATGCATAGACACCTATAACCATTCATTCAAACATTAAACATAACATCAGATAACCAAGGCAAAACAGCTCTCTCCTATCAAAACATGTAAATGGGCTCAAATTACTTAAAAGCGACACACGACTCTATGCTGTGGCAAGAGACGCATCCAAAACGATGTGAATGATAAAGATTGTAAATAAAGAGGTGTGTGGGGCACCTGTATGGCTCAGTGGGTTAAGCATCCAGCTTCAGCTCAGGTCATGATCTTGAGGTTTGTGATTTCGGCCCTACGTCTGGCTGTGTGCTGACAGCTCAGAGCCTGGAGCCTGCTTCGGATTCTTTCTCCCTCTCTCTCTGCTCCTCCCCTGCTAACACATGCACTTGTGCATGCTCTCTCTCTCAAAAATAAATAAACATCTTAAAACAAACAAACAAACAAACAAACAAATAAGTAAATAAAGAGGTGGGCAAAAGCATAGTCTCCACATGTCAGTGAAAACTGAGCAGGCAGCTCCAAGGACCCATTCCTCTACAGAGACATCAGAAAATTAAGGAAAAATGTTTAGAATCAACTTTGTCAACTATGGAAACAAAGATTTACAGGATCCAAGCGAAACTTGGAACCAAAAAAAGGCAACCTGGGGCACCTGGATGGCTCAGTCAGTTAAGCATCTGACTTTTTTTTTTAATGTTTTTTTTTTTTTTTTTTTTTAATTTCTAGGAGAGAGAGAGAGAGACAGCGTGAGCAGGGGAGGGTCAGAGAGAGGGAGTCACAGACTGAAACAGGCTCCAGGCTCTGAGCTGGCAGTCAGCACAGAGCCCGACGCGGGGCCCGAACCCACGAACCGCGAGATCATGACCTAAGCGAAAGCCGGACGCTTAACCGACTAAGCCACCCAGGCGCCCCAAGCATCTGACTCTTGATTTCGGCTCAGGTCATGATCTCACACTTCATTAATTAGAGCCCCCAGTCAGGCTCTGCGCTGACAACACAGAACCTCCTGGGGATTCTCTCTCTCTCTCTCCTTCTCTCTCTGCCCCTCCCCTACTCACACACTCTCTCTCAAAATAAATAAATACACTTGAAAAAAAAGAAAAGAAAAAGGCAACCTAAAATTGGTGGAAAAGCTTTGTGATGGTTTCATTTGTCCTTGTTCCCCCTACCTCTGTGTCATATCTATGGACTTGAAGATGATATGTCATGTTCCCAGTGTAGGGTCCCTGGTTCCAGAAGGAGTAGAATAAACCTTACTTGTGAAGAATTATGTTGTCTAGTCTAACCTGTCTGAAGGACTGACACAAGGTGTTTTTGTTTTTGTTTTGCCTAACTATAACTTGCTCAGGGTCGGAAAAGCTGTGGACATTTCTTGAAAACGTCATAAGGTAAATCGGTGACCTGCACTGACATGGGGCAAATGATTATGGTTGAAGTATGTGATCCAGGGCCAAAAATCTGGGGTGGATGAGCTTTGGAGAGAGTTTCTTCAGGAAATTAAGGGCGTTCAAAAGAACCCTTGCATACCGAGGAATTAAGAAAGGCACGTGCATGCCCAGGGCAGAACGCATGCCAGAAAAGACCTGAGAAGAACCTAAGCTTTCACCTCTGGCTGATCTCTTGGTTTAGTGAAAAGAGGAAGTGAAGACTTAAACCAGAGATGTAAATGGACTGGCTAAATTTCAATACTTCCTTTCCATAACACATAGAATACCTAGACAGAATAAGGAAATAGAGGACTGTAACATTCTATAGATCCACCAGACTTACCAGACTTCTACAGAACACTCCACCCAACAGCAGAATACACATTTTTCTCAAGCACACAGGGAACATACACCATAAGAAACCACATGTTAAGCCACAAAACACATTTTAATAAATTCAAAAAGAGTTAAATTATACAAAGTGTTTTCTCTGGTGACAATTGAATAAAACCAGAAATCAGTGACAGAAGGAAAACTGAAAAATTAACAAGTGCTTGGAAATGGAACAACACCCTTTTGAACAATCAATGAGCTAAAAAAGAAATCACAAGAGTTTAGAAAATACTTGTGATTAATGAAAATGAGAATACAACATGCCAAAACTCATAGGTATAGCAAAAGCAGTGCTCACAGGGAAATTTATATCAGTAAATGCCTACACTAAAAGCAAATAAAGATCTCAAATCAATAACCTAACTTTATATCTTAACAAACTAGGGGAAAAAATACCAAACTAAACCCAAAGCTAGTAGGGGAAGGAAATAAAGATTAGAGTGGAGATAGGTAAAACACAGGCTAGAAAAATGATAGAGGGAATCAATGAAACCAAAAACTGATTCTTCGAAAAGATAAAATTGACAAATCTTTAGCTATGTTGACAAAAAAAAAATAGAGAAGACACAAATAACTAAAATTAGAAATGAAGGGGGTGCCTGAGTGGGTCAGTTGATTAAGCAACCAACTCTTGATTTGGGCCCACATAATCTCACAGTTGTTGGATTGAGCCCTTTGTTGGGCTACACACTGAGCATGGATCCTGCTCGGGATTCTCTCTGTCCCTTTCTCTCTCTGTCCCTCCTTCACTTGTGTGTGCTCTCTCTTCCTCAAAATAAATAAATAAACTTTAAAAAATTAGAAATGAAAATGAGACATTACTACTGATCTCACAGAAATCAAAAGGAATTTAAGAAAATACCATGAACAATAGTATGCCAACAAATTAGATAACCTACATGAACTGGACAAATCCTTTTATCTTTTAAAATACTCCTTTATTTATTTTGAGACAGGAGAGAAAGACAGCAGGGGTGGGGCAGGAGGAGAGGAAGAGAGGATCCCAAGCAGGTTACATGCTCAATGCAGAGCCCAATACAGGGTTCAGTCTCACAACCATGAGATCATGACCTGCGCTGAAATCAAGAGTTGGATGTTTAACTTACTGAGCCACCCAGGTGCCCTGGACAAATTCTTACAAACATGTAAAGTACCAAAACTGACCCAAGAAGAAATTAAAAATCTGAACATATCAGAACAAGTAAGGAGATTGAATCAGTAATAGAAAATCTCTGAAAAAAGAAAAGTACAGGACTACACAGTGTCATTGGTGAATTCTACGAAACAGATGAAAAAGAATTAACACCAACTTTTCTCAAATTCTTCCCCAAACTGGAAGATAGAACACTTCCTAATTCATTCCTTAAAGGCATTATTAACCTGCTACCAAAGCTAGACAAAAATACTCCAAGAAAACTATAAACCAATATGCCTTGTGAGTATAGATACAAAAACACAAAAGTGTTAAGAAATCAAATCCAACAGTACATTAAAATGATTAGATAGCATGACCAAGTGGATTTATTTCAAGAGTATAAGAGTGGCTCAACATAAGAAAATCAGTCAACGTAATAAACAACATTAATAAAATTATGGGGAAAAATCTCAATATATGATCAGTTGACCCAGAAAAGGCATTTGACAAAAGCCAACACCCTTTCATGATAGAAAGACTCAGAAAGCTAGGTATAAGAGGGAACTTCATCAATATCCTGAAGGGCGTTTATGGAAAGCTCTCCCACTCAGTGCTGAAAGACTGAAAGCTTTCCTTTTAAGATCAGGAAGAAGACAAGGATGCCCATTTTCACCACTGTTACTCAGCATTACACTGGAAGTGCCAGCCAGGGGTAAGCAGACAGGGAAAAGGAATACAAAGAATTACTTCAACTGGAAAGGAGAAGTAAAACTGTCTTTATTTTGATAGATGATTTTGAGAGATGACATGATCCTACATATCAAAAATCTCAAAGGATCTACAAAAATAACTACTAGAGCTAGTAACTAAGGTGAGCAAAGTTACAAGATCCAGAATCAACATGCAGAATGAATTGTATTTCTATACACCAACAATGAACAACCCATAAAAGAAATTAAGAAAATTTTGTTATCATAGCATCCAAAAGAATGAAATACCTAGGAATAAATTTAACCAATAAAATGAAAGCCTTGACTACTGAAAACTACAAAATATTGTGAACGAAATTAAACCCCTAAATAAATGGAAAGATAATCTATGTTCATGGACTGGAAAACTTAATGTTGTTGATTGTAATACTAGTCAAAGGTATCTCCAGGTTCAATGAAGTTCTTATAAAAACTCCATCAGTATTTTTGCAAATTTGGAAAAGCCAATCCTCAAATCCTCAATTATGGAATTATTAGGGCCTCAAAGAGCCAAAACAATCCTGAAAAAGAAGAACAAAATTGAAAAACCCATTTCCTAATTTCAAAACACATGGCAAAGCAATAGTAATGCAGACATTCTGATAGTTGTACAAAGGGATATCTACCATCTACCTATATAGATCAGTGGAATAGAACTGAGAATCCAGAAATTAACCCAAACATCTACGGCCCGCTGATTTCTACAAAAGTGTCAGGACCACTCACCAGGGAAAGAGTCTTTTTAATGAATGGGGCAGAGACAATGGGACATCACATGTAAAAGAATTAAGTTTGTCCTTAACTCACAGCTTATGTAAAAATCAAATCAAAATGGACGTATCATCCAAGTATAAGAGCTCAAAACCAAAAACTCTTATTAAAAACTCAGAAGTAAATCTTCACGACCTTGGATTTGGCAATGAAGTTTTAGACAATACTAAAGGCACAAGTAACAAAAGAAAACACAGATAAATTGGACTTTGTCAAACTTAAAAGCTTTGTGCATCAAAAAACATTAGTAAAATGAAGTTTAGCTATAACACTAGAGAAAATCTTTGCATGTCATATAAGGGCTTAGTACCCAAAATATATTAGGAACTCTTAACATCTGGGCATCTGGGTGGCTTAGTCAGTTAAGCATCTAACTCTTGATTTCAGCTCAGGTCATAATCCCAGGGTCCTGGGATCGATCGCCACCTTGGGCTCTGTGCTGATAGCATGGAGCCTACTTGGGATTCTATTTTCCTCTCTCTCTGTCCCTCCCCCACTCATATGTGCTCTCTCTCTTTCTCTCAAATGAATGAATGAATGAATGAATAAGTAAATAAATAAATAAATGAGAACTCTTAGAACACGAAAAGACAAATGACCCAATTTGAAAAGGAGTGAAGGACTTGAATAGATACTTTTCCAGGGAAGATATACAAATGCCTGACAAGGACACAAAAAGATGTTTAGTTTCACGAGTCATTAGCAAAATGCAAAAATCAAAACAATGAGATACCACTTCACGAACACTAGGATGGTTATCATTTTTTTTTTTTTTTTAGGAAAATAAAGTGCGAGGATGTGGAGAAATTGGAACTCTTGTATTCAGAAAGTTCAACACAGAGTTACTATACGATGCAGCAGTTCCACTCTTAGCTGTATGCTCAAAAGTGTTGAAAATACGTTCTTGGGGCACCTGGATGGCTCATTCTGTTAAGCATCTGCCTTTGGCTCAGGCCATGATCTCAAGGTTCATGAGTTCAAGCCCCACATTGGGCTCTCTGCTGTCAATGCACAGCCCACTTTGTATCCTCTGTTCCCCTCTCTCTCTGTCCCTCCCCTGCTTGTTCTCTCTCTCTCTCAAAAATAAATAAACATTTTAAAAAAATAGGCTCTTAAACCAATAGATGTACACACATGTTCACAGCAGCATTATTCATAATAGTCCAAAGATGGGAAAAGTACAAAATAAATACATCAACAGATGAATGGATAAGTAAATTGGAGTACATACAATGCAATATTATGCAGCCATAAAAAGGAATGAAGTACTGGTATATATTACCATGCAGATAACTTTAAAAACATTACACTAAGTGAAAGAAGCCAAGCACAAAAGGTCATATATAGTTTTATTTAAATGAAACATCCAGAAAAGGAAAACCATAGAGACAGAAAACAGATTGATGATTGCCAGGGGCTGGAGGGAGAAGGGAAGGATGAGTAGCTTCTTAATAGCTATGGAGGTTTCTTTTAGGGGTGTTGACATGGTTTGAAACTACATAGAGTTAATGGTGGCACAACACTGTGAATTGTGTAATTAATACCACTGAAGCGCTCCCTTTATTTATTTTTAAAATTTTTTAATGTTTATCTATCCTGAGAAAGAGAGAGACAGCATGAGTGGGGCTCGATCCCACGAACCGCGAACCCATGACCTCAGCCGAAATCAAGAGTCAGATGGTAAACCAACTGAACCATCCAGGCGCCCCTGAACCGCTCACTTTAAAATGGTTAATTTTATGCTATGTGGATGTCATCTTAATTTTTTAAAAAGTATATCTGTAAAATTCAAATGTAAACAAAGAGGGGGTCCCTGCGTTAATATCAGTGGGGTAGAATTCAGACCATAAAATCACTAAACATGATAAAGAAGGATACTCTAAATAAGATGACTTAATGTTGAGTTAGAAAAATAAAACAGAAAAAATATAGGCAGAATAACTCTGAAATAAAAGGAGAGGAATTATAGAAAACTAACTCTATCAGATATTTAAAACGCTAATAACACCTGAGTATTAAAACAACAAGATATTGGCAACATGAATAGATAACACCAATGGAACAGAAACAAACAGAAATAGACCCAAAGACTTTAGAATATGATAAAGGTAGTATATCATCAACGAAGAAAAAAATGTCCTTTTTAAAAAGACTTTTTACAAAACTAATCTCTACACCCAGCATGGGTCTTGAACCCATAAGCCAGGATAAAGAGTCCCAAACTCCACTGACTAAACCAACCAGGCACCCTCCCACTCCCCAAACTGTACTTATTAACAAAAGTTTGATATAATCTTAGATAAAGGTGAATTTATACTTCATATCATTTGCCAGGATAAACTGCAAATCAAACAATATTTAAATATAAAAAATGAAATGATACAAATTTTGAAAGGTAAGAAGGAAGTACATCCTTTATAACTTTTGAGTAGAAAAAGCTTTTCTAACCATGGCTTTATAACTAAAGGCAATAAGTATTTTATATATCTGACAACATAAATTAAAAAAATATAACTTGCATAATAAAAAATATAATAAGCCATTGTGAGACATACACTTGCAACTCCTATCCTAGAGAAAGTGCTAAATTTTCTGGTTTATAAAGTGTTCCTAGAAATTGAGAAAAGGACCAATAATCCAATAGAAAAATTGGTGAGGGGACATAAAAGCGGCCCTTAAATACATGAAAAGATATTCAATCTCTTTCATTATAAGAGAATTCTAAACTATACTTACACCAAGATACCATTTTGACCAAAACCAATCTATCTTTCTTCCTCTCCTTCCCTCACTTCCTCTCTCTCTCTCTCTCTCTCTCCTCATTTCAGGTGGGCTCTATGCCCAATATGGGACTCAAACTCATGATTCTGAGATCAAGCCCCAAATGCTCTACCCACTGAGCCAGCCAGGAGCCCCAGGAAGAGCTTGCTAATAAAGCAGTCAGAGCAGAAATAGGCTGTACTGGGGGGTGAAAGAACCCAAGGCATCACTTGAAGTTAGTACATTGGGCCCTAAATCTGCGTATAAGTAAGAATAGGGAGCGGGGGGGGGGGGGGGGGGGGGGGGGGGGGGGGGGGGGGGGAGGAGGATTTAAAACCAGTTTCTTAGGACTCTTTGTAGAATGAATCAGACAGAACCCCTGGAGGTATAGCCCACAAGTTTGTTTTTACAGCTTCTCAAGAAATCCTGGTGTAATCTGGCTGGCACTGATCATTCACTTACTTATTCGGGAACTAGGCACCGAGCCCTTACTACATCCCAGGCTGCTGTGCGAGGTGATGGGGATACGGCCGGGACTAAGACAGGCATTGCTTCAGCTCTAATGAGACTGACAGTCTAGGAGGAGAAACAGGCAACAAATAAATGGACAAACACACAAGACAATTCAGGTAGTAGTACATGCTATGATGAAAAGAAAATAGGATGCAGTGATGGAGAGTTTAAATATAGAACGTAGGACACGTGGCGGGAAAAGCCTCCCTGAGGAGGCACTTCAGCTGGGAACTATTAGGAAGGAGCTCGAGTCATGCAAAGATGTGAGCTAAGAGTGCTCCAGACAGAGGGAGCAGAGCGCAAAGGTTCTGTGGCCACAGGAGAGGACACGGATAAATTGGGTCTAAGAGGTGGGCAGGGAGCAGGTCAAGATGGCTGTGTAGACCAGGGTAGGGAGCTGGATTTTTATTATAAGAGGATTGTGAAGCCCTGGAGTTTGGGAACCCTGTTGGGGGGGTTGAAACATCCCATCCGGCAGAAGCGACAGTGGGAACCAAGACCTGTGTCCACTGATGTCTATTCCCATCTTCCTCCATTGGTACAAGTGTGTGCCTTTTCTCCCCAGAGGGCCCAAGGCTCTTAAAATTTTATATCCCCAGCAGCACCTGAGGGTGTCTTAAATACAGTGAATGGTCAATGGTTGCTGAATAAAATGGTAAATTCAGATATTCTGAACAATTGGTAAATAAAAATCAAAAGAAGGTACTTTGTCCAGATTCCCGTACAGTCTCTAGGGGATTTCTTGAACGCCATTAGCAGGAGCTCACTGTCCCAGTAATTTATACTTTTCAGTGAAATTGCTAGTTTGAAAGATATCTCTAATTTAAATACATGCAAATAATTATCTTTATAAACCAACAAAATTAGGCCAAATTAGTGAATTTATGCAAAACTCCTGAAAAGTTGCCTTGCAATTAAAACTTTTTTTTAATGTTTATTTATTTTTGAGAGAGAGACAGAATGTGAGCAGAGAGGGAGTGAGAGAGAGAGAGAGAGAGAGAGAGAGAGAGAGTCTGCAGCAGGCTCCAGGCTCTGAGCTGTCAGCACAGAGCCTGAGGCGGGGCTCAAAGTGAGATCATGACCTGAACTGAAATCAGATGCTTATCTGACTGTACCACCCAGGTACCCCCATTGGCTTACGATTTTTAAAAAACTTGTGTAATTTAATGAACTACTACGTGTCTGTAATAATCTTAATTATTACCTTCAATGCAAAAGGACATTTAAAATACTAATTTCAAAGCATGCCGTTTTTAAGGGTCCTTAACCTATACAATGTATTATGATAAGCCATTTAAACATTCATTAGTGACATGGCTATCTAACACTTTCAAACCTAGAACTTATCAGTAAGAGCTGAAAACCACTTAAACAAGCACTTGTTGGACTAAGGTCATGAGTGTTCGAAAGCACACCGGAATTGGCAAACTTGCAGTGTCAGTTGCAGATTGGGCACCAACTGACAATGGACAAGCTTCCTTACCTGTCTGGGTCCTAGTTTCTTCATATGTAAAATGAGTTGGACAAGATCATCTGTAGGACTTTTTAGTTATAAAATTAATCTATGCAACATACTCCCCAAGACAAACTGGAAGAGACAAGGATTGTTCATCATTCACGTACACAGAAGCAAATTTCACCTGCAGTATTGGGAGCTGGAGAATGGCACTTTCAAAAGCAGCCAGGACAGAATGGTTTACAGATGAAAAATTATCCCCAAGGCAAACCACATCTGGCGGAGAACTGGTGTCAGGTCAACAGCTGGGTACAAGTGTTACTTGCATTTTTTTGGCAAACATCTGATGTGGCTTGGGTGTGGGCAAGCATCCTCCCTCCAAAATCGCTTAAGTGGAAAGCTTTAATAATTCACTACGTTCCTGGTGTGTTGAAATTTGATTTTTTGATAAAACATACCCAGAAAGCATAATGCAAAAGGAAACATTGATTAGTCACAAAACCCAGATATGAGTCTGACAGTAATCCGTGATGAAATATTTCCAGCTCACAAACACAATAGCAAAAACAGCCACTACCCAGTCTGCTCCCAGATTTTCTTACTCTTGAGCATGACTGCTAATTCTGTATAAATGTAAGTAGAAAAATAGCTTTTGGGAGTCTTAAATCAAAGCCTATTTTCTGCCACTATCCACCTACAACCATCTGCTAGACTATGGATTAAAGAAGATGACGGCAACCCTCTAAGGAAGCTTCACAAAGAAAACCAGTTTAGGAAGCTGTAGGTCAATCATTTGAAGCATAATTAAACTATTCAAGTCTGTTTGGTTAATAAGTCCAAGAGAAATGAAACTATGTATAGTGATCACCACAGCTTGGTTTAAAATAACCATAAAAGTATAAAAAATAAAAAGGAAATCTCTTGATTCTGTTTGATAGCACTAATTGTTACTCACTCACTTGTCTGTTCAACAAATATTTCAACAACTACCATGTACCAGGCTCTGTGCCAGGTGCAAGAGATAAAACTGAGAGCAAGTCCCTGTCACCATGAGGCTCAGGAGGCAGATGAAGGGACTAGAAAGCAGACAAATAATATAGTTAAAAATGTTTCTTTCCTAACATTCATAGATAAGGAACTGGGACAGAGAACAACAGCGGAGGGCCAGAGAGCATCTCTCTGAGGAGGGGACTCTCGAAGCCTTAAAGATGAGAAGTTCATAGGCAGAGAGGAGTATTAGACAGGAGTGTCCACATTCGAAGACACTAAGGCAGGAAATCATTAATTAAAGTCAGGATTAGATCCACCAGTGGACCTCAAGTGTGGTGCTGTGAGGAAATATTACAGGATGGGTTTGGAGAGTTTGGAGAAGGCAGAACAAGACACTGGGGGCACCTGGGTGGCTCAGTGGTTAAGCTTCCACCTCTTGATTTTGGCTTAAGTCGTGGTATCAGGGTTCACAGGGTGGAGCCCTGAGTGGGGCTCTGTTCTGACAGCAGGGAGCCTGCTTGGGGTTGGAGAATCCCAATTCCCCTCTCTCTGCCCCTCCCCCACCTGTGTGCATGCACTCGCTTTCTGTCTCTCAAAATAAATAGACAAACATTAAAAAAACGACCACTTTCACAGTTAGGAAAAAAAAGAGCAAGACATGGAATATCTTAGTCACGGTAGGTATTTGGATTTTAAGTGTAATGGGAGGAAGTGGGGGAGGAGTTTTGAAGACAGTGGAGATAATCTGATGTTTAAAGGATCATATTTGCTACCACGTGAATTGATGGGGAATGAGCAAGAATGGAAGTGGGGAAGAGTCATAAGGCTCTGCAGTGCAAGACAGGGCAGTGCTCTGGTCAAGGCAGTGGCGACCTTAAGAGGGAGAAAAAAGGATAGGCTCCGTATATATTGTTGGAGCTCACGTCAAAAGACTTGTGAATGGACTCTAACAGGGGTGTGGGGAGGAAAGGGAGGAATCAAAATGACTAGGTGCATGAAGTTGCCAGAGCTAAGATGGCGGAGACGGGGGTGTGTGGAGGTGGGGATGGGGAGGTGGTGGAAACAGATTGGGGGGTATGCACGGAGACTGCACATAGTATGTCTGGGCAGGCCTGTGAGCCGTGCAAGTGCTGGTGTCAACAAAGCACTGGATGAAGAATGGAATTCAGTGCAGGGTTCTGTGCTAAAGATTAAAGTTTTGAAGTCACCAGGAAGAAATTTTCAAACCCGGAGCAGAAAGGAGTACAGAGATTCAAAGAAGCCCTGGGAAAGAGAAGCTCCAATGCCGTGTAATGTCATGCAAGCAAAGTTCTCCTCACCAGCTTCTTGAAGACAGTGACTTTGTCCTTCTGGTCAAATACCACAGTAGCCACACACAGTTGCAAAGGGCATACTGACAGCGGACGTCTAGAGAGCCTGAAGACCTGTACAACTGGAATAAATGAACCTTTGGAAAGTTGTTAGACCATCACGGGGAAACAATGAGCACAGTGATGTACTGCGGGGGATTAGAACTCTGCTTGAAATGGAAAGTGTGAGGTATATTTATGAATTGCTGTAGAGAACCTAAATCATCACAGTTTTAATTCGTGAACTACAAGACAGAATTATTTTTCTAAAGCAGACAATTTCAAAACCTTGAAGAAGTAGGGAAAGGCATTTGTTATATTCAGTTCTTTTTAAAAATATTTGTTTTTGGTAGAGCACAAGCAGGGGGAGGGGCAGAAAGAGGGAGACAGAGATGTGAAGCAGGCTCTGTGCTGACAGGTGGACAGCAGTGAGCCCGAGGTGGGCCTTGAACTCATGAACTGCAAGATCATGATCTGAGCCGAAGTCAGACACTCAACCGACTGAGTCACCCAGGTGACTCAGCAATATTTCTGGTGGCCATGGAGCTTGCTCAGTGACACGCATTCTTTGGAGCTAATGGAGCTAGGGAAATGCTTTAACTCTCCTTATTTGACAGCTAAGGAAATCTGTTCTGAGCTTTTCAGTAGTTACTTGTCCATGGTTACAAGTAGTAAACAGAAAGATTAGCCTCGTTATTCCCAACCTTACCTCGAACCTACAAACACCAAATGTTGAACTTACAAACAAAAAACAAGTGAACTAACCCATCACATGAACAAAGAGACAAAAGAACTTAAAAAATACTGGTATGCCTACCCACTTTTGGAGATCTTGATTCCACCAGCCTGAAATGAGATCCCACACATCTATACTTTTCAAAACCTTCCGAGGTGCTTGTGATGGCCGGAAGTGCTGGAGAGGACTTGAACTCGGGCTGACTTTCGACCTCACTGCTAAAGTCTCATCATCTCTATTTCCTTCCCAACCAGACCACTCACGTCAACCCACTTGCACTCTATCTCCCTATGTTCTTCTGAAGGAAATTAGCCCTTCCATCACCAGCTGCTCCTCCATGATTGCTACCCAAGTCCCTTCTGCCCTCCTCCCTTCCCCCAGCCATGTGGATGCTAAGGTTTGGCTGCTCACTTTACTGCTTTTCCTTCTCTTCCTCTACCTAATCTCATCCACGCCAGTGCCACAAGGCTTTTCATGTGGATGATGGCTAGCCATATGGCCAGACTGGACCTGACCTCCCGCCTATCACCCAGTCAAATTTATGATTTACAAAACAGCAAAGTGTGTGCAACAAGACCACTGTAAACGTGTATCTATAAAAAACATGTTGTTCTATTGAAGTTAATCCAAGGTGCTGAGGGAAGACTGAGGTGGGACAGTGCTAATCTGATTAAACAGGTGTGTTTGCCACACCTGTGGTGGCGCTGTAATTCCCATCTCCTAGGACTTATGTCTTTGTGTAATTCCCTTGAGTGTGGGAAAGACCTGTAACTTGCTTCTAACTGGAGAAGAGCAAGTGAAAGGATTTTATAGATGTGATTAAGGTCCTTAGTCAGTTGATGAAGCAGATCAAGGTGCTTGGGCCTGAGCTAATCAGATGAGCCCTCCAAGAAGATCTAGGCTTCTCTGAGGCAAGAGACTTCACATGGCAGAAACACTCTTCCATTGCCCTTGAAGAAGCAAATTGCTATGAATTCTAGAGCCACAAGGAAGTGAATTCAGTCTACAGACTGAGGGAGCTTTGAAGTGGGTCTTTCCCTTCTTGAACTTCCAGATGAGAACACAGAACCATTGCCACCTTGATTTCAGTTTAGTACTAGACTCCTAACTCACATATACGGGTTGTTTGTAGTTGTTTATTCCTCAGCAGACTGCATAGGTGTCATGTTGAAAGCTGAAATCCTGAATCTTGGCTACCCCTAATTTGGGCTCACGTGGTCACTGACTGACCTCAAGCTACTTATGGCAATGAGAAGAGCACATGAGACAGGCATCGGTAAGACCGGAGCCATGTGTGCCCATGACCTCCAGTGGCCCTGGCACAGAGCAGAGGAAGAACAGTGTTCTTCTCTACGCTAATGGTTAGAGGTTTTCAACTCTGGCAAATGGAAGATGTCATTGTTGTAGAATATGCTATTGATCAAATCAATAGTTTGCACACTGAAGATGGGATCATTTTTTTTGTGATTGGAGTCCATCTCTTTTGTTCTAACAATAAAGGTAATTGCAGAATCCTAGGCTTTCCTGAGGATAATGTTCACTCTAAAGGAGGGTCAATATTCAGAGACATTTTATCATCTTGACTTGCAATATTATTCTAACCAGTTGGCCAGTGAAATAGGGTTTTGTTCGAAGATGCAATGATATTACAAGGGAGATTTCATGAGAATAACACAGTATCTCAAGTACACACAGAACTCTTACTATGACACAGAAGACCTCATTTAGAAGTAGCCCAAGCCTAAAATGTGATACCAAATAAGTCATTGCTGGAGAAATACGTGGTTTCGTGTTACCTTCTTTTTCCCTATATTAAAATTTCAAGCTTTGAAGTAAGCCACAGCTAAAAACGCTTGAAATCCATGTTTGAAATAAGAAACAGGTCCCCTTTGGATAATAGGAAAAGGCATGGTAGGAAGGCATATAGGGTCTGATCTGTTACTGATCCTTTTGAATGGTGCTGGTAAGTTGATGGATAGTGACAACAGCAGACAGAGTGACTTCTGGAAAGTAAGGGGATCATCTAAGGATGTGGAAGATTTGATTCCTGTAGTATCATAGCTGGGGGAGATGTTACAGGCTAATTTTACCATTTGTCCTATGATCCCAAGTTCAGAGATATGAAGATGGTGAAATCACCTGCCAAATAAATGGTAGAGAAGGGATTAAGACCACACTCAAGAAATTCTCTGATATTCTACTGCACTTATCGTCTCGTTTCCTCCACTAACACCTCTGAAAAATACAGAATTCTTGGGATTTTGTCACTGTAGTTTGTTAGAATTGCTGGTTCCATGTAAGCTCAGCTGCATTCATTACATGATAGAATACAAATGTGCGTACGCTGGTCAGCCCTAACGACATTAATGATTTAACAAAAAGCAGCTCTGGACTAACTGTATGCTCAGCTTTAGCTCCCACATAATTTACTTCCTGGTGACAAACCAATGACACATGGGCCACACTTAATCTTTCCTCCTGCTTGTCAGCGGCCTCCCTTCTGGCACTTGCTCATTTTACAGATGGGGAAACCAAGGTCCAGCAAGGGCTAAACTCCGCCAAGTCCTGGCCCGGACCCAGCTTCCACTGCCATATGCTGACTGAGAGCTTTAAGCACTTACTGGCTTGGCAGACGGAGGACGGTAATCTGATTGGTTTGGGCTTGCTTGGCGGATGGCTAGAAGCCAAAGTTGGATCTAATGCACTCAATCTGGGAAGCAGAAAACATCAATTGCCTGGCGGTGTAAGAGTGGGGGAGGTTGTTTCCTAATTAAGTTTGAGACTCTGATGCTACAGATGCTGCCCATACGTGGACTGAGAAGTAAGTTCTCCTTTGAAGGGCACTTCTTCCACCTTAGGATGGGAGGCTGTGATTAGAAGTGTGGTGACTACCTAAGTCTACTTCCTGGCTCAGTAACTTTGCAGCTAGGTGACAGAGGGCAGGTGATCTAATTTCTCTAAGCTTCATTTTTCTGATCTGTAAAACAGGGAGAATACTGGTACATTACATAATTGTTCAGACTAAATGAAAACTCTACATGCTCCATGTGGTTAGCCATGAGTATACTGCAATTAATAATGAAAACAAACAAACCTTGTCTTACATGATAGAATAGGGAATTACTTGATATGCACTTAATCTTTTGAAATTTAAGTTTGCCAAATTAAGGAGTGAAACATTTCTGTTAAAAACATACTATTAATGAAAAAAAGAACCTGTCCGAAGTATAGCATTATATCCAAATATAGCAGTATGTACTAGGGGTGTTTCTGAAATATGTCTTCCTTCTTGCTCTTCTCCCCACAAAAAGCCACCTTGGTAATAAACACTGGGCATAGGTGCAAATACTGTATTCCCTATTTTTTACAAAGAGTGTGTGTGTGGGGGGGGTTATGAGTGTGTGTGACGTATATAGTTTTTACATCTGCCCTCCAGATAGATTTATTTTTCCTTTGGTCTTTTGCAAAAGAGATGTGCAACACATCCTCAAATACCTTTAGAGCTACACCATAATAACTGGTCATAAAGATGATCTTGCATTACTAGGAAAGGAAGAGTACTCTCTTTAGGAAGGCAGAAAAAGAGTTTATAAATATTCCTAACTATATCAAATTATAAGAAAACCCAGGACAGGAGTTACCCTTCTGCTTTAAAAAACAAAAAACCACCACCAAAAACCCAACCAAGCAACCTAGTCATCCCATCAAAAACCACACATTCTCCAAGACTCTGGAAGCTTACTGAACTACAAGTACCAACATTAGTTTCCTCAGAAAACCAAGGTATGGCAGTACTGCCCG
Organism: Hyaena hyaena; assembly: GCF_003009895.1. NCBI lineage: Eukaryota > Metazoa > Chordata > Mammalia > Carnivora > Hyaenidae > Hyaena > Hyaena hyaena. The sequence continues at coordinate 1,095,608 of NW_024080877.1, forward strand.
GGGAGGGGGGGGGGGGGTAGTGCAAAGACAAACTCTTCTTCAAGGTGTAAATGAGTCTCTTGTCACTTGAAAGGTTTTGAGGAGCACTGGAAAAATGTGTGTGCAAGTAACTGAAATGCCACCTATGAGACAGTTAAAACCACCAAAATAAGGAAGGGCTTATTTTTCTATTTTACTTCAAAAGGAACAGATAAATTGGTCACCGGTCTTTGATAAGGTCTGGATTTGCCACATCTCCAGAAACTGTACAAATGGATAGTTCTTTTGTTTTACTTAAATTATTTATAACATGTATATCACATAAGGCAAATTCACGTCATGCTTTACTTAGTAAAATGGAAAAAAAAAGCTTTCTCCAAAATTGGCACTAAAGTTAAGTTCTTAATAGCAAGGAGATACATCCAACTATAAGCAGAATGAACACAGTCATAATACATATCAAATCAAAATTATTTCCTTTATATCATCAGCAATGAGTAACTCCAGAGGTAGTATGGCAGAAACGAGCATGGATCCTATCAGGTCACAACCGATGAAGAAATTAAATTTATTTTTCTCTGTGGTTTTGACCATAAATTGCTTTACACATTTAGGACCTGAATAAAAACCACTCTCAGCAGAAATCTTGGCCCATTAATTCAACTGACATATCAATTTACAACTTTCAGGAATGCAGGTATAAAAAATGTAAAGTATAAAATTATGTAAGTTTGAAATGGTTTTAATCATATTCATTAAAAATATTTACATTTCCCAGTACTTACTTGACAAACCCCCCTTGCAATATAATTCTACTCTAAACTTTTATTTATAAAATGAGGCTCATTTATGAGATTTCAGTGAATGTTATACTGCAAATTACTTACATTCCGTAAACTATTTTAAGAACTTTTCATATCAAAGGTAGTTTATATTGGATTATCTGAAACCCAATAGTGCCCACAGATGAGCGTCTTACAATTCTTTTCATTAATGCTTGGAAAGCACTGTGAAAATGAAAAGTGCTGTTAAGTGCTATCGTCTCCCTTAAATTCTCACTTACACTGTGTGCACATTGTGAAATAAACACATATGCAGCATGTCCATGTTTTGATATGTATTTTTATTTCCCTGCAGTTTTCACTTATCAAGAACAAGTAACAGGGAAAGTTGTCTGAACTAGTGCATAAACAAACATTCTGAAACACCACTACACGTATCTAATTTACAAGAACCGTATAAAAAAAGTCACTAAAACACTACACTATGAAGGTGTCCAACGCTTACAGTCAGACTTTTTCCAACCCGTTACTTGCCTTGTAGCCACAGGAAAACTCTCCAAAATTGAAAAGACAGTCTTGCCACAACCCTCCCCCCCCTCCCAACACCTGGGATGGCTCGATATCTAGACTTCCAATAATTATTGCAATGATATGATGCAATACATACCTGGTAAAATATCCTTTATGTGGTGTGTTACAGTTTTAAAGCCAGTTAAAATATGCAGTCTTCAGATAAAATGTAATCCTTGAAAAATTTTCTTATCTGCACAGTTTAAATGTGCTAGATGCATAATTTTTCCTAGTCCATTTTTCCTGTGTAATTATTTTTATAAACTGGTATTATAAATAGAAATATACATTCAAAATATATGGAAAAGTGAGTTACTACATTAAATTTGCATGTATCGATCCATCCCTTTCCCCTGCACAGTAATAGAAAATACTATTTTGCCTTGAACTTCATATTTGACAGTGAAATGCCACTAGTATTTACCAAAAAGTCCATCTAGTCAAATTGTGAAACAAAATGAACCAAGTGAAAACTTTACAGTTTCTTTAGAAAAAAATTACAAGAATTTCATTTCCTAGCTATGAATCTTTAACTTTTTAGACACAAAGTTGGATTTATTTTTACAAGATACAAAATGTAAACATGGCAAAATAAATAGTTAAAACAAGTGATGCAGGATCCCATTTCATGCTCATGATCCCATTAAAGAATTATTTTTTAAAATCCATTCAGTTGCAAATTCAAGTGCAAAAGCATGATGATGAATATCTACTATTCAAGTAACAGAAATAATATTGATGATACAAATAAACTATTTTACAAGGTAGTGATTTTCCCAATTTTACAAAATATACATCATATATCGATTTAATATCCGATATACTGTAGTCCATTTAGGTCCATTGTTACGCTCTGTGATCCACAGAGTGTCGCCTTTTGCATTCAGCTGGAATATGAATGACTGCACACCATCAGCACAGGTCAAAGCCACATGTTTTAGGTTATGTCACTTCCATAGCTACTGTTGTCTCTGCTATTCCATTTAAACCCAATCTTTCTGGTTCATGGTTCTCTCTATAATAAGGCAAAGAGTAAAATAAACATTAATACGCTCTAGAATATGGTATTATCATTCAGTATTTACAGATATAGTTTTATGTAACTACAACTACACACGTACTTCACAAGAACATTTCCCACTTTTACAATTTCTCTACGGGAATGAGGAAAAGTTTTTTGTAGCTAAGAAATTCTATGATTTCCTAATTACTTAATTATAACTGCTTACTTAGGAAAGACAATAATTTACACAATATTCCAGCAGAAACCAATGATAAACTACTTATGAAATATGTAACATAGGACAGTCCAAGTTTTTTTACAATAGATGAGTATATGATGCTCAAAAAGAATAATCAGAAGCACAATAGTACTTAAATTACTTTCCACTACAGTTTAATTTTATAGGTTTAAGGCCATGTAGTAAGTTATTCATGCACATCAAGTTGTTTTCTGATTCGCTGTTCTTACGTATTAGTGTCACAGAAAGAAATAAATATATACATAGAATAATTTACTTTCTCGTTATATAGAATGTTGAAGAAAACACAAATTTTGATTTGAAAATTAAAGCTCTGACGAGGGAATTAGTAACAACTTTAACCTTCCCAACTGCCTAAGCTACAAAAAATAGTTAGAAGACTCAAGCTTCTAAAATAGTCTTTGGTTTATATTTTTGGCTTGATGGTTCCCAATTTGATGTGTTTTCCCCTTGGTTTTTTTATACTTCTGGATGGCATGTAAACATCCCACTAGTGACCTTGAACAAATAATCTAAGTCACAGAGCTTTACCCTGAGCAGAACTCAATATGTGTCAATCAACAGGCATCTATTGCAGGCAAAAACGTCTTTTTCCTCCCACAGGTTAGCCAGCAGACAGGGACAGGATGGAACCGGAAACACACACACACACACACACCTTGCTATGCTGCTGATGGCACTGCTGGGAGTAACCTTTGGCACTCTGTCCATACTGGCAGCAACCGTGGCAAGTTTTAAGGCTGTTGGCGATGGTGCTGAAGTCCGTGTGTTGATATGCACATTGACTGGAGAAACAACACTGACGTTATTGAGGTGCACTGCGTTTGTCAGGCAGGAATTGTTCATGGGAAGTGTTTGAGGACTGCTTGTGCACAATGCTGGGATTAAGTGGTTTGTAGTGGTGTGGCCAACTGTCCTTACAAGCTGTACAGCTGAAATCCCTGGGCTGGATGATAAAGCCATATTGGTGGAGTATAATGTTTTAGAGGTTCCTGAAGGAGAAAAGTAAAATCATTTAATTTGTATCATGAGACATTAATTAAACTCTCAGAAAATCAGGGGTTTAATAAAAATCCATGCAAACATGTGTATTCTAGTTAAATACCAAATTAATTTTCCACATAATGGCCTCTCCAAAGAGAGCTCCTGATCACAGCATACTTACCTGTCACAACCCAAAGACACATTTTTTTCTACTCGCCTGCATAAAAGCCTACATTATAAAGTAGGAAACAAGAGGGAAGAGAGGTCCTCTCTGGAAGTTGAGAGCATGTGGAAAGGACAGTTGGATTCCATCAGAATTCACACACGCAAGGAATCAGTAGGAGGGGCAATCAGGATCATGGGTGTATCTAAAAGCAAGTGGAAAAACCCTAGCGTCGGAGTAGTAGCTGAAGGCTGATAGGAACAGCAAAGCTTTGAGGACTCAGGGTAGTAAGAAGCAGACAAGGTTTCAGAGTAATACTGTATTTCAAGAGGAGGAGTCAGAGAAAGCAGTCCAATGAGTATGTGCTAGTGGGAAGGTAAACCCAATTTCAAACTTATTGACCGACCAACCTGCATTATATTCTGCCTTTCTATCAATGCATGGATAACTCCAGGGTGATGGTTAGTGATGAACTTGATATGTTTCCTAAGATGTGAGGCAACTGAGAGTATGTGGATAAAACCAGGCAGGGTGGGGACTTACATAGGAAGGTATCCCGTGGGTACAGGAGGAAACAGGGAGCAGGCTCTATGTGAATGAATTCTAGAAAACATTCAGCGATTCCGCCACACTTATCCACAGAAATTCTGGAGTCCTAACTTCTTGTATGATTGTCTTCCCTTATATTTAAAAAACAAACACCATCTCTCCAATCAGTAAGTTACAGCCTCAAGCTAGTAAGTATCACGTGAAACCACAGGCTTACCTGAAGGCTGGACAACACCGTTTATGTTGTTGTGGCCAGTGTTCTGTTCCTTGGTTACCTCACTGCGACTTGGAACAGGTGCACTGACTACTGCGGATGCAGCAAAGTGGGCGCTGGCTGAGTCAAGTGTTTTAGACATACAGTCAGAGGTGCTTGAGCCCTATAAAATGAGCAGAATTAAACTCTCAATTTTTCAAATCTGATTTCATGAACGTGAATACTAAGAAATGGGCAAACCCAAAAGACGGTTTCCTTTTTCATCTTGCATGGGTTTAAGTATTCAGATTAAGAGATCCAGGACTCCACAGACTATTTTTGGCATTTTTAAGCAGCGAAGTGACTAAAAATTGGGAAGCTATTTCTGAGAAAGAACTAGGGGATCAAAAACCTCAAATATACTTTAATGCTCTATTAATTTTTCCAGTAGGTGTTAATGAATGCCTTTAAAATACTTGACAATCTAGATACTAGGGACAAAATAAAATCAAAGGGTCTAACCATCATTTTTGTCACAATGTAAAAACATGTCTTGCCTAATCTTGCAAGTAGGCTAGTTACCCGAGAGATTCAGAAAAGCAAACAAAGGCAAGTTTAATGGCCATTCCTCTTGGTTCTGTATGAAACAGGTCAGCCAATAGCTCCAGAATGCGGGCAAATCCACCTGGATGCTAGAGCAGTGCTGAGGGCTCCTGATGTCACTGAGATTTTCAGGTTGCTGGATTCAGGTTTTCCAAGGTCAGTGTATTTAATGACCCTCTGAAAATGAACTGACCTACTATCAGCAGACGCTGGCCTGAGAGCTCACAGAATACAACAAAGATAGAGTTAACCTCGGTTACCACTTCAGAATTACTTTTAGAATTATGAAGTAACAAAACTTAAGACCTAAAATATTAGATTTCTTTCAGATGGCTCAAATTTGAAACATACTTTTCAATTACAGTTTTATTTTTAGTGGCTTACACAACAGAAATTTATTCTCATACAGTTCTGGATGCGACAAGTTCAAAGTAAGTGTTATAGGGCTCATATCAAGATGTGTGAGGGGTTTCTTTCTTCTGGCAATTACGATTTTATACGGTATTTTTGTTCTTACCCCTGGTGAATTCGTTTAATGGTGCCTATGGAAAACTTCACCTAGTGGCAATTTTTTTCTTCAGGGAAATGTGATTCAAAGAGGCAAGGGGCTTTGTTGTTTGGATTTACTGTACAATTCAAGAGAATTGCTTCTTAGGTGATGGTGCACAACCAAATGCCACTTAAAAACAGTTTAGGAAGGTGTTAGGAATGTTATATTCTTGGGGAAAAAAGTCTTGGCGGCAGAGTAGGAGTGGGGATGACAATTCTAAAAGTATAGAATTCCTTCTACAAATTCTCAATAATCCTTTCCAACAATGTAGTTTCTTTCCTAAATTACAGATACCATATTTGACTCTAGTACTCCCCTCATTAAATATAAATTAGTTTAGAGGCACCTGGGTGGCTCAGTCGGTTAAGCATCCGACTTCGGCTCAGGTCATGATATCACGGGTCACGGGTTAGAGCCCTGTGTTGGCCTCTGTGCTGAATGCTAGCTCAGAGCCCGGAGCCTGTTTCAGACTCTGTGTCTCCCCTCCCCCTCAGAAATAAATAAAACATTAAAAAAAAAGTTTTAAAATATAAATTAGTTTATCTTGTGGCTTGACTAAAATTGTACAAAACTGTGTAATGATGAAAAAAGAAAGAAACAACCATGATTAAGAGACAGGCTCACCTGTGCTTTTGGGTGCGTCTGCTGCGAGGAATGCTGAGATTGCTGTTTCTGCTGAAGCTGAGCAAGCTGCTGCCTTTGCATTTGAACTAACTGCTGTTGATGCGTCTGAAACTGTTCTTCTGTGATACCCCCTGTTACTGGCAAAGGACATCCAGTTCAGAAGTATATTTTAAAGTACTTTGCACAACACCAATACACTATAAATTTACCGCACAATTAAAATGAAATGCAACTGCAAATCACACATCAGCAAAAAACTCAATAAAAAGCAAAAGTGACTTATGTTAATATCTATGATCTTCTAAAATTTCATGCTAAAAAAAGCCTTATGTGCAGTGTTTATACTGTGTAAAATATTTCTAAGATGAGGATTCTACTATTTATTCAGATTTCGTGTCTTTGGGATCCTTCGCTCTCTACGTTGTGGTAACTATACAATGAGGAAACTCCGATTTATTAATGCAAATAATGATGATGACGATGACTAAGTGACAGCCTTAATAAGAAAGCAGGACCATCTGCAGGACTATAAATGATTCTCACTGCTGGTTCTCATCCAGGACATTTTCTGTGGTTACAAATCAGAGTAGAGGACAAAGATGTTCACCGAGCATAGTCATTAACTACAGTTCAAGCCAAGAGATTTGATGCTAAAATAAGTCTTATGTATACAAATATGGGCTAGAAATCAGTGAACTGTACAGAAAATTAAAGACAGCATGTATCCTCAGATGTAATCAAGGGGTGACCAACTGTTAATAGTAGATTTCAAGCGACAATAAGACATCTAAAACTTCTGTTTACAAGATTAGCCAAGAAAAAGTTGAAATAGGAAAGGCATTTTTCTCAAAGAAATGTAAAAAACTCTCACTAATTTTTAAGAAAATTGCTGATAAAATGTTTTAGAGGACATAAAGCTATTTCCATAGAAGTTAGACATTATCCAAACCAAGAAGTATTAAATCACATCAAAATACATGTACTACTAGAGTAATTTTGTTCTATTTTTCTTCATTGCTTTCTTTCCTTTCTCCTATCTATTTCTTTCAATCAATAAGTATTTGCTATTTATGATGATGCAGAGTGCTACATTAAGAGTTAAGTGAATACAGGGCAAAATAAAGGGCAAAAAGGTACTGGCTATAAGGTCCTACAGTGCAGCTGGGCAGCTGGAGAGAAAAAATACATATAAAGGAATACCAACTAATATGAGCCAAACTTTAAATGCAATTGAGCAATCCCATCAACAGGACCTAAAGAAGTTTAGCTGGAAGATGACATCCTTAACCTAGGTTACTCTTCACTACTCCCCGCCAAGTTCTTCATTTACTACAAATATAAATCAGAAATCCTAAAAACTGTGGTGGTAAATTACACATATAACAAGTTATGAATAAATACAGTCCACTTTCTATTAAGAGAGGCCCCAGAGACGGACAAAGCACTAAATATGCCTTCATTTCTGTTCCACGGTGTTAGCATTAAAAGTTGTATTGGGCTATGAAAGAAAAACAGTTTTTAGAGAGCAATTTTATTTTTGAAAGATTAAGAGACCTGGTGCTATGACAGTGCTCACTCTAAAATGTTCATATTACCTGTATTTTTGAAGTACACATTAGTTATCTTACTGAATTACCAACAAAATCAAATGTTTTTCTTTGTTTGCACATGTTAAATTCACTGCAAGTGTTCTATTCTTAAATGTAAAAAATATTTTTAATTCTAAATTTACAGTCTTCAAAATCAACTGAAAATGTGAAGTACTCATAAATTTCCAGTTGTTTGAAAACCTTGGGAAAGAGATGAAAAAATAGTTTATTAGATAAAAGGCAGGAAGGAAAACTCTTAAGTTAAACCCAATAAATTTGCTTAATAAGTCTTATGTGTATAAATGAGTGTGCCAATCAAATGAAATGGACTTGGAAGCTGGTGTTATTAGCATGGTCTACTCCCTCAAATCCAGCGCTCTGTTTATCTAGAGCTAAGTTTTTTAGTGTGGTGAAAAGGTGGGAGTCACAATGATTAACTTAAATGAGGAATAAACCAAATTAAGTGAATATAGTTATAACAGCTACTTGAAAATTGAGAGAAATAGGAATAAAAATCTTCTCTAAAATCTTATTAAGTCAGAAAATCATAAAATCTCATTAATTCAGAATAAGTATCTACCTAAATTAGCATAAAGAACAAACAGCATTTTTTAAATTAAAAAATTGCTTTTGGGGGAACCTGGGTGTCTCAGTTTATCTCAAAAACAAATAAACATTAAAAAAATTGTTTTTAATTTAAAAAATTACTTTTGGTTAGTAGTCCATGAGTAACAAAGTGTTGCCAACTATAGATGGTTCTACTTGCCTTTCATGAATTGATGATCATTTATGTATATATTAAAAAGGAATGTGGATAAAATTGCCTGTTTTTGGTGGGCAGTATATGGGGGGGGGGAGTTATGTCTACTTACTGCCCCATCTTGCTGAGACCATTAATTTGCTGAGGAGCCCCAGTCTTTTCCCCATTGAAAACTCATTTAAATCCCAACCAACCAAGACTCAATCCAAATTATTCGAATTAATGATCACTGTTTCCCAACCTTTTAAAACCCTGAATGATTTTAATAATAAAAGTCACCCCGATCCCATTACTGGTTGAGAATCACTAATATAAACTCAATTTAACTCCATAATATGGATATGCCTTAAAAAATGACATTTATTTTTTCTCCACCCTGTTACTTCAAGCTCAGCATGTTGTACCCATTCTTGACACCTAGCTCTTTCTTTACTATAAAGTTCCTCATTCAAAATTTCTAGAGCATTGTTTTGTGTCATTTTCAACTCTTTAGATAAAAAAAGCAATTACTAATTATGACACAGAGTTGGAATACATACAAAACACCCTTTCTAACTTCTCTTCTGCTTCTGCTTTCTGCTTCTCTTGCTTAGGGCCAAGCCAAGTTCTTTCCACTAGTTACTCACAGGTTGCTATCTTAAAAGTGAAATAGTTGCTGGTCATACATCTACCCTACCCCACCCCTCCAATTTCTGCCAGTTTAAAAGTAACCGCAAATCTCATTAAAAAAAACTTTTTTTAATGTTTTATTTATTTCTGAGAGAGAGAGAGAGCATGAGTAGGGGAGGGTCAGAGAGAGAGGGAAGTACAAAATCTGAAACAGGCTCCAGGCTCTGAGCTAGCTGTCAGCACAGAGCCCAACGCAGGGCTCGAACCCATGACCCGTGAGATCATGACCTGACCTGAAGTTGGACGCTTAACTGACTGAGCCACCCCAGGTGCCCAGAAATCTGATTGTTTTGTGAAGGAAGCAATACTTCACTAATCCAGATAGATGGGAAGTGCCTTTTTACCTAAGTAAGAAGTTTTCCATATCTCTGTAGTTAACACATGCTGATAGGTAAACGTAGAATTTTCCTCTTCATATATGCAAATATGTCATTCTATACATTAGTGACATACTTGCATTTCTAAATATTTTGTGTATATAAACAAAAGTCTGTTTTTCACTAAAGTCCCTAACTTTCCTGGCTATCTTCTTTATATCTGGCTTATCACCTGTCTTAGATTTATCAGTTGCTTTATTCACCAGATGAATCCATGTAGTTTTTGTGAGAATATTTGTCACTGTCTCTGGAATGTTGATTTTGTTTTCAAAAGTCCTAGGCATTTTTCTTTTCATCTTTCACCTTTCCAGGATGTGGTTCCTAGATGGTGGTCTGCTGAGTTCACTCCTATCAGCTTTCCCTCTCATATTCTGACAGATCCACTAAAAATACACTTAAGGTATCTCCACTAGACTTTATACTGGTTTAATAATTCTAAAGCCCTAGACCACTATTTCTTAAACTTGGGCCCACAGAGAAAGTATTCTTCAGTATATGTGAAATCTTTACAAGTATTTGCTAACTTTGTATAGTTCTGTTGATGAACTAAAAAGAAAAATCTAACAGAAACACGTTCTGCAACTTCTGGATGACCATCTCACAACAGGGTATGAACATATGGTTTTCGTGCTTGTGTGTGCCTTTTATTTTTATTTGAGAGCATGCGTGTGCGTGCAGGAGTGGGAAGAAGGCAGTGGGAGAGGGTGAGAGAGAATCGCAAGCAGGCTCTGCACTGCCACCGCAGAGCCTGCTTGGGGCGGGGTCCCACCAACCACGAGACCACCATCTGAGCGAAAACCAAGAGTCAAATGCTCAACCGACTGAGGCCCCAGGTACCCCTGTGTGTGCCTTTTCAAAATTACCTTTTAACACAGTGTTTCTCTAAGTGGGCTAATACAATGTATTCTTGGGAAGCTATGAATTTTTTAAACACTGGCCTAGACCAAGTTTTCATAGTTTAATGAAGAACATCTAATATGGTAGTAAAGAGGATCTAAAAGTCAAAAGAATATATTATCCAGGATTTCTTCATCTATAAGGTAGGTCTTTATTACAAAAGTCTTAATACATGCTATGTTGAAGCAAAGCTGACTATATGCATTTTTTTTGTTAAAGAAAGATTTGGGGCTGATGGGGTGGGGATGACGGACAACATATTTTAAACCATTTTTGTCTTAGCGAGGAGTCAGGTCAAAGTTCATATAAACTGCTGGAGCTACTCTGAGGATAAATCGTTCAATCTTGAAAGCTGACATTATGTGTCCAAGACTATATACATCCTGTAATGTAACTGTCAGAGTTAAAGGCAAACTAATGAATAAACTGCAAAACTATGAGGGCAGAAACGGGGAAGATGGGAGGTGAAGTCAGGGGTGAAGGATGAGGGGAATGAGGAATGAGGAACAAAAGAAATGTGAAAGTAAAGATAATAAAGGCCCACTTAAGGGGTGCCTGGCTGGCTAAGTTGGTAGAATGTGTGACTCTTGTTTGATCTTGGGGTTGTAGGTTTGAACCCAATGTTGGTGTAGAGATCACTTAAAAAAATAAAATCTTTAAAGACTCATTTAAACTTCTGACACCTAACCTAGTTACACTGAAATTTCAGTATTATTTCCTTTAGCAAGCAAACTGAAATCTTTTAATTTCTGAAATCTGAATCTATTTCTCACCTAACTCAAAAAATAAATCCTTGTGAATACCTTAGCTCAATATTAAACTGTACTTTTATCTACTGAAGAATTTTTTATACTTGCAAACATTTTATGGCAGTTTAATAAAGAATGGGGGCGGGGGGAGGCACCTGGGTGGCTCAGTCTGTTAAGCGTCCAACTCTTGATCTCAGCTCAGGTTGTTATCTCAGGGTTCTTGAATTTGAGCCCTGCGTGGGGCTCCACACTGACAGTGCAGAGCCTGCCTGGGATTCTCTGTCTCCCTCGCTCTCTGCCCTTCCTCCACTTGCTTGCATGCAGTTGCACTCCCTCTCTCTCAAAAAATAAATAAATAAATAAAAATAAACCACACACACAGACATTAAAAAAAAAAAAAAAGGATGGGAAAAGAAACTGAAATATCAGGAATTTCTCATGGAAACTGTCCAAATTGCTGATATTCTTACAAACTTGAAATGCTAAGATATTTGGAGCTGGTCAAAAAGACTTCTGGTATCTATTCAGTACACTTAGACAAATGAGGGGGAAAAACCTATTAATTTGCAACCATGCATTAGTCAAAACCAAGACTGAATGTAAACTAATCTATCTCTTCAAATCTGAACAAGCAAAGCTTCATTTATTCATTCATTCAATTTTAAAGTTCTCTGTGCCCAATGTGGGGCTTGAACTCACAACCTTGAGCTCAAGTCACATGCTCTACCGACTGAGCCAGCCAGGCACCCTAAGCAAAGCTACTTTTCAATGTGAAATACAATTTCATTTCTGAGTTTGGGATTTAAGATCAGTATCTCTCAAAAAAAGAGCTAAATAATACTGCAGTTTGAAGTGACTAAAAACTTTTTTATCTTTTTATATAAAGAATGTAATACTTGCCATATGCTGTAAGCTCCTTGAAGGCAAGATTATTGCCTTATAAAATCTTGCAACTTTTAAACATTTAACAGGGTGCTTTCCATATAATTCTAAATAATTATCTATGCAATGAATTTTCCTTGGTTATTCACTTGCTATGTTCAGTACAATCCATCTTTCCTTTCTCTGTTCTGCTTCTATTCTTTGAAAAGGGTTTTTCAATTAAGAAAACAGATCTTTATTTTACTTAATAGTTAATAAGATGATATAGGTCTTTGCTTTAAAATGAAGTCTTTAGTTCTAGTTCTTCTAATATCTAGGACATACATTTTAACTTAAGTCCTTTAAGTATGGTATCAAAAATAACAATTAGATATTCTTATTTAAGACACAGGAATTATGACTTGAAAAAAACATTTTTTAAATGCCTGTTTATTTTTGAGAGAGAGTGTGTGTGCACAAGTGAGCGGAGGAGGGGCAGAGAGAGGGGGGTAGAGAGGATCCAAAGCAGGCTCTGTGCTGACAGCAGAGAGCCAGACATGGGCTCAGACTTACAAACTGTGAGATCATGACCTGAGCCACAGTCAGATGCTCAATGACTGAGCCACCCAGGTACCCTAGGACTTGAAAAATACCAACTGGGTTATTAACAGCATAAAAGTAAGAATATTTTTTACTAAGTTCAAGTTTTTTTTATTAAGAACTAAGAAACTGGGATATAAATAAACATTACTGTCAAAGGTGTGGGGTTTCTATTTCTTTTCTTTTCTTTTTTTGAGAGAGGAAGAAAGAATCTTAAGGAGGCTTCACACCCAGCCCAGAGCCCAATGCAGGGCTCGATTTCACAACCATGAGATCATGACTTGAGCCAAAATAAAAAATGGGACTCGTAACCAACTGAGCCACTCAGGCAAGTCCAAGTTTCTATTTTTTTTTTTTTTAATGTTTTATTTATTTCTAGGAGAGAGAGAGAGACAGCATGAGCAGGGGAGGGTCAGAGAGAGAGGGAGTCACAGACTCTGAAACAGGCTCCAGGCTCTGAGCTGGCAGTCAGCACAGAGCCTGACGCGGGGCTCAAACCCACGAACCGCGAGATCATGACCTGGGAGAAAGTCGGATGCTTAACCGACTAAGCCACCTGGGCGCCCCCCAGTTTCTATTTCTGATTAAACTCATTATTTGTTGAGATTTCCTAGATGTGAAACTGAAAATTCAGTACTTATAATTTGCCAAGCTCAGTGTCGTACTCTGCAAGGTAAAAATATGGTCCTTTGTCAGTTTTGTTAAATTCTTAAAGAGACATATGCTCTCAAGACCAAGTCTATTAAGAATAAGCAGAAGATTATTAACAAAGACATAAAGATTAAATCAAATATATGAGTATTCAATTCTTTTGTCCTATGTCCATCAAATATAAAAGTACAACTTTCTAAAACTCCTACATCCTTCTTTTAGATGAAAAAATTCCTATCAATATTTACTGAATTGTAATGGAATCCACTTAAATTATACAGCCCAAACTGAAAGGACTATGTAATGAATAGAACTGGTACAAATGGGTACTTAAAATTGTCAGAGCTTTTCAACTGTTTACAAAAATGCTGTTAAAAAGACTTGTTCCATTATGTATCTATATACCTGTGCCTAATAGTTTGAAACCTAAAAGATTTATTGAAAACAAAACAAAACAAAACAAAAACCTTGTGGTCTCCATGACTAGAGGGTCACAGCAGAGAAGGAAAATTTAAAACAAAATCCTTTACACTAGTAACACAATTAAATATATATTAGACAAATTCTACTTAAAAACACTGATTCTATGTAGCTTAGTTGTTGCTTAAGCCTTGAGATTTGTCAAGGAAAGAAGGAAATAGTACTCTGTTGAAAATACTAAAAAACGTAAGGCAGGAAAAAGGATACAGACCAGAAAGACCATTTTTTTTTAATGGTACGGGACAGGCAAAATTAAAAAGCTTTACTGTCTATGATGTTAACATCACATACTTGTCACCTTAGATACTTGCAAAGTGCATGCATGCCTAAGATACTTTAAAGTTTATTTATTTATTTTGAGAAAGAGAGAGAAAGAGGGAGAGGAGCATGAGCAAGGAGGAGGCAGAGAGAGAGGCAGAGAGAATCTCAAGTAGGCTCTGTGCTGACTCGAGGCTCAATCCCACAAACCATGATGAGATCATGACCTGAGATGAAATCAAGAGTTGGAGATTTAATGTTTTTTTTTTCTTCAATTTCTGAGAGAGAAAGAGGGAGACAGTGCGAGCAGGGGAGGGTCAGGAAGAGAGAGGGAGACACAGAATCTGAAGCAGGCTCCAGGCTCTGAGCTAGCTGTCAGCACAGAGCCTGATGCGGGGCTTGAACCATGAATCGTGAGATCATGACCTGAGCTGAAGTCGGATGCTTAACCAACTGAGCCACCCAGGCACCCCAAGAGTTGGAGGTTTAAATGAATGAGTCACTCAGGCGTTCCATGCCTGAGATACTTTAAATGCTTATTTTATGCTGATGTATAGTAGTGTCACAAAATTCTAGAGCTAGTTATTAAGGAATTATTTAAGTTATATTATGTTGTATTCTAGTTTAATACATATAGAGTACTGATGATACAGTAACATATATAACTATACATATTTTCTAGAAAACAGTTAAGTGAAATCTTCTGGAGTACATTGGGAATGTATAGTAGAAAGCTGCAAATATCGGGTTATGTTCAAATTGAGATGAAACAATCATTACTTTGGTATGGTACACACTGATAGAAAAGAAACTCAATTTACTGTCAAATATAATTATAAATGCCTATATTTAGATGTTTTTATCTTTAAAATGTTTATTTAATTTGAGAGTGAGTGCATGATGGGGGAGGGGCAGAGAGTGAGGGAAAGAGAGAATCCCAAGCAGGCTCTGTTAGCACAGAGCCCAATGCGGGGCTCAATCTCATGAAACATGAATTCATGACCTGAGCAGAAATCAAGAGTTGGATACTTAAGTGACTGAACCACACAGGCGCCCCAAGATGTTCTTAAACTCCCCTTTTGGCAAAAATTATTTTGAGTAATTTTTGATACAGGAGTTCTAGTTCAGTTACATTTGAACACAGTTTTGGAGCCGGCAGGAAAAAAAAAAAATCGACCTAATATTCATGAACTTCCTACTACCTTTAGATTTCTAAGAAGCCTGTCACCACAAATCATATTAGGTATTTCAGCTTCAAAAGCTCATTAAACTTCACAAACTCATGAACTTCATAGAACAGGATGCCATTTTCCTTACCTAAGTTTGTTTCCGAGAAAATTAACCAACTAATTTGGAGAAATGACCTGTCAACTTCCAATCATTCAAAAAAAACACATTTTTTTAAATGTGTTTTAAAAGAAGAAAGGATAGGGGTGCCTGGGTGGCTCAGTTGGTTGAGTGTCCAGCTTTGGCTCAGGTCATGATCTCACAGTTTGTGGGTTCAAGCCCCGCCCCCGCGTCGGGCTCTGTGCCAACAGCTCACAGTCTGGAGCCGGTCTTCGGATTCTGTGTCTCCCTCTCTCTCTGATCCTCCCCTGCTCACGAGGTCTCTCTCTCTCTCTCTCAAAAATAAATAAAAACATCAAAAAAATTAAAAAAAAAATAAAAGAAGGATATTAACAGCCTAAGTCTTGTCTTGGGACTGTGAGTTTGTATATATCATAAGGATATTTAAAATTATACCTACTTGTGTATGTGATAAAGACTATCCACAGATAAAAACAAACCAAAGTTTCATTTTAGACTGTCTAGATGGTACACATTTACAATGTACATGTCATAAAAATATTAAATTCAGCACAGTGTTTCTTAAAATGAAAAATGCTTTCTAGTCTCAATCAGAGGTTAGCTATCAGATAAATTACAACTATTCATAGGGAGACTCTTAAGAAATCATTTTTCAGAAAGAAAGCTTTCAGTGGTACTCCTGAGGAGCAATGCCTACATTTGAGCAAAGTTAATATACACAAAATGCACACTGTGGTTATGAAGATCTGGTAGCAGCTTATAACCACTTTACCCATAGGGAACTCCCCATGCATTCTACCTACACATTCACCATACCAGGCACACACACTGAAAATACAAGTCAGTGGTTTTATAGGTATCATGATATCGGTAAAAATATGAACCATAATAATAGGGTTTAGTTTCTTAGGCTGGAAAAAAAAATGTAATAGGTTAAGATAAAATTCTTTTCCATTATGGGATTATGGAAACAAATCTTCAAAATTTACCCTGAGCCTTTATTTAGTGGATAATGAAAATTAAGTCGGAAAAAAGAGCAGAATATATTTTTAACAAAGTGACAGCTTACCTGAAATGCCATTCTTGCTGGTGTTCAATAAAGCTACAGATGCTGCAGAAACTCTTTTATTGTTCACAGTCTGCCCTGATTTTCTTGAGGTACATTCTTCACTATCACTGTCCTGTAAATTTAGTAGCCTTGGCTGGAAACACTGTAGTCGACATGATCTGATATTGCTTAATATTTCAGAAAGGGACAGTCTGTTTTCACAATGTTTACTGGAAGCATTGGTCCGAGTGAAATTAGAAGAAAAGTCTATAGTTTGGGAAGAGCTTGAAAAACCATTCAGCATTTCAGGGTCTATCTGTTTTAGGAGTGGGTCATGTTCTGTGGATATTCGGTCCATTATGACCCTGAAAAGCAATACAAAACCAAATATTACCTGGAAGAATTTATTAACATTTTCCCTGTACCTTCCCTTCTACCTTGTAGAACAAAAATCAGGTCAAAACAAGTAGTTTACCTTCCACCTCTGCCAATTCGCCTCCTTGCAAATCCTATACATCTTCTTGGGACTGTGAGTGTTGTAAGGCAATGCCTGTATCTCAACTTATCCAAATCTGCCAATTCTGAATTTTCAAAGGAGTGGTTAGCTTGGTCCAAACGAGGCTGCAAAGAAAGAAAAGAATTAAAATCCATGGAATAAATATGAAATGAAAAAAAGTTAAATAATGATAAAAATAAAATTCAGCACTAGCACAACAAATAAATTTAGATATCAAACTGTAAAACTGAGGTTTAACCATATAAAATTTTATACAGCTGAATCAAAAGTTCACTCACCAAAATAACTCAAATTGAATTTAATATTTTAGGGTATAATATATTTTAAAAGAAACATATCTTTAAAGAATAATATGGCTTTTAACATCTATGTGGAAAAGTAGAGGTTGGAAAGTTAGGAATTTACAAGCTTCCTATTGAGATAAACCAGAAGGAAGTTTTTTTTTTTTTTGGACCAAAAATTGTATTTCAAGCATGTATGGGTCAGGCTGACACCTCTTAAGAACATACAGTCCATTTCTCTACCTTCCTATTCCCTTTATTATTCTATTTTTCTGGGTCTTAACACTTCTCTACCCCTTCATAATTTTTCTCTTCCTCTCATTAGCGTAACTTGTAAATAACTTTCTATCTCTTCTACACTATTCTCTCTCTCATACACACACATCCTACATAAGCTGGAAGTGTAGATGTTTACCCTAACGCCAACAAGGCAAACGGTCTCCACAAGGCATATATGAAAGGTATCCTCATTAACTCTATAGTCCTATCTTATCTGAAAACCTGAGCATATGGGAGTGAGGGTCCCTTCTGATAGAATGCTGTACCAAAATGTAATAGCATAAAGAAATTTCTAAGTGTGTCAAAAAGTTATGAATGTAATTATTAGACAAAATATTGCCATGTGAAGAGTTTAAAGATGATTCTTTTATGTTTGATGCTTACTTGGTAAGTACACACAGGATGGGCTTGCCTAAAACACATTTTAATGAAGAGCAACTCTCAAAACTTCAATTAGAGATTCTGGGCTTACCTAACTCAAGCAGTGACAGTAAATTTTCATAACTGCTAAACTATAGTTAAAGCCCAAAGTAAAACTAAATTTTTAAAATTTATAATTCCAAATTAGCAATTTCCAAGCAAAGGACTATGATATTTTTGGATATACTCTGAAAGGACTAAGTACCTTTCAGCATCTTTTACTGCCATGTGTATAGGCAATATTAAATAAAAAAGGCTGATGGGCTTCTCATTTTTAGATCACAACTAACTTACCCTGACAAGAGTTACCTATTAATATCTGGCTCACAAAAACACTACAAAAAAAATTAAATTCTTACAGCATAATACTGGCATCCTGCTCGCCTCCTGAAAGCACAGGGACCATCAGGATCATTTTCTTCTTCAGGTTCTGATACTGGGGATGGTACCTAGAAAAAAGAGGCATGAGACATTCCATTTAGGAGTCATCAGATGTCAACATATCAATCTCTGTAAGAGTCTAAACTCAGAATCTGATCACAAACAGAAAAAAACTCCTACATTACATAAAGTAGGTAGTAAATTCCCCCCAAATAGTTAAAGACTAGCAACAATTTACAGTGGTTAAAAATGACTTTTTTGAATGGATTAGTTCCTGCAGGTATGTTAACATGGTGGTGTAATTGCTTCTGAACATGTAAGTACTTAAAAAGAATTAGTACAGTTTTTATATACCCCATGTATATTTTCTAAATAATGTATATGGCCATAAATATTTTGACAGTTATGATTCACCTATATAGGCAGATGTATTTTTCTACAGTAACTTTCTCTGTAACAACCCCAAAAACTAAGAAGTAAAAATGGTTTATGAATGTGCCCCCTCCATAGCCATAAAGGTCATACGTTTTTCTCAAAGGGAGTCCCTTATTTCCCTACTCATTTTTTTAAAGTCACTTTTTTAGAGGTTTTTATTTAAATTCCAGTCAACATACGATGTAATATTTCAGGTGTACAGTTTAATAAAATCACTTTTTAAACTTGGCAGATCAGAAGCAGAAAAATTAGAAGAGGACAGAAGGCTTGCTAAAGGTAAGCAGACTGGTTGCAGAGAGAAATGGTAAGCCCCAACCTGACAGCAAAAAAAAAAAAAAACAACTAAAGACTTTCAAAAAGTTGTCACATAATTAGAATGCATTCTGCCTGGAACCATATGATCTCAGGTGAAATATCCCTATAAAACTTGAGTGGACCCCTGGGGCAGCACTGATGCATTAGAGCAAACTTTATACGCGTCATCAAAAACAGAGTATAGGATATACAGATATACTCTGATGCAGCAGAGAAATAACACAGTTTAGATAAATTTCTACCTGTAATGGTTAAAATTAAAAAAAAAAAGTTTTGGTACTTAAGGTTCAGTAGTCTTGCAATTTCACTTTGGAGTACATCTCTTTTTCTGACAACGCTGGCTCAACCATATTTACTTGCAAATTGTGAACCTCACAAATCCCTCTCTTCCTATTTTGAGAGGAAAAATGTGTTCTCCACATTATTTCCAAACTGTGGTAATTACCACTGAGCAGGGTCATCCAGGGGAGAAAGGCATTTGTTTGAGGTTCCAATATACCTCCACCAACCCTATGGGGGAGACACAGAAACAGTAAGGTGGGGCTGATTCTTCTTTCTGTGGAACTAAGCCCCAAACATGAAATTTGAAAGGAAATCCCCAATGTGAATTTTATACTTTGGTTCCTTTGCAAATCATCTACCTTTTCTAAAATACACACAGAGAAGTGTCACAAAATCTTAGAAATTCGTTTCATAAAATATACCACCCCTTCTTCCCAACCACCATTTTCCAGGAGTGGATTCCAGGATTTACTCTGAGACATAGGAAGAGAGAGCTGATATTAGGAAAATCAGAAGCATGATTAAGAAAAGAGTTTTAATTCTGCTCTGCTGCAAATCAGTTGGGTAAGTCTGGTTACAATGTTTGTTCTCTTAAGTCTTCCTATTCCCTTTTTCCTTGTTTACTGGACAAAGAAGAAGCACATCATTATTTTACAGATCTTTTTAGCAATAAAATCCTGATTTTGTAAGAGTTTCATCCTAAATAGCTGCCTCACTGAATGATATCCAACTATATAGGTAAATACTTATTCTTTAGTGACAAGGGGTATCATTATAAAAATTGATTAAGAGATGTCAAAGACCTAGTAAAAGGACTCAAGAGGAACCTAAAAATTTCAAAATACAATTTGAAATTTTAATGTGGGTTTGAAGGCTGAGGACTATATGAATAAACACAAGAATTTAGAACAGAACCAAAAGTCCTTTAATGCGTGAGGAATATATGACTAATATGTAAGTGTGTCCTACTATCAAGATGATGGACTGATTCAGAAATAAAGAAAAAGTTTCTGTAAGTCATAATATCCCATGGTGTCATTCCTGAGGGCTGGGAGTGTACAGCAAAACTTTAAAGGCTTTCCTCAGTACCACCAATATAAGGCTATTATTAATATATACAGAAACCATGTCATATTCTTACTCAAAGTTCTTTAATAATGTTCTAGGATGTATAATGTAGATGAAAGCCATCTGCCACCTGGCTACTACTCCAAGCATCATTCTGTTCAACCTCTCTTCCCCTTTGTATTTTATGCTCCAGCAATGCCAAACTGCAAGCAATTCTCACTTACATGCTGTTTCCTCTGCCTAGAAGTCCTCCCTGAACTTTCTATCTAGAAAACTACTATCTGTTAGGACATTATTTTCCTCATTCCTCTAAAATGGCCATATCCCATGGTTCTTTAATGCACTGAGTCTAACTGGATGATCCTTTGACAAAAGTAATGAATTATTTCATTAAATGCTTTTTAAGAGTATACTAAATTAAACCTGTATTTGTGCATTTGTGACAATGCATATATGAATGTTAAACTATCTGGGGTAGGAAAACTAAAATTAGTGATAAAAGAGTAAAAGAATATAAAAAGGGGACACATTTTACAATTTTATGTAAACTCCAGATTTTAAATAGTTACAACCATAAAGTCTTTCATAAAACAGTCTTGCTTCCAAAGGTCTGTAATGTTGGTTTAAAAATTTTTTTCTCTTAAAGCAATGTAATAAAAATGTTAAAATACAATAAAATTTATTTGTTACAGCATTCTCTTTAGGTTGCCTATACCATATAGAACAGAAAAAAGAGGGTATTACTAGATCAGGCGCTAAAGATAAATACGTATCTTTTAAAATTCATACTTTAATATATAAAGGTCTTGTTTAAAATTTTTTTAAATGTTTATTCATTTTTGAGAGAGAGAGAGATAAAGAGAAAGAGAGAGAGAGAGAGATGTAGTACAAGCAGGGGAGGGGCAGAGAGATAGAGGGAGACACAGAATCTGAAGCAGGCTCCAGGCTCCGTGCTGTCGGCACAGAGCCCAAATTGGGGCTCGAACTCATGAACCACGAGATCATGACCTGAGGCGAAGTCAGATGCTTAACTGACTAAGCCACCCAGGTATCCAATTATAAAGGTTTTGTTTTAAAAACAGCACCTGTGAAAGTGAAATTAAGAATTTAAAACTGCAGGGCCACCTGGGTGGCTGAGTTGGTTAAGCATCTGACTCTTGATTTCAGCTCAGGTCATGGTCTTGTGGTTTTGTGAGGTCAAGCCCCATACTGGGCTCTGTGCTGATGGTGCAGAGCTTGCTTAGGATTTTCTCTTTGCCCCTCCCCTGCTCTCTCTCAAAATAAATGAATAAACATAAAAAAAAAAAAAAAAGATTTTAAACTTGCAAACATCTTGCTATAAACTATTGCAATATAAACCAAAGAATTATCTTCATGATTTATAATTTGTATCAGTTCTTCAGAATCTTTAGAATTAAATGCTTATTGCTAGGGGAGCCTGAGTGGCTCAGCGGTTAGGCTCCAAATTCTTGATAACAGCTCAGGGATTAATCCTGAGCCCTGTATGTGGAGCCTGCTTCGGACTCTTTTTCCCTCTCAAGATAAATAAACAAACATTAAAAAAAAAAAAGGTTATTGCCCAAATCAGCAAAGTTTACATTAAAAATTATAAAATAAAATGCTAGTAGTATACTGTAAAAGAAAGTTATTGTTGGTTACTGTTGGTGAATATTTATAATTATATATTAAATATCTTAAAATACTGATAATCTTTGGCTCAGCAATTCCACCTCTCTCTCTTTTTTTTTTAAAGTTTATTTATTTATTTTGTGAGAGTGAGCACAGAGAGAGAGAGAATCTCAAGCAGGCTCCAGACTGTCAGTGCAGAGCCCAATGCAGGGCTCAAACTCACCAACCATGAGATCATGACCTGAACTGAAACCAAGAGTTGGACTCTTAACTGACTGAGTTAACCCTCAGTAAGTCCTTTTTTTTTAAATGTGTACTTATTTTTGAGAGAGGGAGGGAGAGAGAAAAAGACAGAGAGAGAGTGTGAGTGTGGGTGAATGTGAGTGGGGGAGGGGCAGAGAGAGAAAGGAACAGAAATTCCAAAGCGGACTCTGCACAGACAGCAGAAAGCTGGGGCTCAAACTCATGAACCGTGAGATCACAACTTGAGCTGAAGTCAGCCGCTCAACCAACTGAGCCACCCAGGTGTCCCAGTAATTTCATTTCTAATAATCTACTTTAAAAACAGAGGGAAAGAATAGAAACATTCATTTTTATAAAAGGGAATGCTGAAAACCACCTAAATGTTCCAGAGAGTAAATTCTATCCAACTGAGAGAACATAATGGAAAGTAAATACCACATCAGTGGCTATATAAATAATGTGGAAAATGTTTATGCTATATAACATTAGGTGAAGAAAGTAAGAATCAAAACTAAGAGGTCAATTATGTTTTAAAATATAGCAATAAAAAAGACTAGAAGGAAATGTCTTTAAAATAGTTTTAAAACAAGCACCTGTGGAAATTCATCTTCATCTGAGCTGTGAAAGTCATATTGCTTAATGTCACTCTTATTGATCACAGGCAATGTCTCAGGAGTGGGTTGCTGAGATGTTATCAAAGCCTCTGCTTTAGGCTTCTTTGGGTACTTCTTCTTTTGACGAACCACATCAGAAGCCTCTTCTTTCAAAGACAAATGATGAGGGTGCTGTTTACATGACGATTTTTCCCCCAAAAGGAAGAAATGAAAATCATTTTAGAAATCATGAAAAACTATACTGCTCTTTGAAAAACATACACTTTTACCCAGGAGGTGATTTTAGTTATTGCTTTTAATATGTAAAAAATATGTGGTCATAAATTAAAAAATGTTTCACTTTTTCCAAGTTATGATTAAAAATAATGGTACTTAAGTTTGCTTTTTATATTGTTATTTATAAACTACAATGTTAGTGATTTTAAAAAGTTGCTATATTATGCAATCCAGCATTTAAAAGTATTTAAATTTAATTTTGTTTAAATCTACTGTATTTTTAATAAATTTATTTTAATTTATTAATAAATTTATGTTAAAAATAACTTGAATTAGATTATAAATTCATTAATTTACTTCTACACTTATTTTCAATTTTTAAAAATGTCTATGGCTGGTAAGTTTTTTGAGGAAAATAAGTTTATTAACCAGAAAAAACTTCACTTTTTTAGAATGTAACTGCTGCCTCAACTGAATAATAATCGAACTGTTCTCAAATACCCTAGAGTTCTGTGAGAGCACTTGAGAAGCCATCTGGCAATCAGACTGACAGATGGGGTGGGTTTCCAGCGCCCCCTGCTTTCCACCCCTCAGCAGAGATCTGCCACTATCTGTTTTAACACAGTGACATTCCTTTTAATAAACAGGGTTCTACCACTTCAAAATTCGGAAAAAATTGTTCTAACAAAGCACCCAAGCACAAGCAATATCAAAGTGAAAAAAATATTTAAGAGGTTCTACATTTTCCCATGTAGTCCACATTCTTGTTAAAACTACTGCAGGGTCGAAAATGGTACATACAATGAAACTGTTGTTTAAATGGCAAATTATTTAGTGATATAGCTAGGTTTCATACAGTGGTTCTAGCTATGGCATCAAAAAATACCAATCCAACCTCTTCAAAACTACCTATATTTTAAGGTGGGATGTGTGACAAATTAAATGAAGTTAACTATGTGTGTAACGGGGTAGAGCAACAACGAATGCAACCATTTCGCTAAAACTAGTAAGCATTCTGAGCGTTTATTCCTACAGATAATCTAAAATAAAAATCTAAAATATAATCAAGGCTGATTCTGTCAGTAATTTCAGTTTGAGATTTTCATATTCTTTGTCTATCAATCGTATACCTGGAAAAAGCATTCATTTATAGTAAATGGATTTTTAAAAAGTAACTTAGAAAATTACATTTATTGCCCTGATAACATTTTTGGCTATAGAGGCAAATGTGATTTAAAAAGAATCAAGTAGGTGGGCTAGATGCCTGTGATTAATAAGAAAGAACTTTAGTGTTTGAATTGACATCAGCTGATTAAAGGAGGAGTCTTCCTGCTCCATATTCTTCTTTGACCTTTAACGATGAACCCATGAAAAGTAAGAATTGTGTGCATTTTTAAAAGATGAATTTTCCACAAACACCCTATGTTGCCTTTTAAATCTTGCTACGTACATACTAAAGCTCTACTGCCTAAAAGCTCAGTCAATACCTGTTTCCTTTTTAAACTAAGCTCCTTAAAGGTTTCATTAATGAATACTTTAATTAATGTGCCAAGTGAATACTGAATAAATACAATTCCTTTCAGTCTAAGAGACTTAATCACTGAGTCTAGCGCTTTATTATGAAGAAAATAGAATCTGGAAGTTACAGGGCTTCTTCAAATCACTCAAAGTAGAGAGCATTGATTAATGCTGGTTCTGGAAGTGATAATGAAATTAAGAATAACTTTCAATAGTGTCAATGAAGGAAGCTTTAATCTTAGATTTTGATGCTTGCCACTACAACACAGGATTTACTAAGGCTAGTGGTAACAACAAAACTTTAATTACCCATTTTCTCTAGAGAAGCAGATAGCATAGTGAAAAGCACATGGTTTTTGGTGGTAGGCCTAGACCTAAATCTTGAATCAGCCACTTATTAGCTATACAATCTAGAAGTTACTCAGAGATAAAATCTGTGACAGTGGGCTGCTGTAAGGATTAATGAGTTAATATGTATATAAAAATTCCTAGCAAAGTGATTGGCAAATAGTAAAAACTAACACACGTTAATTACTTTCTTCTTTAACCAAATTATACTAAGACAGCTCATGAAACCCTGATTGTCTGAACAATATTACCATACGTGCTTCTTCCCAGAGGATATTCACCTTAGTTTTACATTCTTGGACTTTGTGATGATTTCCATTATGAAGAGTTGCTGGAGTGGCATATAACTCTTTTTCTGATCTATTGATTTTCACTTCATTAAGGATTTCACCACCATAATCTCCCAAATGATATCTTGAAAAGGTAACAAAATATAAGAAAATGTCTTGTAGTTTAAAAATAAATGAGAAAGAAAAACCAATGATCTTTCAATTAACTAGAGCACAACTAATCAAATAGAGCCAACAATTAATCAGATTACTCCTGAAAGAGAAAACTTACAGGAATAAAGAAGTTCATATCTGGGATAAAGTAAGAACAAAAACCAAAAAAAAAAAAAAAAAAAACAACTCTCTGAAGTATATGGAAGAAAATTTTCTTATATATTTAATATTTTTAAACACTGGGAAATGATATTTAGGATGCTTACCTCAGGAAGGACATAAAATTCTGTCAGGTGTAGTTTAGTTTATTTAATTATGCAGGAAAAGGACTACTGCATTAGAGACACATTTTTAAAATGCGCTGAAACAAAAAATGTTTTCTACCTAGTCAGAAAATAAAATCATTTAAAGTCATTTCCCTCAAATTTTAACAGAAACTTTAATAAAAAGAATGGACAAAATGATCTCTAGGTTCTTATCTAAATAAAACTCAAGTATTCTGAAAAAAAATTAAGTATATTAGAGGATCTACACATAGTACACACAAAAATATACTCCAAATTCGCAATCCAAACTGATAATCTAATCTTTAAAAAAAACTAGTAAGACCAGAATTATTCAAAAAATGTAAATTTTGTTTAAGAATCAATTTTAAATGTTTTAAAGCATGGCAAAAAAATAAAACAAATCATTTGATTACATTCTGACCATCATTTGGCTAAAGGTACCATTAGTATATAACAGCAGCAAGGTTACCTTTTTTCCACAACTTCTAAGGTTAAGTGCAATAATTCTCGTTTTGTTTTCTCTCTTCTCTTAATCATTTCCAAAATTGTTATGGCTCTACTAAACTCGCGTCTCAATTTCAACATCTTTTCATAAGAGGCTTCATCATTCTTACGATTCTATTGAAAAAAAAATTTTAGAAAAATAAACAGTTCAATTATTGACATTTACATTTTCATTCAACCAAATCTTATGAGATCTGAATCTGTTTCATGAAAGCAAAATTTTAAAAAACTATTAAATGTAAAAATGTTAAAAAATTATCTTAAACAGCTACTACATAAGAGAACCTATCTATTTAACTCTGAAAACAGAAGTATAAGCAAGTATCTCTCAAATGTTAAAAAAAAAATGTTGCCCATTGTTGAAAAGATGGAATGACAGAAGGGGTAATTTCAACGTAAACATATTTTAAAAGTCTGCCTGAAACAAAATCTAGTGTATCAATCAGAAAATGTAGTCCATTCAAACTGATGCAAGGCATTTTTTAGGGAAAGAAACAGTTCTGTTAAATCAAGGTAAAAAAAAAAAAAAAAAAAAAAAAAAAGAAGCCAAAATGGGTCTTGTCCATCCATCCACCTCTGTAGCTGCAGGCTAGAGGGTTCAATACACTGCAATGTAAACACTCACAATGAAAATGACAAGCAAAACTTCCTATCAGAAACTCAGATATAAAACTGAAAGTAGTATATAAAGCATCTCAAGAATGGGACTGTCATGTTTCAAAGTGACAACGCCTCACTGCAGGGTAGAAACAAGGGAAAACTCTAAATTTCAGAATATTGTTAAGAAGGTCCTATTTTGAAGCCTAAGATTTAATTTGAATATCTCAAAATGAAAGTCCTGCTTAATAACTAAACAAGGCTCAGCTGTAATTAGCAAATATCTGAATAAAGTCACTGTTAATATAAAATATTTTGTTGAATCAAATAACCAAGGAATATTTATAGTAGGCATGGAACTATTTGTTTAACAACAGACCATTACCACCTCCCATTCTATATATCCAGACAGACCGCACTTAGGCAATCTTCCCATTCTTGAGTTAAAAATACAATGCGATATTAGAAAGAAACTGAAGCCAGATTTCATATTGGAGGATTATAATGGAGAAAATAAAACTTAAAGATTCAAAGTTTTACTCCTTTATGTATAGTTTCTTGTATTTGAAATGTAACTGTCACCTATAAAACATAACCTAAACTAAGTCTCATTAAGGTACTGCATACCAAGTATTTAAATTTTCTTTTTATTGTTTGTTTATTTTTGAGAGACAGACAGAGGTGAGTGGGGGAGGGGTACAGAGAGAGGGAAACACGAAATCCAAAGCACATTCCAGGCTCTGAGCTGTCAGCACAAAGCCAAACGCAGGACTCGAATCCACGGACTGCAAGATCATGACCTGAGCCAAAGTCGTACTGCTCAACTGACTGAGCCATCCACGTGACCCTATATGACAAGTATTTTAAATGTTATGTTAGTAAGTCATTCTTTTATTTTATCAAAAGAAAATTAAAAATTTTTTTTTTTTTTTTTTTTTTTTTTTTACCATTCCTGTACTATGTGACAAAAGGCAAAACCTAAAGCGCGGTTTTAAGCAAAAGAAAAAGAAAAAAAATTGGCAAGCAGGCAGCACTATCTCCCAATTGAAAAAAAATTAACATTACCAAGAGCAAATATTAAAGTGTCCCCCTGTACAGGGTATTGCACATGTCCCCTATTCTCAAAAGGCTTACAGTCTAAGAATGAGACATACAGATCAAGAGATGAGTAATAATGTAAGGCTACATGCCAGCTCAACAATATTCAAAAGTGCACCAGATCATTTTAAGATTGCCTCCTCTTCACTAAGTGGTTCTTGTGGACTGTATGCTTCCGCTCTATCTTAACCATTCATTTTCTGCTGTCTTTAGGCCCAAATTAACTACCCTCACTTATTTTGCCTTTCTCTAGTCCTTTCTACTTTTTTCTTTTTACTCATTTTGAAATAATTTCATATTTACATAAAGTTAAAAAAAAACATTATGAAGAATTCTTCTGTATTTTCATTCAGATTGCCCAAATGTTATTATTTTACATTTGCTTTATCTCTCTCTCTATGTATTTATTTAGGCTATGTTGTTAGGGGCTAAAATGTTTTGTGTCCCCTGAAAATTCACGTTGAAACTCCCAAGGCCCCCATGTGAAGGTATTCAGAGGAAGGGCCTTTGGGAGGTGATTAGGTCATGAGGGAGGAGTCCTCATAAATGGATTTGTGCTCTTATAAAAGAGACCCCAAAGAGCTCTCTTGTCCCTTCTACCATGTGAGGACACAGTAAGATGACTGCTTCTGAATCAGGAAGTAGGCCCTCACCAGACACTAAATATGCTGGTACCTGTATCTAGGACCTTCAAAGCCTCAAGAACTGTGGAATAAATAGGTTGTTTAAAGCATCCAGCCTATGGTGTTTTTTGTTATAGCAGCCTAAACGGACTAAGACACATACACATGAATGTATAATAAAAACATATACAAACATGCAAAATTAGTAGTATTAAAAACTTTTTTAGAGTTTGAGGGGAGAGAGAGAGAGAGAGAGAGAGAGAAGCAGAGACGGAGAGGGAGAGCGAGAATCCCAAGCAGGCTCCACACTGTCAGCACAGAGCATGACGTGGGGCTCAAACTCACCAGCCGTGAGCTTTACAACCTGAGCCAAAATCAAGAGTTGGATCCTTAAATGACTGAGCCATCCAGGTGTCCCTATTTTAAAAATTTCTTGAGAATAGTTGGGATATGTACTGTCCCTTCATCTCTAAGCACTTTAATATGTACTTTCTAGGAACAATGACACTCTTTTATATAACCAGTACCATTATTAAAATCAGGAAATTAACATTAGTATTATCCTATTATCTAACTTAAACGGTTCATTCATATTTCACTGACTGTTCTACTAATGTCCTTTAGAGCAACAAATATATGTTTTTATATGTTTATGTAACTGTTGCTCTAAAGGGCATTAGCAGGTAATTTTTATTATTAAATTCACTCATAACAGTAAATTTTTTCCTGGTCTAGGATCTGATTCAGGAGTACAATGGCACTTAGTTGTCATGTCTCTTTAATCTCTGATAATTTGGAATAGCTCCTTTGACTTTCTATAGTGATCATGGTCTTGACATTTTTTTTTTCTTTTTAATGTTTTATTCATTTTTGAGAGAGAGAGAGAGAGAGAGAGAGAGACAGCGTGAGCAGGGGAGGGTCAGAAAGAGAGGGAGACACAGAATCCGAAGACAGGCTTCAGGCTCTGAGCTAGCTGTCAGCACAGAGCCCAATGCAGGACTCGAACCCATGAACCATGAGATCATGACCGGAGCTGAAGTCGGACGCTTCACTGACTGAGCCACCCAAGCGCCCCGGTCTTGACATTTTTAAAGAATAGAGGCCACTTATTTTTGTAGGATGTTCCTAAATTTGGGTTTATTCAGTGTTTTCCCACAATTAAATTCAGGTTATGTATTCTTACAATGATTATCACGGAAGTGATCACTGTATCCCTCTCTTATATCAGGAGTTAAATGAATGATACCTATTTGTCCCATTACTGTTGATGGTATTTTTGATCACTTGATTAAGATGTTGTAAGGTTCCTATAGTGAAATTACTATTTTTCCTTTTTTATTTATTTATTTTTAATGCTTTATTTCTGAGAGACAAAGAGTGTGAGCCGGAGAGGGTCAGAGAGAGAGAGAGAGACACAGAATCTGAAACAGGCTCCAGACTCTGAGCTAGCTGTCAGCACAGAGCCTGACGCAGGGCTCAAACCCACAAACCGTGAAATCATGACCTGAGCTGAAGTAGGACACTTAACCAACTGAGCCACCCAGGCGCCCCTAGTTTTCCTTTTTTAATTAAAAAGTATGGTGTAGGATTATGGACCTTGTTTCTCATCAAATTTCCTACCATTAGTTTAGTATCCATGGATCCTAACTTTTGTCTGAAACAATTATTACTACTGTGGTTGCCAAATGGTAAACTTCATCATTCTACTGACACTGGGAAATTTTAAAATTCTACTGAAAGGAAAAGTGTTCCCTTCTCTTTTATTTATCAACCAACCAATCAATCAATCAATCAACCAACCAACCAACCAACCATCCATTCATCCATCCATCCTTCCCTCCCACCCTCTATCCATCCATCCATTTATATTAGTATGGACTCATGGGTTACTATGGGTTATTCATTACTCTATTTATTCAGACACTTAAAACTTTCCCACATCTGGTTAGTTAAGTCCCTCTTCAAGCTGGCTCTTGAGGCCTTCTGACATAGATCCAACATTCTTTTATCTTTAATCAACAGTCTTACTTTCTGGCATAGCAGAATGTTCCAAGCTTATCTTTATACTTTCCCAGCCCTAGACCTGGAAACACTATTTTTCTATAGTGCCTTGGTTCCTTCGAATGGAAAATGGTATTTAAAAATCAAGATCTACATGCTCAGCATGCTCACTGAGTATCATTGCTTCTAGACTCTCTAAGCGAACAGAGCTACAAAATATACCTGTAATCTATGTATGTACACATATACATGCACAGATCTGTATCTGACTATATCAATATTAAAAACAGTGAGTTCCTACTAACATCTTTTCTATGCTTTTAAGATGGCCTTATCTCGGTTTTCAAATCTATTCACCCTTTACCCTTCCTTACAATGGTCTCTGCTCTGGACCAACTCTTTTCTCCCTATTCCCAGTTACATAGTATAATTCTGACCTGCCAAATCTCTAGGAAAATAGTTTTCAAACTGCTGCACTTAGATTAACTGTAGATCTTTTAATAACCAAGGATAATTCACAGGAGATTGTTACAGGCAGCCAGACTGAGAACTACTACTCTGAGTTTCCTCTCCTGTCCATCTTGTTTATTCTGGCCACAGAGAGGGAGGAGAAAAAGTACAGATGTTAACAGTTGTATCTATGGGGTTAAACATATTCAACACACATTCTGATTTAAGACTTCCCAATCAGCACTTTCAGACATGCTGGTGCCTTAAGATTATCTCTTTACGAATGTCCTTAAGTACTTAAGCACTCCCAAATTAAATATTAGTTTACTGAATTAAAATTAAATTCTAGACTGCCAAGCAAATATTTCAGAAGCCCTTTATTTTAGCACCTCTGTATCTAGCTATACATGTGTTTTCAATTTTGTGGAAACAAAAAAGTAGGGATCCTTTGTTAGCAATATTCACTTTTGCCTATCCTAGTGCTTGTCGTCTGGAACATCTAGGGGTATTCACTGTTGACTGCTTTCCCAACTTTCTCATTTTGAAACAAACATTTCGAAGCAGCATCAGTGTGCATGAAGGGGAATAGTCTGGTCCCAAAATTGAAAACAGAGAGGAATAAAAAGATTACTGGAAAAGAGGAAGAGGAAGGTGAAAATAAGAGGTAAGAGAAATCAGAGTGTCAGGAAAAAGCAGTACTAGTTATTGTACGACGAAGCACCTATACACAGGAACTCATTACTAGCAATTCTCAATATACACTGGTTAGAAAACAGTGACTTAACCTATTTAAGAATAAAACTAATTTAAATATTTAGAATAGTGTTTACATGTCAATAAATATTGCTAATTTTAAGTTCTTCACACCCACTCACTAAAAGAAGTCTAATAGTATACTTCCTTCAAAAGACATTGCTAAAAGTCTTTTGGAATGTACCTGAATCAATTACATTTCTTTGAAAAAACCATTTGTAGTTCTTATTTTTTAATGATTCAGGTAAACCTCCTCTTCCTCATGTCTAATTGACTATATTTACAAATTTACCTCATTCCAGTCTTTTCTAAGATGTTACATCTTCATAAAATATCCTCGATTTCCTGATCTAAGAACTAAAATGCCAAATTGGAAACTTAGCCGGGTTTAGGGAATGTCATCTAAACTTGGGAAATCCAAGACAGACTTACAGAAACTGGTTATTAACCAATAGAATTTTTCCTAAAATATACTATTCCCGGCAGCTGTTCTGTTTCACAGCTGTTACATTAACAACTGACAAGGATAGCTTTTAATGTTAGAAAAAACAGGAATCCAGAGAAAAGGCTTTTGCCTCCAATCATACTTCCTCATGGCTTTTATATTTATATGTTCTAACTTTTTGCAATGTTAGAGAATATGTATGGTGTTTACTGTTGATTATGAGAAAGGAAGACAATGAATGCTCCCTCTGAAATAACACTCTCTTCTATATCACATCATTCCACAGTATGACACCCTGTTTCTCTTACTTAAAATTCTGGCTCACACTGCTTGTGAAAGGCAGATAGGGACAAGTTCATTAATTAGAAATCTGACACAACTGACAACTCAGAAAAGAAGAAAAAGATTCCACTGTTACTTTTGACTACTGGAAGAATAGGCTTGAAAGGAAACTTTCCTTACTTCCCATGATCCCATAGTAGCTACAGGGAGTAAAGTTCATTTTTATTTCCAAGAATCAGAATATGGTTTCAAAAGAGCTACAAGCTCTTAAGCTTCCCAAACAAGAGGATATGTATAGAATGTATAGTTTACGGAAGAACTCAAATTTCTGAGCTAAAGATATGTAATTCCTTTTACTACTTCAACTGCAAGGTTGAAATGGCAAATTCAGGAGACTTATAAAGGGCACAGGTATTGGATACTGTACCAACAGAAAGCGACCAACAGAAGCTACTGAAGAGCAGAATTGCTAACATTACATTCAACAGTGTTATTAGCTTCTCTTCAGGTTCAAGGTATTCAAAATTACTGAAGTTAGAAAAAAAAAACTGATCTTAAATACTATTAAGGTATACTAATTAAATCTAATTTGCCCATTACCTTTCGAGTTTGCATTTTCTCTGTTCTCCTCCGAAAGGCAACATAAGGGTCATTGTTGGTGGAGCCATCTCTTTTCTCTTGTTTAATCTGAGGAATGAGGGATGGCCCTCTGCAGTTTTTACGTTTTCTTACCCAGTAGTCATACACAGCTTTAATAAGATAATCATCTTCGTTTAGCAGCAGTTTTGCTTCCTGAAGTGTTACAAGCTAAATGAAAAACACAAATAGTCATCAACTATAATGTTTGAAAAAGAGAAATCAAAGTTAAACTATACCTATAGAAAAAAAGTGATCGGTCTAACAATGATGATCAGACATCACGACTGCAGAAAACAGAATTCAATTCAATGTAACAACAGATTTATTAATGAGGAGATTTATCCAAAAATTTACATTTTGTCCTGAGAGGTAGTAAGAACCACAACTTAAAACATTTAAGAAGACTGAATGAACAGTTGGGAAGACTGCAACAATCTATGCCTCAGGTAAGTCTTGACCTAGAAGACACTGAGGGTCCATCACAAATCTGATATTTTGATTCTATACACCTGAAGATCTAGTTTTCAACAGTCTACTAGTTCTTTCTGTGCTTTTGTTTTCCAACAGAAACAAGAAGATACAGAAGGTTTCTTTCTATATCCATCTACAATGAAAAATCAATATTCTCCAATATACTGCAACTAATATAACAAGTTTCTTTTGAAACTGTAAAAGAATAAACTTAGCATATTTCCAGAAGTTTCAACACTATGCAATTTCCTGTATGAATTACGTATAAAGGCAATTCCTCTATCCAAGCTACTTAAGTACTAGAGACTCCTTATTCTCAACACTCATTCTGCTAATAACATTGTTATGTCTGGACAGTGGTCCTAAGGTGATTCCCCTTGGAGTTCTGACACTGGCATCTCAAGGATGTCCTTCTTCGTTATCAATATAGTAAATAATATAATGCTGACATATCTCATACTAAGGTTTGTAAAAATTTGCTCGGTCACATCTACTTCCTTGTTCCTTGTGAAGACTGATCAGCTTTAGCAGGATGGATTATGCGTTTTCCATGGAGTTAAGGCTGGAAAACTTCAACAAAGTGCTATTATCACAATCTTTCTATTGTGATAAGATGAACATACAAATTGATTTGAGGGTTGTATGAAGTCAATGGAAGATAGCATAACCTACAAAATAAATTTCTCATCTCTGATTTCTCATATTGGTATAACTTCACAGAATAAATGCAATAATCATCTGGATTTCCAGTCCTATGATGGCGATTACCAGGGCTAATTAGTTGGTTTGTTATAATGTGGCTGCCAAGACTGGCCATAGGAAGAGAGTACACTGACAATGTCAACTTAAGTATTCTACTCCATGTAATGATTACATTTAGTGCAGTGAAATTTTATGTGGCCATACTTTGGCTTATGCAGTGGAGTCAGCTTCAATTCATCTGAGAGTCTGAGTAACTTGGTCTTTAAAGTGGAGGGCCACAGATTGGAATAAGAGACCAAACCAAAAGAAGCAGTATTTCCAAACTTCAACTTTAAATGGGCATCTCTGTTATCTGTTAGCTCAAGTTCTCTGGACTGGTCCAAAGTCTGTAAGGCCAGTGGCAGAATAAGAAGCAAGCTTTCCGGATCTAAGAAAATTCTACCTCAGGGCATGTGAGTGGCTCCATCAGTTAAGGTTTGACTCTTAATCTCTGCTCAGATCATAATCTCACAATTTATGAGATCAAGCCCTGCATCGGGCTCTGCGCTGACAGTGTGGAGCCTGCTCGGGATTCTCTCCCTACCTCTCTGCCCCTCTCCTGCTCGCTCTCTCATTTTCAAAATAAATAAACTTAAAAAAAAAAAAAAAAGAACATTTCCAAATATCCCACCTTAAAAAACAAACAAACAAACAAACAAAAACCTGACCTCATGTTTACAGCATCATAACATCACAAGCAGCTCTCGTGTGTTCTGGGGACCAAGGAAAACAATGCTATGATATGATATGCTATACACCTTCAGCTGTTTGGTCATTCTACTTCTGATAAAATTTTGTAACCTTCACTAATTGTACCAAGAACTTACTCTAACTTTAGCGTGTGGAGAAGGATAGGTTTCTTTCCATCAAGCTGCAGAGCCGTAGTGAGTTTCTTATCTAACGTTACTACCAGAATAACACTACTTCCTATCCAGGAGGTAGTCATGGGATATGCAGGAAATGTCATGGGATTCAAACACTGCCTCAGGTTTCCTTCTCTGCTGCTTCTTGCTCCTTCTAGAAATGTCCTTCTGTCTGGTTGATAAATACCCTCTTTATATCTCAGGTAACAAGAATTCAATACATTGTTTACAGTTAAATATCATGGCCTTTCTTTCCAGTGTTAACTGTATTTTCTCAGTTGACTGATGTTTTTATGCTGCTATACAGTAAATTTTTATGTTAACCATTCTGTTAAAAGTATCTTTAGCGATTCTAAGGCAATTAGCATCACTGGCATCATTATGATCATAGTGACAGCATCAATTTGAGTGGGCAAAAACTATCTGCACACTCATAAAGTAGCCTCAAATTATTATGACACATGATTAAAAATCCACAAGATCAGAATCTTACTACTTTTCTACCTTAAGAAAAAAGTTCTGCCATTTAACAATTTCTACTAGAAAGCAGTGGGAACCACTATTTACTGATAAAAGGTCTGTGGTAAAATTTATTATTTTTAAGACATCTCTGAGTTGTCTGGTTTATTACTTTGGGGGTCTGGAGATGAGGAGATAAAAATTATTCTACTAGCTGGGCTTTTCTTCTAGACTACTACTAGCTCCATGAAGACAAAGATCATTTAGTTTGCTTACATACAGATTTATGGCTTAGCAATTTCAATAAATACATTTATAATACACAAATAATGTGTAAAAATTAATGTTTTTTAATATAGTTGTTTAAGCAGTAAGTAGTTAATAATCAACTACTTTCAGTCCACCATTGTGTTATATAAGTTGTGGGGAAGACCGGGAAAAAAAAACCTAAGATAAAACCACTACCTACAGAAACTTACAATATGGCAATGGAGGCAAAGCAAATAAAATTTAAGCAATAAGTGAACAACTTAAGAACTTTAGAACTGAGTATTAGTGCATTAAGATATATGACAGAATCACAATATACTTCATCTGGGAGTGCCTGTGTTGGTAGCTTAAGATACAAGCATAAATTCTGAGGACAGATGTTGAGGGAAATAGCAACAAATATGATGGAGAGGAATAGTGGAAGAGAAGATGAAGAAAGAAGACAAGATTCAAGAAATTCCAATACTCTAGGGATATTTGCAGGATACAGGCTGAAATGGATGGATGACAATGAGAAGGTCACTGGTGCCCTGGGTACAATTTCAGTAAACTGAAATGGATGGTGGTATGGGTAAAAGTTAAATGACACAGCTAATCTTTTAAAAATTTAATTGGTGACAAAGGAAAGAGAGGGTGGAATTTACAGAGAAAGATGGGGTCAAATGAAAGGGTTCTCTTGGAAACAGGGACCCATGGCATATTTTTGGGCAAAGGGAGAAAGACTAAGGAAATGAGAGAAGAAGACAATTAAAGATGAAATATT
This sequence comes from Hyaena hyaena, assembly GCF_003009895.1. Taxonomy (NCBI): domain Eukaryota; kingdom Metazoa; phylum Chordata; class Mammalia; order Carnivora; family Hyaenidae; genus Hyaena; species Hyaena hyaena. The sequence continues at coordinate 1,132,349 of NW_024080877.1, forward strand.
CAAGGAATATACAGCTACACAAGTAAGAGTTAGAACTAGAAATTTAGGGACTGAAGGGATTAAAAAACAACAACAACAACCCACACCATTGTCAGTTTTGGGAATCATTGGAGAGATAAGGAATACAGTACAGATTCATGCTGAGTTAAGAGAGTAAGTGAGAAAAGTTAAACTTGAGAGGTCTGTGGACTATCTAGGTGGAGAAGTCAAGAAGCAGCATGAAAAGAGAGAAAAGAAAGTCCTGGAGCTTGAGAAAGAAGTCAAGAGTAAAGACATATGCATTACTACTCTCACAAAAATGCTTGCTGAGGTGATATTACCCCAAAATACATAGGGTAAGAATATCAAGAACAGAATTTCAAGAAACTCTGATGTTTGCAGAAATTAATGAAAAGGTAATTGTCAGTAAAAGACAACTAGAAGGAATGGTCAAAGAAAATAATTTAAAAAATCAGGAGAGAATGAAGGGTGAGGTGTTTCAAGAAATAGAGGGAGCTCAATTAAAGTAAATGAATGAGGACTGAAATATATCACAGCATTTGGCAACAGGAATTCTCAATAATGGCTTTATTGTCGTAGTCTACACATAATGATGGGAGCAGCAGCTCTGTCTCAGTCTTTTATGTCTTTCTCTGTCAACCTAATAAATATTGCTTTAACCACAAACTTAATTTCTTGCCTTGAGATCTGCTACTACGTTAGCTGCCAAAAAGGAAAAATAAAGAAATCCATGCATCCACAGTTCAGGTGCCTAGAATGAGAAGTGCCTTTGGTACCATTAATCCTTAGTTCTAGTAAAAGGCCCATTATCTTGTCCCTAAGACAAACTTCTACCTTTGCCTACATGGCCCAAAGCAGGTGCTATTATGCTCTGAGCCTACCCAGTTTAGGGCTTAGAAACTTGTCACTGAACAAAAAGAACTAAAGTAGAATAGTGTTGCTTGTATGTGGACATTATTCACATGCTTTTTGTTTATCCTGTCCCAAGTTAGATGAGAAGCTCCCCATGGGCAGAACTTCTGTCACCTCTCTTGCTCACTGAAGCACTAAATAATTACTGACTGAAATGAAAGAAAGCAAATTACAGAACAGAGGACTGAAGGCTTCTGATGATATAACTTCAGCCACCAAGAGCTGAGGAATCATGAAAAATAGCAGAAATACCAAAATAAAGGCTGAAACTAAGACTGCTAGAAAAGTTTGCATATAAAGAAGAAAAATGAAACTATACCTGCCAGTGATCAAAATCTTAGGAAAACTGTGAGCACTAATAAGAATAAATATTTTGATATTCAATTTGGTAATTACAACAAATTTCCAATAAAAAAAGACAATCTTTCAAAAAACCAACTAAGCTGAGTTTTACAACATTCAGGTTTCAATGTACTTCTTTTGACTGCACATCAAAAATAACTTTCCATCCAAATGGGGGGGAAAGACTGGAAGAAAGGCTAAATATGCAGCAAGCATTTCACAATGAAAAAGTTTTGGAAAATGTTATGAATATCTGGTAATGTCTTAAGGATTTAAAGGACTTCAGTTGTGAGGTAAAGGAAAATAATGAATTTGTAGTGGGTAAACTACTGAAAAGTGTTAATAGTCTATTATAAAATGTTTACTTTTATCTCTAACTTCTTTCTACATTAATAACAATTAATACATTAATACACCACCCAGGTATACCAATTATTTTTAAAAACACTTTATTTTAAAAATCTGATTACAACAATCTATACGTGTTCATTATAGTAAATCTGGAAAACAGAAAAACAGAATAAAGAACATGCTAATCACCAATAATCCTATCACTTAAGTAGAATGATTAGTGGTATCTTTTTGTATTTTCTTGATCTTTTTATTCAATATGCACATATAAATGTAAACACTTTAAATGAATCTTAGAATTTTGCACTTAATTCTGTATCCTTTTGTGAAATCTAACATTACATGAGCATTTCTGTTAATAGTCAAAATAATTATTCTTAATGACTGTGTGATATTCCACCCCACAGACAACCTATAAGTTATTCTGAACATTTTTGTTCAAAAATCTTTGACATTTTCACCAGTTTCTTTTTGAGAATGATTCCTAGAGGCAGGATTACTAAATCAAAAGGTACAAACATTTTAAGGTTCCTTACATATGCTGCCTAACTACTTTCCAAAAACATCATACCCTTTTAAATTCTCTATACCATATTTAGAATGACCCACTAAAAAAAGTTATTTCTTTGTGGTTAACTTTTCTTCATTTAAAATTTTAAGTAATATATATGCAAAACTAAAATGATAATGAGTACCTTAATAAATCTGAGCTTAACTAAACCAGATTTGGCAAGAGATATCTGCCTTAGAGACCCAACCAAGTAAATTTAATCCTATGAAAAGGATCAAGGAGATATTATATACTATTGCAGCTAGTATTATTTTTATATCCAAACAAGAAGAAAAGTCAGAATAGTACTCTTCATACTCCTATTCAAAGAAATTATGCTGAATTATTCAGTTCAAGGAATACTGTAAATAGAAATTCTTAGATGTCAGGGAAATTTAAAAGGCAATACACTCAGGTCTAAAGAAAATGCAAAATAAAACTGCTAACTGGATGAACTTAAATATAGGAGACATTTTTATAAGATACAGTACCTGATTAGAACTGGCTTTTTCAAGTCTGTCAATCATAATTTCAAATTGCAAAGGCTTAATTTCCATCTTTCTGTTAAGTCTATTTAATAAGGTCTCATCTTCTGAATCCATATCATAATCTGGTTGCTCGTTGTCTAGATTAAAGGCTAGAAAAGAAAAGAAAAATTCTTCAAACTGAGGAGAAATTACGGAGTTAGAGAGTATTTTATATTTGACCACAGAATACTCCTAAATCACAATGCATTGACCAAGAGGAACTCATGAGCAGACATCTAAAAATTGATTTCAGAGTACACCCAAAACTAATGTAACATACACTGTGTGTCAACTATACTCAAATTAAAAAAAAAAAATTGGTTTGGTGAAAGCACGGTATAAGAAAAAATAAAATTTTAATTCATATATGTGATTTAAGTTTAACGGAACAGTAAGTAAAAGTAGTAACTAAAATTAATCTATTTTAAAAATAGAGGATCACACGGAGGACGAGAAGGGGAAAAAATAGTTGGGGAGAGGGAGGCGGGTAAACCATGAGACTCTTGAATGCTAAGAACAAACTGAGGGCTGATGGAGGGTGGGGGAGAGGGGAAGGGGGTGATGGGCATGGAGGAGGGCACTTGTTAGGATGAGCACTGGGTGTTATATTGAAACCAACTTGAGAATAAACTATTCAGGGAAAAAAATTAAAGTGTCCTCTTCAAAAAAAATTTTTAAAAATAAAAATAGAGGATTACAACAACCTACTGAAGATATTTGCAAATGATATATTCAATAAGGAGTTAGAATCCAAAATATATAAAGAGCTTAAACAACTTAACACCAAAAAACCAAATAATCCAATTAAAAAATGGGCAGAAGACATGAACGGACATTTCTCCAAAGACGACATAGACATGTGAAAAGATGCTTAACATCAGTCATCATCAGGGAAATACAAATCAAAACACAATGAGAGATTACCTCACACCTGTCAGAGTGGCTAAAATAAAAAAAAAAAATGAAAAACAAGTGTTGGCAAGCATGAAGAAAAAGGAATTCTCTTGCACTATTGGTGGGAATGCAAACTGGTGCAACCCTGTGGAAAACAGTATGGGGGTTCCTTGAAAAGTTAAAAATAGAACTACCCTATGATCCAGTAATTGCACTACTGGGTATCTACTCCCAAATTACAAAAACACTATTTCAAATACCCCTATGTTTATTGCAGCATTATTTACAATAGCCAAAGTATGGAAGCAGCTCAAGTGTCCATCAATAGATGAACAGATAAACAAGATGTGCTATATATACAACAGAATACCATTCAGCCATAAAAAGAACTGAAATCTTGTCATTTGCAACAACATGGATAGAGCTAGAGAGTATAATATAAATTGCAATAAGCCAGTCAGAGAGACAAATACCATATGATTTCACTCATATGTAGAATTTAAGAAACAAATGAACAAAGGAAAAAGAAAAAGAGAAAGACAAACAAAAAAATGAGACTCTTAACAATAGAGAACAACAGATAGTTACCAGAGGGGAGATGGTGGGAAATGGGTGTAAAAGGTGAATAGGGAATTCATATTACACTTATTTGGATGAGCACTAATATATGGAATTGGTGAGTCACTATATTGTACACCTTAAACTAATATAACACTACATGTTAACTACACTGGAATTAAAACTTCAAAAATTAAAAATAAATCATCATGAAATATATGTCAAAATAGTGGCAATTATTTTAAAAAGATGTTATATATTTATCAACATGGTAGTTTGGTAACATACTGAGAAGTTATCTAAAAAAAATTAAGAATCTAGAACTAAACTCAAGTACAAAGTGTATGATAAGAAAGGTATTTCAAATCAATGAGGATAAAACAGGTTATTAATAAAAAAAGGTTATACATACTAGGTCCCTTCTAAAAACTTAAGTTGGAATTCTACCTCATTCCTAATACCAATAAGTTATGTACTTAACAAAAGTTTATTTAAAAAATTTTTTTTAAATGTTTTATTTATTTCTGAGAGAGACAGACAGAGTGAGCAGAAGAGGGTCAAAGAGAGAGGGAGACACAGAATCCAAAACAGGCTCCAGACTCTAAACTAACTGTCAGCACAGAGCCCGACACGGGGCTCGAATCCACAAACTGTGAGATTATGACCTGAGCCAAAGTCGGACGCTTAACCGACTGAGCCACCCAGGCGCCCCTATTTAACAAAATTTTATAATAAAAAATAAAATGCAAAAAATGCTAAAAGAAAATGCAAGGGGAAAATGTTTGGGTCGGTACAAGCTCAAAATCGATAGATTGAATTAAATTCATAAAATGAATTAAATAAATGCAAACACAGCAACAAGATATATTTCACTTATCAGACTAAGGTCTAAAATTTGATGGTATGCTATTTTGGAATGAATGGGGGAAGGAAATCTCAAACACCATGAGGAGGAAATTAAAACTGGTATTTAGTTCAATAAAAAGAACTTTTCTTGGACTTGGCAATTCTATTTCTAGGAATTTATCCTACAAATATACAAAGTGACAACGATATATATACATTATTACATGTGACACTGTAAGAAGTAAAACATATAAAACCAAGCAATGTATGTAGGAATAGAGAAATACTGTATATAATGGTTTGTACATACATGGTATAGACTAAAGCCCTGAAACTGAATGATAATGATGTATGTATACTAATAGGGGAAGACACCTATCTTAATAAAAGGTGAGAAAAGCTAAAGTACAGAATAGCGTACATGTGCAGTTACTTATTTCTTAAAAGTATAAATAGAATATATATGTATACATATATACTCTTAATTTTTTTATTTTTATTTTTGAGAGAGAGCGAGCGAGTGTGAGCAGGGAAGGGGCAGATAGAGAGAGGGAGACACAGAATCTGAAACTGGCTCCAGCCTCTGAGCTGTCAGCACAGAGCTCAACACGGGGCTTGAACCCACAGACCATGAGATCATGACCTGAGCCAAAGTTGGACACTCAACCAACTGAGCCACCCAGGTGCCCCATATATACAATTTTAAGTGCACAGAATATTTTTCTATAGTGCACAAAAATATGCTTTTATTTTAGTTATTTTTTAAATTTTTAAATGTTTATTTTTGAGAGAGACAGAGCAGGAGCAGGGGAGGTGCAGAGAGAGAGAGAGAGAGAGAGGGAGAGAGAATGAAAGAGAATCCGAAGCAGGATCCATGCACTGAGCTTTCAGCATAGAGCCCAACACAGGGCTCAAACTCACCATCCACAAGATCATGACCTGAAACAAAGTCAGATGCCCGACTGACTGAGCCACCCAGGTGCCCCAAAGATGCGTTTTTAAAAGGTAAGGAGAGGTGCACCTAGTCGGTTAAGCATCTTGATTTCAGCTCAGGTCATGATCTCACGGTGCATGGGATCAAATCCTGCGTTGGGCTCTGCTGCACTGATAGCAAAGAACCTGCTTCAGATTCATTCTCATTCTCTCATTCTCTCTCTCTCAAAAATGAATTTATAGAATAGAGGCGGTCTAAAATTAGCCAATAAAGCACATATTACTTCTGGTTAATGGTACCTTTCAAAGTCCCTTAGATTACTTTTACTTGGATATATTCACATCCAAGTATCTGACAGGCATAGCTATATAGTGCAATGAAAATACAAAGAATTCCGAAGAAATAATACAAAAAATTTTCCTAGAGCTAATAAATGGCAAGAAGTCTTCAGATTAAAAGACTTTACTGGCCATGGTACGAAATAAGTGGCATGCATTTCAATGTGGCACATAGTGATGGGCTAGCTACTGCCCATTACTTCATGATATTATTACGAATATGAACATTACTACATAATATTATGTCTATTATATGTTGTGTGTTAAGGGGAAATATGTGCTCCGCACATTTCCACTTAAATCTGTAGGAGGGAAAAGTATAGGAAAAATACTTTCAGTTTCTCTGCACCCCTTTATTATCTCCTCAGCCAAGGAAGGAATGACTTAGGATGGTGAATTTGGGAGGAGAAAGTTCAATATCTTTGAGTCCATAATTGTTTGTGGTTCTTCCTTCTCTTGAAGAGGGACATTCTAGCCAGCCCTCTACTACATGGTAAGCACAGCGGCCAATTCTACCCTTATATGGGGAGACCTACTTGGTCTCCAACCAATGGTGGGTAAACTTGTCTAATTCAGGGGTTAAATAAGAGGAAGTCCACTGAAGTCATGTATCTATGTCTTGTTTTCCAACACCATTTTTATTAGTATCTGTGTCTGTTTCTCAACTAGTTCCAAAGCAGAAAAGAAAAAAGAATGTTACTTTTTGCCCTCCTAAGCAAAATTTGCAGGCTACACTCCACAATTTATAAGAGGTAATTTTTTTTTTTTTTACTTTAGAACATTCCATCTTCCATACTTCAGTCTTCATCACATGCCCTCTAAGATCACACATATTCTCTGTTCAGAGTTTATTCCACTCACCCTAGTCCTCTGGTTATTTACTTAAGTATGATGCAATAGCACATGTGACATAAATACTCTCTAACACACTGAATATAAATAAGAGGGCTTAAATTCCCAGCCTTATAAAAATGTAGTAAAATAAACATGGATAATTTTCCTATCTTAATTCTGTGAATTTAGAACTCTTCAAATAAACCTATCCTTACATTTATAGTTGTTAATCACTATATCTACCTGTCTGTGAACCTTCCTATGCCATGTTTAACATCATGGGGCATTCCATTCCATTGGCAACTATATCATAGATGAGTAACTTACCCTCAAACACCTAACCCGCTGGTGACCAGTGACCTATGAAATAGAACAGGGTTTAAAGCTTTTCTAATAGAAATGTGAACACAAAGACTGCTTCTGGGTAAAGAAGGCAGAATGAACACAAATATGTCACAAAATTCCAAGATAAAAGCAATGTTTTGTTTTGTTTTTTCCCAAATGGGATTTATCTTCAGAGGTGATGGGAACTAGCAGGTAAGAATTATTACATTTTCAGAGTTACAAAAGATACAGCTTAGCAGACGAGAACAATGAAATATAAAACAGTTGGGGGGCAGGGGGAGGCAGGTGGAGAGAAAACAACTAGAAGCAGGAAAACTGCCCCATCCATCTAAAGACTTATAGAAAGTTGAGATCAACGGTTACTCTCTGAAAGAGGGGGTAAAACACTTTTGAAAATAGGAAGATTAGTTTAAAATCTTTATATGGAGAATTAGACCTTTCTCTCCTCCAGTGCAGCTAACCAACTACACTTGCTCCCAAATGGTAGAGTGGGTGTGGGTGGGTGTGTTTGTTTCTTAGCATGTTTTCCTGCCACGGATCTACTTACCAGTCATTGAATAAAAGATTATTATCTCAAACCATAAAATTTTAAGAAAGCATTAACTATGAAAGGAAAGAATCAAATTGGGGCAGGGAAGGCAGAAAATGGATAGCAACTAGACTTCTTTGAATGCAGCTTCTATTACAGATGTGACTTTTAGAACCAAATTTTACATAATATGAAACAAAATAAAATCTTGGAACAAAATCTCTAAGAATAAAATTAAATGGAACAAACAAAGCCAACTGTCATTTGGGTTCTATTACAAGTATCTTTAAAATACAGTAAAGTAATATTTCTAATGGGAAATACTCTTAAGACCAAAAGCAAAAATGAACCAACCAACAAACCAAGAAAACTTCAAACTGTTTTTGATAATTATATTATTGGTACGACGTGCTGGCATTACTATTCTGAGATTATATGTAAGGTGAGATAAAACAAGGTAATTATATGGATACCCTTGAGAAGCGATAGATGTGAAGGTTTTAAGTTTGTAAATTTAAAATCCGGTAGTCTTGATTTAAGTAAGAAGTATTAATAAAAACTCATGATGTATTTTACCTTTCAAAGTTTAAAAGTACATATTTCCCTGTGAGGTACACTAAGAAGTCTTAGAGACACTGGCCAGCCCAGTAGCAATGAACATCCCCAGTGCCCAGATTGTAGTCTCCAAATAGGATTTGCCACTAAAAGGAACATAAACTTCCTGGAGAAATGGGTGCTTTCAGATCTGAGCCAGGAAATACATGAGGTGAACCTGTAACATTTTAGTTTTCTTGCTTTCAGGTATGGTACAGCCATGTCAAAAGGACTTTAAAAGCTAACCCGAATGTTTTTTCCTACGGGTCAGAAATGGATGAATATGAGTATCAGTAAGGATAATAATACAATGAATTAAATCATAATAAAAAATATGTGTATGTTTACGGATCCATAATGACTCTAGTAACAATAAACATTTCACAGTCACTTTTCGAAGGTACTAAGAAACCAACCTCCATCAGGAAGTTCAGAATTTTTGGTTCTCTCTCCTTTTGTTTTTAGGATCCAGAGAATGATTTCACACCCACACTCCCCACCCCCAGCTCCCAGCACATGCATAGGGTTGTACATGCAGTGGAGTCCTGTACAGGCTGGAGGCACTATGAGGGGTTAACGGTGAGGAATGGCATCCCATCAGTGCCTGGACTTCAGCGTGAAGTGATTCCTTCCAGGATGGGGGGAAGGGGGGTGGGAGGTGGCATTTCAGAGGCAACAAACCAGGGAGGAGACCTGGAATGTGATTTTCTTCATGGTTTGAGCCTCTTGTGACAAGCAAAGACTGGCCACAGGTCTGACTCAGGCCTTTCCTTGTACCTGCAAGTGATATAGACAAGTCATTCTGCCATGGAAGCCCATGCCAGGGCCTGGGAACTGCTTTATCTCAGAATATTTATGAGCACAGGGCCTATGCCAGAGACTGTTTGACTCCTACTGTAGAGAGAGAGTCATTTTGGTGCCTCTGCAGATCAACTACAATCTATTTTTGCTTTTCTTTTTTTCCATATTTTGTAATTTTATTTATGTGAAATGTTTAAAAAAGACATACAGAAAGAATAGTGCTTGCATAAGGCTGGGGGTAGGAAAAGGAAGTGAATGTCAATGGGCATGAGCTTTCTTTTTAGGGTGATGGAAATTACAGGGGTGGGGGTGGGGCAGGAAATCAGGATGCAATGAGTCAGGTTAGCAAGAAGGTAAGAAACTGTGATCTAGATTCACAGAGAGGATGAAGAGATACAGTTTTCAGTCCAGCCAATCATAGTGAAATAGCATTATCAGAGAACTTCTCACAAGTAAGTGTGCTCTGCTTTTTGAAAATAAATCTAGACGTTCTGTTTCACTCCATTTATATAATCTGTCAGTTTATTTGTGAGCTCAGATCAATTCACAAAAAGACTTGTGTAACAAAAGATTTGTGCCCACTTGAAAAGAGAATAGTTATTAGAGATCTGGGCCAATGAGTTCCAGTGTTTACTTCTTTTTCTTTTAACACCCTTGTCAGGATGTCATCTATATACCGTATAATTCACATGTCTGCAAGTGAATATTTAATGTATTTATAAAGCATTGAGTGTATTATATCACCATTATACCACATCAACCTAATTGTAATGTCTCTCCTTCTGTGATGTTGGCAACCATTAATGATCACTGCCTTGATCTATTAATTCCTTAGGGGTTGCAAACTAGTGATAGTCAATCATTTCTTCTTGTTTTGCTTTAGCTGGAATACTTTTCTAAAGAGAAATACCTCCTCTTCAACCACATTAGTTCATTAAAAAAAGGCAAGATAAATGCTCAATTCCCAATTATATCAAGAAAATGTTGTTTTTCTTTTAAGGAGTGGTGTGAGAATGGTACTGTGTTTATGTTTTTAAATTCCCAGATGAAATGACACTGGATTGGCTATACAAAATCATGGTGGGGAGAAATGGTGTAGAGGAACAATGTTACAATGTTGAGTGGTGAGTTCAAGGCAGTTCACTGTATAACTTTTTCTGCCCTTATTCATCTTTTTGAAGTATATTTATTTTGAGAAAGAAGTGAGAGAGAAAGAGAGAGAGAGAGTGAGTGAGCACATGATCGGAGGAGGGTCAGAGAGAGAGAATCCCAAATAGACTCTGCACTGTCAGTGCAGAGCCTGATGCACGGCTCAAACTCACAAACCATGAGATCATGACCTGAGCTGATATGTATATACACCAAGAGTCACCGAATGAGCCACCCAGATGCTCCTACTCTTTGTTTTTGAAGCTGTTAAAAAATTTTCCATAATAAAAACTTCTTAAAAGATAAATATCTAGGGATACCTCAGTTAGTAACAGCGTCCAACTTTGGCTCAGGACATGATCTCACAGTTCGTGAGTTCAAGCTCTGCATTGGGCTCTATGCTGACAGCTCAGAGCCTGGAACGTGCTTTAGATTCTGTCTGCCTCTCTGCCTCTCCCCAACTCAACTCTGTTTGTCTCTCTCTCTCAAAAATACACATAAAAAAATAAATAAAAGATAAATACCTAATATACACAAAATCTCAAAAAAAGAATCAGTAAATGACCCAGATAAAAAAGGTCCCAAAGATATGAAGAGGTAATTCACATAGCAAAATGCTTAACATCACTGTAATTGGGAAAAGGCAAATTTAAATCAGAAAATACCATTTCATATCCATCAGACTGAGAAAAATGATAAAGCTTAATAACAAGTGTTGGTAAAATTTTGAAAAACAAGAACTCTCTACACTTCTCATAAAAATATAAACTGGTATAACCAGTTTGGAGAGCAATTTTGCAAAGTAAAGTTAAACATGTACATTCTGTAAGACCCAGCATTTCCACTTTATAGGTCTATATCCCACAGATGTACTCATAAATATGGACAAAACATGTACAAGGCCATTCATTGCTGCATTACTCACAAGAGCAAAAAATTAGGGAAAAAACCTAAATGTTCATCAATATAAGAGAGAAATGGGTATATTTACACAAAATTTTACTTATAAAATGAAAACTTATGAACATATGAATGTTCATAAGCAACTTTATTCATAATAGCCAAAAATTGGAAAACCAAATATTTTTCATCAGGAGAACGGTTAAACAAACTGTGAAACATCTACATTATGGAATTATATTCAGCAATACATAGGATCAAACTAAGGATACATGCAACAACTTGGATAAATCTTAAGGGAATTATGCTGAATGAAAAAAAAAACCAGCCAATTCTGAAGGATAAGTATTATAGATTCCACTTATATAACATTCTTGAAATGATAAAATTACAGCATGGAAAACAGATTAGCAGCAGTAAAACAAGGCCAAAAATGCACCCATCTCATAAGATTCTTGTCAGGATACAAAGAAATAATTTGTGCATATCATAGGGTCCAGTACAGAGGAAAGTCCTCAAGAAATGCAGGCTGTTATAATTACTCAACTCAACTCGATTTGTAGACGGATCAAGACTATCCTGTGATTTAGCAGAAGTGATATTTAAGTACAACTTTATAGGTAGGTCCTTTTAATATTAATTCCCTTAAAAATCATGGTATACAGAAATCGGGGTTTTTAGTTTAAATTCTTTAAAGCAGTCTCAACTATGAATAACTGAAAATGGTAATAGTTTATTTAAAAAACGAGTACTTTTTTTTTAATTTTTTTTTTTATTTCTCTGAAGACCAAGACCTCCCATGTAAGAGCTGCTGCATATATTTCTTTGGCTTATTTCCTTAAGACTGATTTTGTACCCAATGTATTAAAGTCACAAATGCTTTGAAAGAATCTGAAAAACTTTTCAAATTAACCCACAGTTTAACCTAGTATACAGTCATGGTTATACTTGGAAATAATTTCTTTTCTATTGTTCTCTAAGTCCAGACATGTGAAATTTTAACTAAAGGAAAAAAGAAGTAACAAATACCTAGGGATGGAGGGACTTGTTAAATGACTGACAATTATGTCACAAGTTATTTATTCTCCTATATGTTTTTCCTATCAGAGGAGAAAAAAAAATGATTTTAGGTGAGCTATCAGTGGATTTTAATTAGTATTTTAGTTAAAATAGTTAAATCAAGCAATGGCAAACTATGGCCTACAATGAAATCTGGCCAGCAGTTTGTTTTTGGTAAGGCAGTGAATATGTAAAAAGATTTTCACATTTTTACAGAGTAACTAAAACAAACTGTTTTAAAGAGGAGAAGAAAAAAGAAGTAAAATATGTGGCAGAGACATATGTGGTACCCAAAGCCCAAAACGTTTACAATCTAGCCTTTTACAAAAAAAAACTTGCTAACCATGGTCTAGATTAGTAAAGAATAAACTGCTTCTGAAACACTGGGGTATGAGAGATAAGCAAAGATTTGCTAGGGAAGTAGTTTTCACAATTTCACTCTATGGAGTACAGTTTCTTCTCTCTTGGCTATCTCTCAGGCTCATCACCCATGAACAAACAAAACAGTCAATACGGCAAGTTACTAGGAGATACTCCCTGAAATATTCTTAGGGAATGTGAACCAAGAGCAAGAAACCTATTGTTGTTTAAATAATGAAATCATCCTTAAGGGCTGTCTAGCTCTGAAAAGTTGAGGTCCAAATTTGGCCGGAAACTTATTTCTAGGCCCCTGAAGTCACCTGCTTCTTTTTATGAACTGACAAAAATCAGGAAGAGCTAGTCACTAATATGCAGAATGGACCACTATAATTTGATTAATATTATGAAAAAGTATAGACAATTCTGCTATAACATGACATGAGTCCCTTAAAAGTCCTTTATATGTAAAATTGTACACCAAAATTAACATGCTTTACAGAAAAACTATGTAACTTTCAGAGACCAAGCAAACTGTAACTGTTGTATTAGCAGGTAAGCCATTCAGTGGCTGGCTACTACCTCAAGGGATACTAAAAATGCACGAAAATAATAGAATGAGACTGCTGGTTTGTGAGTGCTGAGACATTACAGATTGGAATGGATCTCTGCATTGGGGTTTCAGAAGGAAATGTAACCTGCCACTTGTGAAGAGCTGTGCAAGGCTGGACACCTCTCTTGGAAAGGAAGCCTAGGTGGCAGACACTCTATTTTAATTTTCTTAATATGGATTTGAAAGGGCTCTGGCATGTAGAGCAGCCAAGTTAAATTTGTGCCTCCCTGTAGAAGATTTTTAATTCTTTTTTTTTTTTTTAAGTTTATTCATTTTGAGAGAGAGAAAGCAGGGGAGGGGCAGAGAGAGAGAGGAAGACAGTGGATCCAAAGTGGGCTCTGCACTAATAGCAGAGAGCATGATGCGGGGCTTGAACCCTTGAGCCACAAGATCCTGACCTAAGCTGAAGTCTGTAGATTAAATGACTGAGCTCCCCACCCCAGCCACCCCTGAAGATTTTTAATTCTTTTCTTACTATTCCAGTCCCCTTTGGTAAGAAAAATCGTAGGAGAATCAGGACAACTTCCACATAATACTGGCATCATTCCCCATCACTGGCCCACAGTGAGCAATCACTATTGTTGAGCTAACTGACAATAGAGAAACATGTGCAACATGAGAGACTGTACAACAAAGGAAATAATTTTATCTAAGTCACCTGTCCTGATATTATTTTTCTTACAAGATTCTAAATAATACAAATTCTCTATGTCACAGCTCTTTTTGTAAACAAGTGAGATAAGTGAATAGAGAAATGTGCATGAAAGTATTTCACAAGTACTCATCTACATAATTATTTAGACACCTATGCTATTATCCATGTCCAATTTGTACCCAAAGGATTTTCGGAGGTGGGGGGTTTATAAAAAAATTGATTTTATTTTTTAATGTGGTAAAATACACATAACATAAATTTATCACCTTAGCCATTTTTAATGTCTTATTTATTTTTGTGAGAGAGAGAGAGGGAGGGAGAGTGGGAGGAAGAGAGAGAGGGAGGAGGGAAGGAGGGAGGGAGAGAGAGAGAGTGCACACAGATGACGGGGAGAGGGAGACACAGAATCTGAAGCAGGCTGCAGGCTCTGAGCGGTCCACACAGAGCCTGATGTGGGGCTTGGATTCACGAACCATGAGATCATGACCTGAGCCAAAGTCGGGTGCTTAACCAACTGAGCCACCCAGGTGCCCCTCATCTAAACCATTTTTAAGTGTAACAGCCTAGTGGTAATAAGTATATTCACACTGCTGTGCAACCATCACCACTACCCATCTCCAGGAGGACCCAAAGGAGGTCCATTCCATAATTTCCTACTAACAGTCCTTGTTATGCTGCCAAAAATAAGGAGATAATTACTATTATCTAGAAATAATACCTATCTCTTACATGTATCACAGGAACCATTTACAGAGTGAATCAAATAAAACATACAAAATTCCTGGCCTGGCACTAATTATATTAAGTGCTTACTATTAAGTGATCCATTAGGATCAGATAGAGATATACGAACAGTAGATGAAGATATTTTTCCCTGTCCTAGAGGCTTCCAAGTCCCTCATTTTAAGTATGATAGTAATGACTTTTATTTGCAAACACTCTTGGATAGGAAAAGAACTTTATGTCCATCATGGTTTTCCACAAAAACACACTGTACTTTGTGGTCACTAGGGTTAGAACACTATTTGTTCATAGTCCAACAAAGCGTTACCCTATATCCTTTGAATTACTCGATCATATCCATTTAAGTTTTTTCTATCCTCTGATTCAAAAGAGTGGCTTAGCTATTTGTCACCCTTCTTTCCGTTACTTGCTATAAAGAGGTAAATTTAGGTGCACATTTCGGAATTTTAGTTCTTTGGAAGGGAATTACACCACTGCTGGATACTGTGTGCAACTGATGAAAACGATTTAATATCCCTTTCAAAGGAGCAAACCCCTAAAACAATTTTGTCAGTAATCCCTCTTGTTCTTCCTTTTCTACCAGGTCCCATGCAGTATGGCTCCAGCAAAGAGAAAAAATAGAAAGCCATTCTGCTATCAAAAAGAGAATTGACCAGAGAATACACTATCAATATTCACAAACATAACCATAGAACATGCACCCCACATACTAAGAGATTAAGAGATCTAAAAAAACTCACCATGAAGGAGATGGAAGTATCAGATGTGTACACTGCTAACAGGTTCAACAAAGCTGTCTGCTTTGAAGAAACAGGAATGTACCCTACCATTTGGGTATGTTTGTTCAGAAAGTATCATTAATAAAGATTCACCAAAGAAGCTCTATACATTTGTCACCTATGTACATATCCTCTTTCAAAAACTTGCAGAGGGACACAGGACAGCAGTGTACACAGAGAGGCTCTGCATTTTTTCTTTCCACCCAGAGTACAGTAATGAGTAAACCAGGGTCAGCTGTGTGGTCTACCATGCATTTAGTAACAAACTGCCCTGCACCAAGACCCAAGAGAAACTGCACCATGCTCATCAACAGCACACAATACCTAGCAATGGAACAATCCTCACTTGCACTGGTTTGTGAACCATAAGGGGTAATGCTGACTCCTGAAGATGACATTTTAAACAGCATAAAAACAAACAAGAAACAAAAAATATTAAGAATAAGAACTTCTGGGCTGCTCAGTCAGTTTACTGTCTGACTTGACTTCAGTTCAGGTCATGATCTTGTGACTGGTGAGTTTGAGACCCCGTTTGATGCTTGGGATTCTCTCTCCCTCCCTCTCTCTCTCTGCCACCTCTTTCAAAAATAAATTAAATAAACATTAAAAAAAAATTAAGAAAAAAGATTTCTGAAGAAGTTCCTCCTCCAGGGCAGAAAAAGCTTCTTGAGGCCATCATGTTTGAGGGTCTGGCCAATGAGGCCAACTGGCTAAATTGATAGCTATGTTCTGGAAAGCAAGAAGTTGGGTGTTCCATCAATGGAAGATCAAAGCCCAGAAGAGGAAGACCTCCTCCCTCTCATCTTAATTGGAATAAAGTAGTCTATCAAGGAAAAATAATCTAAGAAAAACCCAAAAGACAGTTAATGTGATTAAAAACTAATTATTTAAAATAATCACAAAGTTATAAAACAAGGCAGGGGTGGCAGTGAGAGAAGGCTGTCAAACCCAGCTTGCATACTTAGAGTAAAGGGGCAGACAGATGTACTGTTTGACAGTTGTTTCCAACCTTAAGTCATTATCTGTCTTAAATACTTTCTTCCCTCACACCTCTAATCATCACATTAACTTTGAACTTTAAAAAAAAGTTTTCACCTAAAAATTCACTCATCCACACACACATTCTAATCTGATGTAGCAACAAACTGTAAGCAAAACTCAAGATTTCAAAGTTTTACAAATGGATAAAGTGATATAAATGAGAATAGTAATTCCTGATTTAATTTTTTTAGCATCAAATTTACTCAATTTTTATTAGGGAGCATTTTTAACCTCAAGTTGCTTGTGTTCTAAGACAGGAATCAAAGAAAAGAGATTATGAACACAAAAGGGAGAGAAGATGGAGACAGTATTTACTACTATCCTTTCAGAGTCCTTTCCTTATATGCTGATTTTTTCCCAGAATTCAACACGTACTATTGAGGGTCTATAATTTGCTAGGTACTAACAATAGAAAAGACGACTATGGATGCCCAGATTAAATGTTTCCTGAGACTTAATTTTTTTTAAACATTGTTTTTTTAATGTTTTATTTATTTCTAGGAGAGAGAGAGAGACAGACAGACAGCGTGAGCAGGGGAGGGTCAGAGAGAGAGGGAGTCACAGACTGAAACAGGCTCCAGGCTCTGAGCCGGCAGTCAGCACAGAGCCCGACGCGGGGCTCGAATCCACGAACTGCAAGATCATGACCTAAGCGAAAGTCGGATGCTTAACCGACTAAGCCACCCAGGCGCCCCAAGGGACTTAATTTTTTTTAACCTATGTGCAATTTGTCAAGAAGAAAAAACTAGAAAAAACAAAGATGTGCTGGGAGATCTATACTCCAATTAGCTTTACCCAAATTACATAGCAGTTACTCTTTTCTAGTAAACAGAGGTACAAGTCTTAAAAATTAACAGTTCCTAAGGGCAGTCATAGACCAGAACCCAGCTGTTCAATTAATCACATAATTCCTTGTCCTCATGTTGGTGGAAAAACACCAGGTGTGGGAGAAAGTTACATAACTAAATATGGTTACTCAAGCGATATTTTAATAAAGTAAAAATCTCAGCATCATAAAGTAAAATCTGGATAGTTTTCATTTTTAGAAGTTTTTTCTTATTCCTGAAATCTATTTTGAATTTTCTCTCTCTTTCAAATCTTCCTCTTTCCTCTTTCCTGTCACCTTTTTCTCTTTCTAATATACTAGTGCCGGGAGTCATATTAAAAAAACAATACAAAACAAAAAAGTAAAGATCAGATATCAGCTAATTTACATGTTAACACAAATTATAAAGTCTACATAATTTAGAGATGGAAACACCTTATCTTACAGATCAAAACACTGAGAGGTTACAAAACTTGGTGAGATGAACATAGGTTTCAAGGTTTTGATTCATAGGGATCAGAACTCCCCCCATTTCACAGACATGAAATTAAACTCTTCTAATCATAACAGCAGTAATGAAAAATTCTTTGAATTTCAAAGGGAGTAAAAATATAGTTAAATCAAAAGATTGTTTTTGTTCTACTCTGGACTTAAAACATTTAAGCTTATAAATTATATTTAATAAGCAAAGATAATGCATATAAAACCAGCTATTGTGAACCAGATGTATGAGGTACTCAAGGATTTGTTAAAAAACAAACATTAAAGGGGTGCCTGGGTGCCTTAGTCGGGTTGAGCGTCCGACTTTCGCTTAGGTCATGATCTCGCGGTTCGTGGGTTGGAGCCCCGCGTCGGGCTCTGTGCTGACTGCCAGCTCAGAGCCTGGAGCCTGTTTCAGAGTCTGTGACTCCCTCTCTCTCTGATCCTCTCCTGCTCACGCTGTCTCTCTCTCTCTCTCTCTCTCTCTCTCTCCTAGAAATAAATAAAACATTTAAAAAAAAATAAAAAAAAAACATTAAAAATTAAAAAGAGAACAAACTCTAATATTTTAAAGTTATTTCAAGTCAAGAACCCTTCCAACATTTACCTATCAATTATCAATGGTAATTTTTTAATGTAAAAGGAAGCAACCTTCATCTGTATAAGCTAAGCCCCTACTTTCATGCATCTTTAAACTTCCTAAGTATTTAACTTCTGGAAACTGTCTGCCAACACCTGATCTCTTTAATTCAGGAAACAAAGTAAGACCGAGGTACAATTGTACGTTGTTTGCCAAGGCTCTTCTTTCAAAGTATTAACAACACCACTTAAAACACCATTTATTTATAAACTCATTGGTGTATCTCTTCTTCTAACTCTGTATTTCCTTTCTATACAACTTTCTAAAATTATGTTTACTGAGCCAATGAACCTGGTAACAACCAATACTAACTGTACCTCAACTACAACATGTATGACAGGCTCCCTAGGCTCCCTTCTAATCTAGAATAGATATCAATGCCATAAGGCATAAAAAAAAAAAAAAGTAGGGGTGCCTGGATGGCTTAGTCAGTTAAGCATCCGACTTTCGCTTAGGTCATGATCTCGCGGTTCGTTGGGTTCGAGCCCTGCGTCGGGCTCTGTGCTGACTGCCAGCTCAGAGCCTGGAGCCTGTTTCAGTCTGTGACTCCCTCTCTCTCTGACCCTCCCTTGCTCACGCTGTCTCTCTCTCTCTCCTAGAAATAAATAAAACATTAAAAAAAAAAAAAAAGTAGACACAAGGGCATCCCAGGCAGAGAGAAGAGCAGGAATATAGACAGGGGATATGCTTAACTACAAGAGAGATAGTATCAATAACGAGTCTGGATAGAGTACTCTATGATCAAATTCACCTTCATATAGCAGAATACGGATTTAGAACTATATAGCCATAGAAGTTGTATGCACATATATAAAATGTATTTTATTTTTTTAAAAAGCAGAGTTGAATAGTTTTACAAGTCTCACATCAGCAATGCCATTGTATACCTACCTAAACCTCAGTTAAACAGAACCTAGTATACGTTAAAGTGGGCTCTGACTAGGTAGATCTATGAACCAGGAAGCAGTTCAAATAAAACATCTTCCTGGGATCCGATAAACACTCAAAAGTCTCTCCTTTACAGTGACTATCATCCAAGCCTTTAAACCAGTGTTTCTCAAACTTTAACATTTGCCAGAATTATATGGATGGTTGTTAAAACAGACTGTTGAGCTTGACCACACATTTCTAACTCTGCAGATCTAGAGGAGGGCTTGTTAATGTGCATTTTTTTAAACTCTTTTTTTAAAAAAATGTTTTATTATTTCTAGGAGAGAGAGAGAGAGAGAGAGAGAGACAGCGTGAGCAGGGGAGGGTCAGAGAGAGAGAGAGTCACAGACTGAAACAGGCTCCAGGCTCTGAGCTGGCAGTCAGCACAGAGCCCGACGCGGGGCTCCAACCCACGAACCCGCGAGATTATGACCTAAGCGAAAGTCGGACGCTTAACTGACTAAGCCACCCAGGCGCCGCTAATTTGCATTTTTAACAAGTTCCCAAGTGATGATGAGCAACATTCTAAGATCTAAACTTAAGTCTTTGCTCTTAAAGATCATAAACTTTACTTATGTCTAGTTTGAAATATGATGAATTTTTACAATTTGTAAATTTTTAAGGTCCTAAGACTTCAAGTAACTTTCAAAGACAGCTGATGACAGCTTAGTGTATCTTCAAGTTCAGAAGCAACATCTCCTCTGCTTGGGGCTCTCCAAGGTTCTAAGAGCCTCCAAGCCTAGCAGTTCTCAATAGAGTATAGGAGATCATGAATGCAGATTCTGCCAGAACTCCTGACTTTAAGTCTCCAAGATTTCCTACAATTAAAAGACTCAGCTAGAGATTTTACTTACATTCCTTACCCAATATACCAACACAGCAAAGTGCAGAAGAGTCCAAGACCACTTCTACAAGAAGATCACATGCTGATCCAAGTCTCTACACACACACACACACACACACACACACACACACACACACACACACACCCAGTCCAGGTTTATACTATAATCAGGATTATTTTTAGTCCTTTTGCTGACTAGCCTACTAACTACATCCCTCTCCCTCTCTGAAAAATTCACACTTTAACAAGTATTACTAGTCAAAATTAATAGCAAAGACGAGAACTATGCGAACGACAAACTATGAGAATGGGGAAGTGGATTCTCTGAGACTTTTGGGGAGAGATTTTCATCATTAGAGAGTGAGTACAGCCTAATGATGTTAGCACCTAATGGATGTAACAATGATTTAAAAAGAAAGTCTCTTAGTCTTCTCTCTTTTCCTTTATCATTTTTAATATATATATTATATATACATTTTTAAAAACATTTATTTATTTTTGAGAGACAGAGAGAGACAGATCATGAGCAGGGGAGGGGCACAGAGAGAGGGACACACAGAACTGGAAGCAGGCTCCAGGCTCTGAGCTGTCAGCACAGAGCCCGACATGGGGGCTTGAACCCATGAACTGTGAGAACGTGAGCTGAGCCGAAGTCAGACTCTCAACCGAGCCACCCAGGCGCCCATTCTCTTTTTTCCTTTAGACCACTCCTCTCTTGTTTTCTAACAACTCAGTAGGCAACTGGGTAAAGGACAGTAACAATTCAGACGATAAAAATGTTAATGGCTCCTTTAAAAGAAAGACATTCAACTTCATTTATAGTAAGAGATTCAAATTAAAATCATACTAAGAGAAACTAAAGTCTGGATTTTGGTCAATAATGATGTTCCAATATTGGTTTCTTAGGTCTGACACCAGGTGCATGATAATAGTATTAGAGGAAACCGAAACCGGGTGAGAGGTATAAAGGAACACTACCTTTGTAACTTTTCTATAAATCTAAAATTTTTCCTAAATAAAAGATTTATTTAAAAGAATAATGCACTCTCACATATCGGACTTGGAAAAAATATTTAAAAATTCAAAGGCAGTCTTTTGACCAGGCTGTGATGAAACAGCAGTGTAATGCATTGCTAGTCGAAGTGTAAAATTGTAGAACCCCTATACAAAGTAATTTGGCAATTTCTAGAAGAAATATATATGATTACACCTTTATGAAATTCCGTATGTTCATAGTTATTCACAGAAGCACTACTGTAATAACAAAAGACTGGAAACACCTCAAGTTCCCTTCTGTAGGAAATGGGATAATAATCTGGCACAAGCAAACACAAAGAACTATTATGCAGCAGTAAAACACAAATGAGGACACAGTCTACATGTTGATATGGGATAATTTCCAGACTGTAGTCTTAGAAAAATAAAAAGCAAATGCCAAAAAGTACATATAAGTATGTTAACTTTTGCGTAAAAGGGGATATAAAAATATAAATTCTTACGTGCTTAAATTTGCATAACAAAACCCTAAAGGAACACATAGCCTAAAAAAAAGGTGGTTTTTTATAAGGGGAGGGTGACTAGAGGCCGTTTTTCGTTACTTTTTATTTTGAAATCATCTAAATGTATTACCTATTAAAAATAAAACCATATTACTTTGTGAAAACAATTTTGTGTTTTAAAAAACACATTCTGAGTCAGTGATCTCTTGTGTACTACTATCTGAGATTCTCCCCTACTTTACGTTCAGATCTCACCTCTTTCTCATTCACTCTCAATGAATCATTCAACAAATACAGAATGAGAGCAAAAGCCTCACTCAGACATCTAGATGCAGCCAGTATCTTAGCTTAACCTGTGAAAATTAATTCTACAATTATATGTGCAAAAATATACATGTTATTAATAACTAACAGTATAATTAATAAATAAGTCAAAGAAAGAGAATGTATCTCCACAGCCCACAAAACAGTCAGAAACATGAGAGATTAAATACCAGTATTCGTATAGATTTATTACTAGCAAATCAGTGACTGGACCAGGAAACAAACTTAGTATAGACATCATAAAGTTTTAAATAGAAATCCTAAAAAATCTGAAAAATTCCATACATGTAAAACATAAATTGGAGGGCAATGAATAATTTCCTTTACTAGAGAGATTCTTTGCTAAAGAAGATTTCACCAAATGTTCTTTTCAAAAACCAGCCCTATTAGAGATACATCTCATTCAAAAACATACATTTCAGGGGAGGCTGGGTGGCTCAGTAAGTTAAGCTTCTGATTCTTGGTTTCAGCCCAGGTCATGGTCTCGCAGTTTGTGAGTTCAAGCCCCTCATCAGGCTTTGCGCTGACAGTGCAGAGCCTGCTTGGGATTCTCTCTCTCTCCCTCTCTCTCTGGCCCTCCCCTGTTTGCACTGTTTCTGTCTCTCCCAAAAATAAATAAATAAACTTAAAAAAATCCATACATTTCAGATTTTAAACCATATTACAAAGCTACAAAAATCAGTAAAAAGGCATAGACAGACATGCAGACCAACGGGAACAGAGAACCACAAATAAACCACAGAGATGATCAAAAAGGGTGTTAAGACTACACAACGGAGAAAGGAGGTTCTCTTCAACAAATGGTGCTGGGAAAACTGGAAATCCACATGCAAAAAATACTAAGACAAATCTCCTTCTTACATTATGTACAAATATTAACTCAAAATGAATTATAAACCTAAGACCTGTAACTATAAAACTCTTAGAAGAAAATAAACAGAAAAAGCTTCATGATACTAGGTTTAGTTATGATTTCTCCCAGATGATACCAAAAGCACAAGCAGCAAAAACAAATGGGACTGCATCAAACTTAAAAGCTTCTGCAAAGCACAGTTAACAATTAGGAGAGTGAAAAGGCAACCTATGGAATGGGAGAGAATACTTTCAGGCCATATATCAGATAAGGGGTTAATATCCAGAATATATCAAGAACTCCTAAACAACAGAAAACCATCCCAATTTTAAAAATGCAAAGGACCTGAAGGGACATTTCTCTAAAGAAGATATACAAACAGCCAACAAACATATGAAAAGAAACTCAATATCACTAGCCACTAGGGAATTACAAATCAAAACCACAATGAGATACCACAACCATCATTAGGATGGCCACTATAAAACAAATAAACCAAAAAACAAACAAAAATCACATGTGGTGTGAATGTGCAGACATTGGAACCTTGTGTACTGTTGGTAGGACGGTAAAATACTGTAGCTACTGTGTGAAACAGTAGGGAGGTTCCTCAAAAATTAAAAATACAACTACTACAGATCTGGCAATCACTCTTCCAGGTATATATCCAAAAGAACTGAAAACAGGATCTCAAAAAGGTATGTGAAGACCCATGTTCACTGCAATATTATTTACAACAGCCAAGATGTAGAAGCAACTTAAATGTCTATCAACAGATGAATGTACAAACAAAATGGGATATACGCACGCGCGCAAACACACACACACACACACACACACACACACACACGGATATTATTCAGCTTTAAAAAAGAGAGAACTCTTGTCATATGCTATAATATGGATGAACCCTGAGGACATTATGCCAAGTGAAATAAGCCAGTCACAAAAAGATAAATACACATGATTCCACTTACATGAGATAACTAAAGTAGTCAAATTCATAAAAACAAAAAGTAGAATGGTGGTTGCCAGGGATTGAGGGGAGGGTGTAACAGGGAGTTGTTCAATGAGTACAGAGTTTTAGTAACATGAAATGAAAAACTTCTAAAGATCTGTTGTACAACAATCTGCATACAGTTAACAATACCGTGATACTGACTTACAAATTAGAGAGAACATGTTATATTTTTTACCACAATAAAACAACCACCACCACCACCACCACCTCATTTTAACCTGAATCAAGTCATGAAGAAACAGGCAAACCTCAACTGAGGAACATTCTACAAAATAACTGGCCCGTACTAAAAAATGTCAGTGGTATAAAGCGCACACACACTTAGGAATAGCCTGAAGAGACAGGACAACTGAACACAAAGCATCATCTGAAGTAAATTATGCTTTATCTAAGAAGAGTTCACTATGCTTTTAAAAAAATAAAAACTTATTAATTTGTTCAAACCCTAAAATCATGTTTCTCCTTAAAAATGCAAATTATATTTTACTAATGAAATTACTAACTTGCCAATATTTACTAATACACAAAGTTATATTTTACTAATAACAAAACCACAAATAATCCTGGGTCTAGAACTCCTTGTGAATTAAAGTGTAAACAAATAAAAACTTTCAGTACTGGCTTGCTTTCTTAGATTCCTGCTGACTACTAAAGAATATAAAAAATATAACATTGTAATATTATATAGCTTTGAAAATTATTAAAGCTAGTCAATAACTTGGAAAAATGCTTACTAAGAGTTAAAAAAAAAGGCAAAAACCACAAATCCATCCATACATATATATACATACACATAATATTACACAAATTTGGAAAAAAGGGAAAACAACTTTTATCTGTTGCTTACCTTTGCAAGATGAGATTATACTTTTTTTTTTTTTTTTAAAGTAATCCCTATGCCTCAAATTCAAGACTCTGAGATCAAGACTCACACTTTACTGACTGAACCAACCACACATCCTGGTATTATTATTCTTTTCAGCAATTAACACTTTATTTCTTTAATTTTTTTTATGTTTATTTTTGAGAAAAAGAGCATGAGTGGGGGAGGGGCAGAGAGAGAGGGAGACAGAATCCAAAGCAGGCTCCAGGTTCTGAGCTGTCAGCACAGAGCCCCACGCAGGGCTTGAACTCACGAGCTGGGAGACCAATACCTGAGCTGAAGTTGAATGCTTAACCAACTAAGCCACCCAGGCACCCCAGGATTTCTTTTATTCTCAGCAAACAGACTATCCCCTATCCTGCAATTTATCCATCACATACACACAAAACTTATGGAAAAAAGAATCCTTTACTCCCATTGTTGATTCCCTCATCAACCACATTTGAATGAAAATGGACTTAACATGTATCAGTATTTCCAACTTAGAATGATGAGCCATGACTGAAAAACAGTATACCACAGTTACACAGGCACACTCTAGAGCCAGAGGACCCGGTTCAAATTCTGACTCTTCAGTTGCTAGTTCCATCACTTTGGGCTCTTCCTGTAATCTTTCTTTAAAAGGGGGGTAAAAATACTAGCTGCCTCACAAAGTACCTCTGAGGCATAAATGACCTAATATATGCAAAATACTAATAGGACCTGGGAATGGCAATCAGTATAGGTTATTTCACTAAACCTCTTATGCATAACTGTGGAAAGAAAAGTTTAGTCTTCTATTAAAATTTTCAGAAAATAAGCATATAGGAAAATATTTTTATGGGTAGGCAGCCCATTAAATTATATTACCAGGGTAAGATGGAAGGGAATTGTCTTTTGTGGTAGATAGTGAGACAGATAAAATCCTGAAAGGTGCCAACTCTCAGGGCAGTGTGGTGTCACTGAAGATCTTCCATGGAGATGCTAGTTGCTAGGTGAATATGCTGAAAGCCTATTTCTTCACACCTATTAACAACATCTGGTGTGCTGGGTTCCAGCACAGTATCTTCTTTGAGTGGCCCCAGAGGAGAGTTCTAAATGCTTCAGTGCCAGGAAATATGCACTGAAATACGCACCTTAAACACCTTAAAAACCAATCTCACTTTTTTGCTTTGTCTGTTAATTACATCATGCCTAAAATATGCACTACTATGCATCAAATTTACCTCTTACTATAGTATCTTTGTTTTCTCCTGAATTTCTTTAACTATGGTCTTTAATCTGTGATGCTGTATTTTACTCAAAGTCACTCCAATATTTTTTAATTTATTAATAGTGGGCATAAATAAATGCATCAAGGCCCAAGGGGCACTCTCTTTGTACTCTTCTTTTTTATTTCTCTACCCAGACCACCAAATGGTTATTTATTTTGCTTTTTCCCAAAACACCTGGCATTACTTTAGTACTTTGAGTTTGGGGTTTCTTTTTGCTTCTGAAATTAGTAGCTCTCCAGATACTGCCCTACTACTTCAGCCTCCATACCCAGCTTGACCTAAGGAGACTCAGCATAATCCTGAGAAGAGAGAAAGATCCTTAGAGCCAGCTGATCTGAATGTGGGTTGTCCTCAGGGCCCGGCCTGGCTCAGTGTCCCTGTTACCACACCTCCAATCACCCAAGCCTGGGATCTAACCTGTGTTCTCCACAATCTGCTTCTATGCTCATGGTACTTTTTCTAGTATTTATTTAAATATGTGATTAATTTCATAAGATATGTGCTCAATTTAACTGCTTAATACATACCCAGTAACAATTTTACAAAAAGTGATGTTTCTAAAATGCATCCTTTTCACCAAGAAGTTTTACTGTATAAACAAAGCAATGCTCCTCATTTGGATCTTTCCAATCAAAACATGTTTGTCCTATCAGGGTAAAAGGTCAATTATCATCATTTTTGTTAAAAGAATAGCAAAGGACATTGCAAGGATAATGAAACTGAAGTTGGATGTTAGGCTAGCATCTATCTCACTCTTGCTGAAAACTTAGTGGAATATACAGGTCCACTTTATATTGAGTAAGTGGAATTTTTCTTCTTTTTCCAATGCAGACTTGACAATGGTCAGCTTTATCAGACTGAGAAGAAGCCACCTTCACGTGTACTAAGGCATATAGTAGTATAAACACAAAGATAGGCACTTTCCCAGGGCTTTACTATCTTGGGTGCAGATACAAATAGCAGAATTCAATCTCCTTTTGGCGAGTTCCTTTGCCTGCCTGACAGATAACGAGGACATGCTACCTCCCACCTATCCTTCGTCCTGAACTCTCCTCTCTTTCAGCCTAGAAGCGGGTGCGATGGTCTACTGATCTGTGTATGTAGGTGTAGTGCCATGAGAGGAGGAAGAGACCTTTTCATTCAAAACAAGCTAAGCAGTATTTTCAAGGTACTGGTATTTTCAAGGACCATTTAGCCGAGTTTAAAACTAGACACAAATTAACTTCAGAACACTTATGAAACAATATTGAAACAATACCTCAAGTTCCTTCGTGTTCTAAAATTATGAGATACTTAATGTCAACTGTAAAATATTACCATATTAAATAAAAGGAATAATGGAAGATCAAAATAACTTATTGCAATGTAAACAAAATCATTTCCTCAAGGAGAGAAGTCTGGGTTCTGAATTTGATGAAATTCTTAAATTCCAAAAGGAATGAAGGACTTATAACATCTGGGTTGAGGTACCCAAAGTAAATCTGTTGTAACGATAAGTAAAACGGAGGTAGCATCTTATGCATGTGTCACACAACTGGACCAGTGAGAAACCAGTTTGAGTATCTTAGGTCATCAAGACTACAAGCCTCCAAGAAGCCTCCATCTGGTATGCTGGAAAGACTACTCCAGTGTGTTCTGATAACTTCTTCAGACTAGTGAGACAACAGAAGGCAAACAATCACAACCAAAGGTGGTTAATGTCACAACGAGGGTGTGCATGACACAGGAAGGCCTGAGGTAAACAGTGCCAAGAATTCTGCTTAGAAGGGCTCAGGAAGAGGCTGCTAAATGTAATTTTGGAGACGAGACGTAGAGAACAAGTTATATTTTAACAAGTGGAAGAGAGAAGTAAAGGGGTACATGAAGGCATGGAGCTATAAGAAAATATAGCATAAGTTAGAAAGCTGCAAGGAGCTCATTATTTTGTAGCAAAGTACGAAGGACTAGAGGAAATGGAAAGAAAATCGTATTGAGACCATATTCTGGGGCTGTATGGTAAATGAGATGAAATTCTCCTCCTGAAAAAAACAGACCTTCACTTATAACAGCTTATTTTGATAAGGCTGATGTCCCAGTAGAAGAACACACAGGGAACTGTGGCTCAACAGGAACAAAGAACGGTCTTAAATATACAAAGTTAAGAGCACCTGGGTGGCTCAGTTAAGCATCTTAACTTCATTTTGTGACTCTTGATTTTGGGTCAGGTCATGATTTCACAGATCTTGAGATCAAGCCCCAAGTGAGCTTTGTGTGAACAGTGCAGAGCCTGGCTGGGAATGACTAACTGATTCTCTCTCTCTCTGCCCCTCCTCCACTTGCACTCTCTCTCAAAATAAGTAAATAAACTTAAAAAAAAAATCAGACAAAATTACAATTGTATCTGATAGACAACAGAGAATGTTTGAAAACTCTAAACAGATAATAATCACATTAGTGGCACTGTGGAGTAATAAAGTAAGGTTTCTGCCAAAGCTCAGGGAAACAATGTGATGGACCTGAATTAGGCTACCTTTCTGTGGCAATTATGCAATGTCTTTTTCTAGCCAGGCAAATGGAGATTCTTTCCATGCAAAGAAAGATGTCAAAAAAAAAAAAAAAAAAAAAGTTTAAAAGTCCTTCCTTGGAGTGCCTGGGTGGCTCAGTTGGTTAAGCATCCAGCTTTGACTCAGGTCATGATCTTGTGGTTCATGAGTTCGAGCCCATATCAGGCTCTGTGCGGACAGCTCAGAGCCTGGAGCCTGCTTCGGATTCTGTGTCTCCTTCTCTCTTTGCCCCTTTCCCACTTGCATGCACACTCTCTAACATAAACAAACATTAAAAGAAATTTAAAAAAAGATAAATAAAAGCCCTTCCTTGAAGGGCCAGCACCTGGCTGGCTCAGTTGGAAGAGCCATCTGACTTTTGATCTTGAGGTTGTAAGTTCAGGCCCCAAATTGGGTGTAGAGATTGCTAAAACAATAAACAAACTTAAAAAAAACCAAAAAACAAAAAACAAAAACCTATCCCCCTAGCCATCAGCACAGCGTCTGACGCGGGGCTCGAACCCATGAACCCTGAGATCATGAGAAGACGGACGCTCAACCAACTGAGCCACCCAGGCGCCCCCCCAAGAGCCTTTTAAAAACCATTAAAAACAATTCAGTCAACAAACATCCTCTTTATGGTGCATCTATAAGCCATGAACTTTACTCTTAAAGATACAAAGAGAAAATAAAACATAGTCTCTGCCCTCAAGAGGCTCTTACTCTAAAAGGAGTGAAAGAATGGTTACAAATAGTTGCAATAAAATATGGCAAGTCCTCTAACAGAGGTAAGTACAAGACACGGAGATAAGTAAAAATCAGAAGTAGAATGAAAAAAGTCAGTATAAACTTCAGAATGGAGTTAGGTCTTCAATGAGTTACAGGAGGTGAAAGATGACTTGAACAGCATGTGCAAGGGAATATGAAATGTGAAACTACCAGGCAAATATGAGTAATTTCAAGTTAGTTCCTGGCTAAGAGAGTATGGGGAAGAGCAAACAGGAAATGAGGTTAATGGAGTGGACAGGGGAAACAATCACAAAGGGTCTTGTATTCAAAGTAGAGAATGTGGCTATTACTGAATTCTGTCAAATCTAAACTGCCACCATCAGCTACAAGGTGCACCATGACTTTATGTACTATTAGAAAGAAAAAAAGCTTTCTGCTGCAGTCTATTAAGAAGTTTAACAGAATACTACTAAATAAACATACACTACCAAATGGTAACAATCTCAGTTTAAGATTAAAAAAAAAAAAAATGGTTATGCAGAAACAGCAAGGAACCTCATTCCTCAACTTTAAAGGAGGATAGAAAAATCTCCCCCTGAGAAATGAACTCTAAAGCAGGTCTGCAGCCTGAACTAAAGCTATCAGTGTGGTCTAAAAACAAACAAAACAAACAGGGAAGACTTTAAAGTGGTCTGATGTTGGTAGCGTCCCTCAATGCTTGGTAGAAACAATGCAATGTTTCTTTAGATAAACTAGACTTGAACCCAGGACAACAGCAATTTAATATGCAATCTCATTTTAAAGGTGACCAATAAAAAATGTGCATCTTAGAACAGATGGCAAATAGTAATCTTCTAGTCAGTCTTAAATCCAGAGAGGTTTCGTAATTAACCTGGGGAACGTTTAACAATACTTATTACTAGGATGCATACCAATGATTCTCATACAGGTAGTCCTGAAGCAGAGCCCTGGAATCTCTATTTTAACAAGCTACCAAGGCTTTTTCTTACACAATCAGACAAGATACCAAGACACCAGGATCTGTCTACACCATCAACTGAGAACTACTGGAGACAATAAAGAACAGTAGGATTTTAAGCCAGAGAATTTGATCAGACTGACACTTTAGAAAGACCACTCTGTGCTGGTAAACTTTGTCAAGAAATATTAGAAGAGGGCAAGGAAAGGCCATGGAGGGATAGTAAATAGAACAGGAGATTAGTCAAACAGTTATAGGGCAAGAGATGGTGATCATTTAAATAGCAACAAGGGGGAGAAAAGTAAGAGAGTATCAAAGAGGCAGAAACAGAATTTTATAAAAATCAGATGTAGGTAGAGAGGTACAATCTAATTCTAAAATGCTTCTCAACACTCGCCCTTAGTCAGCATTATAGCCACCAGACCTTTAAAAATAGATCTAAAACTTGAGTACAGCAATCCACCAACTTTTAGTTGTATAATAAAGTATAAGTGACACACCAAATCCAAATCTACATAAACATCAAATGTTCCGAATGCAACTAACGTTCAAAATGATCTCCAAGTTCAGATGTTAAGCATACAAAGATTTTATTCCTTAATGTTTTACATTTCTATTAATCAGTGTGTATGAACTGAAAAATTAAAATCTCTTTGGGCACAGAAAAAGGATTTTTCACTGGTTGATAAACTTAAATTACAAACAGAAAACAATGAATCAACAAACTTACGCTGAATATGAATGAACTGTTTTGGCTGTTTAAACTCTCCTTTGTACAAGCGATTGTAATAGTTGACGTTGCTCTCTGCCTCAGGAACTGGAATGACCATGCTCTCTTTTTTTTCTCTAAACACTTGCTGTGCTGAAATAGCTCGCTGTAAATGATGTTCCTGGAAAATGTAAAGTAGGCAACATAAGTCGTTTTAATAATGTTAATTCAATGCACAATTCTATTTAAAATTTACTTTGTTTAATCACTGCAAAGTGCTTTAAGAATTATTTATAAATAGTTCCTTTGCCACAGAACGATAGAAAACATTGCCGCTGATTTCTCTTAATGCTGTGCTCATTCTGATGTCACCTTAGATATTTATAACTTTAGTAAGTAGAATTTTCTTTAAAGATTAAATATACACATATTCACAAACTAGAATTTAACATCTCAATTTTAAGAAAATCGATCCCCTGTTTGCTAAATTAACAGAGGTGTTTGGCACCAATACCAGAATACCGGAAAATATGCAAATGACAGGAAAATAATTGTGTCAGGTTTTATCTTCTGCATTTACACACCTGAAACTTTAACAGTACAAACTACTGAATAACTCAAAAAAAGAAAAAATCATGTTCAACAAACTACATTATCATCACAAGAGGCAATATTTCTAAACTAAGGTTAAACAAAAGGTCCTATGAAATACATCTTGATTCTAGTAACTTTCATTGAGTTTCTACACTTAATGTCTACTTTCTCCCAACCACAAAAGAGACCATTGCCTTTCCCAACAAAGTAGTATTACTTTGTGGAAGGCAAATTAGGTCATGTCACACCCCAGCAGATCCCCTTCATACTCAGATTAAAATTATCACTGACTTACAAGGCCTTATTTCTCTGACTTCTCCCTACCCATCCTTTATCTTAGCCACACTACCTCTCCTTAAGGTTCCTAAATTGCCAAATGGATTGCTTCTGAAATTCCTTCAAGTCTCAATTTATCAGAGAGGGTTTCTGTGATTTCTTTATTTAAAAGATAAGAGAGTACTAAGAATTTTTTTTATCAGTGTTATTCTTTCAACACATTTCAGAGCATCTAGCAGACACCAGATACTACTCCTATTACTCAGAATTGTTAAGAGTGAATGAGAGACAGACTCTTCTATTAAGAAACTTAGCTCCTTGGGGCGCCCGGGTGGCTTAGTCGGTTAAGTGTCCGACTTTCGCTTGGGTCATGATCTCACGGTTCATGGGTTCGAGCCCCGCGTCGGGATCTGTGCTGACAGCCAGCTCAGAGCCTGGAGCCTGTTTCAGTCTGTGACTCCCTCTCTCTCTGACCCTCCCCTGCTCATGCTGTCTCTCTCTCTCCTAGAAATAAATAAAACATTAAAAAAAAAAAAACAAAAACTTAGCTCCTTGAAGAGAGATATCTAAGTATGCAATCATGTTTGGGCTTGACAAGCAGGTCTCCTTCTCAATTAGTCTAAGAAGGATGGAGAACTATATCCAAAGAAACTAACATCTAAACTAAGACTTTCAGGATCAATAGGGATTTAGCAAGGCAAAAGAGGGGGAAAAAAAAAATCCAGGCAGAGAAAACACAATATCCAAAATGGACAAAAGCTCAGAAACATTCAATAAAAGGTAAGCAGTTGAGGTAAGGGATAGGGAGGTGGGTGCTGGCTTAGAATTGAAGAGTTTCTCCATTTTCCATACCAGAAGAAATACATTTTCTTCATAGGGTGGGATCCCAAGTTGGAGAACTAAACATACTTCCCTATACAAACATTACTATCAATTTAGAGTCTATTAGTAGTGAATTTTTGAGTTAACTAAATTTTGAAACAGCACAAACAGCATCAAGAAATTAGGAAAACCAGGTTTTGATAGAGCAATTTGTGCATAATTTAAGTCTAGACATTCCTATTACCTTGCTGACATTTCACTTCTCTAGGTCAAATAAAGTGATGCAATATGTAATGCCACCCTGTATTTATATAGTGTTTTATACTTCTCAAAGTACATTCACGATCACACGCTTATTAGTATTAGCTCCTTAATATTTTGAGACAGGGATAGATAACATCACATACATTAATGAGATTCAAGAAACAAATGATCTGCTCTTAGCTGTGGTATAAATTACATGAGGAAGTCAATTTTCAGGAGTCTGACCTAAGTGTTCTTTGATTATTCCATCTTTACTAGAATGGGCTGTTAAAATTTTTTTAAAAAATGACCTTTATTGCTAGTAAGCTAGAAATATGGTTGACAAGAGGGAGCAGAGCTAACTGGTAACACATTTTTGATGTGAAGAGATTCTTTTGATATATTCTTTCTCCTCTAAGTACAAAGCATTTTTAGGTATTATCCAATTACTGAAGTACATCTTTAAAAGATGAAGATTTAGTATTTTTTTAATTTTACATGTGAGGAAATTTAAAAATAGATCATAGATGACTCTCTTCTTGTTACCACAGCTGGCAGATGACAGAGCTGCAGCCAGAAATTAAGAGCCGGACCATGACACACTCCCCCATTTTAATTTACAGAGCAAATTTAGCTCTAAAAATAAATTCTCAGCTATCATTTCCTTCCCCATATTATCAGACAGCCTCTCAAACTAAAAACTCAGAAAAAAAAAAAAACAAAAATATGGCTTCTAGAGGCCTCTGCTTCATATAATAACTATAGCCAGTGACAAACATACAAAATCCTGGAAGCAGGTAGAAGAGTTTTCATTTATCTTTATTAGGCCAGGAATAATGCCGATTCCCTGTCACATGCTACATTGGTGAGGTTACTTGGGTTTTTAGAAGCCTATCAAAAACCAAGCATGACTTGATTTCTTTTCCATTAAGAAGGCATTCTTTTGACCTACCAACCCCACTCAAGAAATTCATCAAAAGCAACATACAAATGGGCAAGAATGACTACATAAAATGCTCACTGGAGTGGCTCACTTGAGTAAGCGTCTGACTCTGGATTTTGGCTCAGTTGATGATCTCAGCGGTTTTAAGATCAAGCCCCACACTGGGCTCTATACTAAGCATGGAGCCTGCCTGGGATTCTCTTTCTCTCTCACCCTCTGGCCCTCTCCCCCAAGTGCTCTCTCTCTTAAAATAAGTAAATACTAAAAATAATAGTAAATGGCATTATTTATAACACCAAAAAAAAAAATCCCATGAAGTGTAAATGGAAATAAGTAGAGAATTAGTTCTAAAAACTGTGCTATACACGTAAAGCGGAACTCTTAGGTAGTAACCAACTAACGCAGAATTCTACTAACCTGAAAAGATGTTAGGTTACTAGTAAGAAAAGCAGATTATAAAATAACATGTATAAATATAAATAAATACGTGTGTAGAGAAAACAGACTGGGAGAACAGTCTTTTATATACCACAAAATTCTTTTCAGGTGGCCTTATATTCTTCTGTGTGTCTGTTCTCTACTTTCTGAAGTAAATCTGTATTACTTTTATAAGTTTAAATAGTGATATAAAAGCTTCACATCTTAAAGGGGCTCACCACCAAATACACAGTCACTTCTTACGATTACTTTGACATTCTAAAATATCCTTTTGAAACTTACCATATTATACCTAAACATTTTTTGTTTTCCTAGATACTTATATTCTCTGTACCTTCTGTTTTTCCAAGTAACATGTGCAATTATATGATAAACCATTAAAAGAAAACAAAATAAAACTAAGTAACTCATGATTTTTAGTAATATATAATAAGTACCAAGCACAATCCTGCAAAGTGCAGGGTAGAATTTTGTTTCTTCTTTTGAAGATGAGTAAACTAAGGTTCTATGGACACACTGGTAGAAATCAGCAGTTCTGAAATGTGAATCTTTGTATGTGTGTCTCTATTCCATCTTACCAAGCTCAAGTCCCAACTTGTTGGGTCTTAGAAAGTATCAATTGAGATACAACTGAGATACAATTTGATACAAAATCAAAGATTATTCATTGATATTTTAAAAATTCACATGCAAAACTCCCAGCTAAAGATAGCAAACTGAATGACTAAATTTATTTACTTCACCACCCTATACTAGTAAACTTACCAGTAAAGGAGTAAGAGGCTTATAAAGCCACAATAACAAAGAGAATGAAAAATACGCCATCAGTATAAAACAAGGTGAAGCAACATTCTAGGAGATCTAAATCAAAAGATGAAGTTTTGAATCCTTGCAGAGAAGGATAAAAACTGAGTCCATCTGTCCTGTGGAAAACAAGATAATGGAGATTTTGAAACACTAGTGAAAAACAACTAGAATAAGACAAGCTGTTCTTTGCCTATTCCTCAAAAAGGAGATCATTCTACAAGGACAGAAGAGGGCACCACAGAACAATAAAATTGTGAACCACATTTACCCACAAAAATGAAGAGAAAACCTAGAAGTCTATTGTTATTTTTAAAAATAAAATTTAAAAAAAGATGCAACTATGGTTCTAACGATAAATTCTCTCCACTCTGCATGAGGGAGAAACAGAAAAAAACTTCAAGAAAAATGCACCAAACTTAAATATAACACCAGGAAGCACTTAGGGATATGAAAAATAATTTTGAATCAGAAACTCAAAAACTAAGATCAGAGAAGGAGAGTAAAAGACTCAGGGAAAAAAAATGGAAAGAGTTGACTAACTCAGGAAAAAAGAACAAGACAATTATCTCAGAGATGAAGACTGCAATTACTAGTAGCCAGGTACAAAATATACTCAAATAAAAATGTGTTGCATAAAGATTGTCAGATGACCAAGAGAATGAAAATGAGGTAAAGAAAGTAGTAAAATGAATAAGAAAGATAGTAAGATGTTAAAAGAGACAAAGAAGGAATGACAATCATATAAGTGGAGTCCCTGGCAAAGAAAAACAATGAAATAGAATATTAAAACACCCTCCCCCAAAATGTATGGAATTAAGATGAATCTGCACATTGCAAAAAGCCCAACAGGGAGTAAAATGGCACACAGGAACTTGCACCACCAGGCACAATCTGACAATGTTTGGTGCAAACAGGAGAAAACACCGCACACACTTTCTCTCTTGGGAGGAAGAGTAGAATGCATATCCAACATTCCAGCTTTTTGGGAAACTGCCCAAGGGACTATAACTTCTGTCTCCTCTCCCCTAAATCAGAGGGCTGACTGAACCAACATTCTTTGGATGCCTGGTAACTGTGGAGAACAAAAGAGAGCTCAAGCTCAGAGCCTTGTTGCAGCACCAAAGAAGGTATAGTACTGCAGAAAGACACCAAGGGGAGCTAAAGATTACAAGCTCCTGAAGACCAGCAATACTCTCTAACTAGGAAATTATGTGCACATGCCCAGAGAAGTAGTAGCTGCAGAAAAGGTTTAAAGGGCTTCCAGATTCCCTGTCTGGGCTAACTGAAAAAGGTCATCCCTTGGTATGAAACCAATTTCTATACACTGGGAGAAGTGGCTGTTTTTTAAAATGCACAAATCAGGGGCAGCTGGCTGGCCCAGTAGGAAGAGCATGTGACTCTTGCTCTCAGGATCCTGAGTTCAAGCTCCGCCTTGGGTGTAGAGATTACAAAAAATAACCTAATTATTTTAAAAATTTGAAAACTAGGGGCACCTGGGTAGCTCAGTTGAATAAGTGTCCAATTTCGGCTTAGGTCATGATCTCATGGTTCACAAGTTTGAGCCCTGCATCGAGGCCTGTGCCGACAGCTCAGAGCCTGGAGCCTGCTTCAGACTCTGTGTCTCCCTCTCTCTCTGCCCTTCCTTTGCTCATGCTCACTCTCTCTCCCAAAAATAAATAAAAACATTAAATAAAAACAATAAAAAATTTAAAAACTAAAAAAAAATAAAATGCACAAATTATAGCAAAAAACAAGATGCGCGAAGAAACAGAGAAATACAGCTCAAAGAACCAAATTTATCTCCCAAAAATGACCCTAAAGAAATGGAGATGTGTGGATTATTTGACAAAAAGTTTAAAATAATTATCTTAATAAAGCTCAATGTGCTACAAAAAAATATATAAATAAGCAACTAAATGAAACCAGGGAAACTGATGCATGAGCAAAATGAGAATAGCAACAAAAAAGATAGGAAATACAAAAAAGAACCAAACAGGAATTATGGAGCTAAAGAATTACACTAACTTGAAAAATCCACCAGAGGGATTCAAAAGCATTCTTCATCAAGCCAAGGAAAGAATTAGTGAACTCAAAGATAGATCATTTGAAATGATTTACTCAGAGGAACAAAAAAAGGGTGGGGGGGGGGGGAGAAAGCATAAGAGATTTTTATGACACCAATGACAGACCAATATATGCACTAATGAACCAAAAGGAGAAAAGAGAAAGGAGCAGAGAGCTTGTTTGAAAAAATAATGACTGAAAATGAAATCTGGGGAAGGATATGGACACTCAAATTAAAAGAGCTCAAATAATGCCACCAAAGATGAACTCAAAGAAGTCCACACTAAGATACATTGTAATCAAACCGTCAAAAGTTCAAAGACTAAGAGGGAATCTTGAAAGCAGTTAGGGAAAAGGGAGTCATCATGTATAAGGGAACACCCATAAAATTATCAGCAATTTCTCATCAGAAGTATTACAAGCCAGAAAGGAGTGGGCTGATATAGTCAAAGCACGGGGTGGAGAGAACTTCTGGAAAAGCTGTTCTTCAAAAATGAGGAAATAAAAATCCGCCCAAGTAAACAACAGATGAGGGAATTCATCTCTATTAGATCTACCTACCTTGTAAGAATTGCTAAAAGGGGTCCCTTCAAGTTGAAACAAAAAGACACTAGACAGCAACACAAAAATATTCGAAAACATAAAACTCTCTGGTAAAGGTATATATATTTATATACAGGCAAATACAGAATCATTCAATACAGTAATGGTGGTGGTATAAGTCACTTTTAATTCTGGTATAAAACTTAAAAGATAAAAGCATAAAAGTAGGTATTAAATATAAAACCATGTTGATGACACAAAAAGATTTAATTTGAGGCATCTTTAAAGCAGGAATGAGATGTAAACAGCTAGAACTTTTCTACGCTACTGAATTTATGAGTTTAAAAAAGACTTAAATCTATACAACGTTTTATGTAATACTTATGGTTTACACACATAAAAAATACCTATAGAGGATACACAGAAGAAAATGAGAAAAGAATCAAAGCAGGTCACTTTGTGTTAATGAAACACAAAGAGTAGCAAAAGAGGAAAAGGAAAACAAAATAACTATAAGACAAACAGAAAACAATAAAATGGCAACAGTAAGTCCCTCACTATTAGTAATTACTCTAAATATAAATGGATTAAACTCTCCAATCAAAAAACATAGAGTAAATGGGCCACCTGGGTGGCTCAGTTGGTTAAGCAGCTAAGCATCTAACTTCGGCTCAGGTCATGATCTCACAGTTTATATGTTTGAGCCCCATA
Source organism: Hyaena hyaena (assembly GCF_003009895.1). NCBI lineage: Eukaryota > Metazoa > Chordata > Mammalia > Carnivora > Hyaenidae > Hyaena > Hyaena hyaena. The sequence continues at coordinate 1,170,934 of NW_024080877.1, forward strand.
TCTGGCTCTCTGCTGTCAGCACTGAGTCTGTTCTGGATCTTGTCTCCCTTCCTGCCCTTTCCCCCTCCCCCCCCCGTCTCTCTCTCTCTCTCTCTCTCTCACACATGCACAATCTCTCAAAAATAAACAAACGTTAAAAAAGAGAGACTTAACAGACTAAAATACAAGATCTAACTATATACTGTTACATGGCACTCACTTTAGATACAAGCACATACATAACCATAAACGAAGGGATGGAAAAACATATTTTATGCAAATAATAACCAAAAAAGAACAGGAGAGGCCATACCTAGATCAAAAGACATTACACGATGATAAATCAGTCAGCTCATCAGAAAATGTTAACATTTATCAACATAGATGCACCTAAGAGCAGAGCACCCATATATATGAAACAATGATAGAATTGAAGGGAGAAAAAGTAAAACAATAGATTTCAATACCCCACTTTAAATAATGGACAGATCAACCAGACAGAGTGTCAATAAGGAAAGAGAGGACTTAACAACACTAGAGAGCAAATAAACCTAATATACTTATACAGAACACTCCACCCAACAGCAGAATACACATTTTTCTTAAGCACACACAGAACACAGATCTGTCTCCAGGACAGATCACATGTTGGGCCACAAAACAACTTTCATAAAATTTAAGAAAGATGAAATCATACCAAGTATCTTTTCCAACCACAACGGACTAAAACTAGAAATTAACGACAAAAGGAAAACTGGAAAATTCACAAATATGTGAAACTGAACAACACACTTCTGAATAATCAGTGGGTCAAAAAAGAAATCACAAGGGAATTTAGAAAAGACTGCGACATATGAAAACACAACATAACAGAACTTAAGTGATTCAGCAAAGGCAGTATTTAAGAGGGAAGTTTATAGCAGTAAATTCCTACTTACATTAGAAAAGAAATAATCTCAAATCAACAACTTAACACCTCAAAAAACTAGGAAAAGAATAAACAAAACCCAAAGTTTGCAGAAGTAAGGAAATAATACAGATTAGAGCAGAAATAGGCAAAACAGAGAATAGAACCAAAAAAATTAATGAAACTAAAAATTGTTTGGAAAAGGCCCCCCAAATTAATAAAACTGTAGCTATCTGAACTAAGAAAGAGAAAAGTCCCCAAAACCAGAAAAAGATGACATTCAATGAGAAAAAGAATCATAAGAGACTACTACAAATAATTATGCACTAACAAACAGGGCATCTAAAGGAAACAGATAAATGTCTAGAAACATACAGCCTACCAAGACTAAATCGTAACAAAAAATCTAAACAAACCTGTAACTAGGAAGGATATTAAGCCAATAATCAAATACATCCCAAGGTATCTGAAAAGAAACACTCAACACAGATGGATCCACTGGTGAATTCTACCAACATTTAAAGAGTTAATACCAATCCTTCTCAAGCTCTTGCCAAATAACTGAGGAGGAAAAACTTCTCAATTCATTTAACAAGGCCAGTATTCTCCTGATACCAGAATCAGACAAGTACTATAAGGGGAGGTAGGAAAATGACTGAAGGTGGTCAAAAGGTACAAACTTCCCATTACAATTTTAATAAATTCTGGGGACGTAATGTACAACACAAATGCTGTACTGTATTCCTGAAAGTTCTAGGAAAAGGAACTCTTAACTGTTACTAAAAAATGCTCATGGACTGTAATACTTAATAAAAGAACTACCATAGGATCCAGCAATCCCACTTACAGGTATAGATCCAAAAGAACTAAAAACTGAATTTAGAAGAGACATTTGCATATTCACATTCAGTGCAGTGTTATTTCCAACAGCCAGTGGTGGAAGGAATCCAAATGATTACTAACAGATGAACAGAAAAACAAAATGCGGTATACACATATAACAGAGTATTAGCCTTAAACAGAAGGAAATTTTGACAGATGCTGTAACATGGATGAACCCTGAGGACATTATGCTAAGTAAAAAAAGCGAGTCCTGGTCATAAAAAGACCAATATTGCATGTGATCTAAAGAAAATTCTTTTTTTTAAAGATCTTATTAAAAAAAAATTTTGTGTGTGCGGAGGAGAGGGGAGGGGAGGGGAGGGGAGGGGAGAGGGAAGAGAGAGAAGAGAAGAGAGAGTACGCCAACAGGGGGAAGGGTAGAGAGAGAGGGAGACACCATGAGATTGTGACCTGAGTTGGGCAGCCATTTAGCTGAGTCCCCACAGGCACCTCTAAAAAGACTCATTTAAAAAAAAAAATCTCTACACCTAACACGGGGCTCACACTCACAACCCCAAGATCAAGACTTGCATGCTCTACTGATTAAGCCAGCCAGGTGCCTCTAAAGTAGTCAAAATTTTAAAAATAGAAAGTAGCATAGTAGTTGCTAGGGACTGGAGGAAGAAGAAGAAAAAAGAAGCTGTTGTTCAATGGGTATAGTTGCAATTTCCAAGAAGAAAAAGTGTTAGGTATCTGTTGCATAACACTGTGCATGTAGTTAACCCTACTGTATTGTACACTTAAATATGGTTAAGATGGCAAACTTTATGTTATGAGATCTTCACCATAACATTAAAAAAAGCTTATTAAGTACCTGACAAAAATAATGCAGAACAACCAATTCTGACATATATTTGAATAAAACTATTTCAAAACTAATGAAAAAATCCTCAAGGCCTCTAAATAAATTAAGAGTAATAATAGTATCTAATATAAATTAATTTAGTACAATAACTCAAATGGCATTAAAAAAAGAGATTAAATCAGACTTCAAAAAACATATAAGGCAAATCATCAATGAGGCACCATTTTACAAAGCTCAATAAATGAAAGGTATGAACGAAGGATTTTATACCCAGCTAAGTTGTCTTTCAAGTATCAAGGCAACAGAAGGAATTTAAGAATTCTATTGGGCTCTTTTGACAAATCTACTAGAATATCACTGTTAAACAAAAATACAATGCAAGCCTCAGATGTCAGTCATATATTTAAATTTTCTAGTAGCCACACTTAAAAAAGTAAAAAAGTAGATAAAATTAATTTTAATAATTTTAAGCCAATATATACATCTATAACATTATCATTTCAACATGCCATCAACACAAAAATGTGTGCAGATATTTTACATTTTTTTCTCCCATACCAAAATCTAGTGTGTATTTTACATGTATAGAACATCAGACTAGCCATATTTCAAGTGCTCAACAGCCACAAATGACTACTAGCTACATACTGGAAGCCATCTTCATCTTGGCTTCAACCAACCAAGAGACAACTGGTAAACTCACAGACACCTCTCAAAGATGGTCAAAGGCTGAAAGACTAATGTATAAATGTCTGCACACTAAAGTGGAAATAATGCAACTAAAAACAGAAGGACAGGGGCACCTGAGTGGCTCATCAGTTGAGGGTCCAACTTCGGCTCAGGTCATGGTCTCAGGATTCATGAGTTTGCACCCTACATCAGGCTCACTGTTGTCACTCAGAGCCCACTTTGCATCCTCTGTTCCCCTTTCTCCCTGCCCCTCCCCAACTCACACTTGCACAGTCTCTCTTAAAAATAAATATTCAAATAAAATTCATCTAAAATATTTAAATAAAATTCATTTAAAAAAATGAAAAAAATAAAAACAGGAGGAAAAAATCCTTCTCAAATATAAAATATAATCTTTTTACATGAGAGCAGAGAAAAAAAAGACAATATAACACAATACAAAAATAACTAAATATTATAAAAGAGTTGAGACCAAATGTGCTCAGTCATAACAATAAATATGAATGTACTTGTCTATGAAAACAAAAAAAATTTTCCAACTGTTTAATAATCCAAGACTCAACTATATGCTGTGTACAACACACCAAAAAAAAAAAAAAATGTAGTTCAGAAAAAGTAAAATTAAAGGAATGAATGAAAGTTTATCAGGAATGAAAGACAGCAAAAAAGATGAGCAGAATCCTCATTATTAGACAAGTAGAGTTCAAGTCAAAGAACATTAAGCATGACCCAAAACCCACAATTCACAATAAGGGTTTTTAATATCTACATATCATTCAAGAATCAAGAATGTATGTATCTATAGATTTTGGGTATCTATACAGATTTAAGAATATCTATGCACCAAATGACACAGAAATCACTTTATCAAGCAAAATCTACACGATATGTAAGGACCAGTAAATAAAGACACAGTAATAATATTAACTAACTTTACCCCACCACTCTCAGCAGAAGTCAAATGGATGAAAGGTACACATGGACCTAAGCACCGAACTAACTTTAGTAAGGTAGATCTTATAGCTATATTATACCCAATGCTCCTCAAGTTCACAAGCAACTGATAAATGTGATCATTTATCAGTTAAGACTAGGGTATTATGAATGGAGTAAAAGGGATAAGGAAAGAAAATTCTGAGTAAACAACTCTGTATGGTTCTGAAGTTTTAAAACCATGTTAACGTTCAACATGCTCTAAAGATAATTAAAATCAAGAAGCATGTGGGGAGACACCAAAATACTACACAAGGAGAAACAACAAATAAACCTCCCTTATTAGAAATGAATATTCGTATATCCACAATGAAGAGAATGGGAAACAAAGATATTTAGGTTCCTTTGGAAAATAATGATTTGAAATTCATCTGTAAAACTTGGATAACATACACTTCAAAGGATTGTTGTGATGATTATGTAAGTTAAAAGGGTATTCAGAGGAGTTGATGGCACATTCTAAGGGATAAAAGTTTCCTGTTTTTATTAAAACATATCAAAGAGCTGTAATACTCAAAATAGTGGAAATTTAAGAAAAAGGGAAAATACTAGAAATTTTGACAGTTAAAACCCTTTTTAATTTTTTTAAATGTTTTATTTATTTCTGAGAGAGACAGACACAACGTGAGCAGGAGAGGGTCAGAGAAAGAGGGAGACACAGTATCTGAAGCAGGCGCCAGGCTCTGAGCTAGCTGAGACCACAGAGACCAACTCAGGACTCAAACCCAAGAACCGTGAGATCGTGACCTGAGCCGAAGTCGAACGTTTAACCGACTGAGCCACTTAGGCTCCCCTAAAACCCTTTTTTAAACACCCAGTCATAACATAAAATTCCCTGAAAGAAGGGAATGTCCCGAACCAATAAAAGGCAGGTACTCATGGAAAACCTATACTTAATAATCATACTTAATGTTCAAAGACTGACTGTTTTACTACTGAGATCAAGTTCAAGCCAAGGAAGTCTGTTCTCACCACTTCTGCTCACATTTCACCTATGATTCTAGTCAGTACAATGACAGAGGAAAAACAAATACAGACATGCAGACTGGGAATGAAGTAAAATTATTTGCACATGATATGGTTCATGTAGGGAGACAATCCTAAGGTATCTCAACAGAGCTCCTAGGGCTAAAAAATTAATTTAACAAAGTTGTAGGTCTATATTAAACACTCAATTATATTTCCATATATCAGCAACTGAAAAATGTAAATAAAAAGCAATACCACTTACAACAGTATCAAATCTGCTATATACTTAGAGACAAACTTAACAAATTATGTGTAAAACTTACACAGCAACATAAATGGAAACAAAACATGTTCCTGGATTGGAAGGTTCAATACTGTTCCAAAAAAAATTTACTTGGGTAGATTTTCCCCTATATTATCTAAATTTCTAATGAATCCCTATCAAAACCCCAACAGGTTTTTTTCTTTTTAACAGGAGTGGACAAGGGGATTATAAAATTCATAAAGAAAGGCCAAAGAAAAATAGTCAAAACAACCATGAAAAAGAATATGAAAAACATACACAATCTGACTACTAAATCATTAAGTTATAAAGTATAAAGGTAAATTAATCAACATCACTAACATATGAACATATAAAGCAACAGAAAAGTCTAGAAATAGACCCACATACACACAGATAATGAATCTGAGACAAAGGTGTCAATTAGTGGGGGAATTAAATGAGGAGAAGGATAGTCTTTTCAACAAATGGCCTAAACAGGAGTTTGGAGGAAAAAATGAGCCTATACTCTTAACTCCTACTTTACACAAAAATTAACTCAAAATAGATCACAAACCCTAAATATAAAACCTAAACTTACATCCATAAGAAAATTCAGGAAAAAAAATTTACCAATCCTAGGTTTGGCAAAGATTTCAATTGACAAATTGGACTTCCTGAAAATTCAAAAGTTATGCTATTCAAAATCAGGAAAATGAAAAGAGATGCCAGATTGAAAAAAAATATTCACAATACATACGTGAGAGCTCTACTATCCAGAATATATAAAGAACTGTTATGGCTCAATAATAAACCAACCCATTCTTTTTTTTTTAGCATAATGAGTCAATAATTTAAACAGAAACTTCACCAAACACAGTAATAACCAGTAAGTGCTTGAAAGGATGCTGAATATCTTTATTTCAGAAAAATGCAAAACAAATCCATAGAAAGATTTTATTACACACTCACAAAATGACTAAAATTAAGAAACTGACAATACGACTGTTGGTGGGAGTGTCAAATGATATCACCCCTTTGGAAAACTATTGGGCAGTTTCTAATCAGTATAAATATAACCTTGTCATATGACCCAGCCATCTTACTGCTAAGTTTGTACCCAAGAAGTGAAATGCATGTTCACAAACAACTTGCACATGGATGTTAACTGCTATTTTACTCACGATAGCCCCAAATTGGAAATAATACAAATGTATTTAACAGGAAAATAGACAAAATGAATACATTCATTCACTGGAATACTATTCAGTTAAAAGAGGGAAAGAGGGTCAAATGAATGACACCACACACATCAGCACAACAATGATGTATCTCGAAAGTATACTGAGAAATAACCAGATGTAAGCAGCAGTATATGTAACAGCATATACTGTTATGGTTCCGTGTATGATGCTTGTGAACAGAGAAAACTAATCTATAGTGATCAAAACAGTTCAGTAGTTGACTGAAATGGAGTGGAGAACAGGACTACAAAAGAGCTCAAAGGGGACTTTTGTAGGATATGAAAATATTCTATTTATTTTTTGGAAGGGTGCTTACACAGGTATATTTGTTTATTAACACAAAGAACCACACGCAAAATAAATGCTTTATGCTGTATGTAAATTACACTTCAATAAAGGTAATTTTTATTTTTATATTTTTTAAAAATGGGATGCTTCATGAATTTGCATGTCATCCTTGCACAGGGGCCATGCTAATCTTCTCTGTATCATTCGAATCAATAAGATGATTTATACAATGAAGAAAAGAGGCACTTGGCTGACTCAGTCAGTACAGCATGCCACTCTTGATCTCAGGGTTGTGAGTTCAAGCCCCATACTGGGCTTTTAAAAATGAAGAGGGGAGAATAACAACCTATAATGAAACAAAAATTTAATGTAAACAAAACATGCTGGCAAGGCAATATTTACAGTGCTAGTGAACTTGTGATGAGTAAAACAGAAACTTTTAAGAATGAGTCCTAGTGAATGTGTTAAAGTGTAAACTGGTAGGATTTGGAGTACAGTTTGGGAGATGTTTCTAAGCTTTAAATACATTGCCATTCAAGACTTCTTTAAAAAATAATGACATATGAAACTATGCATTAAGTAGAAAAAGCAGGAAACAAAACCACATACTGAAGATAATCTAAAATATAGTAAGGTAAAAAGAATAAGACAACAATATGAGTAAATGTAGAATTTTTTAAAAAGCTGGTAAGAAATGTGCCCAAGTTAAAAAAAAAAAAGAAAAAAGAAAAAGAATGATGCAGAAGCATTAAATAGTGAAATTATAGGCGGTCTCTATTTTCTCCTCTACATTTTCTAAAGTTTACTCAAGTTGTATGTATTACAAAAAGCAACCAGTGTCAATCTTTAAAACTACTCATCTGGGATCGCTGTCAGAGACAAAGAAAGAAGAGATGGAGGAAGACAAAAGGAAAAAAGAGTCTAGATAAGTCCTTATCCCATTCTAATTAAACCTGATTCTCTTCTAGTAATTTCTAAATCCTGGCAGCATATTAAAATCACCTGGAAAAGCTATCTATGGACTACATGGGAGATAAAATAGTTAAAAGGATTCAATAGCTGCCTTCCACTCCAACAAACATGAAATACATACAATGGAATATTATCCAGCCATTAAAAACAATGAAGTACTGATGTATGATACAACATGCATGATGACTTTCAAACATTATATAATGTGAAAGTCATCAGATACAAAAGGCCATATAATATGATTCCATTTGCAGGAAATGTCCAGATATAGGCAAATCCACAGAGAAAGAAAGTGATTAGTGGTTGTCACGGAGTGGTAAAGGTAGTAGGATGGAAAATGACTATGGGTATGGGACTTGTTCTTAGGGTGATGGAAATGTTCTGCAACAAGATAGTGATGACATTGTATAGCACTGAATTTATGACATTGTATAGCACTGAATGTACTAAAAACCACTGAATTGCACACTTTAATATGTGAATTATGTTAAATTGTGTAATAATAGAAGAATCACAAAGAAAAAAAGATAAAGTGACAGGGAATGAATTCACCTTCTACCTGAAGTGATTAAAAAAATCTGACGAGAGTTGAAACAATTGTTTTCCGGACAATGGACATTAGACAATGAAGGACAACGCTACTTGAGAGAAGTAAAACAAAACAAGTGGGGTCCTACAATTACCTCAGCTTACTATCTTGGAAAAGTTTCCACGCCATGGAGCATGAAAGTGAACTAAGACAGAGCCTAGAAGACTTCATGAGATGAGGAGACGGAAACAAGAGTCTAAGAAGATGAACCCAAGAATAGAGTACAAAAAAGGAAAGAACTGCAGAGAGTGAACCCAGGAGATCTGCAGAGTTCTCTGAAGTATTCAACATAATACTCAACAGCACAGGTGTGTGAACTACCTGACACCAAAGAAAGAACTATCCCAAAGGATTAAAGGGAAAACTGCCTGTCACTCATGGCCAAGACCACCACCTGTTCCCATCACCTAGCCTGGAAAAAAGACATGCTACACACAGAAGAATGAAGTAAGGATGACATTAAATTTCTCATCAGCAACAGTGCAAGTGAGAAGACTGGAGCATCATTTTTTAAATACTGGAAGAAAAAACTGCCAAGCTATAATTACATATCCAGCAAAAATATTTTCAAAAACAAAGGTGATGTCAGAGATCTGTTGTACAACAATGTACATACAGTTAAACAATACTGTAATCTGTATTTATAAAAACATTAAGAATAAATTTACTTGCTTTACCACATACAAAAATGGGTAAGAAACACTTTTAGACATGCAAAAGCTGAAGTATTCGTCACCAGTAGACCCGTACTACAAGAAATGTTAGAAGTCCTTTTGGAAGAAGGAAAATGATACTTGATGGAAGTCTAGATGAAAAACGGGAGTAATAATAACTACAAGGATAAATACACACATCTTTCTCTTATCATTTACAAGTATATGAAAAATAATTGGCTGTTTAAATAAAAAATAATAAATATGTATCATAGGATTTACTACAAGTGTGAAATGTATGAAAATGCTAGCATAAGGTCCTGGCAGGGAGAAATGGAAATACACTATTATAAGGTTCTTAAACTATACATAAGTGGTATTATCACATGAAGGTAGATTGTGATAAACTAAAGATATACAGATGGTCCTTGACTTTTATGATGGTTCAATTTGCCGTTTTTTCACTTTACAATGAGTGAAAATGATATGCACTCAGTACAAACCATACTTCAAAATTTTAATCTTAATCTTTTCCTGGCCTAGCAATATTTGGTACAAAACACTCTTATGATGCTAAGCAGTGGTACTGAGCTGCAGCTCCCAGTCCACCACACAATCATGAGGGCAAATGATCCATACATTTATAACCATTCTGTACCCATACAACCACTGTGTTGTTCACTTTCACTATTCTATAAAGTGCATGAAATATTCAAAACTTTATCATAAAAGACTGTGTGCTAGATGATTTTGCCCAATTGTAGAATAAGTGTCCTCAGTACATTTAAAGTAGGTTAGGCTAAGTCATGATGTTCAGTAGGTTGGGTGCATTAACTACGTTTCAACTTAAGATATTTTCAACTTACAGTGAATTTATTGAGACATAAACTCATTGTAAATCAGGGAAGATCTGTATCTTGGAACTACTGACATTTTAGGCAAGGTCAGTGTCTGTTGTGGGAAGCTGCGTTGTGTACTGGAGGATGTTTACCAGCATCCGTGACTTCTACTTATGAGGTGTTGGTAGCACAAACTGCAACTTCCCCACATTGTGAAAATCAAAAATATTCCTAGACGTTACCCAAAGTCCTCTGGGAAATAAGTCAGACCCACCTGACAACCATGTCCCTAAAGTAATCACCAAAAAAGTTATAGGCAGTAAGTCAAAAGCAGAGATAAAATGGAATAAGAGAAAAAGAAAACAAACAACTTAAGAAACAGAAAACACTGTTTGCTTCAACAGCACAGATAATAAAATTGCAACAATACGGAGATTAGCATGGCCTCTGCGCAAGGATGACACACAAATTTGTGAAGGATTTCATATTTTTTAGGGGCTCCTAGCTAGTTCATTTGGTAGAACACACAACTCTTGATCTAGGGCTTAGGAGTTCAACTCCACCTTGGGCATAGAACCTAATGGAAAAAAACAAAACAAAACAGAAAAGAGTAAGATGACAGAGTGAAACCTAACCATATGAAAAATCATATTAAATCCCAGTGAACTAGAAATACAGGGGAACTTCCTCAACTCAACAAAAACTATTTACAAAATATCTATCTAACATCATAGTTAATGGTGAGAAACTTAAAGCTTTTATTAAGATAACTTACATAGCAAGAATGCTTGCTTCCATCACTTTGTTTCAATATCATACTGGAAGTTCCAGCTAGTGAAGTAAGACAGGAAAAGGAAATAAAAGGTATACAGACTGAGAAAGAAGTTACAAAACTGCCTTTGTTTGCAGATGTTATGAACATCCATGTAGAAAATTAAGTATTTTGTCATTTCCTCAAACTAATAAGTAATTATAGCAAGGCTGTAGGAGTCAAAGTTAACATACAAAAAAACAAAAACAAAAACAAAAACCTTTCCTATATACCACCAATGAACAAATAGAATTTGAAGTTAAAACCTGAGTATCATTTAGCCTAGCATCTCCCAAAATTAAATACTTAGGTATAAATCTAACAAGTATGGACAATATCTATGAGGGAAAACTACAAAGTGCTGAAGAACAAAATCAAAGAACTAAATAGATATTCCAGGTTCAAGAAGAAAATTTAAGAAGACTTCAACAAACGCTGCTTGAAAAACTGGACACCCACATGCAAAATAATGATACCAGACATAGATCTTATATCCTTCACAAAATTAATACAAAATGGATCACATACCTAAATGTAAAATGGCAAACTATAAAACTCCCATAGGCAATGTAGAAGAAAATCTAGATGACCCTGGGTATGTCAATGACTTTTTAGATACAACACCAAAGGCACCATCCATGAAACTGATAGATTAGACCTCATCAAAATTAAAAACTTCTGTGGGAAAAAAAACTGTTCAATGTCCAAAAAAATGAAAAAATAAGCCACAGACTGAGGGAAAAAAAAATCTGATCAAGAATTGTTATCCAAAATATGCAACTTTAAAACTTAACAATAAGAAAACAAGCCACCTGATTGAAAAATGGGCCAAGGACTTTAACAGATACTTCACCAAAGAAGATAAACACATAGCAAATAAGCATATGAAAAGAGTCTCCACGCTGCATATCATCAGGGAAAACTAAGTTAAAACAACATACCACTACACATCTATTAGAATGGCTCAAATCCAGAACAAGTGGCAACATCAAATGCTGGCAAGGGTGAGAGCAACAGGGACTCTCATTCCTTACTGGTGTAAGGCAAAAAGGCACAGCTATGTTAGAAGACAGTTTGGCAGTTTCTCACAAAAAAGGCTCTCACCATATAACACAGTTGGTGTGCCCTTGATACTTAAACAAAAGAGCTGCAAACTAGTGACCCCATAAAAATCTGCCCACAGTATTTATTCATAATTATCAAAACTTAAAGGACTCAAGACGCCCTTCCATTGGCGAATGGATAATGTGGCACATCCAGACAACAGAATGTATTAATCAATGCTAAAAAGAAAGGACTTATCAAGCCATGAAAAGACATGCAGAAACCCTAAGTGTATACTACTAAGTGAAAAAACTCAAACTGAAAGGTTACCTACTATATGATTCCAACTAAATGATATTCTGGAAATATAAAACAATGGAAACAGTAAAAAGATCAGTGGCTGTGGAGGGTAGGGGGCAAGGACACTGAAACGGTAATATACTCTGTGTATACCATTACGACAGAAACATGTCATACATTTGTTCAAACCCACGGAATGTTAGTGTAAACTATGGACTTTGTGTGATTATGATTTCTCAATGAAGGTTCACTAACTGTAACAAATGTATCATTCTGGTGGGAAATACTGATGATGGGGGAAGCTATGCATGTGTGAGGTCAGTAGATGTATAAGAAATCTCCATAGCTGCCCCACAATTTTGCTGTGAACCTAAAACTGCTCTAAAAATGTAAAATCCTGGGGCACCTGGGCAGCTCAGATGGTCAGTATTGGATTCTTGGATTTTAGCTCAGGTAATGATCTCCTGGCTCGTGAGCTCGAGCCCCACGGGGGCTGTGCACTGACAGCTTGGAGCCTGCTTGGGATTCACTCACTCTCTCTCTGCCCCTCCCCTACTCACGCATGCGCGCCCGAGCTCTCTCTGCCTAAATAGAAGTAAACTTAAGATACATGCCTCTAGATATGGAACATTTTTTTTTAAAGTATAAAATCTTTTTTGTAAATGTTTATTTTCAGATGGAAAAATGAGAGAGCATGAGCATGTTGGAGAAGGGCAGAGAGGGAGAATCACAACCAGGCTCCATGCTGTCAGTTTAGAGCCTGACGCGAGCCTCAATCTCATGAACTGTGAGATTATGACCTGAGATGAAATCAAGAGTTGGAGGCTTAACCGAGTGACCCAGGGGCCCCAACAATCTCTGTCTGAATAGCAGTGTTAACATTATTTACATCTAACATGATTTTTTAATGTGGATTTTACACTTTTAAGGGTCTGAGTGGTTCAGTCAGTTGAGTGACTGCTGATTTCAGCTCAGGTCATGATCTCACGGTTGTAAGATCAAGTCCCAAGTCAGGATGCTCTGCGCTAAGTACACTGGCCATGGAGCCTACTTGGGATTCTCTCTCCCTCTGCCCCTCCCCAACTCGTGTGTGTGCATGTTCGATTTCTTTAAAAAAAGAGAGACAGACTACATAAAAACAAAACCCTATTATAAGCTGCCTATAAGAAATGCACTTTGAATACAAAGATTTAAATAAGTTAGAAGTAAAAAACAGGAGGTGCCTGGGTGGCTCACTTGGTTAAGTGTCTTACTTCGGCTCAAGTCATGATCTCACAGTTTGTGGGTTCGAGCCACACGTCAGACTCTGTGCTGGCAGCTCAGAGCCTGGAGTCTCTCCCTCTCTCTCTGCCCCTCCCCCACTCGTGCTGTTTCTGTCTCAAAAATAAACATTAAAAAAATTTTTTAAATATAAGTAAAAAACAAAAACAAACAAACAAAAGATAAGCCATGCTAACACCTAGTCGGAGAGACTTAGTATGACCATATTAGCATCCAACAAAGATTTCAGAACAAATCACCAGGGATTAAGAATTTTATTTTGTTGGGGAAACTGGCTCACTCATTTGGAAGAGCATGTGGATATTGATCTCAGGGTTGTCAGCTCAAATCCCAGAATGGGTGCAGAAATTACTAAAAAAAAAAACCTTTTTTAATGTTTATTTTTATTTTTGAGACAGTGTGCACACAAGTGGGGAGAGAGAGAGGAACAGAATCCAAAGCAGGCTCCAGGCTCTGAGTTGTCAGCACATAGCCCAATGTGGGGCTGGAACTCATTAACTGTGAGATCATGACCTGACTCAAAGTCAGACACTTAACCGACTGAGCCACCCAGGAACCACAAAAAATTTATTTCATTATGCTAACGAGATCAGTCAGTCAAAACGACATAACAACCCTACTCATTTATGCACCTAATAACAAAACTTTTAAGATACATTTAACAAAAACAAGTGTGACTTCAAGGGTAAATGAGCAAATTCACAATTACAGAAGTTTTAATACCATATTCTCAATAACACATAAAGCAAATAGATAAAAAATCAGCAAAGACACAGTAGACTTTACCAGCTAACTTGATCTAACTTTTTGAGAACATTTTTTTAAATGTTTAATTTCATTTTTGAGAGACACAGAGTGCAAGCGGGGGAGAGGCAAAGAGAGAGGGAGACAGACAATCTGAACCAGGCTCCACACTCTAAGCCGTCAGCACAGAGACTGATGCGGGGCTCAAAAACTGTGAGATCATGACCTGAGCCAAAACTGGATGTTTAATAACCAAGTGAGCCACCCAGGCACCCCTAACTTGATCTTTTACAGAATGCTCCACCCAAAGGCAGCATATACCTTCTATAATGTTCACAGGGACCATTTACCAAGACAGAACATATTCTGAAAAGCATATTACAAATTTCAAGAAAGTTTACAAGAATTCAAACCATATGTCCTCAGACTACCATGCAATGAAGTTAGAAATTCATAACAGAAAAATCTCTGTGAAACCATTAAATATTTGGAAACTAAATAATACATTTCTAAATGACCCCAGGGTCAAAGAAATCAAAAGGGAAATTACAAAGTATCTTAAAGTGAATGAAAATTTAAACAAAAAGTTGCTAAAATAAATTTATTGCACTCAATACTTAGAATAAAAAGGTCTTAAATCAATTAGTTTCCAACCTACGAAACTAGAAAAAGAACATACTGGACCCACGTAAGCAGAAGAAAGGAAATGATCAAGATCAAAGTGGAAATCAATAAAACAAAACAAAATCAACAGAGAAGAACCAATGAGACCAAAAGCTGATTCTTGAACAAAATCAATAAAATTGATAAGTCTCTAGCCAGACCGATGAAGGAAAAGTGGGAAGACACAAATTACCAATATCATGAACATGAGAGGAAACATCACCCTAGAGTGTATTACGAACTCCATACCAATAAACTTGTCAATAAGTGAAAAGGACAATTTCTTTGAAAGAAACAAACTTTTGCCAAAGCTCACTCAGGAAGAAACAGATAATTTGAATAGGCCTCTATTACAGAAACTGAGCCGTAGTTAAAAATCTTTCATACAAAGAAAACTCCAGGGACAGATGGCCTCACTGGTAAATTCTACAAAATATTTGAGGAGGAAAGAGCAACTCTACACAAATTTTTCTATCACACAGAAGTGGAAGGAATACTTCCCAACTCATTCTATATAGCCAGCATTACTCTAATACCAAAACCAGAAAAAGACATTGAAGACAACTAAAGATGAATATCCCTTGTGAACTTAGATGCAGTCAACCTAAACAAAAATTTAGCAAAGAGAATCCAACATGTTAAAAGGAGAATACATAACCAAATGAGGTTTATCCCAGGAATGCAACATTGATTTAAAAATCAATGTAATTCACCATGTTAACTTTTTAAAGCCATGATCATTTATTTCTATACACAGAAAAAGCATTTACAAAATCCAACATCCTTTCTAAAAATCTGCAGAAACTAAAAATATATAAGGGAATTTTTTCAATCTGATAAAGGAGATCTACTAAAAACAAAACCCACAACATTGTATGCCAGTGAAATACTGAATGCTTCTCCCCTAAAATTAGGAAGACAGGGATATCTGCTCTCAACATGTTATCTATCCATTCCTCTAATATTCTAAATACTGCTTTTGTAAGTAAAGTTATACATATTTCATTAATTTTGCCTCCAAATGAAATATATCAACTTTAGCTTAAAAATCAATAAACAGTCACATTTCTAGAGTTTGTTTTTTTCTATAAAACTGGATTTAAAGACATTTATCAACTAAACAGATAAGTGCCCATTTGCAATAAATTCCTTTTAGAATTTAATAACAGGGTAAAGCTTTCTCTCTTCTGAAAAACAGCTGTGTTAAATTTTAAATGAATAAGAACTGAATCACCCACTGCTTCTCTATCCTAACTGCCTGTGGGGATATGAAGAAAAGGGGGTGAGAGGATTTAAATGGCTGGAGTAACTGATACCTTAAACAGAAATGTAAAAGTGAAAGCAGTCTTATTGTATAGACATATTTTCTCATACACGTTATAATCCTAGAATCTGACTTACAAATCCACTTTTGGAAAACAAGTCAATTAGAAGTTATATAACAGCAACTGGTTCCACCTGATAAAGTAAAAAAAATGCTTAATTTCTGTTATTTGTTCAGTTTTCAAAACATTGTTTTAAATTGAGAATTTCCTGATGCTAAGACCATGACCTTCAACATCAACACTAATTTAATAAGGTAATAATGGCTGGCTTGCTCTTAAATATCCATAAGCAACAAAAGAAATGAGTAGTAGAGAAAATTCAAAACTAAGGAAAAATAAATCATTGACACATGGCTTTAAAAAGTATCATTTGATATTCAGCAAATTCATCTATTGATTAACAAAGTCATTTCCAGTATTATTTTGCATTTCTTGAATACTAAGAGTAGAGAGAGAGCTCTTAAGGAAAATTCCAAGATACTTATATGTGAAAACTAACAAGAATTAGATTGGGTCACTGGTTATGCAAAGGAAAAATAAGAACATTAAAAGAAAAAAAGCTAGCATTACACAAGAAATTACACAGAAAGAAAGAATCTCTCCTTAACAAAAAAAAAAAAAACCTGTGCCAGGCTATAGAGCTCTATACTTGGAAAAATGCTTGGAAGGCAATTCCTCCAGAAACCACCCTATCTGAAATGCGCAATAGACAAAAACACTCTACTGCCACTATGAAGGAGCAATCATAGTGGGGGGGCAGGGGGACAGAATACTCTGCATTTATCAATATTATGTTAGACTTTAAAAAACCATCCTGCATCTCCCGAAACCATTTGAGAATTTCTTAGAAACGTATCAAAACGTTACAAGAAAAAAAAGGTTGAGAACTACTGCTCTAAACCCAAGCTTCTCAAATTCTAAAGTGCATATGAACCACCTAGTGATCTTTTTAAAATGCACATTTTTGATTCAATAGGTATAGGATGAGACATCAAATTCAGCAATTTTAACAAAACTCCCAAGTAATGCCATATCCACAAATCAAACTGTACCGCAAGGTTCTAAACTATGCATCTCACAAAAGATAGCTTTATAGTATAACCACCTGAAAAGTTTAACAGCTTTTCAAAAAGTTAAACAGTTTTAATATACCCACTATATAATCCAGCCCTTTAATCCCCAGGTATTTACCCAAAACAAATGAAAACAGATGTACACAAATGTTCACAGCAGCTTTATTTGTAATAGCCAAAAATCAATCACTTGGTGAGTGGATAAACTGTGGTGTGGTATATCCATAAAATAGACTATTCTCGGCAATAAAAAGGAATGAATTACAGATACATGCTATAATATGTATGAATCTCAAACAATTATGCTGAGTGAAAGAAACCAGACCAAAAAAGAATATATGCTCAATGACCCCATTTATATAAAAAATGCAAACCACTAATCCAGTGACAGCAGATCAGTGTTTGCCTAAAAGAGGAGAGGGGGCTTATAAAGGAGCATGAGAAAACTTTTAGAGGTGGCAAATATGTTCATTATCTTGACTATGGGAATAACAGTTTTGCAGGTGTATATAAAATTCAACAAATTGTACGTGTTAAGTATGTGCTGTTCATTCAATACACCTCAATAAATCTATTTTTTAAAAAAGGGTTTTTTTTTAATGTTTTATTTATTTCTGAGAGAAGAAGAGGCAATGTGAGCAGGGGAGGGTCAGAGGGAAAGGGAGATATAGAATCTGAAGCAGGCTCAAGGCTCTGAGCTGGCTGTCAGCACAGAGCCCAATGCAGGGCTCGAACCCACAAATCGTGAGATCACGACCTGAGCCGAAGTCGGACACTTAACCAACTGAGCCACCCAGGTGCCCCTCCACAAATCTATTTTAGAAAGACATCTTTCAAACAGAAAATTCACTATATATAAACATACAAATTCTAACTTTTGAAAACCCATGTAATACTGTGGTAACAAGAAATACACTTTCGGTCTTTGTCACCATTCCTGGCACAGAATTCCTAAGACTCTTGGAATTTCCAAAGAGAGAAGTGTGACTTGATATTCCTAGCAAACCCCTTTCAAGCACATATAGATTTATGTTATACGGTGACTTTTGGAAAGCATCTAAGGATGGTGGCTGGCTGCCAGAACCAATCATGTGATCAGAGAGTAGGAACTTTCAGTCCCAAATCTAATCTCTGGGGAGAGGAGATGGGCTACAGATTGTAGGTCAATCACCAATAGTTAATTAATCAACTACGCCTATGTAATGAAGCCTCCATAAAAAGCCCTGAAAGGACTGGGTTCAGAGAGTTTACAGGCTGATGGATACATGGAGGTGGCTGGAAGAGTGGCAAATTCCAAGAGGGTATGGACACTCCATGCCCCTTGCCCCATGCTGCCTTATGCACTACAAATTAATTGAACCTAAGGAGGGGGTGGTTGGATACTCCAGTCAGTCAGTCAGATGCACAGGGGACTACCTGGACTTGGGATTGGCATCT
The DNA here is from genome assembly GCF_003009895.1 of Hyaena hyaena. Lineage (NCBI taxonomy): Eukaryota > Metazoa > Chordata > Mammalia > Carnivora > Hyaenidae > Hyaena > Hyaena hyaena. Next base: position 1,189,684 of record NW_024080877.1, read on the forward strand.
GAAGGGGGGGGGGGGGGGGAAGAAGTCTTGTAGAACTGAGCCCTTAATCTGTGAGATCTATTGCTATCTCCAGATAGTGTCAGAATTGAGTTGAATTGTAGGACACACTGCTGATGTTAGAGAATTGCTTGGTGTGGGGGGGAAAACCCCACACTGGAATAAATGTCAGAACTGGATATATACGCCTTTACACATCTGCTAAGATTAAGAGCTTTCCCCCTTGCAGTGGGGGTAGGCAGCAGTGGTGTAAGATGACTCAGAGGGAGGGCCCTTTAGGATCTTTCTTAACTCCAAGGAACCACTGAAAACAAGTACTGTAGAGTTGATAAGAAAGCCAGTGGTGATCCAGTAATAGACTACAATTTTAAAAAGAAACCTGGAATTTTGCTAACTATTTAACTATATAAACAAGGTACTGCAAGATGCAAAATTATAGTTAGACACCTTTTGAGGAGTCAGTCTCACCCCCACCAATGTCCACGCTCTCAACTACCACTGTCTTCCCAGGAGTGGGCTGCTATCCACCAAGTTGGTAAATCATCTCACCTTACCCCAAACACAGTCAACTGAATCAGGCTAGATATCTTACTTGAATTAGGCCAATCATATTCCATTTCCTGGGAAGTTAGAAATGAGAGTGAATCACTACTCTCAGCCACAGGTTTCTGCTTAAATAGATATAAATTTAGAAGCTATCAAGTGGCCACCTTGGGCCAACAAGAGGTCAAATCTCTGTAAGACCTTTTACAGAGAATGTAGTAAGACTAAAAATATTTTTTTAAAATAAAAGTATCTCATTACCAAATGGGATTCATTCCACAAATGCTGGGGATGGTTCAATATTATAATTTATCAATAATGAACAGATCTGAAGGGAAAATCTCCACAAATTCCAAAAGGCATTTGAAAATATTCAAGACTCATCTATGGTAGAAACACTGGCGGTTTTACATATATTTTTATGAATTACATACATATTTACAATATTCTGCTGTAAGTACCTATTTTTTAAAATGTTTGTTTATTTTTGAAAGGGGGCAAAGAGAGAAGGGGAAACACAGAATCTGAAGCAGACTCCAGGCTCTGAGCTGTCAGCAGAGACTGACTCAGAACCTGAACTCATGCAGTAAGATCATGACCTGAGCCAAAGTTGGACATTTAACTGACTGAGCCACCCAGGTGCCCCAATAAATATCTATTTTGCTTGCTCCATCTATAAATCAGTCTAGAATAATCAAGATCTTATTTAATAGAGAAACATTACCAGCAGTCACACTGAAGTAAGAAACAAAGATGCCTATTATCTTCAGTACTATTTGATGTGCCTTGACGGAAGGCAATGAAAAGCACACTATTTAGAAAAGCAGAAGCAAACGATCTCTGTAAATAAGTTACATGGTATTTATATCTCAATAACTCAAGAGAACCCATGCAAAAGTAAGTACAATCAGGTAACTTAAAATCATAAGATATAAAATTAACATAAAAATTAATAGTTTTTAAAAATACAAACAATAACAAGTTATAGAGTATAATGGAAAAGAAGATAACATTTACAATAGCAACCAAATAGATAAAATTCCTGGAAATAAGCTTAACCAGAAATGAAACAAATAGAAAAACAATGCTCCTGAAAAATAAATATAACTAGACTTCAACAAATGAGAAGACAAATCATGTTCTTGGATAAAAAGTCAACATCACAAAGATGTCAATTATCTATAAGCTAATTTATAAATGTATGGCAAATGCCCAAGAGAACGCCAACATTTTCTTTCTGGAGTTAGACAAAATTATAAAGGTCATATGGAAAAATAAACAAGTAACACTGGTAAGAAAAACTCTGAAAAAGGAAAGCAGTAAGAATGGGAGAAGTAACTAGCCTCACTATATATATTTTTTAATGATAAAAACATAAAAATAAAACAATGAAATGACTGACAGTACAACAGTATATCTTCAAAAAAATTTTTAAGTAAATCTACTACCCCATAAAACAAAATTAAAAATTTAAAAATAAATTCAAATGCATTAATAAATTTCAAAGATGATGAAAGTGGCATCTCAAACCAGAAAGAAAAGATTTTTTTAATGGTTTCTGGACAACTGGACATCCATTTAGATGGGGGAAAAAAGGACCTACAGAACCATGTGTACTAGAACAAATCATACAAGTTCTAGAAAAAATCTTGGGGTAAAAAACCTAAGAGACGGGGCAAAACACCTTAATTTTAATTCAAAGACCAGAAGCATTCCTTTATTAAGAAATGAAAATTTTGGCTACATAACAATCAGCACTCATCCAGAGAAAACTGATTAATTGTACAACAGAACATCACCTATAGTATTAACAAATCAGAATCACTCCCTATCCCACAGGAATTTTCTTAACAACTGTATTTTGCCTTAATCCCTTGTTTTGGGGAAAACTCCCTTTACACAAATGATCCAAAAGCAAACTGCTGTTCTCTTATATCATCCACTTCTCAGGCTACCGTGATTAGGGTTAATCCAGTAACTGACAAAATGATTCAGTCTGGGCCACAGATTTCTCAATCTGAAAGGAAGAGGTTAAAATGCAATCTCTCTGTAACACACACACACACACACACACACACACTTATATACCTATAAATACAAAAATACAAAGGGATAAAAAGCATAGAAGGAAGTACATCCACACAAAGGTCAAATATCTCAGAATGGCAGGATTGCAAGGGATTTGTATTTTCTTCTTTATACTTTTTGGTATATTCTGAACGTTTTACAAATAAGCATATATGATACTGTTACAAAGGAGAGTTGGCTATTTTCAAAAACAGATAAAACAAGTTGGATGTTCTGGGGTTTTGCTTTTCCAATTTACAGAGACATTAGCTACCTCAAGATAGATGTGCTCAGGTGGCTGAGCACATTTCCAGTGGTCACTGTGTACTGCATTATCACTCTATAGAATGAGTATCTTCCTGTGCTGTATTATTCTCTAAAAACAAAGAACATATTAGGCAAATCTTAATTACACCACTGTTTCTAAACACAAATCCACTACACTACAATACAAATTATCTAAATTTTACTTTGTAAAGTACGATTCAACAAATCTTCCTTACATTCAGCACATTCACATTCTTCAGTGACATGCTTCCATGTAAAAAATCTGCATTTCACAATATAAACTGAGTCTTAAGCTTTTAAAAAAATTTTTAATATTTATTTTTGAGAGAGAGAGAGAGACAGAGTATGAGTAGAGAAGGGGTAGAGAGAGAGGGAGATACAGAATCCAAAGCAGGCTCCAAGCTTTCCCCACAGAGCCGGATGCGGGCCTCAAACCCACGAACCAGGAGATGATGACCTGAGCCAAAGTCAGACGCTTAGCTGACTCAGCCACCCAGGCGCCCCAGTCTAAAGCTTTTTAAATGCCTCCTTAGAATTCTCAGAAAATTTAGAACTTTGTGATTCATATGCAATAAGGGTTAACAATGAAAAAAGCAATCTGTACTATCTACTAAACTGTAATTCTTAACCTCTTCTAGGTTATCTTCTTCATTAAGACCTGATGATGAGGGGAGTAATCAGAAGACATACATAAAACTGTGGTCAAAGATAATCAGTACGGGGTACCTCGCTGGCTCAGTCAGTCAGTTTAACATCCACCTCTTGATTTTAGCTCAGGTCATGATCTCAGAGTCATGGGATTGAGCCCTGTGTAGGAAGCCTGCTTGGGATTCTCACTGTCTCCCCAACACCCCTCTCCCTCACTCATGTTCTCTCCAAAATAAAATAAATTAAAAACAATTTTCTTTTTTTACTGTTTCTTTACTTTTGAGAGAGAGAGAGACAGAACATGAGCTGGGGAGGAGCAGAGAGAGAGGGAGACACAGAATCCAAAGGAGGCTCCAGGCTCTGAGCTGTCAGCACAGAGCCTGACACAGGGCTCAAACCCACGAGCTGTGAGATCATGACCTGAGCGGAAGTCAGATGCTTAACCGACTGAGCCACACAGGTGCCCCATGATAACTTTTAAAAAGCAGTAAGTTCACAGATCCCATTAAGTCTATCTAGGTACCAGAGACTTCAATTAAGAATCCTGGATGTAAAATTAAGGTTTAATTGAAATCCCTTAATCCACAAGGCATCCCAACTGTCTTTACTCTGTCACAAATCTGCTGAAAATACATAGCTAGAAATCATATTTCCAGTGCACTGGCCTTATAACTAGCTTAGTCTCTGGTCTGCCACCTCTGCCACCACCACCATCACTGCCACCCACGCACTGCCCTCCACAGTCTGTCCATCCATCAACAATGATCTTTTACAAATATAAACTTGATAATGTACCCTCCAAAACCACAGCTCCTCATTATCAAAATTAATACTACATATTCTAAGTGAAGGATATATATATCATTTAACCACTTAACACTGCATAACTAGTAAATAACATATAACATACGTTGCTGCATTAGAGTAGTGTTTTTTTCAAACTATGGGTTGAATCTCTAGTCAATCATAAAATCAATAAGTAGCTCATTTAATAAAATAGAATGAAAAGGGGAAAAACATCTATGTATAACCAATCCTCAATACTCACAAATTCTGTTTGCAGATTCACCTCACACAAATGTGTGATCGCCAAAATCAATATGTGCGGTACTTTCACAGTCATTCAAAGAATATGCAAAGCAGCATTCGAGTTGCACCAATCATATGTTCCGAGCTGAGGTCAAAGGAGGTGACACTCTTTTTTCAGCTCTTATCCTAGAAACAAGTATAATTCTAATATGCTATTTAGTGCCACTTTTTTACATTTTTATAGTTTTTTGAGGATTTTATTATTTATGGGCTCCCCAAATGCAGTGCTTACGTGCTATAATGTTCCTAAGCACAGGTGGCTGTGATGCACCTTACAGATAAAATGTGTGTTAGACAAGCTTCATTCAGGCATGACTTACAGTGCTGCTGGCTATGAGTTCAATGCCAGGAATCAATACTGTATGTTAAATGAAGTATCTTCAAAACAAAAGCATACATAAAACAAGATTTTGCATTGATTTCGTTGATGAAAATGTTGTGACCAGAGGTTCACAGGAATCCAGCCCTGTATTTCCTTTAAGGAGCAATGGTTCAGGATTCACTAATCCGTTGTTTGTGGCAACCTGACAGAACGTAACTACTGCAAAAACAAAATAAAAATAAAAAACCAAAAACAAACCCAACAGTATATCTGTGTGTGTGTGGTGTGTGTATGTCAAAATACACTTTATTTCCATTACACATACACACAGTGAGTCAATCAAAAAAGTTTACAGCCAATGAATAAGAGCAAAGAGAAATACTCCTGACAAGAATGGTAAAATGGCAAGGCAGACAGGCAGAGGGCATGGGCACACCTACTAACCCTTTTTTCTACCTAGAATCAGAATCACCCATGAATTATGATTTGGTTGGGAAGTCTAAGGTAAACACAGCCACTTTACAAAAGCATTCCAGATTATTCTGCCATGTGGTCAAGATAAGAACTGCTATTCTTCCTCCTACAGTGGTAGTTTTCAAAGTGTGGTCACTGGACAGTCAGCATCAGGAACATGTTAAAAAATACAAACTCCTAGGCCCCATTCCAGATCCACCAAAAAATACAATGTTAGGATGAAGCTCAGCAATCAGTGTGTTAACAAGCCCTCCAGGTGATTCTGACACATGACAAAGTTTGAGAATCACTGACCTAAACCTTCTCTATTTCTTTTGAAGGTATTTTGAAAGCCCTGATGAATCTAAGATGGCTGAGCTGGTAACTGAGCTAAAGCTGAAGGCGAACTACTACTGTCTGCAGCACATGTAATGCACAGAAAATCTTCTAAGGACTTTCTTCATGGAAAGTGTCCTCTGTGCTTTAAACCAAAATAAATAAAATCTACAAGTTACTTGCACAATAAATAAGACAGCACTTCAGATCATCCTCCATATCACAGTTTCTTTCCCCACACAGCTCTTTAAGCAGGAACTGCTCTTAAAAACAAAAACAACAGGAACTGCTCTTAACACAAGTCTGCCTATCCAAAAAGGTGACTCTACACTAGACCACAAAAATTCTTTCAACCCTCTAACAACTCTCCGGGGCATCACACACTTTCCAATAGGAAAAACAAGGACATGAACCAGAAAACAAACAACAAAAAATAACTCATGACATCCTGGCATATGAAATAACTTCAAAACTCATTTGTAAAAAATAACTCAGTAGTATTTTTTTAAGTTTATTATTTATTTATTTTTAAGAGATCGAGAGAATCCCAAACAGGGGCTCAATCCCACCAACAGTGAGATCATGACCTGAGCTGAAACCAAGAGTCGGACGTTTAACCAACTGAGCCACCCCAGACACCTCAATTTAGTATCTTCTACTCAGCCAGCTATTACATGAACTCAAACATACTCATGTTCAAATCACATCCCTTGTGACACAAATTTCCACAATATAATTTTTACCTTTTACATAACACATTAAACCTTATATGGAGTCATCCATATACAACTCTTTTCTTTGGGACTACAAACTGCTTGAAGACAGGTACCATATCTATTCTTTTCTGTAATCTAAAGTATGTAACAGGTGTTGCCTGTCCCATCAGCAAATATTTAGTGACCAACTACAATATGTCATTCACTGCACCAGATGATGGATACAAAAGTAATAGACACAGTCCATTTATTCATGGAGCACTTACTGAATGAATACACACAAACAAATGCAATGCAAGTCTGAGAGAGTGCAGTCTGTGTGAAAGATCCAGCTTACCAACATGATAACCCAAAATAAGGTGGCTTTCTTCAAAAGAGTAGCCTATTAGTTCTCTTCTGACCTAACCTATTTAAGACCATAAATAATTGGTTAAAATAAAAATACACTGACAAATCATTTAACGGCTAATCTGACTTTAAAATATCTATCTTATATATAGAAAAATAAACAAAAGTGCTATGCACAATGCAAGGCTTACAGACAGCCAAATTGCTACATGGGAATAAAAGATTAAGGTTTTATATCCAAACTCCAAACACTCCAATTAGAAAGCTACAATTTGCCAATTCTCAACTCTGCAGAGATTTTTAAATTTAAAAGCAAAATTACCTGACTTTATGAATAAGTCTAGATTAAGAAACTAAAGTCACATATTACTTACAAAATAAATACAAGAAATATTTCTCAACTTTATAAAGTAAAAAACATTTGTTTAGAAGTCTTCTAGGATGCACATGCATGATGCTAACAACAAATGCCCTTGTGGAGTATCTCGGATGTGGGGAAGGAAGGACATTTACTTTTCATGTAGATCATGGTGTGGCATATAGATTTTTATCTTTAAATCACATGGGTATATTATTTTTCAACTGAAAAAACTAGAATGCCTTAAACATGCAGATAACATATTCTGTTTACAGTAACATTTCCTTTACAGTAATAAGAAATAAAATCTTTAACCTAACTATATATTTGAGACAAGGATGACATGGCAATAAGGTTGCCAGTTGGGCCAAAGAAATTCTTCTGAGGGGTTCTGAACGTCGGGTCAAAGACCCTCAAAACATCCAAAGAAAGAAGTGAGGGGTCCATAAACTTGGGTGAGAAAACAATCATTTCTCTTATTCCACTAAGTTGTATCACATGTAACATTTCCTTCAATTACAAATGTAGGCAAAATAATTGTACTAGTAACACTCAGGACTAGTAGTACAACAGAAATCACAGATTGTTTCACTGTCCTATTACAATGGTTGCACTTGTCAAAATATTGTTTATACCTATCACTACTTAAAAACTAAGATAATTACATTCAACTCTAAATTTTGTCATTAATGTGTTAATAAAGCATGTAAATTATAAACTGTTTTAATATTTTGATAACTTTCAATATAATTAGCTTATGTGATTCTATTTTATGCATTTAAAACATCATTCTGACTCAGGCTCGCTGCCCATTTTTTAATTGATTCTGGTATTGAGTTGTATACCTTCTCTATATATTTTGGATACTAACCCCTTATCAGATACATCATTTGCCAATATCTTCTCCCAATCAGTAGGTGGTCTTGTCATTTTGTTGATGGTCTTCTGAGCTATACAAAAGCTTTTTATATTGGTGTAGTCCCAATAGTTTCTTTTTGCTTTTGTTTCCCTTGCCTCAGGAGACATATCTAGAAAAATGTTTCTATGGCCCATGTCAAAGAAATTACTGCCTATCTTTCTTCTGGAAGTTATATGGTTTCAGGTCTTACATGTAGGTCTGTAATCCACTCTTGGGTTTATTTTTGTGTACAGTGTAAGAAAGTGGTCCAGTTTCATTCTCTGGCACGTAGCTATCCAGATTTCTCACTGTATACTCTTGCTTCCTTTGTCACAGATTAACTGACCATATAAGCACAGGCTTATTTCTGGGGTCGCTATTCCATTCCACTGATCTATTTTTGAGCCAGTACAATACCGTTTTGATTACTACAGCTTTGTAGTGTATCTTGAAGCCTGGGATTGTAATGCCTCGACCCTTGTTCATCTTTCTCAAGACTGCTTTGGCTATTCAAGGTTTTTGTGGTTCCATACAAATGTTCGTATTATTTGTTCTAGTTCTGTGAAAAATGCTATTGGTATTTTGATAGGGATAGCATTAAGTCTGTACATTGCTTTGGGTAGTATGAACATTTTAACAATATTGGTTCTTCCAATCCATGAGCATGGAATATCCTCCCATTTGTCTGTGTCCTCTTAAATTTCTTTCATCACTGTTTTATAGTTTTCAGAGTACAGGTCTTTCACCTACTTGGTTAAGTTTACTCCTAGGTATTATATTCTTTTTGGTGCAATAGACATTTTTCAAAAGAAGACCTATGAATGGCCAAACACATGAAAAGATGCTCAATATCACTATTCATCAGGGAAATGCCAATCAAAACCACAATGAGATCAAATCAAAACAAAAGAGATCACAATCAAAACCACCGTACACCTGTCAGAATGGCTATGATCAAAAAGACAAGAAAAAGCAAATGCTGGTGAGAATGTGGGACAAGAAAGAACAATATGCACTGTTAGTGGGAAAGCAAATTTGGGCAGCACTGTGGAAAACAGTATAGAGATTCCTCAAAAGATTAAAAGCAGAATTACAATATGATTCAGTAGTTCCCCTACTGGGCATTTACCCTCCCCCCCAAAAAAAAACCACTACTAAAAAGATATATGCACCTCTATGTTTATTATAGCCACAGTTATGATATGGAAGCAACCTAAGTGTCCATCAATAGATGAAAGAATAAAGAAAACATGGTGTGTGTGTGTGTGTGTGTGTGTAATGGAATATTGGTTGGCCATAAAAAAGAACAAGATCTTGCCATTTTTGCAACACCATGGATAGATTTAGAGAGTAAAATGCTAAGTGAAATAAATCAAAGACAAATCCTATATGATTTCACTCATATATGGAATTTAAGAAACAAATGAACAAAGGAAAAAAAGAGACAAAAACAAAACCAAATTCTTGAATACAGAGGACAAACTGGGGGTTGCAGCAGGGGATGGGAAAAGCAGTATGAGGAATTTTGTCAAACTGACAAAGTCCCAAGTCACAAAAGATTAAGAAACCTTGGACAACGGTTCTTAAATCATTTGGAAATTGAGGAAAAAACATTTCAGGGTTATCCCAATTAGCAGGCAGGATTATCAATAAACTTCATGGTATGCCTGTGACAGTCCTATACCTTCAAAATATCAAATGCCAAAACCATGCCAGTTGAGAAACACCTCAAGGATCAAATGGCAAGATTCCCTCCTTAGTACCATGCTTTCCGAAGTTTCCAAACTTAAATGTTCATCCAGGAGTTCACCGGTATATTACAATGTCTCTCATCATTTGATTTTCTAGTGTACACCACCCGCTGAACAGATTTTCATCACTAAAATTTATTTTCCCCATGACCAACTAACAGTCAAAAAAAGAAATAGGGTGGCGGGGGGGGGGGAGTTCTGGGTGGCTCAGTCGGTTAAGCGTCTGACTTTGGCTCAGGTCATGATCGCAGTCTGGGAGTTGGAGCCCTGAGTCAGACTCTGTGCTGACAACTCAGAGCCTGGAGCCTGCTTCAGATTCTATGTCTTCCTCTCTCTACCCCTCCTCCCCCTTCTCTCTCTTTCTTTCTCAAAACGAATAAACATTTAAAAAAAAATTTTTTTTTAAGGAAGGAAGAAGGAAAGGAAAAGAAAGAAGGAAGAAAGGAAATCACTTTTAAAGACAAATACAGTATATACCAATGATTCAGGAGTTAGATATTACTCTGAGGGTTCGCTAAAAACTTAAGTTCCCTTTGTTAATTTTTAAAGTCTTTAATTTTTTAAATAATTTTGATTGTCAAAATGTTCTGCCAGGAACAGAAATGGAAGGAGGAAAATATACGTATCAATGTGCTGATGTTTGACAACTATCAAAATATATTTAATTGACTGGAGGAAAAAATGTGAAACTATTCCACAGAATAATGTATGGAGACACTCTATTTTACTCTTCCATATTCATTCACATTTATTATCCTGTATAAATGAAAACTGTTATTAATTTAAAAAATAGCAGTTGTCTGTACAAGGCACTGACTCAAGTCCACAAAAAGATAATCTTTAAGATTACCTTTTGAGATACTTCTCATTAAACGGATGAAGCAAAGTGGCTTAATGAGATGAAGTAATTTATCTTGCCCTAAGGGAAAGTGACAGAGGCCAGGACTGGAAGCTATGGCACAATTCTGAAGTACCAATTTCATCAAATTAACAGTACAAATAAGGGCTGCTTGTCAACTCCCCAACCAACAACCCCTCCTATCCTGTGCTCACACTCCTCCCAAAAAAGGGAAGTGAAAAAGCTGGAAGTAAAGATAGGAGTTAGAGAACTCGCAGAGAGGCGGACTCTTCCACTCTGCATTCTTCTAACTGCACAGTGATACCAGCTGGCAAGAAAAAAGAAACCTAAAAACATATATAAGGAAATGATGCTAAGAAGAATCTGGAAGTGGCTGTCATCTTCCTTCATTATTGATCCCACAAAAAAACAGTGGTAGATGACAGACTAGGCAAACCCAAATTTCTATTTCACGCAAGTGTAAACATGTCAAAGGATAAGCAAGGGTCAGTTTTAAGATAAAATCAAATAACCATGATGGACCTACTGCTATCTACACGTCTTATTCCTACCTGCTGTCCCCTACACATATTACTAGTATTAACTCAACTTGAAACAAAATGAAGATGCAGATCTGTATGTTAATAATACAATCAAATTCAATCCCAGTGGCCAGTATCATGGGCAATGCTTGTATTACAAACTTTCTACCATGTGAGTTCCTGTGTAAGTATCCAGCCTCTGCTGAGTAAAACAAAGACTATACCTTCCTTGCTTATGGCATCTGGTCTAATTGAGAAAATGTGTGTCAATTCTCACTCTCTCATGCATATATCCATATCCATACATACACATACATCTCTCAAGTGAGAAACACGAGATACTAGAAAATTTAAAACTCAAATAGTCTGGGCTAAAAGTATACCAAAATTCAGAACATTTAAAGTAATGAGTATGAGTAGTAAAGACAATAAAAGAAAATTCCATGAAAACAAGAGAATTGATCATATCCAAAACACACAGAATGGACTTCTCTTTTGATCTCTAGGGAAAACCAGTATTAAATAGTGGATAAATGTAACTGAACCTCAGAAAAAAAGGACTCTAAGCCAAATTAACAGGATCACAATAACCGACTCTTTAAATAAAGCTTAACTACTAGTATCTTTCTACTAGTCTTTCGCTTGTTAGTTCTTTTCATCTAATTAATATTCTGGACAATATGCCTAGTAGATAGACATGTGGATTCACAGATGCAAGTAATTTTTAGACCCAAAGGTACTTGAATGGTCACTCAATCCAATTCTATTTCACAAGTGAGGAAACTGAGGGCCAGGTATTTTGAGGTCACACAAAATGCATCCCTTACTACTCTGAAAATTAATCTGAAAGGTATGTTTTCCTTAAAAAGATTTTGAAGACTTCTTTTATAATCCTTAATTTAAATTCCATTTAAAAAATGAAATACACATCCTACCATTATACTGTAAAATATGTAAAATATTGTTATCTCATTAAAATACCTTACAAATTTAAGGTTTGTAAAAATACCCTAATTATCCAAATTCACCTTTGATCAAACTATAGATTAAAACAATTTACTTAACAATTTAACTTCATAACTTTTGGTCATAATGTTACACACACACCAGCAGTAATGTCTCAAGGGCAGCTCCCTGACTAAAGCCTCATTCTCAGGAAGGTAGCCCTTAACAGCACTTGTGTACTAACCTCCTCTGTCAGACTGTCAGGCATACACAGATATCAACGCAAGCCGAACCAATAATAACCCGATCTGTGATTCTGAAGCGAAAAGAAACAAAACAATGATGATGATAACAGCTAATATTTACTGACTGCTTACTGAATGCCACAAACTGTCTCAGGCACAAAATTCGTCCTCTCAACAACCCCATGAGATTTTATAGATGAACTCAAAACCATTCAGTCTGGCTCAAAGGGGAAGATATGCACTTCACCATCACACTATGCTATCTCTCAAATGGTTGGGAATTGTTGGAGTTTAGTGGTATCAATGTCACTTACTGCTAACGGGCCCATAGCTACTCTGGTTCCTGACATTCTCAAGCCTTGACTGTTCAAGACTTCTGTGGGGTCTTCAAGGCAACACCTAGGAATCTTAAAGAAACCAGATTTGGTCTCTGTGACTTGAAATAAACCTAATGATCCTGCGAAATATTTTTAGGCCTCATTCTTAGAGAACTGGTACTGATGAAATCTAAACTTACCCCACAGATAAATTCATTCCTTAAAATTTTATTTTAAAGAAATGTGCTTACAAAAGGCATTCACCTTAAGCTTCTTTCATATCATTTCCCGAGGGAAAAATTTTTAATGACTCTTCCATGGTATAGAATAAATGACAGAACAATGAAAATGTAATAAACTTTAGATATCATCTAGTACTCAACCCACTCTTTTTACAGATGAAGGAGTACAACGGTAAAGGGCAGAGCTCTAGAGTCCATTACTCACAGGGTTTGAGATCAAATACTGGCTTTACTATGTTCTAGTCCAGGTTAAGAGTGACCTTGGGCAAGATACTTAATCTCCAAAGCCTGTTTCTTCTTCTGGAAAAGACATAATAGCACCTACTACATATCCTACCCTTATAATAAGTTGTAAACCATCTACTGAGTTAACAAAGTGCCTGGCACATAATCAACACACTCACTAACACACAATAAATGGTAGTATGATGGTAGTGATGAATGACCTGAGGCTCAGAGAAGGTAGGTAACTTTCCCAGATCATTTGGCCACTAAAGAACAGAAACAAAACTAGAAAGAGACTTCACACTTGCAAATCAGTGCTCTTTCTTCTACACCATTCTACAAACTCCTGGGCCTAACATTTGAAGCTATCTATAATCTGGTATAATTCTACCCCTTTTGCAACCTTATCTCCACCTCAACTTTTATTAATTCACCAAATATTTAGTTAAGTGTCTTCTTCGTTATAAACAGTTTCTAGTGAAGATATAGCACAGAATAAAGGGGGAGAAACAAAAGTAAAAGCCATATGCAGGTCCAAAAAGAAAAAAAGGAGAAAGAGCTAAGAGAACGGCATGCTCAGAAATGATGCAGTGCTACCCTCCTGAAATTTCTATCAGCAGGGGTGAGGGACTGACAAGGACAGGTAAAACACACCCAACATGGAAGAACCTTCCTTCAGTCCATTTAACATTCACAGAAATTGCTTTAGACATTCCTGGATTCAGGGCACCTGGGTGGCTCAGTTGGTGAAGCATCCAAATTCAGCTCAGGTCATGATCTCGTGACTCACGAGTTTGAGCCTCACATTAAGCTCTGTGCTGACAGCTCAGAGCCTGGAGCCTGCTTTGGAGTCTGTGTCTCCCTCTCTCTCTGCCCCTCCCCAACTCATGCTCTGTCTCTCTCTCCCTCAAAAATAATTACAAGCATTTAAAAAAATTTTATATAAAAATAAAAATTCCTGGATTCAAGTATTTGCTTCAACACACACCACACAACCAAGCCTGAAAGTACAAACTGTTAAATCTCTCTCCAATCCCTCTATACATTCTAGTAACAGTTTTCTCTAATTCTTAACTATTCTAAAATTTAACTTTTTCTAATGCTCTTTGTCAGGTCAACTTAACCTGATAGTTTCTACTAACTTTCCAGATATGTTTTTGACCTCAATGACTCATTTACATTCCCTGAAGTCTAGATCTGTATCATAGTCTTCTTTTAATTTTAATCCTGGTGACACTTCAGCACACAGCCTTACAAATACATAGTTACCCCTTTAAAAGTTTCCTAATGTCATATTTAGACAACAGCTGGCACTCAGATGATACCTGGCTAGTATATGTTTTTGTTCAAAGAGTAAGTGCTCAGTGTTTTTATAATATCAATTTACTAAACTGTATTTAATACCCTCTCTAGAACTCCTCTATAATGAAACATGAAATGTATTAGTGCCCAAAATAACTCCGAAAATGTGAGAAACACTGAATATATTCTTACTCTCACTAAAAATGTCACTTAAAATATTAACAGGATATCAAAATTAGGCAACTAAAGCATTTAAGGAGAAATGGCAATTCAAATTAGTCATGATCTTTTCTTTAAAAATAAGCAGAATTGGGGCGCCTGGGTGGTTCAGTCGGTTAAGCGTCCAACTTCAGCTCAGGTCACAATCTCATCGTTCAAGAGTTCAAGCACGGTGTCAGGCTCTGTGCTGATATCTTAGAGCCTGGAGCCTTCTTCAGATTCTGCATCTCCCTCTCTCTGGCCCTCCCCTGCTCATACTCTGTCTCTCTCTCTCAAAAATAAACATTTTAAAAACTTGAAAATAAGCAGAATCACATGCTTCATGGAAATTTTGGTTCACCCTAATACAAAAAGATATCTTATACAAACCTACATACACCTATGAGAAGGGTAATTAACAGAAAATAAAAATACTGCAACCATACCTATGTGTTAAAAACTGTATATTTAAAAGGGCCTCTGACTCAAGAGGAAAAAAAAATTAGTACAGGTACATGTTGTACCAAAGTAAGAAAGCAAAAAGAATTCCAAGAATAATTTATCAAATTCTGCTAATGAATTACAAACACACAGGCACACACACAGTGTTTCACAAAAACATAACTCTCAGTATAGAAAAAAAAATTAGAGGCTCATTCAACACTTAACCAACATTTAGCAAACATATATTATGTGCCAGGCACAGTTTCAGGTACTCAGAATACATTAATGAACAAAACATGGAAAGATTCTTGCCCTTACATAGATCATTAGGATAAAATCTAAATAATAAAATGCAATAGTTTCCCACAAATTTCTTATATGTTTATGATAACATAAACATTCAGATTAACATATGGGTGCTACTACAGAGAAGCAAATAAGCTTCTAAGAAAAAAGGAAAAAGAAACAGAAAATATGAAAAGCCAAAAGCATAAGTCAGACAGTTAAGTGATGAAAAACTAGTTAGTAATTTTTTTAAATGTTTGTTTATTTTTGAGAGAGACAGGCAGAGTGCAAGCTGGGGAGGGGCAGAGAGTGAGGGAGACACAGAATCTGAAGCCGGCTCCAGGCTCTGACCTGTCAGCAGAGCCTGACATAGGGCTCAAACCTACAAACCGTGAGCTGAAGGCGGACACAGAATCAACTGAGCCACCCAGGTGCCCCTAGTTGGTAATGTAATATTCTAATCAAATCAATATCATCTTTCAAAGTTCCCAAAATTACAAGAAGTAAAGCATTGTTTACAACACCTGTAAGGAACTTAACAGTTCAGAAGCTAATCTGGGATTCTGTAAGAAGTCAACATGATTCACAGTGGTTATGAGAACGATTTTTGTGATATTATAGGCACAGG
Source organism: Hyaena hyaena (assembly GCF_003009895.1). NCBI lineage: Eukaryota > Metazoa > Chordata > Mammalia > Carnivora > Hyaenidae > Hyaena > Hyaena hyaena. The sequence goes on from NW_024080877.1 coordinate 1,205,709, forward strand.
CATGAATCCTAGCCCTGACAGTTACTAACAGTAAGACTCATAGTTTTTTCATCCATAAAACAGAAACAATAATACCACATAGGTTGTTGTTACAAAGATTCAATGAAAACCCAAAACAGGAAGCAATTCAAATATCCAGATGCATGGATGTATTATATCAATTCACTAAAATACTATTCAGTAATAAAAAGGAATGGACTGATACATGTAACAAGGATGCATCATGCTGAGCAAAAGAATGCTGACACAAAAGACTATGTGAAATCCATTTAAATGAAATTCTAGAAAAGACAATACTATAATCTATAGAGAGAGAACAAATCAGTAATTGCTTAGCACTACTGGTGGAAAGGGACTAACTTGCAAAGGAACACAAGGGAACTTCCTGGGTGTTCGACATGTTACTTTATTTTGATTGTGGTGATATTTCCTTGTGTGTACGTGTTTGTCAAAACTCACCAAACTCGGGGGGCACCTGGGTGGCTCAGTCAGTTGGGCATCCGACTTTGGCTCAGGCCATGATCTCATGGTTCGTGGGTTCGAGCCCCGCGTCAGGCTCTGTGCTGATGGCTGGCTCAGAGCCTGAGGCCTGCTTCACACTCTGTGTCTCCCTCTCTCTCTGACCCTCCCTGCTCACCCTGTCTCTTTCTCTCTTGAAATTAATAAAAAAAAATTAAAAAAAAAACTCATTAAACTCTATGCTTTAAATGAGCACATTTTATTGTATGTAAATTATAACTCAAAAAAGTCAATTTTAAAAAGAATTAAATGAACCAACAGTATGTAAAGTTCTTAACATAGTGTCTGGGACACAAGAAGTAGTCAAAATATGGTAAGTACTGTATTATCAAAAAACATCAACTATCACTGTACAACACTCAAGGGGAGGTGGCAGAACCACCAATCACCTGATCATTCTGGTTTAGATTCTAAATAAACATAAGTTTACAGTATTTGACCTAAATCAAGTGTCAGGAGGAGCACTACAGAAACCAAGTTTAGGAGGATGCTTACTGGCAGACCTTAGGCACAAGACAATGAAATTAAGGAAAGGAAACAAAACAAGATGCCTACATGTCCAAAAGAGCTAAGAGAATTTCGTAATGCTACCAATGTCAAAGAATGTCTAGATTATCTCATCTAAGTATTATCCAAACAACTCAAAATTCAGTCAATGACTATATAAACAAGTCTAATAATAATCCAATAGACACAGTCTTTAATTTTACTGCGGGCGGGAGCGGGTATGGGAATGGAGGTTAAGATCCATGAAGGTGATTCAAGTGAAGTCAAGATTCTGCCAACCAAGCAGGAAAGGAGTCATATTGTGGACAGTTTAGAAATGCAAAGCAACAGTTATAAACCCACAAGCCAAGGTATTTTTGAGTTGTTGCTTTTTTACAAGTCTATATAATTTAAAAAATACTAACAAAAGTAATTAGAACATGTTGATAATGGAAGTTAAACTGAGATACAACTCAGGGGCACCTGGGTGGCTCAGTCGGTTAAGTGTCCACTCCTGATTTCAGCTCAGGTAATGATCTCATGTTTCAGGAGTTTAAGCCCCACCTGGGACTCAGGGCAGTCAGTGCAGAGCCTGCTTGAGATTCTGTCCCCCCCCTCTCTCAAAATAAACAAACATAAAAAAGAAAAACAACTCAAATGAAACACGAAACATTTATGAAACCGGTATTTTACCGCTGCTTAGAACTGTTTCTCAAGGCAGAACATTTTTTTAATTTTAAGTTTGTTTTAAGAGAGAGCGCTCATAAGTGAGAAAAGGACAGAGAGAAAGAGGGAGAGAATCTGTCAACGCAGAGCCCGACTCAGGGCTCGATCCCACAAACTGTGAGATCATGACCTGAGCGGAAATCAAGTCAGAGGCTTAAATGGCTGAGCCACTCAGGGGCCCAAAGCAGAATAGGTTTTTTTAAGTGAATAAATAATTCTTCTTCATAACAGAAGTCCTGTAAATAGGACCAGAAGAACTGAAATAAATGACTGTCACTCATGGAAGCACAAGTCTTACACGTTAATTTAAAGAAGAGAAAGAAACAACTGACACTCCAACTGTACATTCTGGGAAGCAAAAGCCAGTTATAAATCTTAACTGTCAGGGTTTGTTCAGTCTTGTTTTGATTTTAAGTACCTCCACTTGTAACATGAAAAAGGCAGAAAGGACCAAAGAGTCAGAAGTCCTGGGTTTCAACTCTAGTTCCATCATAAATTGGATTTCTTCTTCCCTAAAACTGGGCAACTGAAGCAGGCTACTGAAAACAGTCCAATATAATCTGATTTCCAATCTTTAGATTGAAAAATCGTAACTTTCACTGAAAAGGTTAATAGTGAAAGGACTAAATACTTGTTTTTCATACATCATTTAAAAAAATAAACTACAAGTTTTCTTCCTAAATTCAGGTAAAATACCAAGACAAAAATGGCAAACTAAGGACCTAAAGCTTAGAGTATACTGCTGCTCAGTTCACAATAAGTAACGTATCTTTCAGGTTAACTGCTCATTCTAGAATAAGTTTCCTGATTTTAGTTCTTCTCAAACCAAAATAACTGGATCCAAGTAATTACATCACCCCTGATACTTGAAGATTCATAAGCTACTTCTCCTTTTGGGTCAAATCCCATACAATAAAATCAACAAAAATTTAATGTTGTGGAATTCAAAGTTGTGTTTCTTGAAGTCCAATTCAATTCTTGTACATACTCTAACTTTACTTTAATTATCCTTCCCATGATAAATGGAGCTAAGTTGGAAATAAACTTTAAGAACAAAAAGAATATTCTCATATGAGTCAGATCTAAATCTACTGCCATGTTGGGTTTTCATCTTATTTTTTTGAAAAGCTGAATACTGAATGTTCATCCCGATACCGTTGCCATATTCATTTTCTACTACAAGTCAAAGACTTTCAAGTAATCAAAGACCAAAGAGAAACGTGATTAAATCACAGCAGAAAGTAGTAATAACAAGGTAATATAATGAGGTCAGAGCTGGAGCAGCCAATCAAAGGCATAAAAGCATTTCCTGCAATATTAATAGTCAAAAGAGAAAACCAATCACAGAAACCTCGAGCCTTCTTCTGACAGTCACAGAAGCAAGAGAACCAATCCACGCACACCCAGGGTTGACAATAAGGCGGGACCGCAGGTTCATTGAAGAAATTCTTGAGGGTGCAGTTACTATGAACTTCGCACGCAAGTTAAACACCGCTCCAGAATCATAAACACACAGTCAAGCCAGATAAAATTCAACAGTATGCAAAATCCCATCAGGGAGAAAAGCAGAATCTTTGCAGAGAGCGTTGTAGCATCAAAAATGCAACTGTCAATTTGGATGCATTAAATCCTAAACTTCTAAAAGACCCCTTCCCCGTGACAATTCCCGGGGACGCGGCGCAAGGACCGGGCAACGCCAGCGGCGCGTAGGTGAACATCCCGGTTTGCTTTCTAACGCTGCGTTGCCGAACCGGCGCCGTCCGGGCCAGACGGGCAGCGCCGTCCCTCTCGCCGCCGCGGAGCCTGCCGGCCAGCGGCTCTCTACCGCTACACCGCGTTGGGTAGTCGCGGCCCCCGCCCTCCCCCGCCGCAGTGCTGCACCGCCTCAGCCCGCTGCACCACGGCCGGCCGGGGAGCGAGGATTACCTTGCTAGGAGGATGGTGTTTGTTTTGAACGCGCTTTACTTTCCCTAAGTCATTTCAAAGAAAACGCAATGCAAAATCAAATTCGATAGTGGGAAAAGAAAACCTTTCCTAGCCAAAAAGATCCTTCGCCCATTAATGAACCCCGCGCCGGGGGAAGGTTCGGAGTGGAAGGTAAACAGAGGCCTTACGCCAAGTGCGGCCAGAACATCCCCTGCGCCATTCCCGGCCGCCGCTTACGGCAAGGCCCCCTTACGGCAGCGTAAGCGGCGCTGCGAGCTAATCACAACACTGGGACGCAACAACATGGCGGCCGCGGGCGGGCGCTGCGCCGGCCGAGAGGGTTTACGCTACTCCGCCGGCGTAGGGTCCCATGCGTTGGAGCGGCAGCGGCGCCCTCCAGCGAGCGTAAAGCGCTCTGTGAATGGCGAGGCCCGACTGACAAAGGGGAGGGGGAGGAGAGAAGGGGGGGGTAATAAACACTCGAGTCCCTACCGATTCCTCCTCCTTCTCCATCCCGGTGGGCATCTGGGGCACGGCCCGGTTGATGGAGACGCAGTCGTTGAGATCAGGCATGTCCTTGCCGCGGTAGATAGGCAGCGGTTTGGCGGCGTCCAGCGCCCGCGCTCGGAAGGAGAGTTTACTCATTGTCTCCCCGCCTTACAGGAACAGCCCGGGCGGCGGCGGCGGGGCGGGCGGGGAGGGGGGGAGGACTCCCGCCGCCTCCTCCACCTCCTTCCTCAGTGCAGCGCGGCCGGCCCGCTCCTCCTCCTCCTCCTCACTGCCCCCGGCCACAGCATGGGCGCCCACCCCGCCCGAAAACAGCCCCCCGCCGCCCGCGGCCGCTTCCACACACTAGATCCGCCGCTCGCCCGCCCGATCCGCTCCCTGCGCCATGGCCAACATGGCGGACATTACCACAGCGGCGGCGAGCGATCCCGGCAGCCCGCGCGAGAGCGCGCCCCCGCCGCGGGGACGCGCCTCGCCCTCTCCCTCCCTCCCTCCTTCCTCTCCCTTCCCCTCCCTCGCCTGCCCACCCACTCTCTCCGCGGCGCTGCCGGCCCGCGGGAGCGTGCTCAGCCTCGGGCCGCTCAGGGGAGAGGGGGCGGCGGCGGCGGCGGCCCTCCGCCCGCCGGCCCGCGTCTCGCCGTGTGGCAGGTGCCAGGTGCGCAAATTACCCCGCGCCCCCGAGCGTGCGCCTCTGCCTCCGCGGCCCCGACACCCCGCTCGCAGAGTGCCCCGAGGGAAAGCGCCGGGCAAAACACGGCCGCGCCGAGCAGCGCGTGTCTGCAGAAGTCCGTGAGCGGGAAAGCGAAATGTCAACCGGTGCGCAACGGCCGCCAGCGAGCCTGTATTTAGCGCTGTGTCCCTGGCGCCCCGAACGCCAGCTAATTCGCACGTCCCGGTGAGGTGCGAAAGGTCCGTTCCGTCTGCCCACTCAGAGCGGCGCAGATCTGCGGAGTCCGCCCGCCCCGAAAACGGCGTAGCACCCCAGCCCTGCCCCGGCATCCTCTCCTCAGTACCTGCCCCTAAGAGCTCTCCGCGGTAATACATCCTCGCTCATCCCTCGCAGGGAGGATGCTCGTGGCCGCAGTGAGGGTTAATGTTTGAGGCTGCCAAGTGCAACAAGTGCCCTTGAACCTGTCACCCAAGCTTTAATTAGAGTTGTTTCGGGGATGGTAGATATTTCTCTGAGGTCGAAAACAGAGTTCTTAAGAGTTAAGCTTATAAAAGTTAACCAAGGCAGCACACATTTCCAAAGTGGCAGATGTGAAATGCTGGGTATTACGGAAGACGCAAAGAAGTTTGAAATAAAGTTCCAACCCTCGGAGACCTTTCACGTTAATGGGATGACAGGATGGTTGGAAAGAGGAGGAACAGTAAGAGACGTAAATGGTTAAAGAACTGGCCGAAGGGTAATATAAATGATAGGAAAAAATATAAAAGCGTAAATACTTTACACGGGAGATGACACAAGGCAGTGGGACATGATCTGTTACCAAGTGAGTTGCACAGGCAACAAATGCCATAAGCGAGCAGAGAAAGGAGACTGTACTTTAGCTTGAACTGGTTAGAGAATGTTCTAAAGAAGAGGGGAAATGAAGCTGACACACATTAAGTACCAAGGCTATTGTTGACATCAATCTTGGTTAGCCAAGAGTTTCTTGGTTAGTCCTTAAGCATTACAGCTTTCTTACCAAATCACTAGAAGACTGTAACACATTTTACCATTTTCTAATAACTGATAAATATTCTGTCTCGCTCAGAGAAAAGCAGGTGGTTAGCTGAAGACTAAAAGTAAAAAAAAATTAATTTTTACAGTCATTTCTAGATGACATCAAAACTCTCCATTTCCCCCATCATCTGCTTGTTTCCCTCTTCCTTTTTCCTCTTCTTCCTCTTCTCCTTCCTCTCCACACCCTCCTTTGGGGCAAAATGGTAGATATGGACTTCATGGCACAGTCTAAAGAGTCTAACACATTTGACCCAGCAAGTCTTCAAGCATTATTTAGCAAAGGTTAAGTGCTTTCCATCTACTTTGTTGTTGGAAACAGTGGAGATGTTGTGACTCGCTCCTTGTAAGCAGTACCTTTCTCAAGCTTATGGGCATGTCCTGCTCGAGGTATTACCCTCTAGAGCAGTTCCAGTTCTCTCAAAGAACCCGATCTTATTGGTAAGGGCCAACACTGGATTCAAGTGTGAACGGGGGCAGAGGGAGCCATGGTTGAAGAAAGGAGTCAACCAGGGCTTTTACCTGGGTGCCTAGCACTTCTCAGATTCAGAAAAGATCATTTTTTCCCTATATATCGTTACTCTCTTCTTTTATAAATGTTTATTTATTTGGGGAGAGAAAAAGACTATGAGCAGGGAAGGACCAAGGTTTTTTGAGTTTCTTTTTTTACCAGTCTGTATAATTAAAAAAATACTTAGAAAAATAACTAACTGGAACATGTTGTTTATAATGGAAGTTGTACTACAACTCAAATGAAACACAAAACATTTATGAAATTTATATTATACTTCTGCTTGGAACTGTTTATCAAGGCAGAACATTTTTAAATATTCTTTTTAGTTCATATTTATTTTGAGAGCGAGCACACATGTGAAGAAAGGACAGAGAGAGAGGGAGAGAGAGAATCCCAAACAGGCTATATGCTGTCAGTGCTATCTGACATGGGGCTCCCTCCCGTGAACCGTGAGATTATGAACTGAGCCAAAATTAAGAGTCAGAGGCTTAACCAACTGAGCCACTCAGGTGCCCCATTACTCTCTTTCAAGAAAGGAAATATCGAGTACCTATACCATATGAGGCACTTCAGTAGTACTTTACGTATATTATCTCAGTTAATTGAATTCCACTTTGTTCTCCTTATAACCCTATGAAGAAATGTTATAATTTTACTAATAAGGAAACAGGCTCAGACAGATAATTTGCTGTGTTTTAACACTAATAATTCACAGAACTGGATTCATATCCAGCCTGACTCATTCAGCCTGACTCCAAAACTCTTGTTTCCTCATCAGTGCCACCCTGCTATCCAAGTTCTTCAGTTTACTGATCATTCAACATTCTAAAGTTGCTCTTTCAAATTACTGAGACCTCCCAACCAGTGTCTAATACAGTTATAACCCAAAGCCTAAAGAGGCAGTAGCCTTGAGGAGGGCAGAAACAACATCTGCCCTGCTAATCACTATATCCCAGTTCTGTGCCTCACATGTAACAGGTTCCTAATATGTATGTGTTGACTGATATTCCCTGAAGAAACTTAGTGATACTGACCCCGATCCATTCCGGCTTGGAGTTCACATACCCTATTGGCCTGTCACTTGACCTTGCCATTGCTGACAATATTTGCTCTTATTATGGCCCACCCTGAATTTTAGGACCAATTAAAACAGTTCAAAGAAACTCTTTGGAAACCTGAAATTCTATTACAGTAACAGGTTTTTGCTATAGTAGTTACTGTTTTATTCTTCCTTTTCATTGTCCATGTAACAGATTTCTTCCCCAAATCTCCACTTCCCTCTTGCCCTACTGTAGGCAATTATGGATTATAGAGCTGGTAACAAAATAGTCTGAGGTTGATAACACAATATTCTTTTCGAGTGAGACGCAGCTTGTGTATTCTCGGCTTCCACTTCAGTGCCCAAATCAGAACGCCTCTGTCTCACATTTGGAAAGTAGCTCTTATTTGTATGCAAATATTATTTTTCATAAAGTTTATTTCTAATCTCTTTGTTAAATGCCTATATGCTCGTTAGGGCTAAAAACAGAAAATATCTTTTCAACTTTTGAGGTAGATCCTGTTGTAAAATTTTTTATCAAAACTTGTTTCAAATAATTGTGCAGTCTAAGAGCCTATTTTAATTTCCACATACGATGCACTGAGTAGTTATTCTCTGATCAGTCCACTTCAAATATGCTTTGGACCAATTCCAAATGGCATGCATCTGGCAAGCAAGTGTAACATATAAACACCCAAGAATTAGAATTAGTTTTAAAACTACTGTCTAAATGTAGTCTAGATTAGAATAAAGGTCAAATAACTATTAAGTATTGGGATTATATTCCAATTTCCATTTCCCTGTACTGCAATCAGGGCAGGCAGCTTCCAGATAATGAACAAATTACTTTTTGAAAGAAATCTTAAAACTAGTAAACACAGTTGCTATTCAACTATTTCAGAGTTTTGTAAATGTCACGTTCTTTCTAATTGGCTCCCTATTTCAGCAAACCCGATTGAAAGTTAATTGGGTTGGTATGTGAACTGCATCCCTCCCCTCCGTTTATGTTCCAGGAATGAGCCCAGTACCAATAAAGCTTCGTTGTTTTCCATATGTACGCTGAATGTGGGGTCTGCACTCATTACAATCAACTGGAATCAGCGACTTTCACTGAATCTTTGAGACCTAGGGATGGAGACTGCGCTCAGAGGTGACATGCCAAATATCTACTTCCACCTTTATATTCGCCACAGTGGGAAAACAAATAAAAATTTGTGCCTGTAGCTCAGTCACTTAGTGACATCGCTCCTCTCAGACCTGGTTGGAATCACAGGGTGCCACCTTGTGTATAAGCTGATGATTTACTTCCCAGTTCCACAAAGGATCCAGATAGACTCAAAAATAATCAGTGCAAAAGCTCTATATTTTGTTAGTCGAGGAAGAATGAGACAGTTATAATTAAAGGAAACAGATTTGAAAACACACAACTGCAGAGGGTCCATGACACTGCGTTTTGAATCACACTGACTGACAGTCTGTCTCATTTGTTGCCCCACCCTGACCAGAAAACACACTCAATGCCCCATGCACGGAATAGATTGCTGCCCTTTATTCGAGCTCTTTGATGGGGATACCAGAAATTAGTAACGTTCTTGTGACAAATCTCATAAATCCACTAGGACAACTATTTGTGTTCAAACACCAAGCAAGCTCCATAGATTTAATTTCAGGACTTTTGGTTTCTGAGAGGAACTAGGTTCCATCACTGTGATGAATATGACCCTCCTTAGTTTTTTAAAAGTGCTGAGTTTGAAACAGGGAAACACAATTGATGGAGCAAGGCCATGGGTGGTAAAATAGGATCCTTTCCAATTCAGCTACCTTGCCCTCGAGAAATTCCACGCTTCTCTAAATTCAGCACAGCTGCCATTCAGCTGAAACCACCATTACATTTATGGAACTGGCTGGACCTTTCCTGTTATTTTCAGGGAGCAGTGCAAGAGCCTGGGGCTTTGGGGCTACAGGTGCACATCTCCTATCTGTTTCGGTCTCCGGTAACGTCTGTTCCTCTCAGTTGCCTTCCCTGGCCTCTTCTATCAGCACATTTAGTCTCACTGGTGTGCTGGCCATCTGAGACAACTGAAGCGGACCCAGAGCACCAAGCTAGCCGGGGTCCAAAGTGTTCGCTGGGAGAAGTTCATTGTCAGGAACCTTGGCTTGCTAATGTAAATGTGGGTTCCCTCACCTACGTTTTTAATCTCTCCTACCACCAAAGGACTAATGTTTATAAACAATGATTTGTGAACGGAATAGGCAGTTGGAATCCTGAGTTAAAGAAAATTAGGAAATTGAGTTAGTCACAGCCACGCCTTATTGATCTTATCTTTGTTGCTCCCAAGAACGAAGTGGCTTGTTTCCTAAGAAAAGGTTCTGGTATTAGCATATTGAGAGGCCCTAAACAAAAGCTTTTGGTACAAGCATACTGAGAGCCCCCTAAGCTCCAGAGTGACTTGTTAGGAGCCACAAAGGAAAGCAATTTTCTGTCTCCAAGTTAAAAAACAGGTCTGCTGGTTTTTCATCAGCTATGAAAGGTGATTTGGGCAGAGAAAGAAACAGAAACCATTGAACTAAAATACACTAATTACCTAGATATTTACTGGTTCACCCACACCCTTCACCTTATTTTAGGAGGGATTTCAGATGGCTTTTGAGAGTATCTAAAATGTGTGAGGATAGCATTTGGGCTCTAAATTTCCTGATAACATGAAGTTTCCTAGTCATGTGAAAGTAGGAAATCTTGACAGCTTCACAGTTCACAGTGTCCGTTATATAAAATGATTGCTCAGGAGCTTTATGCTTGTTTCTGGTCCTAATCAGAATATCCAAGAGCTCATAAATAGAGCAACTAAGTGGTATGACAGACCCCTCAACAGTATCCTTACGGAAGACACAAAAGAGGCATCCCAGGGCTGTTTCTTACAGTGATTCCCCCTATGAGCTAATTGCATCATGGCAATCCGGCACAATTCTGCAGGGATTAGGATGTCCGATGCCAAGAGCCCCACCCCATGCAGGTCTGGGAGTATGAATGGACTCCATGATCGCCCATGCGGATCTGAGAGTGCAAATGAATTCCATGGCCTCCAAGCAATCCTCCCTGAACAGTGTCTTCTCTCCACTGTCTCCTGATAAAGCTCAAAATTGTGCTCTGTTACAATTGCCTAAAGCGTGGCCCTTCTAAGTGCCCAATTAAGGGTGACTTATGCTTTAAGTGACCGTGTTGTGCAGTATAAAGTTAATGTCCTTTTCTGGAAAGAAAGAGGCTTACCCAAGGACCAGTGGCTGATAAGAAAGTTGTCCCTTCTACTCTTTCAGTGAGCTAGGGGTGTATCCACTGGCAGGGCCAAGAGGCAATTTTGCCTTTGCATAAACAAGGTGTGCATTACCATCTCAGGTTAGATGGTATGGTTGGTGGGACACAGAGACACGGTGTTTTTGCACACTATACCCACATGAAGGCTGTCCTCTAGTGGGTGGCAATAGCTATTGTTTGCCAGTTTTGTTTCCTAGCTCTGATTCTGCTTCCAGTGCTTACATTGTTGTGCCTTTACTTAGAAAGCAGCCCCATCTCTGCTATTCACCATAGGCAGTGTTTATAGCCAAAGCTAGTTTTGAAGGAAACTGAGCTTAAGAGTATCCTCTTTGAAAGGAAGGCATCAGCTCCTCAACTCAACGCCATACAGGGGATACTTTTGTACTAAGTCCCTCATCTTCCACACTTGCCCACTCCAGCAATTCTTCTGGGCTTTCCCCTGGCTAGGACACCGGCTAATGCCTACAGAATGCCCACACCTGCCATTTTAGGTTAACTTAGGGACTCCAGAAGTAGACGTTGGTTTGAAGGCCTCACATTGATGCCTTTCACTCAGCTTGGGGGCAACTATACCTTAGTCTGGGGCTTGCTATGTGAAGGCTCCGCTGACTGTCTTGGTCCTTTCTCCTACTACCTCTCTATTTCATTGGGATAAAATAGCCTAAATAGTATGTTTCAACCCATGTATGCAATAGCTCTAGGTATTTAAAATGTGCCAGAGTGGCTTGCCAAAGGAAACAACATGTGAAACCTAGTTTAAGCATAGAGATGAGTCTGGAATGTTCTACCAAAATATTCCCTCTAAGTGAAGGAAATGAGATTGCAGTGAAAGGAATGGTACTAAGGAGAAATTCTTACTTCTTACTTCATAAAGCCCCTCTGTAGGGTTAAATAATAATAATTTTACATAGATGGTTTTAAAAAATCATTTAAAGAATTAAAGTCAGATAATGGAGCATACTTGGGCTTCGGAGAGAGACAAAGCTTGTCTCTAGTATTCTTTGACCCTTACTATATTGATTAACCTCTGTGACTTTATTTGCAAGCTGGATATGATGTGCCTGTCTCATAGGCTCCTGACGAGAGTTAAATGAGATAACAGGATACAAATTGGCTAATACAGTGCCTGACAAATAGTAGAGGCCTAATCAAATCTAAAACTACTGTTTTTTCTCCCTTCCCTCTGCCCTTTTATTTACATGACTTGAGATGATTCTGATTAGAGCTATAGCACATATAAGACAAAACCTTGAGTTGCTGCTCTGGTTTATGGTTTATTTTGACCTCTTTAATTTAGAACTAAACTAAACAGAGCATTCCTCCCAGGCCCACCCCCAATAACACCTCATTCCCTGGCCCTCTTTGGTTTCAGGAATGGAATGGAACTCTTATTCAAATCATCATAGCTGGAAGGCCTTTCCCATGAGATAACATTAGGTCCTTCAAAAAGAGATCTTTATTAAGAATAGACACATTTATATATAAATACCTAATCTGACTCTCTGAAAAGCCCAATTTATTTTCCATTTTCTAAAAGTTCTCTTCAATAATTATGATAAGATGAATCACATGACCTTAAGACCCAGATTTGAGGGGAAGGATCTGCTTTTCTTCTTATTTCTGCCCACCTCTCATTCTCCCTCCTTCTGTCCCTTGCTTCCATTCTCTTCTTATTTTAGGACATTCTAAAGCTAATTTTTAGAAGTTAAAGTTTCTATCTGAACAGCAACATAATTAGCTCCTGTTCAAAATTATAAAGAAATGGGCTACTTACCTATGGAAAATCCCATCATGATACATGAGCTAGCTTGTCTCTGAGTTTACGTTCATCTGTAAAATAATGCTACCATGTTCACAAGTGAGATCACAAAGGATATTAGCAAGAGTCATAATATAACATAGTAGGAGGCCTTCCAAAAAATTTTACAAGTGATGTTTGAAAATAATGTTTGTCTGATTGTTTCCAACAAATCTGTCGGAACATATCCACCCTAAAGTGTGCCTTCACTTTGTAGAGAGCAAGACGTCTCTTAAAGTCAAACCCAGTGACTAAAGTGAGCGAACCATTTGAGGGTTTTGTTTGTTTGTTTGTTGGTTTGGTTTGGTTTGGGGATTTTTTTTTTTTAAATATATATTTTTGTTTGTTTGTTTGTTTTATTTATTTCTAGGAGAGAGAGAGAGACAGCGTGAACAGGGGAGGGTCAGAGAGAGAGGGAGTCACAGACTGAAACGGGCTCCAGGCTCCGAGCTGGCAGTCAGCACAGAGCCCGACGCGGGGCTCAAACCCACGAACCGCGAGATCATGACCTAAGCGAAAGTCGGACGCTTAACCGACTAAGCCACCCAGGCGCCCCTGGTTTGGGGATTTTTGATCACAGAGGAAGAAAGTAGTGATCCTGGTGTACCTAGGTGATTCGTAAACTACTTCTGTGGGCTTTTCCAAAAAAAGAGTTCCACAAATACTGTAAGCTTATCTAAGTCTCCACCTTGGAGGATCACACTGACCTGGGTGTTTGTACGTTGATGTGCATAGTAAGCCAGGCCCGTCGCCTACTGACCTTTCTCCTCTTTATTATCCATGGATATAATTTAATTTAGAGGAAAATATTGGAGTACAAGACTGGTAGCCTTGGTTTTACCAAACTTTCCTGATTCTCGAGATATGAGAAAATTCTCCAGATAAGAATTGAGCCACAAAAGAGCAAATGTCCTTCTCAGTGCTCTGTTGCCTGACAAGATATTTAGTCTTTATTAACTTCACAACTTTACAAACAGCTTTACAGACATAGAATTTGAAAAATATAGAGGCCCCTGGGCGGCGCAGTTGGTTAAACGTCTGACTTTGGCTCAGGTCATGATCTCGCAGTTGGTGGGTTTGAGCCCTGCATGGGGCTCTGTGCTGGCAGCTCAGAGCCTGGAGCCTTTTTCAGATTCTGTGTCTCCCTCTCTCTCTGCCCCTCCCCTGCTCATGCTCTGTCTCTCTCTGCCTCAAAAATAAATAAACTATAAAAAATGTTTTAAGAAAAGAAAAATATAAAGAGTATACAAGCCTGATTTTCCTTGTTAAATTTTATATAGCCTTTAGTCTATACAAATTTTATCACTTTTAGAGTTACCTTGTCCTAATTGGAAATAATATGAAATAGTAAGAAAAGAGGGAATAGCCATCAATATTTAGAGTTGAGAATGTCAATTTCATTTCCATCCGCAAACTAAAGATGTGTTTCCCACCCTAAAAGTTGAGGCTTGCTCTCAATAGTACAGCTAAATACCCAGAGCAGGCACAATTATTGACTTCTGTGCCCTGTTGCCTGATCTATAGCAATAAATTCCCAGGGTGGCCGCGCAATTACACACAATGTGATCACTACCACAGCAGGCCCAGCTACATATGGATACACAACATGATCACTTACCCAGTAGGCACCATTCAGTATGGTTAGACAACATGATCACTACATAGCAGGACCTTTTCAATATGGATTCCCAACATGGCTATGACTAATGCACCAAGCTAATTTGCATGTATCCAAATTACTTCCACTATCCCTGCAGAAATAGTTTGATGGGGGTTATGTCATGTAATACCTAACTCCACATGTATACTCAAGTACAGACACCCTACGCAAGGTTGTTTAGCACAGCAGTGTCTGCTATACAGAGATTTGACCGTGGACCCAGTGGAAATAGATTTGGCCCTGCAGACAACACATGAGAGGACTTTCCAATGGGACTGCTAAGATGGTGGGCAATATTCTGACTTTAGCCAAGTGTCAATAAGCAAAGGCTTGATGATGAACCAAAGATCTATAATTTAGGGAACGTCATGACAAATGGCCTGAGGGAAAAAGCAAGGAGCACACTGTCTTATGTGGAGTGTGGATTTTCCTGCACCCACACCACCGCTACCTCTGGCAGAAGAGGATCACTTTGACATTATCCTGCTGCTTTTGTTAAAGCACATCCTTTTGAAGGAACGTGCTGTGTCTCTGAGCCGCTTCGACATACGTGAAAACACACCGACTTCTTTGTGTAAATTAATGTTATCAACAGTTGTGCAGAACAAAAAAAGAAAAGCTTTTCAGGCAAATAAGTGGAATGCTTCATTTTTGAAAGCTTTAAAGAAGTAAATGCATTTGCAAATTTGAAATCAAAATAACAAAATTTGAAATCAAATCAACAAAAAGACAAGTAATTATTTTATCAAAAAGCTTTTCACTTACTTTTAAATGATGCTACTCCCAAAGATTCCAATTTGGCTGATCTGGAATGTGGCCCAGAAATCTACATTTCTCGAATATGCCAGGTGATTCTGCCTCAGAGTATTTTATATAGCTTCAACTTATTGCTTCTCTTTCCTTCCCCATTGCTTCTCTCATTTTCCTTTTCCTTCTGCTGTCCTTAGGTCTCTTCCCCCATTTGTTTGTCTTCCTTCTTGCCCTTTCTCTATCCTCTGCCCTTAATTTTTTTCTTTTTTTCCCTCTAGGTGTAGACAGGGTTGGAGAGGTTAGTTGGAGGGTCATGAGGAAAAGAGAAGAAAGAAAATCCTGCCAATTTCGTAAGCCTCAAGCCATGTTCCAAATTGCTATAATGTACCACTGTTCTCCATGTGCCCCTTTAATTGTAGCACAGAGATCATGCCACCTACTTTTCTACAGTCATGCTTAATAGAGAGAGGTCACCAGCACCCAAGAGAAGATAGGCAGAGATCTTGGGCTGAGCCTGCAATTGTCCAAGTTCGGGTCTACCTACTAGATGATGCTGCATTTAAAATACTTACAGCAAACCTGGGATTGGAGCAACCACTGTCTGAATTTGCCACCAATGGCCTTTGTATATGAGGCTCCCGTATTTGTGGTCTTGCCTTTCCTCCGTCCTCCACCCCCTTTCTCCACCTATTTACCAGTTGTCTGGTTTTATTTATTTCTGCCATGGACTTTTATTGAACACGAGTGAAGCAGTATCATTTGAAAAGCCCCAATCTAGCACACAGGAAGCTGGTACCCACATCTGGCCCTGGCATTAACTAACCTGTGACCTTGGACAAGTCGTGCATCATCTCCAGTCTCATTGTCCTTGCTGTAAAATGACTGTATACCCGTAATGTCCATTCAGTTCTAAAACTATACAGAATAAAAAGAAGTATGATTCCTCTTCTATGATGCTGCAAGATAAATAAGGCTAGGTGTAAATTATGACAATGTTTGCAGCAATCAGAAGAAGTGGGTATTTTGTCCTTAAAAAGAAATTAAAACTAACGTGCTGTATCTTATCTAGAGTCAAACTAACATGGCTATCAATTTCCTACTGTTTTTGTTAGAGTAAAATCAAAGATAGTCTACATGGTAAAATATAAACTTCAAAAGAGGTTAATGTATTCAATTAAACTACTGGCTTCTTAAATTTCCTTATTATTAATGATATATTTTTTATCATGGTTATCTTTTAAAATAACAGCTACAAAACTTTTTAAAATTAAACAATTTGAATGGATTAAAACAGTGAGTTTATTATTACCACAACCCATATTTAGAGAAGTTTCCATTTTTTCTCAACACTTATAAAAAAGATAAGATTGTAAGACAGAACTAACTCATATGGGTTCTTAGGATAGAAATCTGTCTTCTCAGATGGAAAGTATCAGCCTTTATGGTAATATTGCCCAGAAGAAGTGATGGGGAGTGACAGGGAGGGAGGAGGGAGAGGGAGGACTAACACTTATGGAACATATAATTTCCCAGCTATTATACTAGACACTTTAGGTTCGTTTACTATATAACTTTGAATCCCATCTATGCCTAACCTAGGAGCTGAGCATGGAAGGGTGAGCAAGAAAGACATAGCCATTGTCCCCATTTAATTCCATAACAATCTTTAAAAGTCCATATTATTGGGGTGCTGGCTGGCTGGCTCAGTCGTTTAAGCATCTAACTCTTGATTTCAGTTCAGGTCATGGTCTCATGGTTTGTGAGATCCAGCAGAGAGCCTTCTTGGGATTCTCTCTCTCCCTCTCTTTTTGCCTCTCCCCCACCTCTCTCTCACCCTCAAAATAAATAAACATTTTTTTAAGAAGTCCATACTAAATAATTTTTTAAAGTCTGCATTAAATAAAAGTCCATATTATTGACCCATGTTCTTTGCACTGCTCGTCTTACATTTTATTCTAAGTCCCAAAGCTTAAAATGTTCCCTCCTGTCCCTTACAGGGCATAAATATACTTTTCCTTTTCTATCCTATACCTAGCATTGATAATAAATTAAGTGCTATTGAGTAGAGAGCTATTCAGCATCTGTAAAGCATGTATTACTTCCTTTTATTCATTTAATCACATTAATAAGAACATTAGCATCCAACTTTTACCATCTATCCAGACAGAGAAGTCCATTAAAAAATTAACAACAGCCTCAAATTTCCTTGGATTTCATAGAGTTCTGTATTTTTTGTTTTGATTTTTAATTTTTAATTGTATGATACACATAAAATTTATCATCTTAACCATTTTTAATTGTTTGGTATAATCACATTGCTGTCCAACTGGTCTTCAGAGCTTTTTCATCTCATACAACTGGTTCACCATATATCTTGACCCAACTTGAATGCTCTATGCCTGGTTGACTTTATCTAAGTAATTGGGTGACCCTTCCATAAAAAATTAAACAGAAGGTACACTGACTGGGGATCTTTGACCTTTTCTAGAATATGTTTCTATTCTCAGCTCTGGAATAAAGCAGGGATTTGGGGGAGGGAGGAAAGTACTAGAAAAAATTTCTTTTCCAAAGACCATATCCTTGGGATTTTCACTTTTTTCACTTCATTTATTCATTCAAATATTCAGTAATGCAAACTCTGCTGTCTACTTTCTTACTAAATAAGTCCTTCTACTAAGTGGAAAGGCTATGATATTTCAACGATAAGACAGTATCTGCCCCAGGTGCCTACTGCCTGGTAGAGGAGACAAGACCTGTACACACTTAACCACGGTGAAACACAGGAAGTGGTAGGTATCTTACAGAAACCCTATAAAAAGTCTATGGGAAGAGCAACCATGGAGAGATTACTTCTGGCTGATTGGCTGGGCAATATGAGGGAGAAGGGTTAAGGGGAAATATTACCTGAGCTTCTAAAAATATGTGAACAGGTGGAAATAGGGCAAGAAGTAAATTCTTGGCAGAAAGAAATGTGTGGCAGAGACATGAAGGAGGAAAGCATAGGATGCATTCCGAGATCAGGAACCTGACGAATGAAGCATGGTGAGTGAAAAGATCTAGGAAACATCAGCTAATTTTTCAATCTTGGTCCTGCCTATTAATGGCTATTTGGTCAATGTACTCAGTTTCTCTCATCCTCAATTTTTGTTCTTGTAGATGGCAAAGTATCTACTTGCCAACCCTACAAGGTTAATGTGAATATAATATAGCAAAATGTGTGAAAATGATATATAAATGACAAAAATCTATACAAATATAAGGAGTTTTTACTGGTAGGTTGGGATCCAAGAGGGAAGGCTTAGGGGTTTGCACGAGCCACACCCAGAAGTTCTCTACCATGAATGAGCTCCCCTTGTTTCCTAGGGAAAGTCTAGTTATCTCTTTTACACAGTGGAATATAATCTGGTACACCAGCTCTATATACACATTTGATAACTGGTGTAGGTCTCACACCTGTAACTCTTGTTATTAAATCAACTTGCCATAGGATCAAAGTTTTAAGTACAGCCTTCCCAGTTTCCCTGTTTTCCTCTTCAATAAGCTGACAGGCTTCTCCTTTTGCCTGAATGTTGGAGTCGCCATTTTGGATTTCTTGTTCCCATAACCACAACCTCTCAGGCACCCACTAGGTCATTCCTCCCCTCACTGGATTCCTGGAGAATAGGACTCAATCCTGGTCTAGGGCACAGAGTCCACTATTCACCTTACCCTGAAAGGAATTCTTGCCTCACACAGCAGAAAACAACCTAAATTAATTAAGGGTGAAGATATTTGTATGTCACAAGATATCGAAGGATCTGCAGTAGAAGTTTAATTGTCATTGACTCTAACTTTTGGTTGGTTTTTATTTTATGTTTAACTGTTTGGTTGTCTTTCACAATGGATTATTTGCAAAATTAAAACCATTCAAAGTAAAGATAAAGTGAATTCCTTGTGCATGCAGGCCTCTTCATTCCCATGGCTCACTCAGGGGATGCTCTCAGTTGTGGCACCATTTCTCCATGACCAGAGGCTTTTCCCTGGACTCTTACTGGTATCCTAATTCCAGTGGTCCTCCTAACCAGACACTCTTGCCCAGCCTTGCCTTGTTCCCCTCCAGTCTCCACAGTGTTTCCAGAATGGTCATTCTGAACATCCAAATGCATTTGCGCATTTCCTTTGCTTCCTTAGCATGATACACAGCCTTCCATGACCTCACTCTCTGTCACCCCTCCCCACCCCTCACTCTCCCAATGTCCACATCCTTTCTGTCATACCATACACCTGCTGTACCTCAAGAGGGCCATACTCTTTTACAATTTGCTTCTTCACTTACTATTCCTTGGAGTTTCTGCTTCATATTCTTATATTCTACCCTGACGGCTCATATCTATCCATCCCTTCTCTGTGAAGACACCCTGATGGGAGGAGACCTCCTATCCTCCCCTGACCTCCAGCATCATTGAATCAGGCCTTCTTTCAGTACTTCATGCAAAATTAACTTTACTGGGACATCATTCATATAATATTTTCACTGTTTCACTGTTTGCTCATCTGTCACCTCAATTCTATTTTTTCAAGCCCAGATATCTGGGGCAGTTGAGCCCAATAAATAGTTGCTAAATGAATAATGTACCCACGGGCCTGGACTTCAGAAAGTACTCTACAAATCTTGGATTCCTTTCACTCTTTTTCTTAACCCCCGTTTAAATTAGTTCCTAAAAATTACAATTTCCATTTCAGCCCAACCCAGGTCAACATATGGAGATTCCAATGACAAATGTCCACTTTTGGAAGTCATATTACTAGTCATGATGAAGAGGTCATTTTCTATTTTCAAGCGGTTTAGAGTAAAAAAAAAAAAAATTGTCAAATCCATTGGTTGTATTTCACTCTCTTGCCTGAATCAGGTTTTCAGTTACACATACACTTTAGAGAAAAATAGTTTTGTCATATTCTTTCCTACCCCTGCTTTATAAAAGAGAATCTTAACCAACAGAAGCAAAGAGAGAAAATAAAAATAGAGGTGATATCCCAACCAATTTGAACTGGAAATTCACTTCAGTATTGGATGACTTTTCTGTGCCAAGCTAGGTTTGAGATAGGTCTTTGAATATATTCTTCTCTCCAGCTTACATTTATTTAGTTCATGCTTCTCAACATTGCTACCATTGGAAGTTTGGACCAGAAAAGTCTTTGTTTTGAGAGTTTTCCAGTGCATCTTTGGATATTTAGTAGCATCTCTTGCCTCTACCCACTAGATGCCAGCAGTACCCCTACCCCGGTTGTGAGAACCAAAAATGTCTCCAGGTATCGCCAGATGTCCCCTAGGGGGCAAAATGAGCCCTACTCGAGACTCACTGACACAACTGATTCCTGCTTATCCTTCATATTTTAGCTAATGTGTCTCCACCTCTAGGATGCCTTCCTTGGGCCTCCAAGTGGCTTAAGTGACCCATTACATATTAAGATATTGTACACCGTTCCTTCGCAGTACACATCAAGATTTGCAATTAAGCTTTTTTAAGTATGCTTACTTGCTTATTATTTTCCTATTAAGCTATACGGTCCATGAAAATGGAAACCAGGTCTGTTTTGCTCACTGTTGTACACTATCTGGTTCATACTAGGCATCCACAAACAAGTGGTTTGTAAAAAAGAGAATGGAGATGCAGAGGATTGAAGATGTACTCTCTGCCCTCAAGAACAAAATTCAAAAAAATTCAGAGAAAATACAGGTGTGAACCATTGGCTAGAAGTACCTAAGTAGCAATCCAATTCAAGTGTATGAAAGCTTTTAAATAATATTCTTTCTGTATAACTGAAAGACAGTGGAGAGTAGCTATGAAAGTATGTGGCAGGAAAGTCTCTGATGAGACACTGTGGGGGATTGAAGGGTGGGCACAGACAGGCATTGGGTCATCTGCAAGTATTGTGCCATGGAGCTAACGCGCAGAAGGGGACTGAGCCTCGTGTAATGGACTACAGGAAGGACTTCACACTCACATGTTCAGACAGCAGGCCTCCACCTGCATGAAAAGCAACAGCAGCAGCGATAGCCCTTAAGGAAACCCAGGGCAGGGAGAAGCTTGGGGAGCATGCGTACAATCATCACTTTCCCTTCTGATACATTCTGTATCCATGGCTAAATGAAAAACAGTAATCGTTTTTTATTCTTTCCTTTAATGTATGAATAACAGACCACTGTCCTTCATAAAGATGTAAGCAAAATAAATACTAAACTATATCCTCTTTTTTTTAAACATCTTCAATGTTCTCACAACGACAGTTGTTTTTTTTTTAATGCTTTAATGCTTATTTATTTTTGAACATGAGTGAGAGAGGGGCAGAATCTGAAGCAGGATCCAGGCTCTGAGCTGTTAGCACAGAGCCCGAGGCAGGGCTCGAACCCACGAACTGCGAGATCATAACCTGAGCTGAAGTCAGATGCTTAACCTAAGACTGAGCCACCCAGGCACCCCTAAACAATATCCTCTTATCTATCTGCTGTCAGCACCTTTTCCAAATAAGGGGTCTTAAACTGTTCTCATCTTTTTATTGCACTAAACTTTTTCCTTTGATTGGCTTGTTGTCTGTTTATTAGAGGGGTATTAGAAGCAGGGTCTTGACAGGAAAAAGATGGATTTGATAAAGAATTGTTTACAGGTCGTATTAGGAAAACAAAGGCTAGTGCCATGTCTGGGTCTAACAGTGAGACACTCTTGTCACCTTTGGGCCTGAAGTGGTATCGGAGAGGAGAGTGGTTACAGGAAGAGAGAGGAAGACACAGAGAGCTATGTAGATAGAAATCGGCAGTGAGCTGTGGCCACAGAGGAGGATGCAGCCAGCTTGCAGGGATCAGGCAGGGAGGGAGCACAAAAAAGGAATCTCTTCCTAACCTTGCTCTTTTTTCCTTTCTATCTCTCTCTTTATCTCTCTTCTCTATTTCTCTGTCTCTCTCTCACTTTCTCTCCACCTCAACTGCTGTTGTTTCTTATTGGTAGCAATCAGGTAGATAAGGTTACCTACTGTCTCAGTCCACTCAGTCCTTGGGCCCAGGACAGGGAGAAGAAGGGTGAGGACGTGGAGGGGCAGCCGAAACTGTCCAGCATAGTGTATCATTACACACCATTCCCAATGGGTGGACGATAACATTATTTCAGACTTAATACCAATGATTTGTAAAATAGCTTTGATTTTCTGACCTAGTTTTTTGCTGGGAGATGGAATATATACACACTTGAGAGTAACAAAGAGTAACAAAGAAATCCTACATGACTGTCTCAGAGACTTGATAATTTTCATAGTCAACGTAGTGGCTCAGATTAAAAACTATGCTAACACCAGCTTCCAAGCCCCATTATATTCTTGAACATGGTCATGTAAAAGACTGGATAAAACCTAATCTACCTCTGCCTCTCTCCTTGAGGAGTGTGATAGGATCATACACTTCTTGCCTTTCCCTATGAGGGGAAGTGACTGAAGTGAGGAGAGCCAACATGGCCCTTTGAGGAAGTCTGGGGGGTGGGGAGAGAAGTACCTATTGGGATGGGAAGGACCTTAGCGCAATAGGTGGATGGAAAGGAATGTTAGGATGTTTGTTGGTGTGTCAAGCAATATTAGATCTCTCCCTTGGAATTTTTGAGAGACTTTAGTAAAGATTTAAATTGCTTCCTAATTTTTTATTTGAATAGGAAACTGTTCAGATAAAGACCCCAAATCGTCCCAGCCTTCTGTAGGCTGCAGAAGCAAAGAACAGATGGCCATCTGGACAAGGGCCCTAGAGCCAGAAGGAAAATACAAAGAGCATGGGAACTCAGAGATGCCAGCCTCAACGTGATGCCTAGGTGAACTCTCCTCTACCCTCACTCACATTTTCCAGGAGAGAGAGCATTTTCATCCAGGGCGATATGAAAAGTTCATGGATGAAGAAAGTGGAGCCTAGCTCAGCATACTAATAGGCACCAATGTTTAGTAACTGTGATCTTATTAGATCCGCTTTCAGGGTAATGAAGCCTCCTAGGGATGATTCTAGTTATGGTCTGAGACCATGCCTTGGCTCCTGCCTGCCCCTTCTCTTGAGTACTGGTCTGGGCTTGTCGCCCATGCTCCCATCTGTCCTGCTCTCTGCTTGGCACTCTCTCCTGTTCATAACCCTTGCCTCCACCTGTCTGTGCCTTTGCTGAGCCCATTCTGCAAGCTCTAGCCCTAAGCATGCATGTGAATTAGGAGTTTTGATAACTGCTTTTCTCACCAACATATTTCTCCCAATCTTCTTTGGGATTCTTGACACTGGCTTGCCTCAAGTTACTCTTCCTATATAATAACAAGCCTGATGCTAAACCAAGTCCATGGTACTGTCCTTAGGACACTTCAACCTGGCCAGGGGCAACTACTTCAGTTCCTCCAAACCAATATTAGATCACTACTACCAACTGAATTTTTCCCCCATGAGCCTAGCCCTTTGCATGAATTATCTCATGAAATCCACAGGACATACCTATCTGCAAGAGCATACCACCTTTCCTATTTTATAGAAGAAAATACCAAAACACAGAAAGGCTGCATGTCAGTTATACTTCAATAAAACACCCTCCCCTTGCCCACACACAAAGACTGAGTAAATTCTCTGTCAGAGAGCCAGTTGGTAGTAGAGCTGGGATTGAAACCCAGACAATCAGACTTCTGATCCTATGCTCTCAGCTGCTATGCTACATGTGCCCAGAATTTTCCTAACCTTCCAGAAAGTAGATGATCCAATACCTTCACAGATTTGTGCCTTCCAGTCTGGAACAGCCTCCTTCATCCTGCACATGATGAGCTCTTTCTCACCCTTCAAGTTTCAGCTTCCATGTTTCCTCCTCAGAGAGGCTTCCTTCTCACCAGTCTAAAGATGCTCTACCCTGCCTATAGTCTCCTGTGCATCTTGTTTCTTCTCTCCTATGGCGCATATCCCAATAAATATTCCTTTGCATGTTTGTCTAACATGTCATCTTGCTCTGCAAGAGCTAGGATTGGTCTGTGGGCTCAGCACCATATCCCAGCACTCAGTTTAGCAACTGACCCAGAGCAGTCAATATCTTTTGATTAAGGGAATAAATGATCAGACTTTTTCTGGCACTCTTTACATCCTGGAACCTTCCAAAATGCCATCTATTACCTAGATTGTTGAGATTGTGACAAATGCTTTTTACTGTTTGTTTGCTGCTGAGAAAGCAAACATTCTTCCTTTGAAGGTCAATTTTATTTTCAGAGCTAGATAGGTCTTTTGAGCTCAAGTTTGCAATGAACAAGTTTGTCACAATTAGGTAACCTGATTCTGATTCAAAATCCCTTGTGATTATAATGCAGGAGGGCTGGGTCACCTGGGTGGCTCAGTTGGTTAAGCGTACAACTCCTGATCTCAGCTCAGGTCTTGATCTCAGGGTTGTGAGTTGAAGCCTTGCATTGGGCTCCATGCTGGGCATGAAGCCTACTTAAAATTTGTTTAAATAAATAAATAAGTAAAGTAGTAGGACTGTGTGTGCATGTTCTATAGAAGCTGCAGAAGGGGCTTCTAATGGTTGTCCAATGACAGTGGCTTTAACCAGCCTGCAATCTCCAGGCAACAACTCAATTGGTTGCATAAATTCTAGCACATCTGTTCAAGATTAGCTTTATTGCTTTCTAATTAGATTTTCAACATGCCTCGTTTAGTCCAAGTGTTTTCAAACTTTTTGGACTTAAGACCCTTTATATTTTTTTTAAAAAGTATTGAGGATCTTTAAAGAGCTTTTGTAATGAGGGTTATATATCTATCAGTATTTACCATAGGGAAAATTAAAACTGAGACATTTTAAAAACATAATTTACTACATCACTTAAAATAATATTTCTTTCATTATGTTGTTTTGGTTGAAGTATACGAAAAAAAAATCCAACATCACCCAGATATGTGGTTGGAAAAGGGAGAAGTATTATATTAGCCTTTTCAGATAACCGTGGATATTCTTTGATACTACTCCCAAAGTCAACAATTGGTAGTTCCTTAAAGATGAGTTCGATGTGAAATATGAAACCATATCAATGAAATGTTTGTACTTCGTTATATTCCCCTATCTTGCACTTTGGAGCCATGCATGATTTGATAGTATATACTGTTTGGTCTCTTGATAAGTCGTGGCTCACTGAGTTATGCACATCTTCCAAATGTTCATGCATTTTATTATGCAATATCAAAAAATAAATGTTCATTAATATCACTACTGCTATTGTCAGAAAATTCTTTAAGTATTGGGACACTACTGTCAAGTTCACAGCGGCAGACACAATTTTTCCAAAATTAGTTATTTTAGTAATTTTTGTTTGAGGGCTTGAAGTTTATTATTGACAATATTGTCAGTTATTTTCCTTTATAATGACAGGCCCGCTTTGTTAATTTTCAAGCATAGTTTTACAAAACAGCCATGTAAAAGTGGTAGTTTAGCTTCCAATTCTTTTTTTTTTTTTAATTTTTTGTTTTATTTATTTCTGAGAGAGAGAAAGAGACAGAGACAGAGAGACAGCATGAACAGGGGAGGGTCAGAGAGAGGGAGACACAGAATCTGAAACAGGCTCCAGGCTCTGAGCTAGCTGTCAGCACAGAGCCCGACACGGGGCTCGAATCNTTTGAGAGAGAGACAGCATGAACAGGGGAGGGTCAGAGAGAGGGAGACACAGAATCTGAAACAGGCTCCAGGCTCTGAGCTAGCTGTCAGCACAGAGCCCGACACGGGGCTCGAATCCACGAACTGTGAGATCATGACCTGAGCCCAAGTCAGACACTTAACCAACTGAGCCACCCAGGTGCCCCAGCTTGCAATTCAAATAATCACACAAGTGCTTATCTTTGAGCTCCATTGTATTCAGCCCACGGAAGGGCTTTATGCATATTTCCCATTGTAATAGAATATTAAAAAGACATGAACTCAAGAATCAAAATTAAGTGACATTGATAAGTTTCATGATCCCCACCAAGGAAATTCTTAACTTAGTTTTTCTTTTTCTTTCTTTTTTTTTTTTTTAGTGTGACTCTATTTTTTCTTTTCTTTTCTATTCTTTTGCTTTCTTCTCTTCTGCCTGGTGCTACTATCTTGATTTGTGCAAAGGCACCAGCAAGTTTGCCTGCCACTGCTTTCATATCATCACCGCAAATGTCAATGTAGCAGCAAAGGCAAATAACATCTTAGTATTATAATGAAAATAGTTTTGGGGCGCCTAGGTGGCTTAAGTCGGTTAAGCGTCCAACTTTCGCTTAGGTCATGATCTCGTGGTTCGTGGGTTCGAGCCCTGCGTCGGGCTCTGTGCTAACTGCCAGCTCAGAGCCTGGAGGCTGCTTCAGATTCTGTGTCTCCCTCTCTCTCTGACCCTCCCCTGCTCACACTGTCTCTCTCTCTCTCTCTCTCCTAGAAATAAATAAAATATTTAAAAAGTTTTAAAAAAAAGAAACTAGTTTTGACCTTCCTAATCCCTCCAAAAGAGGCTTGTGTACTCCCAGGAGTTTACAGAACACTATTTGAGAGTGGCTATATCAGTTTATCTGCTATAAAATTTTCCATAAGCCTTTTGCAAAGTTGTGGCATTATCTTCCAGTATAATGTGAGCAGACAGCGCACCTATACGACAGTGTAACCCTGAAACTGGAAAATGGCTCTAAAACCGGGAAAGGAAAAATAAGTGGGAGAGTACAGACTCAGTTATAGAAAAAATTTGTTGCAATGTGTTTGGATACAAATGCGTTATGGTGGTGCTCAATCTTAAACCTGCTTTGCTTTGTGTACAATGTGCTTAAGAACAATCTCAATGGTCACTGTATCTTGCTGGCTTCTTCTAATTCCCAATTCTCAGAATATGCCAAAATACGAGTTTGCTTTTGAGGGAGAAGACAACAGGAATTCAGGGAGGAGATGTCTTACTTTGTCACCAGAATTTGCCTTTAGCACAATTTCAGTCGCTTCCTACCAGTCTGATTTGAGTTCTCGCTTGTGCCCAATCTCACTGCATCTTCTCTCTCTCTCCAGAATTCAGTGGCTAATTCATAACTGACTATGACATCCAGGAGAGGACACCTTTGAGAGTAAAACAATGATTTGTTTGGGAGAGTAGGCTTTATTTTTTAAATGAAGAACTTAATCGTTCCTGTAAAGAATGTTGCCACTATAAACTTGCTCTGAGGGGAGCAATTGGGTGTGTTCACAGTCAAGGAGAGAGAGTAGGGGGGCCCATCACTTAAGACCCTCTGTGTAACGTTGAACAACCTGGGATCCTGTGTTGGCAAGGCTGGCCCCTTGGAGAGGGTAATACAGGTAGAATCTGGATGAAGTGGGAGGCAGAGGCAGAGAACAGGACATATTTGTCACATCACCACAGTTTGTTGTCAGAGAAAACAAACCTTTCTGTCCTTTTGGCATCTTCCTGGCTCTGAACCGTGCAGGCAGGGTTCTCCTGGGCAGAGCGCACGCCATCCCTGGAGATTAGGTTTGCACCAAAACCTCACACCGGCACCAGGCCAGTGAGGCAGAAACACTGGAAGAGGTTGCTGACCAGCAGGCCTTACCTTAAGACTGTGGAGGTAGAGCACTGGGATGGACGTGGCAGTGAATCCCAGAAATGTGACAGCAGCTGCTTCATGTCCCTGCCCCCACAGTGGGTGACTCGGTCCCTGCTGGGAACCCTGACTAATGAATTGGAATCTAGAGAATTTTCCAATCTTTCACGTCAATAGGCAGAAGGGAAAAGATTATGAAATAAGAACCATCCAGGAGAAGGAGAAAGGGATTCAGAATATTTTTCTTGTTGCGAGGGAAGGCTCATTGACTGGAGAAAACTCAATATGAGCCAAGGTTTTTGTTGAAACAAAACAATGGTGCCTTACGTTTTTCAAAAGCACTTTACCATTACGGAGCATTTTCACATTTCTACCACTATCACAGTGGCACCTCACAACAACCAAATGAGGTAGGCAAAGGGAGAAGTGAGTGTCGTAGCTCACAGAAAGGCTGGGGAGTTTTTCTATTATAAGGAAATACACAAGTTCTGAGAGCTGCCCATGCATTGAGCCACAAGGCTGTTCCTCAGTATAAAGCTAAAAGTAGAAACGGATGCCAATGTGAGCTCTTTTAGAAAATTTCTTTTTGATGTCATAAAAAACAAGAAGGACCTAACCTTTCTCTCAAATGTAGAACATCCACAATGAGAACAGAAGGTATTCTGTTTTGGATGTTTCTGACGAGATCGTTACATTTTTCTTTTCTTTTTTCTTTTCTTCAAAACAAGAATAAAAGCTTCTAGTAACTTTCAGTTCACTTGTAGTCTTTACTCCTCCAAGGGCATTAAGAGTCGACAGTGCACACAATTCTAGTAATAAGTATTTATTTGGGTAAAATTGCCAGCATTGGGAGCTTTCTCAACCTCAAGCTCCCGTGGGCCTCCTGTTGATACCTATAGTCAGAAGAACTGGGAAAAGACTCAAGTTCTTTGACGCCAAGCTTCCCATCTGTGAAATATGATGAAAATGTCTACCTCGGAGGTATAAATAGCAGATTAAAGGTGATATCAAACAGATAAAAGTGTAAAGCACAATTGCTTGACACATTAGTATAGTGTAGATTCATTTGGTGGTGTGCTGAACTTGATTTATATGAGTTCACAGGAGCTCATTATTATATTTTTGGGAAGTGTGCTGGCCAGTTGCTAAACCATTGGTAGCTTGAAACCACCCATGGTAAGAGTAATCATACCATGGAAATCAGCAGACTATAAATCAGGATTCCTCATCAGCCAGTGGCTAAAGATTTATAAGCACACCACTACTGCTTATAATATGTTTTTCTCTTGGTTTTCAAGTTCCTATTCAATATCACTTTAAAAAGCAGGATAAACTAAATATTTATTGTGTTATACATGTCTTGAAAGTGTAATCCATTTTCTTTCACTGGTATAGAGTCTTTGTTAGGTTAAAGTACCCACAAAAGATAATGGGATCCCCAGGCATGAGCAAGTTGGATGGCTTATGGTAGGCACTTCTGTCTACCACCCCACCAACTACTTTTTTTGCTCTTGCGTCTCTTCCCTCCTCATAGAACTCGATTCCTTGATCTCAGGCAAGGTGGGCCCCAGTGCTAATTTATAGCTCCAGAGATTGACCACCATAGGTCTAGTCAGTCATGGTAATGTGATTCTCCTTCAACAATGATTGGTTTACCAGTGCACATATAACTGAATTCTGACTTCTTAGATTTAAAAAATCAGACCCTGATTAGAAGAAAGCCCTTGAGCCCTTTATCCATTCGCTCTGGTATGAGGCTGTGATGCCATGTGACTGTAAGGCAACAGGCAAATAGGAAAAAAGTCAACTCCCTGAAGATGTCTGAGGGAAAGAGTGGAGAGTGTCTATTTCTGTGTTAGCATCATTGAGCCACTGATTGAAACCTGGACCTTTTTCTCACAAATAAAAATGGTGTCAGCCACAATTGTATTTTTCCATTACTTTGTAGCCAAAAGCATTCCAATCTAATAGGGAGAGAGTAATATATGATAAGAACAGCTGTCTTTTCAAACTTCCCTAAATTATATTCTATAGTCAGCATCTACTTATAAAGCCCATCCTGGCTCTAAACTCAAAGAGCACAGGGCTCAGAGTGAGAGGGGACCTTATTATGGTGAGGAGAAGGCAGGTATGGAAGGGAAGGTCTAGGACTTCCCCTTGGACCTGTGTGGATTTGTTTAGGAATCAAGCATGGATGAACATCACTTTCAAGTCCTTAAAGGGACTTGTGCATCTTGAGATCTTGCTCACAGGGTATTCCTCCAGGCATAATATCAGTAGGATCTTTGGAGGATTATTTTATCCCAAGTTATTTTAAATGCTTACCAGAATGGAATTCTGGGAAATTCATGCACAGCTGAATAAATTAAAGGTTTTAAGGGAGTGGTAGAGATGGGGGTGGAGATAAAAACTGTATCTATTGCCCTGTCAAACAAGATTTGAAAAGAACATGTCATCCTGCATGTGAGAAAGGAAGAACCTGAAGAGGATGAGGCTTTTCTAGCAGAGCAAATAGTGAATTAGCACATGGTATTCTCGTGAGGTATCAGAATCTGTTTATGACCCTCCTTCCCACCAAAGACTAGGGATTCTTGCCACCAAATCAGAGGAATGCCAGCAGCAATGAAGCAGGAAGGAGGACCTTTCAAAGAAGTAGGCGATATAGGTCTTGTTCCTGGAAGCAGCCTGGAGGTAGAGCCAGAGAAATCTCTGCCCGTCCGGATGGTTTCCCTGCGTGCCCCCACAGCAGGGTTTTTTCCAGACTCGCTGTAGGAGCACTGGGCACGGGAGACAGGAAGTGTGATTCAGGACGGTATGAAAATAGCCCTATGTGCTTCTTCTCCCCAGCGCCACAGTTCCGGCTCGTCTCTTTTTCTACACGGTCTGTGATCGTGTCTGATGGCCACTTCTTCCCACACCCCAAAGGCTATAAGCTTCGGGGAGCTCAGCTGCCAGGCTAGTGCCCAAGACGGACAATGATGATAGTGAGAAGCCACACTCCAGGCCTTCAACACTGGGAAATGGCAGAGAATGCTAGGAAGTCTATGAATGGTCTCCCAGGCTGCTTCGGGCTTATAAAGTCCTCCTTTCTCCTTTTGCTGAAAACCCCCATGGAAGTGAAAGGAACCTCTGTCTGGTTTATTTCAAAGGGGGGTTTGTAGAAAAAAAAATATTCAACATTATCCAAGTAGCTCCTTACTGGCTAATTTTCAGAGCTAAAGATCTCAGCTGCTCCAAAACATTTCTCTTTCATATTAGTCAAAGGGACTGGTGATGGGCTGTGACATCAGAGACCTTTTTCCGTTTATACACTGTGGTTCCCTCTCTTTAGGGAGATAGCCAATACTTAAGTCTTCTCAAAAACGATTTTTTAGGGACAACCTCTCACTGATAGGAGTTCACCAGAATAAAATCAACTTCAGGAAGCCGAGTAGTAACTGCAAAGTGTTCTTGTTATTTGGGGTCAATGAACTTCAAATCTCTCAAAGCTGCCACAGACCCTTGAAAGAAGCCTGTGCCTCTGTAGAAAAGCAAGCGAGAGTGGGCCAAGGGCACTCGAGAGTCACGGCCTTTCTTTGGAGGGTGTGAGTGGCATTCCCGAAGTGATGTCTGAGGAGTGAGACTACGGCCCTCACATCCCTCACATCCCTCACATCCCTCACATCCCTCCCTTCCCTCACATCCAGTAAGCTGTGTGTGTGTGTGCGCGCGCGCGCGCGCACGCATTTAAGCTACCATCACGCTACAATTACATCATTCAAAAAAAGACTATAAATAATTTTAGTGACAGAGATACACTCAAGTTACCTCAAAATATGTGTGTTGGGAGCAGTACTTCTGCTGCTGCTGGTGAGAACCCAGGAAAAGCTGAACCCCCCGTGGGAGGAAGATCGGGAGTCGGAACACTGAGATGGAGAGGAGGAATTTCCCCACTGCGCACAGTGGCCTGCCGTTTGTGCACCATTTAGATGCTCTCCCTAGAGCTGAGCCACCATCTTTTTATTTTTGTTTTTTTCACAGAGTTTTTGCTTCCTCATCTTGCTCACGGTTTCTGTTTCCCTTTAACTTCTCTGCTTGGATCCAGCTGTACCTCCCCATTTCTCTCAAAGCACCATTTCAGCCCTCTGCCTCCATCACCAAGTGTTTCCTCATTCCAGGTTCTGGGAGAGAATTTGATGGCCCCGTTTGTTTTCTCCTATGTTTCTGGATATCCTAAGGATTTTTGCCCTTGGGCACAGCCAGTTGTAACCTAGGAATAGGATCATGTGGTTCAAAACAGCAATCTTGGGGCACCTGGGTGGCTCAGGTGGTTAAGCTTCTGACTTGAGCTTGGGTCATGGTCTCATGGTTCATGAGTTTGAGCCTGACATCAGACTCTGTGTTCTCAGCACAGATCCTCTGTTCTACCTGCTCTCCCCCCTTTCCTCTCCTCTCTCTCTTTCTCAGAATAAAAAAATAAACTTAAAAAAATAGTGGTCTTGGCAGTCTCTTGCTTGTGGGTAGTAGATGCTGCTGCTAATAGGACATGGTTAGAGGATTGCTAATAGTCCTATTAACAATGGTGGGTACCATGACTGACGTGTCTAATACTAACATGTGAGTGTGCAGTTAAATATCTTCTTTAATTTAAACTTACATTAAGGAATTTTTTTCATTTGATTTGTCTGACCAGACTAAAGTTCATACGTGCGTGTGTGTGTATGTGTGTGTGTGTGTATGTGTGTGCATGTGTGTTTTATCCTAAATAACAATTCATAGGGAAAAATAACACAGAACGTGCATCTCAGTCAAAATGTTGCCTTCTCATGGAGCCTTTCTTGACCACCCAATCTAACGGAACCAATAAGCCACTTATGCTCCAAATCCCTGTCACTTTATTTCCTCCTTAGTTTTTATTATCAGAAATTACATTGCTTTAAAAAAAACCTTTTTAACGTTTACTTATTTTTGAGAGAGATACAGAGCACAAACAGGGGAGGGGTGGAGAGAGAAGGAGACACAAAATCCGAAGCAGCCTCCAGGCTCTGAGCTGTCAGCACAGAACCTGACGTGGGGTTCAAACTCACAAATGGTGAGATCATGACCTGAGCCTAAGCCAGACACTTAACCGCCTGAGCCACCAAGACGCCCCAAAATTACATTGCTTTTTTAAAAAAGAATTTATTGCCTCTCCTGCCCCTTCCCCCAGGCTATATATAAGCTCCTTGAGGCAAGCACTTGCCTGATCTTATTTATCACTTTATTGCTAGCACCTAGCATAGTGACTGACAGAAATAAATATTTGTTAAATGAATAAATAAATGGAGTGTGTAAGAGAAGAAAAACACTCTGTAGGCTTTAGATCTCCAGCTTTAGCACGCATAAAAATCATTTGTTTCTTGTTAAAAATCCAGACTCTTTGTGGATATTCTGATTGGGTATTTCTGGGGTTGAGCTCAGGATGCATCACTATACACAACCACTCTGAGTGGTTCTGATATGACTGATGCAAGGACCACATTTTGATAAACACTTCTGTGGTTGAACGTGCTAGACCTTCAACTTGAAATTTCCCACCCAACTAATATAAGGACAAACATGACATTACAGAGGGCCAGGACTTGGAAGAGCAGACCTCACACCTCTGGTTAGCAAGGGCTATCATGGCCTATGTGCTAGCAACTAGCCTGTTGCCTCCAATTAGATCATGGGCTGCTTTTACCAAAAGGAAGAGAAATGGATGCCGGGCAGGTATAAATAGTAGATATCCACTAAAATATCCTGGCAAGATGGCATCACTGTCAAACTTCTTTGGGTGGTATTGAGGCATTTCATGACCTAATTCCTGATGTGGTCACCTGACCTGTCACAACTAACCCACCTCATTAGTAACAGCAGACATCCTGACCTTCTGGAAGTAACCCCTGGGCTACCACGCTCTTTACCACCTCTGGGCGATGGTGCGTTGGCAGATATTTATCAGCTGGCTCTTTAAGGACAAGAAGCCCTGGTCAGCAGTGAATACTCCCACCACTCCCACCGTTTCAGGTTATCAATGTTATGTCACTGAACGTGGAATTGGGAAAAGAGGCACACAGTCCCCTCTTCTAGTAGGTACAAGCAGGCTCCAGCACACCACTTCCTCTGGATCTTCACACATTCTGTTCCTTTTGCAAGTCCTCCTGCATAAGGGTCCTTGACACCAGGGGTCCACAACACACTCAGGCTAATTTCCTCAGAGCTTCAATCTGTGGCCCAGTCACAGCTCCCTTGCCTGGGAGCAATGCTCCTCCTTCCTGCTTCCAAGCCCCTGGATTTCCTTCTAGTACAGATGCTTGCGCGCGTCTCCATGAGACCACGAGCTCACGGCATCCACACACTTTGCACAGTACCTAGTCCATAGTAAGTACTTCAAAATGTTTATTGCATGAATGAATGAATGCATTCCTTGTGTCTCACGAAATCTCCTCCTGTGGTCAGCTGTCAACTTGATCTGGTACAAGACCACACAGAATAGTTTTATGAAAGATGTAAACAACGCAGCTTGGATATAACTTTCCAAGGATGGGGCTGGCTGCCGGCTCCCTCTCACTTCATTAAGATACGTGTGCCCAAAGGATCAGTAATTCACTTCTCAGTCCCCAGTCCTGCATTTACCTTCACTGTCCGTGAAGCCTGAGGGAGGCATTCATTAGTAAATGAGCTCCTCATGCGAAGATGGAAGATGTCTATGTGAGCTGAGTGCCTCGCCTGTTTTTATTTGAGAGAAATGCTCACCAGAGGGATAATAAAGCCATCAGGATGGGGTGTGTACGGCATGGGAGGGACGCTGGGGCAGTAGTGGGAGGGAGATGGGGACAAGGGGCACTCAGGGAAATCTGAGAGATATGGATTCATTCCCAACATATTTTCTGAGCTTAGAGGGAGTGAAACATTCTATACCCAGTGGGATTTGAAGGTTGGTTTAATATTACACATTTTTCTGGCAAATTAAAGACCACAGAGCTTTCTGACTCTCCGCAATAGAAATTAGAGTAGCGCCTCAAAAAGGGTTGGTATCTCCTTGTAGAGCAGGTAGGAAATAAAGCTTTTCAGCCTTCTGGGTGCCCTGTGGGAGAGACGCATGTGCTCGTGTCCCTGAAATCCCGTATGCCTCCCCACGGGACAGTAACAGCTGGAGTGCCTGCATGGGCACACATTCGTGGGCACACTGGCTGTGGCAGCAATGCGGACAGGAAGTGGACGACCAACAGCTACAGCCTTGTGGCCGTGCTCTTATGATTACATGGACTCTGTTGAAGGGAAGGGAATCATTTCTTGAGCCTTTACTCCATAACATCATTGTTATTGGAAAAGGTTTTCTCCCTTTCTTCCGCTTCACTGACTCCTTACACACCCCCCGACAGTTTCTACTGCACGCACTTTCTCGTAACAGCAAACATTTCCATGGCTCTATGGCATACCTGCTCTGTAGTTAGATGGAAGTAGAAAAGCAGAGGTCTCTATCTCTGTCTTTAAGAGCTTTTTGGACAAAAGAAGTGGTTCTTTACCTGGTTCCATGATCCTCAAAGGAGTCTGGGGATGGCCCTCAGAGGTCTTGCATGTGCCTTGACATTGAATGCAAATTCCAGTTGTGTGGTGGGAGGATCCATAGCTTTCATTGTGTCTCAAAAAGGTTCTCGAAGCCCACACTGTGAAGAGATGGGCCTTAATAGATATGACTTAAGTAACATGTTAGAGTACTTACTCTAACAACTTACAGTAAGGCTGCAAAGTATCAGGAAGTGCTGTGCTCTCTCAATAACCCCATATGGGGGGGTCAGAACTCGAGGGTGATGCCCCGAAGGAGAAAGCTGGTGGGCTTAGGCCTCAGCTAGGTGAGCTTTGAAGCCTGGCTCTGGCACTGAGCTGCAGGGAGCGTTTGGGCAAGTTGTATAACCTCGCTGACCTCAGGTCCTCGCTTTGAGAATTCTGTGCAGCAATGTACAAGGTGTTTGAAATGTTGGACAACACAGCACAGATAATTTTTAAACATCTCAGTTCAAAATTGTGCTCAATGTTTTTTTTTTTCAATCTCCAGACACCTTTTCAGATAAAGAACTTCTAAATGTAAAGCAATGAGGCCAATTATTTACCTGGAAAAGTACAGTAAGTACTTATTTCCCCTGTTTCCAGACTTTTTTGAATACTCTATAGTGCACTGAAAGTTAGAAGAATTTTACTTGAGGTGTCTACAGGTTGAAGGAAAAAAAAATATTAAGCATCTCATTTAAAAATGCAGCAGCACACTATTTCAAATCAGGTTTATTCTACATACCTGGGCTTTTCAGACACCTTCTATGTACAGGTTGTTGAGACACCATTTAATTATATATTTTTTTCTGTGGGAGAAGCCGAGGTATGTGAATCTCAAAGATATCACCTGGCAGCATCGTTAGGGTTCTCCTAATGCCTAGTCTACACTGTGTCAACTGTTCCCTACCAGCATCCGAGTGTGTAGCTGGCCACACACCCATCTCTCTCTATTCCAGTGACACACAGGTGTCTAGCAGTCTTCCCTCAAAGATGACTTCCTAGGTTTAGCCTGAGGGGGAAGACTGCTGGTCAGAGAGGAGTTCAGTTGCATTTATTTATATGAACACAGTTTTTAAAAAATGATGGTTAAAGAATAAGAAGCCTGGGGGACTCTTCGTGACCCCTTGCTCGGGCTGGGTGCCCCTGCTGTGTGCTGGCGGAGAGTGCCTGTACTTTCCCTCTGAGCACTTAAGCACTGGGATTGCAATCGCTACCCTAGTGGTCGGTCTCCTCTTTGGCTCACGTCCAGTGCTCACCAGCACCGTGGCGGGCTTGCAACATAGCAAGTAGGTTTCAGTTACCTCTTAAAGAAACTTTATGTCCTCCTGAAAGTGGAAAGAGATTGTTACCTGAGATTATAGAATTATAGCTGGAGTTAAATTTTTCTCAGCTAAGAAATAAGTCTTGCTAGTAAAGCCACAACACCTGAGCTGCAATTTCCCACCTTCTTTTCTCCCATGAAGCAGTGTCATTTACATAAGAAGATACATAGGGGACAAATAAATGCATGAATGTGCTAGTGAATTTTATTCATGAAGCAGAGAGGTGCCATCTCAGAGTCCTAGATCTGCTTCATAGAGGTTTCCTCTGTGTGACTAGCACACCACAGACACTTTGAGGTCTGCAAGCAGTGAAGGAAGTGGTTTCCAGCCTTAGCATGTCAAAGCATTGCCTAGAAGTTTTGGGGGGAATACAGATTCCTGAATTATACTCCTGGAGATGCTGATTCAGGAGGTCTGGAGCAGGGCCCAGAATTCTTTTTTTTTTTAACAAACGTTCCCTGTGATTCAGTTGATGAGCCAAGGTTTGAGGACTGACTTCTGAAAAACTTGTACTGAGTAGTCCTAGACATGGGCTCTATGACTCACATCTAGAGCAGGGGTTGAATATGTGTTAGAATCACCCACAGAGCTCATTAAAAATGCAGATTTGAGGGGCACCTGGGTGGCTCAGTCAGTCAGTTGAGCGTCGGACTCTTGATTTTGGCTCAGGTCATAATCACATGAACCGTGAGATCGGCACCATGTTCTGTGCTGACAGCATGGAGCTTGCTTCGGATTCTCTCTCTCCCTCTCTGACCCTCCCCCGCTTTGCTCTCTCTGTCTTTCTCAAACTAAAACATTTTTTAAATGCAAATTTGATATCCAGTAGAAAGTGGCTCAAATGATACAGACAGACAGCAGCAAATGTCAGTAAAAAGAAAGGGGAACAGCTGGAACTCTCATTACATTGCTGATGCGAGTGCAAAAGTACCACCATTTTGAGAAGCTGTTCAGCATTTTCTCATAAGGTTAAATGTATGCCTGTACTGTGATCCAGCAACTTCCCTCCCAGGTATTTGCCTAAGACGAGACAAGTAAAAGGACATATTCACATAAAAACTTGGGCACTAATATTCCTAACAGCAAAGAACTAGAAACAACCTTAGTGGATACACTCTAAGCGACCTCAGTAATCCACAGCCTTGTATTAATCTCCTCTCCTTGAGTCTGGGTGAAATTTGTGACTTGCTTCTACTATGGCAAAGGTGACAAGATGTCATTCCTGTGGTTTATATCTTATTATGTATTCTTATATTTTATAAGATTCTGTGTTAGCAGATGGAAGAGCAAGCGTCTCCTGCTGGCATTGAGGAAGTGGACAGCCCTGTTGCAAAGTGCTTCCGGAGAGGGCCATGTGGCCGGGAACCGCAGCAGGCAGCCAGGCTCCAGCCAA
Source organism: Hyaena hyaena (assembly GCF_003009895.1). Lineage (NCBI taxonomy): Eukaryota > Metazoa > Chordata > Mammalia > Carnivora > Hyaenidae > Hyaena > Hyaena hyaena. The sequence continues at coordinate 1,243,483 of NW_024080877.1, forward strand.
CAGCCAGTGAGAAGCCAGTGTCCTCAGTCCTACAACTGCAAGGATCTGAATTCTGCCAACAGCCATGTGAGGCTGGAAGAGGGCCCCCAAGCTCCAGACAGTAACGCAGTGTGGGTGACACTATAGTTGCAATTTTGTGAGACTTTGAGCGCAGAACCCAGCTAAGTAAGCCATGACAGGACTCCTGAAGCATGGCATTATGAAATAATAAATGTGTGTTGTTTCAAACTGCTACATTTGTAGTAATTTGTTACACAGCATAGGAAATACACAATTCAGATCTCCAGGCGAATGTATAAACAAATTATAACACATTTCTACAATGTGGAAGAATACTTAGCAATAAAAAGAAACTACTGTGACATGTAACAACGTGAATGAATGAAACATGGAGTGAAGAAGCTTGATTCAAAACAGTATATGTGGTGTGACTGAAATGAGAATAGTGATTACTTCTGGGAGAGGGGGAGTTATTAACTGGAAAGGGGCCTAAGGAAACTTTCTGGGGGTGATAGAGGTCTTAACTGGGGTGGTGTTTACATGGGATATATACATTTAACTTTCTGGGGGTGATAGAGGTCTTAACTGGGGTGGTGTTTACATGGGGTATATACATTTATCAAATCCCATCAAAGAGTGTATTTAAAAGGTATGCATTTAATTGTATGTAAATTATACCCCAATTTTAGAAACCCATAAGTAACTCTACTTCTCAGATTCTGGCTCCATGGGTCTTGCACAGTAGGATGTAGAATTCTTCACTTCTAATAAGCCTCCCCAGACAATCCTAATACATCAGTCCTTGGATCACACTTGGAAAAACACCCCAGAGGGATGGGTTGGTCATTTAAGAAGGAAGATGGAAGAATAAGAAACACCTGGTTTCTTCTGAGTCACTCTAGCTTTCTCCCAAAATCCTGTAGTCTAGTTAGAACAACAATGTCTTCATTGGTTACTCAGCTGGTCAACAGGCATTTTCATTCAGCTCAATTAATGGAGTATTTTCCAAGTACTTGTTATTTATCTTACTCATAGAAATAATAAGATATAGCCATCCTTCCAAAAGAGCTAAAAATTTAATTGAGGAAAAATGCCCATATATGCATGAAACTGGAAACTGTTCATTTGCAATACAAAGCAAAGAGGCCACTTACCCAGTCTTTCTACTAATTGAATCTAGTTTTCCTTGGTCACTTTCAAAGTATTCCCTCATGCTAGTGTATCTTCAAAGTGACCTTTTAATGCAATAGTTAATCATGTTAGTGATCATTCAGATGTTGTTCCCCCTACTAGATTAACTCTGTTTTTCAACTCTTAAGAACCAAACTCTGAAGGACAACTTCTTTCCTTCAAAGGCCCAGATGGACAGATGAAATTCAACATTTTCATTCCCAGATGCTGCTGATTTTTATTGATCTTACCTCACTTGGGGAAATTTCTGTTAACTACCTAAGTACCGAGTACTAATCCTAATGAAGCATCACAGTCTATAATGTTCATGCAGATTCCTACTTCTAAAATCTTCCTGACAATTTTCTACTTCATTTTCCTTAATTCCAGGTCATTCTAAATGATGCTCTTCTATTATGGACAATAGAATGGTCAATGATCCATAAAATATGGGTTTATCTTTGGTGATAAAGATGGAAAATTTCTCCTTTATAATGGAAGAGTAAGATACTCCAAATCTGCAAAGATCTTTCAAACATATTATTGTTACAGTAAATTCCCATGTCTCTAGAATATAGATCCAGGGGCCTAAATAAAACACATTTGAGAAAAGTAACTAGAGAAGAGAATATATAGGGAATCTGTGGTTCAAAGAAGACAAAGTTCAGAAAGGCTGTCTTCAAATATAGGGTGGGCTGTCTACATGACTCCAAGAAGTAAAATTCGGTGTAATGATGGGAGAAACACTGTGACAGATCCTAGTGCAACAAATAAGGAAATATTTCCATATAATGGGTGCTATTCAAAGATAGAGCAAGCTTCTTGGGAAGGTTTATTCATTTTCTGTGGCTGCCATAAGAAATCACCACAAATTTAGCAGCTTAAAACAACACCCATTTATTACCTCACGGGTCTATACGATTTGGAGTAATTTGTCACAGAGCAATAGAGAACTATTACACAGAGCTTTATCCTTAAAGTTTTTTTTATTCTTACATTCCACATCTAATCCATCATAAAATCATATTGGCTTCACTTAGGATACATCAAGAATCTGACCATTTCTCACCATTTCCACTGCCACCTCCCTGGGTCACCGCCTTTCTGTGTCCATGTCTGCACTACCTCAGTCCCTCCCCCGCCCCCTCCTCCTCCTCCTTCTACTTCTTCAGTTTATTTATTTACTTGAGGGCTGGAAAAGAGAGAGGGAAAGAGAGAATTCCAAGCAGGTTCCACTGTCAGCACAGAGCCCAGTGCTGGGCTCTGTGTCACAAACCATAAGATCATGACCTCAGCTGAAATCAAGAGTCAGACACTTAACTGACAAGCTACCCAGATGTCCCTCAGTCTCTTCTTATAGGCACATGCTTGATCCTTGTAAGACATTAATTAGATAATATCGCTCATCTGCTCAAAGCCCTGCCTTCCCCCCCCCAATTTTACTCATAAAAAAGCCAAATTCTTACAGTGACTCTATATAATGTTTCCTCCCCACTCCAGCATTGTTGGATATAATCAACTACTACTATTCTACACCCATCCCATCCCTTCCTCCATTCTACTGAAAGCTCCACACTCGCCTCTTTGCCTCTATTTAAATGTCCAACCCCATGTGCCCTCTACTCATCCCCACATCCTTTGCACTCACCACTCTCTGACATACTGTTTAGGGCCAGGCCATTTCTGCTTAGCTCAGGACTCTTCTGATGGGCAGTCTTGTTCCAGAGTTCCCCAGTGGGTTGTCAGAGGTGCTGTTAGATCTACATCATAGTCTGAAGGCTATCCCTACCCAGTCTTGCCTCCTCTTTCTTCCTATCTTTTATGGACATTATACCCGAAAATCTTTTGCACTCCTAATTTCATCTCAGCGTCTGCTTCCCAGAGACCAAAACGAATTCAAGTACTGTTAGGAGCACTGTACCTATGTTAACTCACTTAAATGCTTGGCTTTTCCCCCTTCTAGCTTCTATTCATAGAACTTTCAAAATTTCTTAGGATATAAAATGGCAGCAGCAGGGGAATTAACTAAGCTTCCTAAATCCTCACTCTTATCAGCAAAAGTCTCCTGGTTCTTAACCTTAAATCATGGCAAGATTCCCCCAATTTTCTGTTTTTAGAAAGAAAATAAACCTTCATTAGATCCTTTGGTCCCCCTCTATTTTTGTCTATCTTTTCACCACCATACGTGCTAAACAAGTGGTCTCCTCTCTCTCCCTGTACACCGGTGCTGCCTGCCTCGCCATCCGATGTCCCACAGCCCAGGAAGCTGCACTCCTGAACTCCTGCTGAAGCTGGCAGTCTCCAGAATGCCCTGCTTGCCACTCTTGCCTCTGTTTGTTAGTGACCCACATCACCTCTTTTCCCCGCCTCCACACTCATCTATTTCTCCTGGATTTTCTGTTTTCTTATCTTCTTCCTCAATCTCTGTTATAGATATTCCCAAAGACACAGTACTTGGACCTCCTCTGTCTGTCTCTGCATACTCGCTTCCAGAGAACTCATTTATTCCTCTGGTTTCAGTTATCACAGACACCTCATGATGTTCACCTCTATCACTTCAACACTTTGCTACCACTTCAGAAGAGATGCCATAATAGAAAGCTCGACACAGAGACCGAAGACACTAAGGAGATACTAATACATTTGATGACCAAAAATTTAAAATACCTACATGGCTATAAAGCACAGAAATGTGAAAAGAAAACAACCAACAAACCAACCTACCATAAGCAAATTGAACAGATCATCATAAATTGAGAAAGAATACTTATAATTCATATGGCAAGGGACTAATTTTCTTATCATATAGAAGACCCTTGCAAATCTATTTTAAAAAATACCCCAAACAACCCAATAAAAAATTGGGAAAATATATGAATAGAAAATTTGTAGGATTAAAAAAGGGAAAGTGGATGCTGGGATAACTGGATATTGACATATGGAAAAATGAATTTGGATCCCTATCTCATGACATATATAAATGCTATCTCAAAATGGATCAAAGCTCTCAGTGTAAGAGCTAAAACTATAAAACTCTTGGGAGAAAACCTAAGTATAAATCATTGTGAACTTGGACTGGGCAAAGTTGGGTTTCTTAGATATAATGTCAAAAGCACCACAGCCAAAGAAAAAATAAATAGGACTTTCAAAATTAAAAACCTCTGTGCATCCAAAGGACACTGTCAAGAAAGTGAAGAGACAAGTCACAGATGAGAGGAAAATATTTGTTAATCATATATCTGGTAAGGGACTTTTATTCAGAATATATAAAGAACCCTTACAACTCAATAATTAAAAGTTAAACTCTTTTTATTATTTATTTATTTAAGTTTATTTATTTTTGGGAGATTGCCCATGCACATGAACAGAGAGAGAGAGAGAGTGAGAGAGAATCCCAAGCACGCTCCATGCTGTCAGCACAGAGCCTGACGTGGGGCTCAATCCCAAGAAGGATGAGAGCATGATCTAAGGGACTATTATTCAGAATATGTGAAGAACACTTACAACCCAATAATTAAAAGTTAAATACTTTTTATTATTTTTTTAAGTTTTTATTTTTAATTTTTTTACATTTATTTATTTTTGAGACTACAAGTGGGGGTGGTATAGAGAAAGAAGGAGATAGAATCTGAAGCAGACTCCAGGCAACCTGTTAACACAGAGCCCACATGGGGCTTGAACTCACAAACCATGAGATCATGACCTGAGCCAATTTCAGACACTCAACCAACTGAGCCACCCAAATAAACTTGGTGCCCCAAGTTTATTTATTTTTGAAAGAGTGCCCATGCACATGGCAGAGAGAAAGGGAGAAAGAGAATCTCAAGCAGGCTCCATGCTGTCAGAACAGAGCCTGACGTGGGGCTCAAACCTAAGAAGGATGAGATCATGACCTAAGCCAAAATCAAGAGTCAGATAGTTAACTGACTGAGCCACCCAAGGCCCCAAAATTTAAACACTTTTTAATGGGCAAATAAAAAAAGTTAAAAATGGGCAAAGGATATGAATAAATATTTCTTCAAAGAAGGTATGCAAATGGTCAATAACCACATGAAAATCTATTCAACCTTAGTAATCATTGGGATATGCAAATCAAAACCACGATGAGGTATGACTTCATATGTATTATAATAGTTATCATTGATTTTAGAAAGGAAAATAACAAATACTGGTAAAGATATACAGGACTGGAACTCTCATACATTGCTGATGGGAATGCAAAGGGTACAGCTATCAATAAGGCATAGTTTGGCAGTTTCTAAAAAAGTTAAAACATTGTGTTCCCAGTTAACACAGCAACTCTTTTTCTAGGTATATACTTATAAGAACTGGAGATACACATCATACAAAAATTTGCACAGGAATGTTTATAACAATGATATTCACTGTACTCCTGGAAGGCTCAATCAGTTGAGCAAGTGACTCTTGATTTCAGCTCAGGTCATGATCACAGGGTGGTGGGATTGAATCCTGCATCAGGCTCTGAGCAGAGAGCCTGCTTAAAATTCTCTCTCTCTCTCTGCCCCTCTCCACCACTTGCATGTTCTCTCTCTAAAATAAAAAACAAATAATATTCACAATAGGCAAAAAGTGGAAACAACCCAAATGTCCATCAACTGGTGAATGGATAAACCAAAATGTGGTCTGTCTACATAGTGGAATATTATTCAGCCATAAAATGAAGTAATGATACATGCTACAACATGGATGGACCTTTAAAACATTATTTTAAGTCAAAGAATCCAGTCACCAAAAGTCACAAATTACTTGATTCCATTTCCAGGAAATGTCCAGAATAGGGAAAGCCATAGAGACAGGAAGTAGATTGGTGATTAGTGAGCTGGGACTTTGGAAGTAAGAGGCTTCTGCTGGGACTGGGGCAAGGAGAATGGGTATAACTGCTAATGGGCACGAGGTCTCCATTAGGAGTGGTAAAAATGTCTTGGAAGTAGGTAGAGGTGGGGTTATACAATCTTGCCAATGTACTAAAAACCACTGAGTTGTATACTTTAAAATAGTGAATTTTGGGGCACCTGGGTGGCTTAGTCGGTTAAGCGTCCGACTTTCGCTTAGGTCATGATCTCGCGGTTCGTGGGTTCGAGCCCCGCGTCGGGCTCTGTGCTGACTGCCAGCTCAGAGCCTGGAGCCTGTTTCAGAGTCTGTGACTCCCTCTCTCTCTGACCCTCCCCTGCTCCCGCTGTCTCTCTCTCTCTCTCCTAGAAATAAATAAAAAACATTAAAAAAATGGTGAATTTTATGGTATGTGAATTATATCTCAAAAAAAAAAAAAAAGAAACAAAGCAAGTGGCTAATAAACATGAGAATAGATGATCAAACTCACAACAGTGTTGAATATGTGAACGAAAATAACAGTCAGGATTCATTTTCCCATCATTGGATTGGCAAAGACTAAAAAATCTATAACATACACAGTGCTTCATGCTTGTAGAGAAACTGTTATATCCTTTTGGAGGAAGCGTAACTTGGCATATTGTGTTCATACTCTGAATAAATAACTTCGCTTCCAAGAATTTATCCTATGCTTAGATTAGCACATATATATGTATACATATGAACAAATGCTTAAAGCTGATAGCTCAAGCCTTGTTAAGAGCAAAAAACCGTTTAACTGTATAGCCATACAATAAAATATTAAGATATTGCTAGAATAAGGAAGGTTTATATGGAAAGATGCCATAATATATTGTAAAGTTAAAAGGTTATCACAAATATATATATAATATAAAAATATATAATAGCTTTAACCTTTAAAAATGTTACACTAAATTTATTCTTATAGAGCTTATATATAAATTTATAAACATCATATAGAAAATAGATCCCATTTTTATCCAAAATGTACATATGTAAGCATGTCAATCTGTAAAATAAAGACTGGAGAAACATATGCTGAAATGTAAATAGTTGCTGGGGAAAGGGTAAAATGAGATCTGGAGGAAATTTTACTTCCTATTATCATTATTTAAATTAAAAAAAAATACATATCTTTGAATCTTTTAAAATCAGCAATATTAATCACTATTTATAAAAATTAGTGAATATCTTGAAAATTCAAAACACAGTATGTGTACATTATGGCATATTTTTAAGGTTGGTTATTTGTTTTAGAGAGGGAGCACATGAGCTGGGGAGAGGCAGACAGAAAAAGAAAGAGAATCTCAAGCAGGCACTACGCTCAGTACGCAGCCCAACTCAGGGCTCAAGTCCATGACCCTGGGATCATGACCTGAGCCAAAATCAGGAGTTCAACATTTAACCAACTGAGCCACCAGAAGCCCCTAAGGTATTTTAAAGATATTACTTTAGAGAAGAAAATAAAATTTCTTAGAATCTGCCATCTAGGATATCCTAGAATGCTTTTTGTTTTATTTTATTCTTTTGAGTGTTGCTTTATATGTCCTTATCACCAGTACAAGTTTGTTTGTTTGTTTTTTACTCTCCTACAATTGTTTAGATTTCTTTTTATCTTTTTCTACCTAAAGAGAAAAGAGCTGGGGTTTTGGAAGTAAGGGGCTTCTGCTAGGGGATCATAATCCTGCCATATGGAGGATAGCTATGCCCATGGGGAATGATTAATTGCTAACATTACCACAATTATCAATAACTCCATGGCTAACAAAGAACTTCTGCGTGTCTCACATCATTGAACTGGAAGCCTAGAGCTATTCCTTGTACCTTAAGAGCAGATTCCTATTTCATTAACTGCTGTGTCCCCAGGCTCTAGCTCAGGCAAAGTGCACAATAGGTGTTTTCTAAACGGAACTGAGCTGCAGCTGGGGAAGGAAAGAGTCGCAAGGATCCTAATTATTCACTTGCATTAGGGGAAATAGGAAGTGAAGGGGAGAATGCTGAAAGTAGGAAGTAGGAATAACCTTTTTTGAGAGAGAGAGAGAGAGAGCGAGCAAAGGAGGGGCAGAGAGAGAGAGGAAGAGAGAGACTCCCAAGCAGGTTCCATGTGTGAAGCCTGACACGGGGCTCGACCTCATGACCCCAGGATCATGACCTGTGTCAAAATCAAGATTTGGATGCTCAACCAACGAGACCACCCAGGTGCCCCAAGAATAACCCTTTTAATAAGATGTCAAGTTTCTGTCTCCCACCTCCCTCATCCCACCTTTGAATCTGGATAGGAAGGCAAGACAGGAAGGTCAGAGGAGAGTGACAAGAGGCAAATGGACAATGGGAAATGACAAAGGTGAGTTTCGCCTAGTCCTTGTTTTCCGGGCCCAGTCAGGACCCTTGAACTGCAAGGTCAAGAGTGTGAGGCTAGCCTTGATTAAAGTACCAAGCGTTGGATCTTTTGTCCTCTAAGCACAGTGAACCCTTTTGTGTTTTTGTGGATTTTGTTTTGTTTTTTGAAGCCAAGGGCTGGTCTGTCTTCAAAATTTAGCTGAGTTACACCAGGAGGTCACTATTTGACATTGTCACGTTTCTCATACATCTCCGTTTGTGACAAGCATGGCTCTAATGCAGCTGGCCCAGTATCTCCTTTGAACCTACAAACTTTAGGCTTCGAGCTGTGGCTTGCAGTACTTCAAATTCTCTCTTTGCTCTGAATTCTGTTCAGTTCAAATGAAATTCATGCTTCCTACATCAAGAAAGATAGGATCCATCTGAAATTTCCTGAAATACATGGTGCCAGGCAGGTTGAGGCAGGTGATCCTGTCACATTGCCCTTGAAAGGTTTGTGATAGCATCTTTTTTTTGGCCTTTATGTTATTTACTGGCAAATTCCAAGTAATGTCAGTGCTGATGAATGCAAAACAGCCACTGTGACTTTGCGATCAGTACTCCCTAGAGCACAGGCTTTGATTGATCTAGAGCAGAGTTTTTCAGACTGGAGGTGGTGTGACCCATTGGTAAGTTGAAAAAAACAATTCAGTTGGACACTTATGCAACACTGTGTTACACTCTGTGTGTGAGCACGTATAGATGTATATATAAGTGGTATGTGTATGTGTGTATATATAAACAGATATATATCCCAGAAAACAAGAAAGTGAAATTTAAGTTTTAATCACATATGTGTATGTAGGTTTCTGTATTTGTAGTCTATAATATAATATTAAATGCCTTTCTTACTGTCAAAAGAGGTTGAAAGCCACTGATCTAGAGTGGAAGTTGGCAAGCTGTGGTTCACAAGCCACCTCTGACTCCCTGCCTGCTGTTTGTATGGATAGCAAACTAAGTATGACTTTTACATTTTTAAATGTTTGGAAAAAAATCAAAAGAATATTTCATGACATGTGAAAATTGAATTTCAGTGTCCGTCAGGTAGTATTGGAACGGAGCCCGACCTGTTCAGGTATTGTCTGTGGCTGCTTTTGCAAGAGTTGAGCAGATGCAACAGACATTTTATGGCCCATAAAGCCTAAAGTATTTGCTACCTTTTTGGAAAAAGGTTACTGACCCTGATCTAGAGGAGTCACTTTTATGATCATTTTTTTCAAGTCTGTCCATCTGTTTAATTTGGTTTGTGGAAGAAATAGGGAAACTATCTGACAGGATTGGAGTATGGTAATTTGGGGGTTGTAGGGGACACCGCGGCTGCTCCCCACATCCCTTGGGATGCCCTGTCCTGTCTTGTGTGGGCCTCCTCTGGTATCTGTGGGTTCCGGTGGCCCGCGCCGGCAGCTTTCTGCAGGTACTTGCCTTTGTGCTTCTGGAGCGGGTTTGCCGGCCTGCGCAGGAGCTGGAGGCACCCAGGCTTTTCAGCTCTTCCAAGCAGGCCCTTGGCCAAAATGCAAGGGTGTGGAATGCTAATTATCTTGCCTCAAGTCATGAGGACAAAACTGTGAAGGGCCACTGTCATTCCAGGGGTGCCCTGTGGGATCAGGCAGACGTTCTCCCCCTTCAGACTTAGCCAGAATGACACTCTCTCGTGTGGTTTCTCTCCCTTCTCTGTCCTGGAGCATTTTTTTTTTAATGTTTTATTTATTTCTGAGAGAGAGAGAGAGAGAGAGACAGCATGAACAGGGGAGGATCAGAGAGAGGGAGACACAGAATCTGAAACAGGCTCCAGGCTCTGAGCTGGCTGTCAGCACAGAGCCCGACGTGGGGCTCGAACCCACAAACTGTGAGATCATGACCTGAGCTGAAGTCGGACGCTTAACCGACTGAGTCACTCAGGCGCCACTGTCCTGGAGCATTTCTTAACAGCGGGGGCCATACAAATCCAAATCACCGAGTTGTCTTCTGGGGATCCCAGCCTCAAAGAGGGGGTAGAGGAAGAAGTTTATAAAAGGCAACTATTTGACAAAACTCTGGTTCAGCATGTGTAACCGACCTCTCCTGCTGAAGGTGGACCCTTTGTGTGCTCTTGGTTTTTCAGGAAGGGGAAAGGTGGTTTTCTCACTGAAGATGAATTTGCAATGTGCTGTAATTGCAAAGAGCTCTGGGATAAGTCAAGAGAACTGGATTCTAATTCCAACTGATCCACTGGGCAAACATGAATCTCTGTAAGCCTCATTCTACCCCACTTAATAAATAGACTAGCCAATTTTTAAAGATTTCCTCAAACTTTCTGAGTCTCGTTGTGAAGTGGGTGGCTAAAACCATCTTCCTGATGCTGACTAATACTAATCGAGCCATCTAGCCCACAAAGTAGGCTAGGCTCCAAAACTTCAGGCTGAAGTCTGCATATTACCCATGCAGTGGAGGTGCTAGCCCTGTAATCCCCAGGTGAGCACCCACAGTGCAGCAGAGCTCCCCAGGGGTCCAGGGCTCCCTCAATCACAACCTAGACTTCAACAGCCGGTTAGTAGCACTCAAGACTTTGCTTTCATAGTGTGGAGCCACTGTGTGTGGTTTTAGGCTTTAAAACTATGAAGTCTCTCCTTCCCCCCACCCCGCTCCCTAGTCTCAGCCTGGACTCTGGCACCAAATCTTCGGTCTGTGAGTCTTTTCTGCCCTGGTTAGGCTCCATCGCTGGCCATTTTTGCATCAGTTCTTTCAGGGTACCAAAGCTCCTACCTGTGAGACAAGAGCATCTCTCACAGGCAAACCCTGAAAAGGAAAACCTTGAAAAGGAAACAGGGAGCATAGGGTGGGGTGGTAAGAAGGTACATGACTGTAAGATGGCACCACTTCGTTTTTATCTTGCTCATTAAAAAACTTTAGGTAGGGCGCCTGGGTGGTTCAGTCAGTTAAGTGTCTAACTTCAGTTCAGGTCGTGATCTCATAGTTTGTGAGTTCAAGACCCACGTCGGGCTTTGTGCTGACAGCTCAGAGCCTGGAGCCTGCTTTGGATTCTGTGTCTCCCTCTCTTTCGCTGCCCCTCCCCTATTCATGCTCTGTCTCTATCTCAAAAATAAGTCAACATTTAAAAATTTTTTAAAAATTGAGACAACACAGAAGAATATAAAGTATTTCTTCAACCAGGTCTAAGGACCCCTAGGGATTCTGCACATGTTTTCTGAGGCCTGTTTGTTCTTTACATAAAATTATTTGTCATTGTATTCATTCATTTGGATAGTCATCTTAGCAATTAAATATGAAAACACCATCACCTAGATTCTAGAAGATGATCACATGCAACATAAATCTAAATCTCGCTTTTTATCATCTTTGTTTTCATTTGTGCTTATAATCTTTAGGAGCCAAGTGATAGCATATTACCTTTTTGATTTTTTCCACAACAAAATCACCTTTATCATTTACTTTTAAGCTTAGATAAATAATCATAATAATTTAAAAATATTCCAAGAATACACAAAAGGGGAAGAAAAGTAATAAATAACTCAAAATCATACCACTCATGTTATAAACATTGTGACCATTCTTTCCGGATTTTTAACATTTTATGAGTTAGAGCATATGCCTCACTGCCATAGGATTGCAGGTCCCAAAGTCAAAGATGGTAACTGTCACCTATATGATGAATTCTTTTCTACTTATCAAGATAAAACTTCCCTTTGGCTATTATAATTTGCACTTGAGTGACATTTTCATATACGAAGGCATAAGTTTAAAAAATTATTTAATAAACTGAAAATTCTAGGTGAAAGCCTGAAAAATTAACATAATTAAAATGATTATATGTGTCAATAAAATTAACATAAAATAAACTAATGTGCTACTCTTTAAACGTTTTTCTTTAAATTTCAGTTAGTTAACGTACAGTGTAATATCAGTTTCAAGTGTCCAATATAGTGATTCAACACTTTCATACAACACCTGGTGCTCATCACAAGTGTACTCCTTATTCCCATCACCTGTTTTACCCAAAACAGTAATGTACTAACTAATGAAGAGTGATGAAAAAAAAGACCAAAAGCAGACTTAACATGGAGATGGTGTATTTGGGCTACCTGAAAGCCATTGGACATTGTACTGGTAATCATTTCAACATTTCACTTGCAGACAGATAGCAAAGAAGATAAGAAATCTTGAATTGGGGTAGTTTTCTAAATGATATAAAAGACTTATTGCCGGTTTTTATCACTTTCTTTCCCAACTTTGTGAAATCTGTGTTGAAACTGCATTTTAAAAACTATCTATAAAATATAGAGCAAGGGCACCTGGGTAGCTCAGTAGGTTAAGTGTTTAACTCTTGCCTTGGCTCAGGTCATGATCTCACAGTTTGTGAGTTGGAGCCCTGCATTGGGCTCCACGCTGACAGTGTAGAGCCTGTTTGGGGTTCTCTTTCTCTTTCTCTCTTTACCCCTTCCCAACTCACGCTGTCCCTGTCTCTCTCAAAAGAAATAAATTAATTTAAAAAACAGAGCAGAGTCAGATATTATTTTCTTGTTCCCCCAAATATTTGATGCTTTTTAAAAAGTTATAATAATAACCTCACTTTTAAGGGAATAAATCAGTTAAGAGTTGTCAAGTGTTGACAAGAAATAACACATGTTAATGAGAGTGTGGAGAAAAAAGAACTTGGGCGCACTGCTGGTGGGAATGCAAGTTAGTGCAACCACTGTGGAAAATAGAATGCAGTTTCCTTAAAAAATTAAAAATAGAAATACCATATGACCCAGTAATGGAATTACCCAAACAAAATGAAAGCACTAATTTGAAAAGATATACACACCCCTGTGTTTATTGTAGCATTATTTACAATAGCCAAGATATGGATGCCACCCAATTGTCTATCAATAGTTGAATGGATAAAGAAGTTGTGGTATATATATATAAACCAGAATATTACTCAGCCATAACAAAGAATGAAATCTTGCCATTTGCAACAACATGGATGGACCCAGAGGGAATAATGCTAAGTGAAATAAGTCAGACACAGAAAGACAAATGCCATATGATTTTACCTATATGTGAAATTTAAGAAACAAGAGAATGAACAAAGAAAAAAGAGACAAACCAAAAACCAGACTTAAATACAGAGAATAAACTGGTGGCTGCCAGAAGGGAGGTGGGTTGGGGGATGGGTGAAATAGATAAAGGGGATTAGGAGGCACAAACTTTCAGTTACACAATAAATAAGTCATGGAGGTGGAAAGAGTAGCACAGGGAATATAGTGAATAGGATTGTGACAATGTTATTTGGTGACAGATGGTGACTACACTTATTGTGGTGGACACTGAGTAATATATAGAATTGTTGAATCATTATGTTGTATATCTGAAACTAATAGAACACTGTATAGTAATTATATTTCAATGAAAAGTTTTACAAAGAAAAATTAGTTCTCAAATGTCATATCATTAAAATTGATCCATAGTTTTGGAGTTTTGGTAAAATGTGGTCTGAGAATCTTGAATTTCAAACACAGACATGAAGGTTTTTATATTTTTACAGCATAATAGCAATACAAAGAGTATTATCAAAGTCAAATGCAAAAAGATGTAATTTAGACCTGTACCTGAGGTATCTCTTTCTACAATTATATTTCATCAGAGATCTCACCTCAGCACAACAACAACATCTCTAAGTTTGAGTTTAATTATATAGATTTTTTTGGCATTTAATTTATAAATTGCCTTCGGGTTTATACTAATGCTATAAGGTTATACGATCCCCTAGTTGATGCGAAAAGCACCAAAAGTATACTGGTTTCCATACTTGCACCTATTGTAAGTAAAAATTAGGGTTAAAAATGTTAATAGTGAATATCCAAAGAACGATTTCCCTTTAAGGAATCCACATATTACTTGAATTTGAGGAATCCTGGTGTAAGGGTAAACAACTATATTTTGTTCCTGTTGCACGCATATATGTATATGTAATATACTTATATAGCCTTTTTATATCATGACATACTCAATATAATGCATATACATATATAGCCCTTTATATCAATGAAATCTTCTTCATACATGCTGTTCTATATCTTGAATTGTTACTTACTGTCACAGACCTCCTTCTTTTTAATGACTGTAAAGTATTCCATTATATGACTGGTTAGCAAGTCCTAATTAGGATATGTTTGTTATTTCCAGATTTCAAACTCTTCTAAGGAAAGTTGTGATGAACATCATTGTGCATTTTGTAAACCTGTGTAGGGTAATTTGATAGGAATGGATTTGTGGATTCAAAGTTGGGCGCGTTTTTGATAGATATTGCCCAATCGCTTTCCAAAAAGGCTATCTGAATTTTCTATCCCACCCACAGGGTAGAAGTTGGGCCACATTTTCATCAACACAGAGTGTCACAGAACTTTCAAATCTCTGGAAATCTGATGGTTAAGAAGAATTGTGAGTAAATTGACTTGACAGTATTTTCTGTTTCAAATGTACATAGATGCTACTGGGATTGTTCAAATGCAAAATCCTTTGAAAGTGTTATTGCATTAATTTATCATTATGCGTTTTCTCAGTAATAGCTACTTAAACCACTATCATGCAGAAGTTTATGATTTTATTTCTTTCAAAAAAGAGTGCTCATAGTAAAATATGTTTGGAAGGCTGCAATTATTTGGAGCTCTTGTCTACATGAGAAAACTACCCAATATAATGCAAAGAAAATGCGAGCAAGTCTTGGGATGGTACAGCTCTGACGGCTGCCCTTTTGCTCTGTCTAGACACAAATCTCACCTAGGCAGCCCTGGATTCAGAAGGGTCCCCAGGAAAGATGGGGTTCTTCTCATCTTTTTTTTTTTTTTAAGTGAGGAAGAAAGATATCCTTTGTCTTTTTTGTTCAAGTTCCAATGTCTTAATTTCCACTATTGTGGAATCACCCTAAGTAGACAATACCTTTAAAAAAATACAGCCTAGCCCATGTACCCTGGTGATACAGAAGCATGCTCGGTTTGTGCCAATGCACTTGAAGTTGTTTGATGGCAGGCTATGAGCCCACTCTATCCTTGCATCACCCAGTGCCTGGCAGAATTCCTGGCATGCAAGCAAATGAGTGAATAAATTTTATGATGAGCATCCTTGTACATTCTGTAAACCTGTGCAGGGTGACATGCTTTCTAATACCTTTATCATTCTTTTTTTTTTAATTTATTTATTCTGAGAGACAGACAGACAGAGAGACAGAGACAGAGACAGAGCATGCAAAGGGGGGGGGAGGGGCAGAGAGAGAGGAGAGAGAAACCCAAGCAGTCTCCGCACTGATGCAGGGCTTGAACTAACAAACTATGATATTATGACCTGAACCAAAACCAAGAGTTGGAAGCGTCACCAGCTGAGCCAACCAGGTGCCCCATAATACTTTTAAATTTGTCCATATTTTTAAAATGTTTTATTTATTTTTGAGAGAGAGAGAGACAAAGAGAACATGAGCAGAGGAGGGGCGGGGGGGACAGAGGATCCAAACTGGGCTCTGTGCTGAGAGCAGACAGCCCAACATGGGGCCTGAACTCATGAACCGTGATTTCATGACCTGAGCTGAAGTCAGATTCTTAACTAACTGAGCCACCCAGGGGCCCCTGTCATTCTCACTCTTAATTGGCTATTAGCTTTTAGAGAAATCCTCTTAGAAACAACTGGTATAAGTGTTTCTGATATAGGCGTTTGTTGGAATTGGTGATGAAATATTTAAAAAGACAAGTATAAATTCTCTCCAAAAACACAATTGACTTCTTAAAAATGAAGCTTCCTATTGCAAGTGCAGAATAGTCCCTCCTCCCCTGGGTCAGCTGAAACTATTCCAAAGAGAAAGTTTACATTTCTTTAGTGTGTGGGGACTTGTTTAACCACCATTACCAATTCACCTAGTTACCTTTAGAGACGAAAGTTATGATTACTAACAACAACTCTGTTACTGAGTGACTTGATCATATCAAATATCAGATTTCTGACTATCTGGAAAGCTCCACAGATTAGGGGACAAAAATACAAAGCAAATCTAACAGTGGTCAATAAGAGAAGTCTCTCTGAAGTATTATCTGACTTCTCTTACTCCTCACTTCCTGTAACTTTTTTTTAATTGAAATATAATTCACATACCATAAAGTTCACCCTTTAAAGTGTACTATTCAGTAGTTTTCAGTGTTTTTACCCATCCCCACAAATTCCAGAATATTTTCATCACCCCAAAACCAAATCCTTATATTCCAGCCCCTGGCTATCACAAATCTACCTTGATCTTCTACTTACCCCTAGTTGATAGTGACTGTAGCCTTGAGGAGGCAGTAGCCATTAGCATCGCAGGCCTTGCGAGAAATCTGTCTCCCAAGATGGTTTTCTCTTTCTACCACCATCAGTAAATGCTATTGACCAAGCACAGACATCCCCGAGAATTCTCCATAGGGCTATTATTCTTTGTCATATATATATATATGTCATATATGTCACTATATATATATATATATAGTACGTGCTTGTGTGTGTGTGACTGGAGAAGGAGTACCCGAGGAGCACGTGCAATACTGCCTTTGCTGAAGTGGAGTATTGATTGTCATGGATGGCTGAAGATCACATTCTCTCAAAGACATAAAACAGCAGGGCAATTTCTTTTAGAGTTAAACAAAGACATTGGCCATCACAGAGTCCAAGATTGGACCTTAAATTTGTTAACGTAATACAAAACTCTTAACTTGCTGACAATTTGTGTCTGGCATCTTGTCTGGAAGTGGAGCACGGTGACTCAGGAAAGAGCTACAGAGGAAGATGTGAGAAGAAAAGCAGCCTTGAAATCCAGGAGTTGCTATGGCACCCACAGCTAGGTCTTGTTCTTTTGTTAAACATAAACAGTTTCACAGAACCCTAAAAGCAGACAAGGCCATTCTCTGACCATGATGGATCAAGACAAAGACCAGAATACTCTGTGATTATGTCTGAACATGGACTAAACATGAATGTTGCTCAGACCACAAAGATGGCCCAACATCCTCCTTCCCTGGCTATGAGGAGTGAGTGCTCCTTCCTTACCAACCCTAGTTTAGCTTCTGTTCATTTCTCTCACCTTTTAGATAAGACTTATTAAAATGTCAAATCACAGAATTACCTTTGATTTCACACAGCATCTAATCCAGAGCAAGGCTCTACTTCCTTGACCCTCCTCAAAATCAAATAATGCAAGCCAAATCCTATTCATAAGTCCTTTCTAATATCTCTTGCTGAGAGATTCCCCCAGTTCTCCTTCACTGAAACAAGTAATAGAACCCAACCTGTTCATCTACAGATGTGTTCCTCTTGGTCTTTGGCTGAAGGACACTGACAGGGAGAGAGGTCATCTTCTACAAGGATGATTTCAGGGGACCATACCAGGGCTCCTACCTGAAACTATTTCACCTACTTACCTGCCACAGGTAATACCTGAAATTCCACCATGAGAATGCTATTCTTTAGGTCAAAACTTTAATGGCTATTAGAGCAGAAATGCTCTTAGAAGAGAGAATAACCTGAGCAACACTCAGTGATAGATGTTTGACTTTGAGCAAGACCTTCCGTATTTCATTTACTCTTTAAATTTCCTCACATTTGGCCCTTTGAAATTAGGACACATCCTATGATTCATGATGTCTTAAATTCTCTGAGACATAGTGATACTTCTGATCATCAGTTTCCTCAGTTGTGAGTTCTAGTGGTAGGTTAAACACTATTTTCCAAACCTCAGTTATTTGCAAAAAACTCTCACAGTTTTTGCTATATGCATGTGCTACAGTAATGATATTCATACCATATATGTCTTTACAGCAATTCACTTTGAAAATTTATGTAAGTGTATATTTCTCCTCGTAATAATATCTATGAAATCCTAAGCAACATATGCTAGTTACAGCGCTCTCTAAAACATATTAATAAATATATACAACTATAAAAAATTATAAAATGGTTGTTCCTGTTCCATCTAAACCCACCTCACTTACCCCGCAGTGGTGGCTGTACCAGGACTGGACACCCTGAACTGGCTGACTCCTTGATGTCTTCCTGTCCCTCTGTTTGGTAGTTTCTGTGGTTCTGAGAGGGACCTAGTCTATCCCCCAAAGTTAATAATCTAAGGGACAAGACTGACGTGAACAAATAGAAGAAAAGATACAATCATACACATTTTTCAACACAAAAATAGGTCCTTTTAACTAACTTTATGGCTTTTAAGTACGGATAATTGTGTTGGAGTCCCCAAAGCTTTTTACTGGCAAAAACATCAGATCTCTTGATACCCAGAAACACACATGAAGGATTTCAGATGTGACCTTTGTTTCAAGTAATCTGAGGGAGGATTTTGTCTGGAAAATAAAGCAGTTTGGTTTTGAGGAGTCTGGGAAAGCCTCTTGGAGGAGAAAAGATTTTAGATCTTATACCAACTCTTTCTCTTTTTTTTTTTTTTGTTTTATTTATTTCTAGGAGAGAGAGAGAGAGAGACAGCGTGAGCAGGGGAGGGTCAGAGAGAGAGGGAGTCACAGACTGAAACAGGCTCCAGGCTCCGAGCTGGCAGTCAGCACAGAGCCCGACGCGGGGCTCGAACCCACGAACCGCGAGATCATGACCTAAGCGAAAGCCGGACGCTTAACCGACTAAGCCACCCAGGCGCCCCTCTTTCTCTTATTACCAACAGCCAGAGGGCCTCTAAGCTCGTCCTGCGCTCCGTATGTTTGGTGGACATTGGCATGGCCGGGGGCTTGTTAGCAATGCAGGTTCCCGGGTCCTAACTGCAATCCCGCTGAACTGGAATCTGCACTTTTCCTGATCCAGGATGATTTGTATGCACAGTAACTTGGAGAAGGGCTGCCCTAAAGCCACCCAAGCTCACCTCAGCCACTGCTTATCTGCAAATGGTCCTCCAGTGACATATCCCAAGCCAGGTAGCAAGGAAAAGCCAGAGATCCCTGACATATGAGATATATTATATTCATGTGTTTCCCTCTACCATCTTTGAGGGACACCACATTACACAGCAGACTTAGGAAGCGAACATTTATTTTATTAAGGGGTAAAATAAACATCAGTTAAACTAACATCAAAACCCCAAGCCATAACTTGTGGTTTTTCAGCCGACTGAGGCTAAGAAGAAGATTCAAATAGCCCTCATTTTCTTCCTTCTTCTGCCCACCCTCACCATCTCTCTCTCCTGTACTTACTGGCTCAGAACCCATCTGTCCTCCATCGCAGGGTTACAAGCCTCAGTGAGAACCCCTAACGTAATAAAGTTCTATATAAAAGAAATCTATTCACATGAAAAAGAAAATGTTATTTTTCACTTGGGGAAGGCACAGACATTTCCATGAGAAAGCATTTTCTCTGGAAAGCATTACCCCAGAGGACTCCTTCACTGATCATAGGATTCCTAGTCCTTCCTTCATTCATTCAGACAAGGACTCAACAACTATTTGCCGAGTGAATGAGTGAAGTAATTTCCCCTCATGGGCAATGGCTTAGAAGACCTCCTTTCCCTCTTAGCCTCTTTGGAAACTGGATTTTTGCCAAAGGACATTTGATAGCAAGTTTTCTGCCACCCCATCAAAAGAATTAGATCAAAAGCATTTTAAAAACTTTTAGTGACTAAGCAGAAATTGTTTATTAAGAAGGCCAAATGAAATGAGCCAGTCAGAAAATAAATAGCCAGTGGCTACACAGATTCTTTTGAAGTGAGCTACACTCTAATATTTAGAAATGAGAGAAAATTGTTTAACTTTTAGTGTATTCAATTTCTTTATTCTGAGGTGCCCATTCTGAACCTAAAATAATATAGCCGGGTCTAATACTGGCAGTGTTATATTTCTGTGCCATATTTCATCAACATATTCAAAAGTTTTCCCAATGAGCCTCTCAGCGTTTTCTCTTAGCAGTGATAAAATATCATTGTTTGAATATTATCTCATGTAATTATATATGATAATGAACATTGATATATCCATATGAATAAGAGCACAGTCATTTATTTCAGCTTAAATTTCCCTCAATATGGATATTTTGCCAAGCACATTTCAAATCCTAAATACTACCGTGCTTTACTTTTCTCCAGGAACTTTCTAGCAAGAGGAAGAGTGAAAAGGAGTAACCAACCGTTGTGTCCCTAAACTGTGCCAGTTAGTCTGCTGGGAGCCTGGTAAGGAAAAAAGGTGAACAAAATATTAGAATAAAATATATTATGGGTGGGCTAGTATGTGCCGGGTATTGTTTAGACTCGGAGTGCCTAAGGCAGAAGTTGTAATGTAATAGTTCTCAGTGCTGGTTGTAGAGTAGAATCAACTAGAGTCTTTAAAATATATATAGTATAAAAATATGATATAGACCCTGTTGCCAGACATTCTGATACAATTCATTGAGGTAGGGCTGAATACACCGAGTTGTTGTTGTGTTTTTAACTCTCTAGATGATCTGGGCCAAGGTTGAGAACCACTGCTCTGAAACATGTGTATTGTA
The DNA here is from genome assembly GCF_003009895.1 of Hyaena hyaena. Classification (NCBI taxonomy): domain Eukaryota; kingdom Metazoa; phylum Chordata; class Mammalia; order Carnivora; family Hyaenidae; genus Hyaena; species Hyaena hyaena. Next base: position 1,264,387 of record NW_024080877.1, read on the forward strand.
ACATTATAATAATATCATCCAAATGTAAATCAGAGTGGTAAATTTATTGAGATTTCAGTGTAAATAATAGATACAACTTTTCTTTTTTAATGATTTTTCGAAACATGGGCCAGGACTTTTATCTCCAATACCTATAAGTGTAAAACAAATAAATGTGTGTTAAAGATCTTAACGTTGATGATTGGAAAGCTTCTTGAAACCATACTCATGCTGCCTGGCCTAGCTCAAGCACTTAGCACATGTTTTTAAATTTAATTTTAATTTTAATTTATTTTTAATGTTTTCTTTGGAGAAGGGGGCAGGGGCAGAGAAAGAGGGAGACAGAGGATCCAAAAAGGACTCTGTGCTGACAACAGAGAGCCCAATGCGGGGCTCAGACTCACAAACCGCAAGATCGTGACCTGAGCTGAAGTCAGATACTTAACCGACTGAGCCATCCAGGTGCCCCTTAATACATGTTTATTAAATGGAAAAAAAAAAAAAAAGAAAAAGAAAAAGTTTCAGTTAATACAGGAATGATGATGAGGTGGCATGGTACCACGTTACTTCCTAGAAACAAGGAAGACAGAAACTGCTGGCCCCAATGTCTCTAGCTGTATGGAACTTCTACTGCCCATGTCCTCAGCAGCAAATGAAGAGCATGAGTTCTTTGCCACAGATGGACTAGAGAGCCCTAGCCCATTTCTTGGACCCTCCCCTGCTTCATCTGGGCTCCTCATTGCCAGACCCAAGTTGGGATCAGTCAGGGAGATCAGGTAGGGAGTGCTCAGTGGGGGGATTAGACGGGACATTAGTTAGCACCACTGGTGAAGAAAGAGCTCCACAGAGTTTGGTAGCTAGTAAGTGAATTCTGCTGTGAGAGTATCTCTTTTCCTTTCTTACTTGGAGTCAAACATTTGTCCTTTTACAAATTCTTCCCTCATTGATATGACTACGGTGGGCTTGAGCTCTCAAGCACTGAATGAGATTCATAAGATCAAGAGATATTATGCTGTACATGGTCTCTAAGATATGTTTAAATGTCACCTTCTATGAAAGAGTCCTTTGAACCATTTGTGGTGGCAGAATCTATGTAATATACCTGGCTGTCTTAGTACATACTAGGTAAGACATATCACATGTATTGTTCCCAGAGGAGCATCCCACTACTTTATAACATTTTATTGCAGAGATTTGGATACATTGAGAATTGAATTGTTTGTGAAACCCATAATACTATACAGGACATGTTCTAACACTGTCAGCTCCTTTGGTGGATATTAGTCCTTCCCCCAAATACCAGTATGATAAAGAACTGTTATCTACTTGACACTAATATTCATATCTGCTGTGTGAGGCTCTATGTAGGGTATTCTAGGAGGAGGTCACAGGCTGCAGCATTATTCATTGAAAATATAATTAGAGTTTCCAAGTGTCACACCTGGGAAGATACTATCTCAAATGGAAGAATCCATTGTTTCTTAGACTGCAAAGAGCAACCACTGGGGATACACACAAGGACAGAAAGAATTTTGTCAGAATTCTGGGAGCCCTGACTATACACAGATCTGTTCCATGATACCATCTGGAAAGGAAATTAGTCGAGGGTTCACTTCTGGATGGTGCAATCATAGGAAAATTCTATGGACAAACTAAACAACCTCTTTTTAGCTTTTGCCTCCTTGCTTAGTCCATCTCTCACAAATGCTCTTACCTAAAACTTTATTTGTGTTCTTGATGACACTTAAAAATACGGAGTGCCTGGGTCGCTCAGTTGCTTAAGTATTTGACTCTTGATTTTTGCTCAGGTCATGATCTCACAGCTTGTGAGTTCCAGTCCTGTGTAAGGCTCTGAGCTGACAGTGTGGAGCCTGCTTGGGATCCTCTTTTTCCCTCTCTCTCTCTGCCCCTCCCTTGCTTGCATTCTCTTTCTCTCTCAAAATAAATAAATAAACTTAAAAAATACACCTAGTTTCTAGAATGAGGTAGAAAATAAATATGTATCTATACTGAACACCTTGTAAAAATACATAGATCCAAAAATCTCATTCCTTGAAGATTATTTGTTATTATAGCTCATCCCATTTCACCTGCAGATTGCCTCTTTTTTTTTTTTTTTAGATTGCCTCTTTATCAACTTATCTTCTACCACAGTTCTTTATCCCTTCCTCTTGTCACTTTCTCTTACTGTTCCAGCATCTCCAAAACTTTCAACCATTTACCAAACCAAATTTCCCCTCTCCCCCACTGATATGGGAATAGTTATGATGAAGAAAAATATATAAGGTGTCAGTCATACTGTCTCTATTTTCCTAACAAATCCTTTCTGGGATTTGTTATATATAGTATTTGTATAAAATACTAACCATATAGTCCATAGTTTGATCTTTTTTGCTGTTGTTTCATTTCACATTCCTTCAATTTCTGTTTCTTTACTACAAGGAGATGACTACAATCACCAAGGGAAATGTGCCTGACAATTAGAGTTGGACACTAGAGTGAATATAATAGTTCGCTAGAGCTACTGTAAACAAAGTACCACAAACTGGGTAGCTTAAACAACTGAACATTATTTGTCATAGTTCTGAGAGTTAGAGATTCTAGATCAAGATGTTGGCAGGGGCGCAAGGGTGGCTCAGTTGGTTAAGTTTCTGACTTCGGCTCAGGTCATGATCTCATGGTTAGTGACTTTGAGCCCTGCGTCGGGCTCTGTGCTGACAGCTCAGAGCCCGGAGCTTGCTTCAAATTCTGTGTCTGCCTCTCTCTCTGCCCCTCCCCTGCTCATGCTCTCTCTCTGCCAAAAATAAATAAAAACTTGAAAAAAATAAAAGTAAAAAATAAATTAAAAATTAAAAAAAGATGTTGGCAGAATTGGTTGCTTCTAATGGCTGTGAAATCTGGTTCATGTCTCTCTTCTAGTTTCTGGTGCTTTGCTGGTAATCTTTGGTGTTCCTTTGGCTTGTAGAAGCATCACCCCAATCTCTGCTTTCATCCTTAGATGCCATCTTGCGTGTGTGTCTATTTCCAAATTTCTTCTTTTTATAAGGACACAATCATATAGAGTCCATCTGACTCATTTTAACTTGATTACCTCTGTAAAAGCCCTCTTACTAAATAAGGCTACATTCTGAGATACTGGGGGTGAGGACTTCACATTTTGAGGAATTGAAGCAATTGAACCCTTAAAATAGGGGATTACTTTTCTGTGTTGTGTATGGCTGGACTGGGCTATGCCTTCCTTCCTCAACAGCAGACGTGACTAGACAATGGACAGTTATTCCTGCTTTCATTCTGCCTTTTGACTACATGACATTGGTCTCACTCGGTATCATCCTTCAAAGGAAATAGTCATTAGTGGAGAGAGTGAAAATAGTGACTTTTAAAGATTTTAAAGAACCTGCCCATCATCCCTAGGGGAGACAAAAACCTCATTCATATTCCCCACATCCTTGTTCCTGCCCCATCTCAGCCCTCCTCACTCCCAATTCCTTCTTCCAAGCTGCAACTCCATCTGACCCTCAGAAGTCTCTGGCTTAAGCCACACTACCTGCTGCTGTGCAGAAACCCAAAGAAACAGCTTAGCTGGGTCTCTTGCTCAAACAGCAGAACAGCTGAGCCTTCCTGCTGCGAACGCTTTGTCCCTCCCAGCCTTTACCACAGGGAAAGGCCTTCACTGAACCAGAAATCAGCAACAGACTTATCAGTGAGTAAAGAGGTCAGTGGGATGAGCTGAGAATGCCACACCTGGGGAGCGGTGGGTGGACATGTTTAAATGAAAATAAATAGAAGAGTCCATGTGGCCATCCCAAAAATCCTGGAAGTTTTTGTTCATTTTCCCAGCACCCGTGATGTTTCCTGTTGACCTCCTCCTTCTGGAGAGAGCATATCCCTTGGCCATCTCTCAGGCCTAGGAGAACAAAGCTGCAAAGCAGTGGGGTGGCTCAGATAGTTCTGTTTTGGTTTTTCTAATAGAAAAGCTAACGCTTTGCTCACAACGCAACCATCTGCAATCTTTGTGTTCTTCTCAATTGTTGACATCAACCAAAATAAGAGGTACTTTTGCCTCAGGGAAACTTGTAAGCTGAGTTATAGAGACTGGGAATCATCTCCTAATACTTCAGGGTATTAGACCTTCCAGAAAGGTGATTACAAGGGGAATCAGAAAGATAAAGAAGAGATGAAAGAGGGAGAATATCTTTTGATTGAAAAGATTCTGGGAAAGGGCTTACGTGGGTGTGGAGGAAAAGGTGACCATTTTGAACCTTTTAACACCTCTGTGACTTAGCCTCACTGTTTCTTTTTAAACTTGCCAAGTCAGGAAAATAGTCTTGCCTCACAGGCGAACATTAAGTTGAGATGACACGGAATTACAATAGTTTTGCCTCGATGGGTCACTTAGAGGCAAATTCTCCCACCTATTTCCATGGAAATATCTCATTATAGTTTTGATTCAAAAACAGGAAAGGAATGGACAAGAAAGTGAGAGACCATCAAAGGTAGGAAAGAGGAGCACCTGGGTGGCTCAGTCAGTTAAGCGGCTGACTTCGGCTCAAGTCATCATCTTATGGTTTGTGAGTTCAAGCCCCACGTCAAGCTCTGTGCTGATGGCTTGGAGCCTGGAGCCTGCTTCACATTCTGTGTCTCTTTCTCTGCTTCTCCCCCACTCACACTCTGTCTCTCTCTCAAAAATAAACATAAAAAAATTTTTTAAATGTTTTAAAAACGTGAGAAAAGAAAAAGTAGCTGCTTAGAGCCCAAGCGTGCCTGTGTGCAGACCTTGCCTTAGTCTGAGGCACCAGGCTGGCCAGAGTGGGGCTGAGACATCCTGCCTGGTCTTCATCACACACTGCTCTGGTCTCACGCTCCTAATCCAGACTCAGTCTCTTCTAAAAGTGTGTTTCTGTGCATCTGCACATGCATGTTCACGGATTGACAGGGAGACTTCATTATTGTTCCGGTGGGGGAGATGAGGAACAAAAAAGACTTTCTTTGATGACTACGGCTCGACTTGAGTGCCTCCGCCTCTCCGAATGCTGTTCTCTTTCGGCGCTGTAACTCTTCCAGCACTGTCCTCTCTCCCCACATGAAGGAGAGGCAGGGAACATGTCTTTTGTTTCTCTTTCATGATCAGAGGCTCCACAATGCTGAGCAGATAGTAGATAATTAAACGTTTTATTAACTGGATTTCCACTCTGGCTAAACAGTCAACTTGTATTAGACCAGCTCTACTAAACACAACTAGAATAGCTGGGTTTTTTTTTTTTTTTTAAGTTTATTTACTTATTTTAGGGGGCTGTGCGGAGAGAGTGGGAAGAAGAGAGAATCCCAAGCAGGCTCCGCACTGCCAGCACAGAGCCCGATGCAGGACTTGAACTTACGAAACGTGAGATCATGACGTGAGCCAAAACCAAGAGGGGTTCGAACTCGTGAACCATGAGATGATGACCTGAGCTGAAACCAAGAGTCAGGCATTTCACAGATCCAGATGTGTCTGGAATAGTTTGGTTTTTAAAAAGATCCATCTGTTTAAAGGCACAGTGTTACCACAGCAGGCAGAATTTAGAGGCACAGTCCTGGAGAGAAAGGAAATGCACGCAGAGGAGAGCCAGCATGGGGCTCCTTCTCTGCTTCGGGTACTTGCTGAATCCTAGGAGGGATGGGGCTCAGAGCTGAGGATACAATCAGAGAGGGATAGCTGATCAATTCATTATCACTAAAGCTGGGGAAAACCCCTCCCCCTCAAAACAAATGTTCTTAGGACTCTAAGAATAATTTTTTTTAAAGGGTTGGCTAAGAAACAGAGAAGCCAAGCAGTCTCATAAGGTTGAGAAGATGAAAACTGGGGCTGTGGGCTCATCAAAGAGAAGGAGTGTAGGTAAATGCTTGAGGCTCACAGTTGTGATCCCTGAAGGGCTGCACCAGGGAGGAAGGAAGAATGGGGAAGAGTGCTGTTGTCAGCAACACTACAGCCCAGTTCCGTTCAGATCTGGATTCAGGTGAGCAGCCCTATCTATTCTAACTGCCTTCCGGAGGCAAAAGCAGATCCATTCTGGAGGAAGATAGCATCGTCTGAAACTGCTATACTTTCTCATATAGTTAGTTGTTTAATGATATTTATCTTTATATACCTCCTATACACTTAGCTTTCAAATCCTCTTGGTAAGGCATGGAAAAGGTATCGAGAGGCAGAAACCTTGGCCTCTAGGTCTGTTTCCTTGTTTACAGGGTGAGACAGGTTTATCCAGCTTTGAAATTCTCCATGTCTATGTGTGAAACTGGACTCTGCCCCACCCTGCTTGTATTGCCTCCTATTTTTGTTAAAGTTTATTCATTTTTCAGACACACAGAGAGACAAAGCATGAGTGGGAGAGAGGCAGAGAGAAGGAGACACAGAATCTGAAGCAGGCTCCAGGCTCTGAGCTGTCAGCACAGAGTCTGAGGCAGGGCTTGGACACTTAACTGAGCCACCCAGGTGCCCCTGTATTGCCTCCAATTTTAACTACTTTTTATTCACCCCATTCTTTGAGGAGGATTCCTACCTAGGGTTCTGGGAATGACTGAATAGGGGATACCCAACACACATATACCCAGAGCCACATATACTCACCACCCAGGGAGGTAAGACAAGACACTGCAAGCCATGCAGGGCCAAGCATGGGCTGTACTTGAGAACAGAGCAGATCAGGAATCAGGGCTATGGGAAGCAGGCTTTGTGGTATCAAGATGGAGAAATGACTCCTGGCTCCCATGGGAAGATGTGATTGGTCTGTTTGAAATGCTCCATAGGCTAGTAGGGAAATGGAACTCACTTCTCAGGGTTAAGCAGGAGCTGTGCCTGGTCCCCTTGGCAAGAGAATCTTACCTGTGGGAACGGAGTGGGGGAGGGGAACTTGTAAATAGGCCATTTGAGACTCTCATGATTTTACCAATTGTCAAGTCAGCACCTAATACTGAGCCTTCATTTTGGGCCTTACATCACACCTCCCAAGGGAGAAGGCCATATACCTGTACCCAGTGCCCAGCTTCTCCGCCACTGTCTTGACTTTTCACTTATCCCTACATCTCATACTCCTTTCTTGCATGCTATGGCTCTCACCAGACTTTGGGTCCTTATCACCTCCTGTCTGTTGTGATAACATCATGTAACATTTCTCTGCCTCTGTTTTTTTCCCTGATTGAATCTGTTCTTGTCACAGCTGACATATTAGTCTTCACAAGATACTACTTTAACCACATCGGCTCCCAGCAGCTTCCCACAACCCTTTGATAGCTCCCTACGGGGAACTTGTGATTTGGGCTTCCCCAGGTGGTGTGAAAATGCAACAACGGCCAGCACAATGGTAGGCCAACTGAGCTGACTGTGATGCACTGGTCTTGGAGAGCTGATTCTCCGACTTTGGCTTAGAGGAAAAAATGCCTGCCTCCATGTTGCTACTTTCTAAACATGATCACATAATCAAACTTAAGTAAAGGAGCACCTGGGTGGCTCAGTCGGTTAAGCATCAACTTCAGCTCAGGTCATGATCTCACTGATGGTGTGGAGCCTGGAGCCTGTGTGGGATTCTGTGCCTTCCTCTCTCTCTGCAACACCCCTCCTCCCCGCTGCGCTTGTGCTCTCTCACTCTTTCTTTCAAAAATAAGTAAATAAACTTAACATTTTTTAAAAAGTACAGTTAGTGCCAATTTTCTTAGTGACATCGTTTTCAGTAAAATAGGTAATCTTGGTTATAAGAATATGCTTTTTACTTATCAGAGTCAAAAGGAGCTCTTTTTTCTTTTGGAGGAGAGGAATACTTTTTATTTTTCATTTTTTAAAGTTTATTTAAAATTTTTTAAATGTTTATTTATTCGTGTGTGTGTATGAGAGAGAGAGAGAAAGTTAGAGGATGGGGGAGGGGCAGAGAGAGTGAGGGAGACACAGAAACTAAAGCAGGCTCCAGGCTCTGAGCTCTCAGCACAGAGCCCAATGCAGGGCTTCAACCCACAAACTGTGAGATCATGACCTGAGCTGAAGTCTGCAGCTTAACCGACTGAGCCACCCAGGCACCCCTGAAGTTTATTTTGAGAGAGAGAGAGAGACAGAGAGAGAGAGAGACAGAGAGAGAGAGAGCAGGGGAGGGGCAGACAGAGAGGTAAGGAGAGAATCCCAAGCAGGCTCTGAGCTATTAGCACAGAGCCCGATGTGGGGCTCGAACTCACCAACTGTGAGATCATGACCTGAGCCTAAACTAAGAGGCAGGCACTTAACCAACTGAGCCACCCAGACACCCTATTTTTCATTTCTAAAAAGTAAACTCTACCCCCAATATAGGCCTTGAACTCATGGCCCTGACTGAGCCAGCCAGATGCCCCAAAAGGAGCTATTTTCACTTTTGAATGATTAAAAAGAATATGGTTATAACCTTTTAAAATTTGTTCTGAGTTGATTCTTTTCAAGAAAAGATTGGGGAAGATAGGCCCATAGAACTCCCCTAGGACCCAGCAGTAGCACTGCTAGGAATTTATCCAAGGGATACAGGAGTGCTGATGCATAGGGGCACATGTACCCCAATGTTCATAGCAGCACTCTCCACAATAGCTAAAACATGGAAAGAGCCTAAGTGTCCATCACCAGACAAATGGATCAAAAAGATGTGGTTTATCTATACCATGGAATACTACATGGCAATGAGAAAGAATGAAATCTGGCCACGTGTAGCAACATGGATGGACCTTGAGGGGGTTATGCTGAGCGAAATAAGTCAGGCAGGGAAAGACAAATACCATATGTTTGCACGTATAGGAGGCTTAGGAGGAACTTAACAGAGGACTGTGGGGGAGGAGAAGGGGGGAAGTATTGGGGGAGAGGGACAGAGGCAAACCATGAAAGACTCTTGAATACAGAGAACAAACTGAGGACTGATGGGTGTGGGGGGGGAGGGGGAGATGGGCATGGAGGAGGGCACTTGTGGGGATGAGCACCGGGTGTTATGTGGAAACCAACTTGACAATAAACTATTTGTGAAAAAAAAAAAAAAGACTTTCATTTTTTTCTGCTTACTCCCTGGATGCACTGCCTATCACTTGGACCCCAGCACCTATCCACAGGAACCCCATTACATAAATTCATTACTCATTCATCTGGCTTGCTTTTATTTAAATGGGATGTATTTTTTACAAATTTTTAATGTTTTATTTATGAATGTATTTTTTAAGAGTAATTTTAGGTTCATAGAAAAATTGAACAGAAAGTATAGGAGTTCCTGTATGTGCCCAACCCCCACACATGGGCAACCTCCCCTGCTGTGTTCGTCCTGCCCCACAGTGGCACATTTGTTACAACAGATGAAACTGCATTGACACATCACCATCACCTAAAGTCCACAGTTTCCATTAGGGTCCATGCTTGGTGTTTTAGGTTCTATGGATTGGACAAAAATGTATAATGACATATATCTACGATTGTAGTATCATACAGAATAGTTTCACTGTCCTAAAAAAATTCTCTGTGCTCTGCCTATCCATTCTTCCCTCCCCACTAACCCTTGGAAGTCACTGATCTTTTTACTGTCTGCAGAGTTCGGCCTTTTCCAGAATGTCCTAAGTTGGAATAATGCTGTAGGTAGCCTTTACAGTATGGCTTCTCTCACTGCATTTAAGTGTCCTCCATGCCTTTGAAGGGCTTGATATCTCATTTCTTTTTAGTAATATTTCATTGTCTGGATGAACCCTAATTTATCCATTCACCTACTGAAGGACGTCTTAGTTACTTCAAAGTTTTAGCAATTAAAAATAAAACTAGGGGCTCCTGGGTGGCTCAGTTGGCTAAGAGTCTGACTCTTGATTTCAGTTTAGGTCATGATCTCACAGTTCATGAGACTGAGCCCCACATTGCGCTCTATGCTAGAGCTTGCTTGGGATTCTCTCTCTCCTTCTCTTTCTGCCCTTCCCCTCTCTTCTCTCATTCTCTCTCTCTCTCTCTCTCTCAAAACAAATAATAAACTTAAGAAGAAAAGAAATTATTCAGTTAGCTCCTACAAGCATTTATAGAGTAGTATGTATACTCAATGTTAGGGCGATAATGGAGTGATTCAGAGGACTGCCTGCCCTCAGGACAGCTTGCATGCTATGTAGAGAGCCCATGACGACTATAACATCCATATAACAATAAACGTACTAGATGTCAAGCTCTGTACTTGGCATTTCATTTAATCCACACAATGACCCAGCAAGGACATTTGATAGAACGGGGAATTGAGGCTTAGGCAGATTAAAGGAAAGCCTTCCCCAACTGAACCACAAAGACTTGAAGTACATTTGGGACAACCTGGACCTACCCCTCCATCCATTTGTTGATGTCCATAGGAAGCTACTCCCTAAGGTCCAAGACTGTGTCTTCTATTACTTTCCTTCTAAGCCAAGGGCAGTTTCAAGAATGCATTGGAAAAGCTCCTTCCTGGGACTACACACACACACACACACACACACACACACACACACACGCACGCACACCACAAAAAGCACAACAGGCCTCTTATCCTAGCAAGAAACTTGATGCCTTCCTGGAAACTGTTTGGTGTCCCTGAATATGAGCAAGATAAAGATATGTAGCCAAGAATGACTACCCACCTTAGGAGGTGAAGGAAAGAAGGGAAGTCATTATGAGCCCTTGGGGCAGCAGACTGCAGCATTTAGCCAATACCTGCCCCAAAAGCTTTCTGTGACAAGACATTCAGAGGTCCTCTGACTTTTAAAAAGGGTGGGTAGGGAAAGTCAGAAAAAGAATAACCACCACAATAAAATAACAAAGCACTAAAGCAAATCAACAAGAAGAAATTAATAAAAATACAAAGAGAAATTAATGAACGGAAAACAGTAAAACTAATAGAAATAAATTCAAAAGCTGATTATTTAATACAAAAATACATTACTAATTAGTAATCTATACTCCTACTTGTCAGGGATGGTCTAGCTAATGTCACTGCTGAATGTCCAAGTACGCCAACAGGAACAACATTGAGTTCCTAATAAAACACCATCCCTCATGGGGACCAACTAACCATCCAGTGGTAAGCTGGTTGTATTGGACTCCTTCCATCCTTCAAGGGTCAGTGATTTCCCTTGACTGGAATGGTCATATATTACATATTTTGATTTATCTTTACAACATCCCTATCCATCCACTATCCTTTCAATGTTTCACCCACTAAGAGAATCCTGTAGAGTATCACAAAGGATCGAGGGCCTCACTTTACAGCCAGGGAGGCATGTTGTGGGCACATCAGGGGATCCACTGATCCCATTACCCACCATTCCACCCAGAAGTTGTCAGCCTGATCAAATAATGGGGATGACTTAATGCTGAGTTGTCTTGGAAATACCATCTTCTAGGATGCAGTATGCACCTTAACGATAATGACCATTATGAAGGACTGCGTCCACAGTAGGTAGAATTCATGAGTCCAGAAGTCAAGGGATAGGGGGAGGGGTGGGGAAGAAGGCTGTACTCACCATCACTCCCAGTGATTCACCTGGAAATTTTATGCTTATAGATCCTGCAACTCTGTCTGGCTGTTTAGAGGTCCTGGCTCCCAGAGGGAGAAATCCTTCCACTAGAAGTCACAAAAAAGTCTTATTCAACATTAAGCTATGACTGTTGCTCGTTCACTTTGAGCTCTTTGAATAGACAGACGAGCAGCAAGCAGAGGCATTACTCTCTTGGCAGGGGTACAGGAGGGGAGGACTGCTTTCACACAATGCGGCAGGCTGGATTATGTTTGACACCCAGTAATCCACCAGATACCTCTTGATACTCCTTTGACCAATTACAATGGTAAATCAACAAGTACAGCCAGTCTGGCAACCACAGACTCAGAGAGCTTAGGGCTGAGGATCCTCATTCTCCGCAAGAGGATAGCCACCGACACTAGGATAGGTGCTAGCTGAGGCTAAGGAAAATTGAGAATAAGTGGTAGACAATGAGGATCAGTTGTTTCAAGATCAGCTTTAGCTGTGGGGGCTGTAATTCGTGTTACTAACCTTATTTTAAGTTCCCACAGAGAGCTGAAGAATCCTAGGGAACATGTTTCAAATGAGATGTTTCTTATACCAAAAAGCAGATTTTAGTGCACAAGGGATGGACTGTAGTGCACTGGCTAGCATCCCCCTTCAGGGCCGAGGCACTCACTGCACCAGCTGCTCTAGGAGTATTGTTTGCCAGAGGCTTGGCTCTCAGTTGAGTCTCTCCCCAAGAGTTGTCCTTAGCTGAAGGCAGGTATCTGGCCTACAGTTATAGTAATGTCCCTTGCTGGTCAGCCAGGATCTGATTGACATGAGGGTCCAGAAAGCTCCCTTGACTCAATTTGAGGAGGCCGCCCCAGCTTTAACGCTGAGGCCTTAGTTGTGATTGCATCACAATACAACTTCTCTGTCACCCTGTTTCCCCCATGTCCCTACAGTGTTGTTCCAGAGAGCACATTCCAACAATCCACCTGCACACAAATCTCCACCTTGGTTTCCGTTTCCTAGGAAACCCAACTCACAACACTAGCAATTGGACATTTTAGAAGCTGATTCCACCTGCTCTTTGTGAATACCCACAAAAGGGAAGCTGAGGGTGGGGGGGGTGCAGAAAGGTGACAGGGGAATCTCAGAGATACCCCCTTGCATCCTTGGCTCCTGGTTGGCTCTTCAGAGCAATAGCAGCAGCAGGAGTGAAACCAGGAGTTCTACAGGCTCAGACATTTCCCTTCTTCTCTCAATGGTTCTCCCAGAGTCTAAAGCCAGAGGACTTGTCTCATTGCTCTTTTGTGCTGGTTATTCTGCCTTTCCTGACATCCTTGAGAGGCCTCCTGTTAAGCAATCAGCAAAAGAGCTGACTACTGCCAGAAATGAAAATAAAAGTGCTCTTTCCACTCTGTTCTTAAATGTCTCCTAGAAGAGAAACTAAGGGATATTTCCCAAACAGGATGTGGCTTAACATCTTTCTTTTAAAATACATTTTTAGCAGCCTATGGCAAAAGGGAGTTTTATCCAAAAAAGAAACTTTATCAACCTCAAAACCATTTCTTCACACTTCAATTCTCTTCAACTTTTAAAAATGTGCCCCTAAAATCTATTAGTCATCAAAAAAAAAAAAAAAATTAGAGCAGACCAGAAACAAAGTTGGAGAAACAATGAATGATTCAGAAGATAGCCCTTGTGGTTTGGGGGCCAGCACAAAGTGAGAATTTGGCTGTATATATTTTAGTCAGATTTTCCGCAGTCCCAAATGTAGAAGTCTCCATGTCTTAAGGTCAGTGTCAGAGCAGGTGCAAATGGCAAGTAGAAGAATGTAAAACTGGTAAATAAAGGTTTGCCTCTGCTTCTTCCCTATGGTCATATAATCCTACAAAGGGGACTGGAGAGAATAGGCCCATTTAGCAGGTACATTCAAAGACTGCCAGCTGCCAACATGCTCTACCCTCTTCCTTGTTCCAGAACCTTCTCTGATGCTCACCCTCCAGGCCCAAGAAAGCAAGGACAGGAGACTGCCACTTAGTTTGTATTATGATTCTCTCCTCTCAGGCGGAAGGTAAGGTGCTATGAATGCCAGCTGATAGATGGAAAGGGATGACTGGGGGTATTTACTTCAGCCTGTGTCTGCTGCCTATCACATAGGCAAGGACTCATTTGTAGGACGGAAGCTATCTGCACCAGCTGAGAATGTTCAGGACAGAAAAGGACCAGTTTACCACAAGATGCATCGATACAGCATTTCATTGGCCACAGTCAATGTCCTAATAAGCGGACTCTCCTCTGCTCTCTTACAAAGACGGAGCTATCAGGTGCACTTTTCCTCCAGCAGACAACTCTCCATCTGGAATACACAGTTACAGGAACAAGCACAGGGAGAGCAGAGCCCTGCCCTGCCCCCTGCCTCTTCCTCTTCCTCTGTGGGGTCCCCAGCCTTGACCTTCCTTCCTTTCCCTGCTATCATTCTCCAACTTTTCCCCCAAAAGCTGGGGTATGGATGTTTCCAGAAGGCCCAGGAGCCTTCTTTTTATCAGGCTATTCTTGTGGGAGACCCACTTTGTACCTGTTAGCACAAAGAAAGCCAGGATGTGGCGACGCTGAGAAGCCCCACACGCACGGCACCCAGGGTGGTGCAGCAAGGTGGTATGCGCACAAATGCCCATTCGGCTGTCACCAGCTCACGCCCAGGTCTGAGCAACAGTGGCCCCACAGAAGACATTTTCTACAGTCCAGATAGCTTTTATTTTGTGTTCACTTAAAAAAATTTTAATCCTGAGGATGGCCACAGTATAATATCATACTCACCCTTGGGCTCAGGAAGGCTTCTGGTTCAAAAGGAAAACAAAGAGAGCGGTGGTCCAACAGTGGCATGGATTTTTTCTCAAACATCCTTCTGTTCTTTTACCTCATTTTCTGTGTCCTTCCGTTAGAAGCCTTCCCACCATATGCAGGCCCTGCAATGTCTTTCAGTCCTGTGGCTTCAGTCAGCTGGCCCATGAAAGAGATGAAACAAGACCATGGCTGTCGTGGAACAAGCTGGCAAAGGCCACTCTGTAATTAGGCTGTTTCTAGAAAAATCTCTTCATTTTAACAAACTCCTGTGTGCTAATCCACACTTGACCTTAGCCAAAAGGCTGAGAAGCGATCCTGTGTGCTAATCCAGAATAGGAAGGCTGCTGAGAAGGCACAGTTCTAAGTCCTGCCATTGAAGTATGGCGTGTGCAATGATAAAAGCATGTACATAGAGACAGCATAAAGGAAGAAGTACATTGTCCATTTTCTTTTATCTCTATCCTTTTTTTTTTTCCTTTAAAGGCAAGGTGGTCAAGAAGCCCCATAGAGTAGACAGCTGAATGGGATGTTAAAGTACACCCCCAAAGCTGTTGCAGTTCTCACAGGTAGGAATATGGCAGTAGGGGCCCTGGAGGTCAAATTCTTTCTCTGCCGCTTGCTGGCTGTGGGGACTTGGGTAAGTGATTTCACCTCTCATGTCAGAGTTTCTTCATCTATGAAACTGGAGGAAACAAAAGTTCCTGACTCACAGGTTCATCATGAGGATTGGATGAGTTAACACAATGAAGCACTTAGCATAGTCCCTGGCATGTATTAAGTGCTCAGTAAACTTTGGCCAGTAGACAATTTTAGTATATCTGCTTTTACCCTTCCTGTGACAAGTATCTTTTCATTTGGCCAGGCAGATATAGAAGTAGATTAAAAACCAACCCAAGAGATGGGGAGGGAAGAGGAGAGGAAAAAAGACAGGGCTGGAAGAGTGAAAGGAAGGGCAGAGCTGCAGGTACATCCCGAGGTGGTGATGGCAGAGGCTCCCACGGGCTGCTGTGGCCCAAGTGAGAGGCCTCTCCCGTGGAGAAGGAGTGACTTATACATTCCAAAGCGGATACATTGCCCAAGCTCTCACAAGAACCAAAAGGAGAATATTTATAGGATTTCCTAGCAAACTGAGAAGCTGTGAGACCGCAGTGTGGAAGATACGCACCCACAGTTGGGCATGTCAGTCTGGGACTATGATGCATCAGCCATGGGGGAGACCTGGTTGGACACCCAGGGAAGTTGGTCCATGCACTTTGCATTTGTTTTTATATGTGTTGTAGGATATTCAGAATCTTCTTTTGATTACATTTCTTGGTGGACATATGATACAACGATCCAGTACTTCATATGTTCAGGAGTGCTGGGGAAAAGGGCAGGAAGCACTGTCATTTGACTACATTCCATGCCACTGATTACCTGGTGTAAGTGTATATTTAAAAAAATGCCTTGATGTGGGTACCACCAAGGGATGAAGAGGAGCTTGCAGGTAGACAAGCAGGAAGGGGATGGGCATACCAAGAAGGAGGAAGAATGTGTCTAAAAGTCCAAATATGAAGAACAGCTTGAAATGCCAAGTATTCCCTAAGAGTAAGGTGCAAGCACAGGGAGATGAGGCTGAGAGCTGGGGCTAGGCAGGACATGGTGGGTCTTGCCTGAGTACTTGGACTTGATCTTTCTGAGCTGTGAGAAATCACTGAAGGACGTTGAGTAGGGGAATGTCAGCTTAGAACGCAGTGGAGAATGGTTTTGAAGGGGCTGTGCCTGGACAGTAGGAACAATATTAGGGGCGTCCTGCAATAGTTCAAGAAGGACTGATGAAGGTCTGAGCTGCCACAGGTCTCCAGCGGGTGGGGCAATTGACCCTCTGGAGCTTTACCAGTGGATTCCCTGGCTTCTGGTTTGGGTGATCGAGGGGATAACAGCAGTTCAAGAGGCAGTATGTGCAAGTGGGAAGAAAACATCCTGTATGATGCAGGGTGGTGAGGAGGGGCTGGATGGACAGGGCAATGTGTATAGATGTGAGCAGAAAGAGTGGAGTTAGTGAAAGACGCCTTTACTAGGCTAAATGGACAAGGCATTCAGTCTATTTGCTGTTTTTTATTGTCTTTGCCACCTCTTCTCTTCTTTAGAGAGGAGTATTTAAAGACACTCCAAAAACAGAGCAGCTAGTATTTACTAAGTGCTTCCTTTGTCACTTCTTTGGGTGTTAGGTACTTTGCATATATTACTTCACTGATCCTCAAAACAGTCTTATAAAACGAATATTATCATTTCTAGTTTACCGATGAACAAATTGAGATTCAAAGAGATTAAGTAAGGCACTAACGGCCTCACAGTTAATAAACGATAGAGCTGATACCACTCTAGAAGAATAAAGAAAATTTCAGGACAGAAGTAAGAATTTTTCATTGTTCTTATTCCTGGGTGGGGGAAGACAAGCTAAGAAATGTAGATGAACAAATGAACTTGGCCAATTTTATTAATACCTTACATTTATACATTCATGCTTTCAAAATATGTTCACATACATTATCTCAGATTTCTCTCACAGTATCTACATGAAGCAGCCGGGGCAGATGCTGGCCTCTCTATCAATCCATGAAGCAAGTATCTAGTTAGCTAGTCTTTAGACCAACTGAGCTGCTGGGCATCATCCCTGAGCAAGTCGCTGTTCACAGGGTGTTTGCTGAGACTTCATTTGTGGTCCTGCTCACAAGAGGTTTATCATCTTTTTTTTTTTTTTTTGGCTTTTTTTTTTTTTTTTAGTGTTTATTTTTGAGAGAGGGAGAGAGACAGAGTGTGAGTGGGGTAAAGGCAGAGAGAGAGGGAGACACAGAATGTGTCAACACAGAGCCTGTCGGGGGCTCCAACTCATGAACTGTGAGATCATGCCCTGAGCTGAAGTCAGATGTTTAACCAAACTGAGCCACCCAGGTGCCCCTACGATCTTGTAAAGAGTTGCTCCAGCAGGCCACGGGGTGCACAGGCTAAGTGCTAATTGGAGGCTTTCAACCATTAGTTTTCAAAGGAGATTCCCCAGATTCTAGTGCCTCTAGAGCAATGGTTCTCAAAGAGTGGAACGATTTTGCCCCAGACGTTAGGTAATGTCTGGAGACTTTTTAGATTCTCCGGTCTGGGGGCGGTGCTGCGGATCTCTAGTGGGTAGAGGGTAGGGATGATGCAGGATCCCTGTGGCACATAACCCACAAGGCACAAAACATTCCCCACAGCAAAGAATTCTCCAGCCCACTGTGGCTATAGGACCAAGGCTGAGGAACTGCTCCAAGGTAATACAGTTACTTGATTTTTCATTTTTTAAATTACACTTTATTTTAAAATAGTAATAAAACAATAGATATGCTGAAAATTATTACCTACAGAATTTTAACGTATTGTACTCACCGAAGGATTAACTTCTGCTACCAAATTATATGCTTTTGTGGTGACTTGGACTAAATCTTCCTGACGTGGTGATTGTGAAGGAGAACAATGCCTTAACATGACCTGCTTGGAGGAACATCCTACAATTTCCAGATAATTATATTTTTGGAAAATGTACCCATTTGTAACTATGCACCTGTATCAGGCTTTCCTCGATAAAATACAGAAAAAAAATGGAAGCTGAGGCTGACACAAGACAAGATGTCATCCATAAGTATTTTTGTATTTGCCAAACAGTACAAGTAGTTGGCTTTAAAAGTAAATGTTAATGGGGCGCATGGGTGGCTTACTTGGTTGGGCATCTGACTTCTGCTCAGGTCATGATCTTGCAGTTCATGAGTTTGAGCCGCACATCGGGGTTCTGTGCTGTCAGCACAGAGCCAGCTTTAGATCCTCTGTTTCTCTCTCTCTAGAAATAAGTAAATATAAAAAATAAAATAAAATCAAAGTATGGGGCGCCAAGGTGGCTCAGGCGATCACCTCACAGTTCTTGGGTTCAAACCACACATCAGGACGGTCAGCTGTGCTGACAGCTCAGAGTCTGGACCCTGCTTCAGACTCTGTGTCTCCCTCTCCCTCTGCCCCTCCCCTTCCTCTCTCTCTAAAAGATAAACATTAAAAGAATTTCTTTAAATAAAAATAAAAATAAATGTTAAGTTTGAACTTCTATAATTGAATTCATGAAATACTGATTTCATTTGGGGGAAAAAACAAAAGGCCCACATATTAGAAAGAAACTTGGAAAGCACTGATACCGGGGATGGGATTCGCGACCTGGCCCTCAGAGAGCGCTACTCAGACCAGCAGTATTAGTGTCACTTAAGTGTTCGGTAAAACACAGAATCTCCAGCCCCGCACCTAACCCCCTGCATCAGAATCACCATTTGCAACAAGACTCGACACACAGAGTTTGAGAGGCACTGGTCTATAGGACTTCACAGAAAAGGAATCAAGTAGGGCTTACGATATAAACAGACTGCGGACAACGTGGGCTTTCAGCAGGGCATGACTCCAATTAACATTGCAGGGAAATGTGGGGAGGGCCTTCCAGGTGGGGGAGGGGCAAGATGAGAGGCCCAGCGATAGACCACCCTGGCCAGACAGAGGGTTCTACGAACAGAACTCTTAGGACCAGTTTGGAGAATCTGGGGGCAGGGGGGAACTTGGGGCTGAGGAAGGCAGGCTGCCGGCTCCAACCTGCTTCCTCATGGGCTGCTTCCGGCCCCCTTACCTTGTTGACAGAACAGCTTTTGTTGAATTCTAGGCCAGCATCACCAACCACTTCGTCACCATGAATCAATTAAACCTTCAATAGCCCCAAGAAGTTGGGGCTCATTATCTCCATTTTCTGGTTGGGGAGCCAACCACTTCCGAAGCTGTAATTACTGAAGGTCAGAGGGCACCTGAGGCAGGAAGTCTGGTCTGTAACAGCACATTCTTGGCCCTCCCAGGTTCTCCCTCTCCAGAGGCAAAGAGGAGCTGCTCACAGCTGCTGGGAGCTCTTCCAGAGCTTAAGGGGCTTCAAGGAGCCCTGGCAAGGAGAAAAGGGACTATTAGTGTCTCCACTCAGGCCAGGCTCTGGGAAAGGAACAAGACTAATCTTGAGTCAGATAGCGGGAGACTCCTGAAAGGATTTGCTGGAAAGACGCTTAGATCGGGGAGTGAGAGGGTGGAAGAGAGGCAGCCACAGGGGAGAGCCCCCGCTCAGGGAGAGGCCTCTAGTGGGGCTCTTCCTGAGAGGAGCTCGAACTATGATAGCCCTCCAGGCCAGCAGCAAGGAAACTTCAGTTAAGAATCACTTATTTTTCTTAAGAATACAAATAGGCTTAACTGAAGCCCTGTGTGTCAGCTGAATTCTTCACAGGCCCACAAATAAACCCTGGGAAACGAAGTGTGCAGCTTGTCCGGTAGCCTGGAGCTTTGGTTCTGACTGGGACCTCATGACCAGCCCTGGTTTTGCTAGGCGTCTGTCACAGGGTCAGCTCTCTCTTGACCTCTTGAGAGACCTGGTGAATTGCTACACCAAGGCAATGGACTCCACACTAGTGGAAAGACAAGTGCCCAACGATAAGAAGAGGTGTCCGGGTGAGCTAGCACGTCCCCGAGGGCCCCCTCGGCCACCCTGTCTTGAAGACAGAGAGGCTGGGACGCCCCTCAGCCCTGTGTGCACTGCTTAGGGCATTTGTTGACATCCATCTGGGGCCCCTTAACTCTGCCTTGAGGCCGATTCATCAACTCCTGGAGGCTGAGTGTGTTGAGGCCCTGCCTCCCCTTGATGCTGCCCTTCGATTCCTGGTTAATGACTCCCAGCTGTGCGGTCCTGAGTTTGTTCAGACTTTCTGAGAAGGCATGGCTCTGAAACCTGAGCTCTTCACTTGGTGGCTGTGGACAGGTTTGGGGACAGAGCAAGTGCTGCTAATCCAGGCTGGAGGCTATGCCATGGCCTGGGGCATCTCCACACAGGGTGGACACAGAGGCTGCGACTGCCAGGGGCTGAAGCAGGGAGGTCAGCCCCACCTCTTGGCCTCTCAAACCTGCCGGACAGGCCTCAGGCACGGTGTCTGTCCCTAAACTCAAGGAATGACCTTTGAGGCAGGTCTTGGCGTAAAGAGCCTAGGACTTCACCAGAGCAGAGACATGGATTTCTTACCTCTCCTCCAAATTCCTGGAACTATTCCCGACGGCTGCAAAAACCCCTGGAGGGAGTAATCTTAAGCTGAGGACACCTTACTAAAAGGAACCTGTCTGGGACCTTCTGCAAAGTACACATAGGGAGGGGAGAGCGTAAAGAGAAACAGGGAGGCTCCAAGTTCATTACTCACTCAGGTAAGGGGCGACTTAGGAGGGGTGTTCCTCAATCAGGGAGGCAGTGTGGGCACATGAGAATCTCCGGGGGAGCACTTCAGGGTAAAGTGGGGGCTGAAGAGAGAAAGGAAGGCAATGAAACTCAAAACTGAGTGGTCAGCGCAGCCCCAGCCCAGGTCCCAGTTCCTGGTGCCCCGGGGAGGACGGCTGGGCTCTATGTGAGCTGCTGGGGCAGGTCGTGGAGGGAGCAGACACTGTCACAGCTGACAGCTTGACCTCTCCGGGGGCCAGGGCATCAGAGAGGCCAGGTGATTTCAAAACCTGAAGGCCTGGGGAAGTGGAGGATAGCTGTATACCCATAATGTATAATTACATACACACACACACACTAAATAGCCACTAAACACCACACTATTCTTTGAGAATATTGATGTATATGGGGAAATTCTCATGATATGCTTGCAAGTGAAAAGAAGCTAGTACTACAAACAGTGCATACAGATTCCACTTGCTTTGCTGAATACACGGACACACGTACACACTGGAAGTCCACTGCCACATCCGCACTGCTTATCTCTCTGTAGTAGCCCTGTGAGGAGCATTTATCTTCTCTATGTTTTTCTATACTTTCCAAATTTTCTGTGAGCAGTCTGCATTGCTTTTGTGAACAGAGGGGACAATAACTGATTCATTCAATGATAGCAGATCTACGTAAAGTGTTAAGGAGTCTGTGTAGCCGTGAGCCAACATGACGGGAGCTTGCTGGGCACTGTTAGTTGTCTAAAAGCACCCATTTCCCCTTCTTCCTTCCAAACTCTGGCCAAATCAGAGAGTCACCTGAGGGCTTCTGGGCAGTTCCTTACTCCTGTGCAAGAATCACAGAAAGAGATGGTCCTTCTAACCCCCTCCTTCCTCTGGACTTTGGCCTGTCTGGGCGCAGTGCCCACACTGTGGTGGCTGTCCACGAGAGAGCCAAAGAATCCTCGAACCCCAAAGGGGGTCCTGCTCTGGCCTGCCTGTCGTGTGGAATACCACATTTCTATATGGCTTATTTTGATTTAGGGTTATGTTATTAGTGGCCGGAAGCCTCCCAAAGGATAGAGAATTAGATTGGTTATATGTTACCTTAAGCACGGTTGGTCTAATGGTTTAAAGACCCCAGCACCTTTCAAAAAACTTTCAAAACTTGAAAACTCTTAAAAAGAATTCACGATGTATTCAGTATGCTTACACTTGGTTGGCAAATGGGAGGAAAGCAAAACGTGTAGAGACTATAGTCAACCTCCATGTTACACAGGGAGAGGGCCTGAAATAATAATATGGTAAAACAAAAGTCTGTGTAACACAACTGGATATTCTATTCAACAAACAACTATGAAACGTATATGCTAGGTACTTAGCACTGAAGTATCAAATGGGAATGAGACACTGGTCATTTTCCTTGAGGTGCTCTTAGATTGTTTAAAAACCCCACTTTTTAAGGTTGTGTTTTATCCAATCATGGAAAAATAAATGCAAAACTATTCATCTAGCAATGCTTGTACTGTTGACCTTCTGTACTGCTCTTGATTATATACTTGGTAAGAAATGTACTGTTACAATCAAAATGAATGCAATTCAGAGGCAGAAAAATAGGAAGGAATTTGATTCAGAAAGATCACATGAACAAAGTGTGAGAACAAAACTGATATTTACCCCTAAATGCTAAAAACTATGTTCTGCTTATGAAGTATTACTTGGAACTGTTACAGATCTTTCCCAGGGTCCAGTTGGAAGAGAACTATTTGAGGCCTCGGGGAGCATTTGCTGGGCCTGCCCAGCAAGCTTCACAGAGTAACACAAGGTAGAGACAGAGCCATTTCTCCAGCAGCTGACACGCCTGTCCCCTAATTCCAGGGCCCAGAAGTAGACTTCCCGCAGCGAGTGTAGAGGATTCCTCAACCAAAAATCACCCCACCTCTGTGCTGACAGCGTGGAGCCTGCCTGGGATTCTCTCTTGATTCCTTTCTCTCTGCCTCCCCAGCCCCTCCCTGCCCTGCTCACACTGTCTCCCCCAAAATAAATAAATAAACTTTTAAAAAGTTACTGCTACACATCTAATAATACACTGAGAACCTTTTCTTTGGGTCAAGTAAAATGGCTCCATGCATCCTCTTTAAAATTCTTAGGAGTACTCTTAGGGGCAGTGTTCAAATTCATTCACAACAGTGGCTGGTTCTTTCAATTTTTCAACAGAGCTCTTGAGAGAATGGGACACAGAGGGTGAAGAAGAGAGAGATTAAGGGACTGTCATCTGGGAAGTCTTGTATAGGGAGGGTATTCAGATTGGAAATCCCTGGCAGGCAGAAGGCTGAGTGAGGGGCGAGGAGACAAACCACCTACTTTTTCCTCTCTCCTGGGTCCTATTTCTCATCTCTGCTTAGCCTTCCTCTTTTGAGGAATCCTTAAATAGAAGCCAACCTCAACCAATTTTTGAGGTTTTCCAAGTTTTGCTCCATGGAACACTAGCTCTACAAGATACTCTTGGAAAATGTCGCATACTGAAAGTTCTTGGAGAGTTACAAATAGGTAAGCACATCAATGCCTCTGCCTGATTCCTGCAGTTGGGAATCCTAATCTGTGATTGTGTAATCCAGCATTTTTCCAAACATTTTTTGATCAAAGAACTCTTCAGTGCATGTGAATGTCATGTCTTAGAAACATATTCTGAGAAATGCTTATCTGATGTTCAATTACAGTGAGATTTTTTTTACCTCAGTTTTTAGATCATATAGTCCTATACTTCCTTCTTTTGCCATTTCCCTAGCTAAGAGCCACCCATAGCATGTGAGCAGGAAAGAGAAGAGGCCAAATGCACACTAAACCCTCAGCTATTCCTTGTCGGCTTTCCTAGCAAACGATTTGCTTGGAAATAGATTTAAACAATTCTTTACTTTATAGTTAGCACATTAGACACATATCACAATTATATAAACCCTCAGTTCTTCATTAATCTGGAAGAATTGGAAGTTGGCTTTTACTGAATTGTTCTCAGCAACACTTGGCTCCTTTAAAAGCAGTAGCCTCCCTTAGGAAGCATCTTTTCATTATTCTGTAATCTTTGGAAAGAGCCCAAACACCTCTCCTCCCTAAGGAGAGCGGGTTCAGGAAAACTACTATTATTCCTGGCCAGAAAATATTTCAGATAGAATCATCACAGATATAACTGGCTATTCAGGATGTTTCCTGAAAGTCATCAAACTACTGGGTATTTGAGACACAAGAGACAGACCCAAGGGCTCTTTCTAAGACTTTGCTCCTTCCTCAAAGTGAGCTCTCTGAACTAAATACTGAGAATTTGTTAGAAAGGCAGACTCTGGGGTTCCCCACCCCAGACCACAGAAGCAGATTCTTCATTTGAGTTGATCCAAGTAATTTCTATCATTTGTACATCAGAGTCTAAAAAATATCAGGATTTATTCCAACATTTCTCATTTACTCATTCATTCAACAAATAATTACTGAGTACCACACTATACAACAGGCTCTCTTCTAGGTATTGAGGACATAGTGATGAGAAAATAAACCAAACAAACAGGAAAATTCCCAGTCCTTGTGCAGTTTACATTCTAAGGAGAGAGAGAGAGATAGGCATAGAGAAGTTTAAAATGCAAGATTGAGGAAGTGGTAAATGCTCAAAGAAATAAGCAAGCATGGATTGGAAACAGACTGGGAGTTGGGGGTGAGATGCAGTGGTCAGGGAGGGTCTGTCTGGACAGAGACCTGCACTGTGAGAGAGAAGGGGGGTCCCCACAATGGTCTGGGGCAGGAGCATTCCAGGCAGATGGCACAGCTAGAGCAAACGCCACGAGGAGAGTAGGAGCTTGGGAACAGAAAGAAAAAACGGCCAGTGTATCTAAAGCTTGGTAAATTAGGAAACTCAGAGGTCAGGAGGTAGGGAAGGGCCAGAATATGTGCACTAGTGGTTCTCAAACTTAGTGTGCATCTGAATCACACCAAGAAGGGCTTGTTAGACAGATTGCTGAGTCCCATCCCCAGAGTTTCTGACTCAGCAGCTCTGGGACAGGGTCCAAGAATTCACATCTCTAACAAGTTCCAGGTGATCCTGATGCTGGTTCAGGGACCACACTTTGAGGACCACTGATGTAGAGGCTTGTGTGGTCTTGTAAGGAGTTCAGTTATATTCTAAGTGTGATGGAGCGACTTTCAAGGATTCTATGTAGAGGAGTGATAAAATCTGATTTTCATATTCCTCTGTCACTACCAGAAGAGGAACAGACCTTTCCTGTCACCCATTATCATCTGGTCTCTTGCATCCCTTTCCTGCTTTGATCATCTCCTGATTTGGGTTTTTATTTTATTATTATTATTTTTTTTAATTTTAAGCTTTTATTTAAATTCCAGTTAGTTAATATACTGTGTAATATTAGTTTAGGTGTACAACATGATCATCATCTGATTTGACCCAATTTCCTACCCTTCCCCTCCATGTCTTCCCAAACATTTCCACTGTGTCTTCTAGAATCTCCCTACCCCCTCATTGCCTGATCTATAGTTCTTACACATCCTCAGCCTATAACTGCCTTCCCTGCCACTCCTTGCCTTGGTTAGAGCCAGGCTGGTCCCAAGGACACTGTGTTTCTGCAGTTCTTTTTGGCAGAGCCTGTTTGATCTCTTGGAGTGCTCAAACTTCAAGGCCAGGAGGTGGTGTTGGTGTCTGCTTGTTCTTCGTTGTTGTTCCCAGACCATAACTCTTATTCTCTCTTACACAGCCTCTGCCTGGTAGAAGGTCTTCCTGCCTGATTCTATCACTAGATCACATCGTCATTCATTGAGGGCTACAGCCCCTGCTTCTCCACCTTCCTCTCTACACAGCCCCCTTTAGTTAACCTCAGTGAGGTTAACTAGACCCATGCCTATTCCAGCACACTGTCTTCTCAGTTTACTTGACCTTTTTATCTCTAATGGCCTTTTCTTCCTTCATTCCACCTCAGGGTCATAATCTGAACCTTGTCACCACCAGAACTGCAGGCCTGTGCAAGCCCACATGCCCCCCATCTTCCCCAGCTTCTTCTCCTGCAATGCACTTGTTCAAGTGCTCACTGAAACACTTCTTCAACTCTGTTGAGATCTCCTTTCCATTGGCTCCAACACTTTTTACTCTCCATCAGCCACCTCTTGTGTTCAATTTTCTTCTCCAAAATAAAGTCCATCACTCTGAACACTCCCATCAAAAACTCTCATCTGCCCAATCCCCTCATCTTCCAGGATAGAATCCTACAAAACACCAAATGGATCCAATCATCTATTTCTCTATACTTGCACTCAAGTAATTTAATATTGCTATGGAAAACCAAGTCTGCCTTGTAAGCAGACTGTTTTCACTTTATGTTTATGATCACAGACCTCAAAGGAGTGTGCATAACTGCTAGGCAACATTACTGTGTTTTTCTGGTAAACTAGCATTCGTATTTTTTGTAGCAAACTTTTCATATTTTTTTATTTTTAAGAAAAATTTTTTAAATGTTCATTTATTTTTAAGAGAGAGAGAGAGACAGGGTGTGAGTGTGGGAGGGGCAGAGAGAGAGGGAGACACAGAATCTGAGACAGGCTCCAGGCTCTGAGCTAGCTGTCAGCACGGAGCCTGACGCGGGGCTTGAACCACGAATTGTGAGATCATGACCTGAGCTGAAGTCAAATGCTTAAGTGAGCCACCCAGGTGCCCCCATACCTTTTTTATCTTGAAAACTCCCATGTCCCTCCCTGCTTCTTACTCAGCTGATGAAGCCTTCTCATATTTTACTGAGAAAAGAGAAGCTGTCACATGAGAACTGCCTCATTTCCCCATTTCCCCTGAAATCTACACAAGTACATTTGTTGGCCTCTTCTCCTTCTCTCTAGTCAGATATATCTGTCCCCATTAAAGGGCCATCAGTCCCCTGTTTATTCTGTAATTTATATCTGTACTTCTAAATAATGCAGCTATTTTTAGCTTCTTCAATTTTAGACACTTTCAATTGCCTTCCTGCATCCCCTTTTATACATTTCCCCTCCTTCCATCCTCCCAATGTAGTTACATCACCATTTTTAGCTAAGTCAATATTTGCATTGCTGTCACGTAAGTACTCACAGCTGAACCATTGTAATATGTTACTCTTTTATGGGTTGACTTTGTCTTCCTTGGGATTACTAATTACTTCATTTTTTCATTGCTTCGTTTGTAAAGTGTCTATTACTAAGTAACTTTTTTTTTTTTTAACCAAACTTTCCAATCAAGTTATAAAACCCCTCTCATGAGTCACAGATAACTAATCAAGATAGCTTCTTCACTCTTGAGTCTGGCACCTTGGTTGTTAGGGCTAAAGTACACAAAGCTGGGAATGTCGACCTGTGTGCTTGCATGTAGTCTCTCCAGCATGATGGTTATAGAATAGCTGGACTTCTCACATCATAGCTCAGGCTTCAAGAGGGATTGTTCTGGCAAACCAGGTGGAAGGCCTTTTAGGACATTGGTTGGGAAGTCACATAGTATCGCCATGCTGTATCAGTTGATGTAGTCATAGGTTCACCCAGAGTCAAAGCGAAGGGGCATAAGCCTTAATGGGAGGAATGGAAAAGAATAAATGTGGCTATGGTTTAAAACTGCTGCAGAGACACATACATTTATACTTGCATTTGAGTTGAATGTCTTTGGAGGGAATAGCAAGAAATTGGTAAGGAGAGAAACTGGGTGATTAGGGAAAGAAAAAGGAAAGAAACTAACTTTGTCCTATAAGTCATTTTATCTTTTGAATTTTGTGTCATGCGACCTCCCTTTTTAAAAAATTAAATATTATTCACCATATCAAAGCTTTGCCTAGGGCTGCACCTACCTCTAAAGGCCTGACAGTTTCTAGGAGACTGTAGACCAGTGCTGTTCAATAGAACTTTCTGTGATGATGGAAATAGTCTATGTCTGCACTGTCCAATATAGGAGCCACTAGCCACAAACTAAACAAAGTTTTAATCCCTTACTCATACTAGTCACATTTGGAGTCCTAACCACATGTGGCTAGTGGCTACGTATTGGGTATTACAGCTCAAGAAAGTGAGATGAGGGTAGGGATCATGAGAGGCCTTGGGTCAGTAGTCTCCAAACACTTTTACGCATGTGCTTCCTAAAGTAACTTTAAGGAAATATGCACCTCCCCACCCCGCAAAAATTAAAGTTGCCATCTAAATGCTTTACCTTTAGTTTGAAAAGTTTATTTTTGGGGCACTTGGGTGGCTCAGTTGGTTAAGCATCATGGGACTCTTGGTTTTGGCTCAGGCTATGATCTCCCAGTCCATGGGACTGAGCCCCACATCAGGCTCTGTGCTAACAGCTTTTTTCTCCTTCTCTCTCTGCCCCTCCCCTGCTTATGTGTGTTCTCTCTCTCTCTCTCTCTCTAAAAATAAATAAATAAACATTTTTTAAAGTTTATTTTTGTTAAGAGTTACAAAATATTCAACATTTCATAAGATGAGAACTAACTATAATTAGAATAAATATTTCATGAGATGGTTTGATAAGATAGGTTTAATTACTGAACCATGCAGACTGAATCTGAGAGAAATCGTGTTAAAAATTAAGCACCACTAACCTATCCTGCTTTAGTTGTTCTAAATTTAGAGTATCTCAATGTGGGCCATGCTTCAGCCTTAACAGAAATACATGCAAGACAGGGAGAGACAGGAAGCCCTAAGAGGTGAAGATGCCTTGATGAATCATTAAAGACACTCTCCAGAAAGCAATATATCAATTTTCCTTTTTTTTTTTTTTTTTTTTTTTGGCTTCAGGAGGTTTCTATACCCCAGCAAAGCTCCACGGTGAGATTATCATGAGTGAGGGCGACAAGGGAATTTTGTGAGACAGATTTAGAAATCTGTACTTGGAAGTTAAGACTCTGGAAGTGAAACCTCATTAGATCATTCATGGACATTTATCCCCTTGAATGTAGACCCTTGGGTGTACTTGAACCTCAGTTTGAAGATGGCTGCCATAGGAAGATGGAAGCAGGGCTTGGCACCCAGATGTCTGCTGCTGCTGTGAGTGTTTCCATGGAAGCCTGCCAGGGAGTAAAGATGAGGGAGAATAGGTCCTTGGTGCCCCTGAAGCTGAGATGGGGTGGCACCGTCAGCATCACTGTCACAGCCCCTGGCCTGCTGTCCAAGTCTTGTTTGTCATTGAGGTGGAAGGATTGTATCAGGTTCTTCCATAGGAACTTGCTTTTCTTGTGTGGAATTATTAAGCCTTTTCCAGGTGGAAAGGGCCACTCGCAGGGCTTTCTGGACTTGGGAAGAATGGACAAGGCCAGACTTAGCTTCTTTTTACCAGTCGATTGTGCTCCCATACCTCCTTCCTCACCACTGCAAACCTCTTCCCTCTCCATCTAATTACTTCAGATGGAATAAGGATTAGGGATGAATTTGGACAATCACAGTTCACTAGAAGGGCAACAGGGCTGAGAGGGGCTGACCTGGTGCAACAAAGCGGACAGTAGTCTAACTGAGGTCTGATTATAGCGGCCTCCCCACAGTGCAGTTTATCTAACAACAGGGGATTGCTCATAAGATGAAAACCTCACATAGTCAGAAACGCTCATCAGCCTCTCAGTGCAGCTCACAGGGTGGTGTTTATGTGCCGTACTGGAGACCAACACATCATCTCTCAAAATGTCCAGGAAACCATTTTTTTTCTTTTGGCCAAGAAATGATAAGTCAATGTTCTTCGGTCAGATACCAGATGTGTAGTTGGCTTGCACCTAAGAGTTATATTGTGTGAAACACATATTTCTTTAAACCCAGCAATCACACTAAGCATTTGGAGTGCTGACACTGTGAGAGGCTGGAGGGAGCTGAGGGCAGAGCAGAGCTCTGTTCTCAGGCCTCCCTCACAACTGGGCAGATGAGCGTTGTGTGAACTGATGGGCAGAAGCCCTGAGCACTTACATGACCATTTAAAAATCTTCCTCTGCTTTTCATTCTTGGCCCAGCAATTTGTAGTTGAATTTTGTGAGTCTGCATCTGTATATGGCATGTCACTACTGTATTCTCTCACTTCTTTACTATTTTTGGTCATCTGAGGAAGGTAGCAGGTACTTATGGATTGCTGCTCAATGCTAGGCCCTGGGCTAAGCAGCCTTTCCCCATCTTTCAGACAGGGGTTAGCATATAAGCCCCTCAAAGGCACACCATTCTCCACTTAAAGCAGACCCTCCTCTATCTACTTGCAGAGCCATAAAAGATATGGATGACTAAGAAGATAGACATATTTGGCTTACTTCCTCACAAATCAGGGCCCGAGACTGCAGAAGTTGTAGAAGTATCAGTGATTAAATACCTAATGATCAAATTAGAGGAATGGAGCCAGCCCTGGGGAGTGGCAGAAGGTCCCAGACACACAACGGCTGAACAATTTGAGTTGAAAATGAAGACAGATAAGTCTGAGAAAGTGAAGGTACTTTGTTTGCCAAGAGGGGTGCCATCTTGATGATCTTCAGTGGAAGAAGTTTAAGCTGGCAATGTAATGCCTCTAATTTTCTGCTTGGAGGTGACATATAAAACATCAGTTACTAACTTCTACTGCACATTAATCAATGTACCTGTAACTGTCATTATAAAGAAAAGCAATTGCCTCCTGTGAACATATTTGGTTTAACAGCTTGTAAGAATTGTCTCCATTTAGTCTATCATGTTAATGTTGGTTGTGGATGCTCATGTCTTCTTGGAAATGGATTCCGTATTAACACTGTCACAAGAAAATGCACACGCTGTTTTCTCTTGCCATGGTGCAGCCCCATCATTAAGCTTACAATGTCCATTTCCCAAAGACCATGTGGGAAGGTATGGAGAGGCAGGCTAAGCAAGACCTACCCTTGGTCAACTACCTAAATAGCCCATCTCACCCTGCAGACTCTGGGGAAGAAACAAGTACAAACCAGCCAGAGAGCAAGTGACATGAGCTCCTCAAAGGAATCGTATTTCTGGTCCAACACTACCCATCAACTCTTTCCTGGCATTTTAAATAACTTGACTGGTACTATATTACCTCTGTCACTGTATTTTATTTGAAGTACTCATTACCAAACTAGCAGGATGCTACTTATCCAAGTAGAAAAAAGGCTGGTGTTTCCCTTTGTAACTTGGAACCCAGCCCTTCTGCGTCTCTCTCAGCATCAGGGCACATCTGTTCCTGAGTCACAAGCCCAAGTGCCATCCACGCTAGACTGTCTGCCCTGGAATTATTAGTTGGCTTGTGCACTCTCTGATCACACATGGTCAGGGTCTGTCTTTCAAACATGTCCTCATGTACAAACTCACGATTCTGCTCACACTTCACCCCTGAGAGTACCCTTCCACTCTTCTTCCAAGACCTAGTTAAAAGCAAGGGCATTCTTAGTTCTGATACCCACCAGCCATTCTCTCCCTTTGCCAATGCTGACACCTTTTTTCTCTGAGCTCCAATAGCCCTTCCACGCTGCCCAATTCCATGGCCCCTATTTCTGCCTTGGAGTTGCTAAGGCATAACTATGGACAAGTCTTAGCTTCCTAACCAGGTAGGCCTTCACCCTCATCAGAGCACAGATTTTGGCTTATTTATCTTGGTTCCCCTCTCCCCCTTATCAGTATGTCTGGCACCAGGCCCTGCACAAGTAGGTGGAGCCCTGTAGGCTGTGCAGTACCAGGGCCAGAGCTTGAGAGAAACACTTCGGCCTCTAAGCATGCAACCTGTGGGTCCAGAGCTCCTCCAGGCTTCAGCCTCTATTTTGGAACCAAATAGATCCTTTCATTGTGCAGGCTAAGATGGCCCTTGGGGACCCCATGCGGGATGCTGAATGGCAACCCCACCTGGGTGGGCTGTGTCTATCTGGTGGGATCACACTGAAAGTCATGGCTTGGGAAACCACAAGGTAGAAAACCAAGGTAGGCCCTGCCTTTGCTGTATCTCTGAACTTGAATTCCTCAGACAAATGAAAAATAACCTTTTTATTCCCTGCCACTTGACCACTGTAGTCACTGCTCCTAGCCTTGCCATCTTCCTGTCTCCTGCAAAGGAGCTTTAGCCCCTCCACGTGGGCAGGGATGGAAAGGTCCTGGTTCAGGTCTTTATTATTCAAAAAAGGTTTATGGAGAGCCTACTTTGTGTCCGTGAACAAAACAGACCCCTGCCCTCAAGTACTCACAGAAAACACCTGTAAGAAGGTAAAGAAAACATTTGGACAGTGGAAGTCAACAAACCACCTCAGATTTCATGAGTCACAGAGTTCAAACACCTAAAAAGCTCTTTCACTTATGGAAACATCACTCTTCTCGGAAACAGGGAGATTTCCAGATAGAAACTGGGAGCCTCTCAAAGCTCAGTGTTGGTGGTAGAAAAAACGCGCAGAAGTTCCCAGGGTCTTCCTGATGGTCTTTGTGTTCACTTCCTTGGACTCCTAAACAAAGTGCTACAAACTGGCCAGCTTAGAACCACAGAAATGTAGCATCTCACTGTTCTGGAAGCCAGAAGCCTCAAATCAAGGTATTGGCAAGACGATGCTCCCTCTGAACACGTAGGGGAATACTTCCTTACCTCTTCTTTGCTTCTGGAGAGTGCTGGCAATCTATGGTGTTACGTGGCCTGTAGCTTGCTACATAACCCCAGTCCCTGCCTTTGTTTGTCACATGGTATTCTTCCTGTGTCTTTACATGGTTGTCTTCTTAAGGTCACCAGTCATGTTGTATTGGCTCCTCATAAGTAGGGCCCACCCTACTTTGGTACAACCTTATCTAAACACATTATAATTGTGATACATTTCCAAATAATATTTTGAGGTACTGGGAATCAGGACTTCAACATGTCTTTTTTAGGGGGACACAATCCAACCATAACAGCATTGGATTGGGAAGGAACAGGGCCAAAGGTAAATGTCCCTTCATAGCTGGCAATCTAACAGGAGAGAGAGAGAGCCAGGGATGACCACAAAAGTCCCTTTAAAGTGGACTCAGAAAGAAAACACTCATGAACACAAGGGCATGGGTTAGGAAGAAAATAAGTCTTGTGGAGTAGAGTGAAGGGGAGAGAAGGTAGACCAAGAATAAGGAGAGAAGAGGTTGAGGGAAGAAAGAGGCACCTGAGCCCAGAAAGACACACAGGCAGTGAGAGGCATAGGAAAAGAGGGCAGGAAGAACGTTCTGAAGGACAGGAAGCCACAGATGTAATGCAAGAAATCTCATCCTTGCAAGTAATTATCTTGGAGTTCATTAAGCAACTTCCTGCATGAAGCTGAAAGGGCAGTGAGTATTCTGTCCAGTGAGCTGATAATCCTGCTTCATCTTGGTTTAAAAGGTGGAAGAGCACACGAGAGAAGCCCAGGGTCATGGCATTTTGAGCTAGTTCCCCTAAGCTGTGGCCCCAAGCCTGGGCTGATAGACACC
Organism: Hyaena hyaena; assembly: GCF_003009895.1. Taxonomy (NCBI): domain Eukaryota; kingdom Metazoa; phylum Chordata; class Mammalia; order Carnivora; family Hyaenidae; genus Hyaena; species Hyaena hyaena. The sequence continues at coordinate 1,297,375 of NW_024080877.1, forward strand.
CCAGCTAGGGGCTGGCGGAAATGCCTGGAGGAGCAGAGCCCAGGGCCTGGCTGGATACCACCTGCCCCACCCTGCAGCAGGGAGCAGCTCCCCCAGATCCTCCCAGCTCTCTCCACACAGGAAGAACACCACCCCTAGCAGCCAGCTAGACTTCCCAGTGTCACCCTGTCCATCTCTCCTCCAAGGGCACTTGGCTGTAGTTCTGGCTGAGAATGAATGAGTGGGGGTAGGAGGAACAGATTCCTCCATGTGGGGTTATAGGGAACCATTTATTACCTCCTTCCAGACAGAGGCTGTATAAAGCACAGATCTTTGTGGAGTCCTGATCTATTCTTCAGGGTCACCCCTCAGGTTTAGGAAAGAGGTGACAGTATCCCCAAAGCCTCCAGTCACCCAGCATCCTGGGCTAACATACCAGACTTCCAGGTCCTCAAGGTGGGTTCTGAACTTCCTGTGTCCCCCCTCAGTGTCCCTCAAAATATCCCTACCCTGTGTTCCATCTGTTTCCTAATAGTTGGCAAATATTTAATTTGATAAGGCAATCAGTGCAATGTTGTAAAAGCCCAACATTGCGTTGAGTGATCATTATCAACTGACTCTCTTAGTCAGAGATGTTGCTTGCCCAGAGCAAGAAGTGACTCTAGGCACCTAGGTTGGAGTCATTTACTGAAAGGTCGGGCAGAGCATGGGCAGAAGGGGGAAATGAGCTGCTATGGGAAGCACAGCTGAGCAGAAGTCTTCTTGGTTATCAGCCTGGTGGTTCCGGATGCTTGGCCCTGCTCCCTTGGATTTGACCTGACTGTACTACCTGTGGATAATCTCCAATGGGCCTGGGCCTTTGGGCCTGGGCTGTAGCATTTGGTTAGAGCACAAAGTCTTGTGTCTCTCCAGCTTTCTGTAGGTGGGGAAAGACCATCCATAAATTCAGTTCCTGTAGTAGAAAGTAGAGCCCTTTTTCCTATTTTTTAAATGTTTATTTATTTTTGAGAGAAATAGAGAGAGAGAGACAGGCAGACAGACAGTGCAAGCAGAGGAGAGGCAGAAGGAGAGAGGGAGACACAGAATCCGAAGCAGGCTCCTGGCTCTGAGCTGTTAGCACAGAGCTGGACGCAGGGCTCGAACCCACAGACCTTGAGATCATGACCTGAGCCAAAGTCGGAAGCTTAAGGGACTGAGCCACCCAGGTGCCCCACCCCTTTTTTCTATTTTAGGATTCGATTCTTCCAAAATAGGAAGAGTATTCCATGAGGGAACTCAAAAGAACAACTGTCCACAAAAATAATATGGTGAATACTCAGAAGGGCCTCCTAAAACAAGCCCCTAATCCCTCCCAAAGAGTGACCCTCTTGGAGATTTCAGGTACTATGATGGTGAACGAGGAGACTTGCCTTATGTCATAGAAGCCCCGGAAGGCAGTCAAAGCTCAAGTCTTCTGATTATAGATCCATGTGCTGGTGACTGCACCAGCCTTGCTGAGTACCTTGCTCGTAGCTGATGCTGAAGCAGTATTTGTTAAATGAATGAATGAATTGCTGAGTCTCTCAGTATGTAATCACCTGCCTCAAATACATCATGAAATGAAGCAGGTTAGAATTATCAGTAAATAAAATAAAATCTGAGGGCCTTGGGGTAAGAAGTTATTTCATCTCATCCACATCTCTCCTCATCTGGTAAGTTAAGAAGTTTGGCTGATCTCTAAGAATTCACTTTTGAACAAACTCTGAAAAGAATTTTTGTCACCTGCAAGACAATTTAAAATGTTTAGAAATTTAAACAGTGACTAGATAATTTGATAATGTTAAGGAATGACTGGTAATTAATTATTTTTTAATTAATGATATGGTTTAGTTTTGAAGAGTGCTCTTTAATATGGATGGACCAAGAAAGTATCATGCCAAGTGAAATAAGCCAGACAGAGAAAGACAAATAACGCATGATATCACATATATGTGGATTTTAAAAAACAAAACAAATGAACAAACAGTAAGAACAATAAAAATCAGAGAAACAGACTCAATTATAGAAAACAGACTGGTTGCATAAGGGAAGGCATTGAGGAGATGGGTGAAATGGGTGAAGGGGATTAAGAGGTACAAACCTCCTGTTATAAAATAAATAGGTCATGGTATAAAAAGCACAGCATAGGGAATACAGTCAATAATATTGTAATATGCTTATTGTGATGAGCATTTTGTAATGTATGCAATTGTTGAGTCACTATGTTATACACCTGAAACTAATTTGATATTATATGTCAAATATACTGCAATTAAAATTGAAAACAGAACAAAACAAAAAAGCATACTTGTCTTTTAAAGATAAATGCTGGACTAATTTTGGATGAAATGATACAAGGTCTGGGATTTGCTTCATCATGCATTGAAGCAGGAAAGCAGGTAGGAAAATAGATTAAAAAGGCCCTGAGTTGATCATTGTCAAGGCTTCACAATATGTACATGGGGGTTGGTTGCACTGTCTTGTCTACTTTTTATATGTAATGAAATTTCCATAATGAAATGTGTTTTAAAAACTTACGATTCTCTTTTCCTGCAGCCCCTGTAGAATCCACCCCAATCAGAGCTTGTGGGAGACCCTGGTAGCTGGTGACCCTACATCTCTTGTTCCCTTTCCTAAAAAAAACCCAATTCCAGCCAGGCATGCGCTCTTCCACACAGCCCCTGTGACTCGAGGCAAAGTGACCCCAACCCAACCTCCAGCCCTAATTAGTCTCAGCAGATGGGGGTGAGGCCAACCTTCTTGCTAGTGATTGCTTCTGAGAGGATGCAGACTGAAGGAGAGCTTTGCCAGGACTTCTGAGAAGCTCCCCCCCCCCCCCCGCCACTCCTGGAGGGTCACTGAAAACATGTTTCTCCTGTTGGAAGGAAGCAGGTGGCCCCAGAAGCCATACTGTAACCTAGAGGAAGCCAGTCCCAGGAAGACCAAACATGCTGAATAGCAGAGTAGAGAGATGAGAAACTCCCGAGTCCCTGATAAGCACGCTGAACTGCTGGATCCAATAAGCCTGAAGTCCGCTGTCTCTCTGGAAGACTGCTCATTACACAATATAATAAATGTTCTTTTTTAAATTTTATTTTTACAACTAAGAGTATTTATAACCAAGAGAACCTTAACAGACCCAATCTCAGTGAATACTTGCCTTGACAGTGGTAGAATGGGGACCAAGCTAAATAGAGGGAACAGTACAGTTACCGCTATTGTTTGGGATGCAGGAAGCAGTCAATGAAGGAGAAAAGGAAGGGTGGTGGTAGGAGGAGTCTTTCAGAAGGTGGAGACATTGTTATACTTTGTATATATTTTCCACCCAGATAGATAGTTCCGACCATCTTGCTTTGAATGACAATAACCTAAAGCTGCATACCCAAGATCGAAGATCACCATTAGGAGAGTTGTGCCCAGCCCTTGCTGCTGTGGATTGCCTTTGAAATATGATGACACCCATTTTTTGGCACACGTTCATCACAGAAATTATGCAAATCTGCTTTTATTGTTATGGGACGCTGAGAAGCGGGCGGCAGGGGAGGGTATGCAGCCTGCGGAGGGCTCTGGTTTTCCTCACACATTAGAGATGGAATTGTGGTCTTCTCCTTGTCTGAGTGTTCTCTCATCCTCCTCAAGTGGATTGAAATCCAGCGGACAGCACCCTTGAATGAAGCCTGAGGTAATTTATAAAGCAGAGAGCGTCTCCTCAGTTTCCAGTGGGAGATGGTGTAGAATGTTTTCATCCTGTTAACTCCTCACTCCGTCTCTTCTTGATTCCACTTTCTCTGCCACAGCCCCAGTGCAAATCACCACCATCTCTCACCCAACAACTGACCAAAGGGGCAAAACGATCTCCCTGAATGGATTCCTGCCTTTTTCCAACTCCATTCTTCTCACAACAGCCAAAGTGATCCTTTAAAAATGAAAATCTGATGGAGTGTTTTCCTTTCCTAGAACCTGTCATTTGGATTCCGCTGGCAACTAGGGTCTCCCTCCCTGTCCCCACCTCCCCTCCACTCCCTCCCTGTTCTCTTCACTCCAGACACCAGGACATCCTGTCACCTCAGGGCTTTCCACATATGCGGATTCCCTGGCTGTCTCTACTCCATCCTTCTACCTCATTTGCACACAGGCAACTCCTTTAGGTCTTACCATAAATGTCACTTTCTTGGGGAGAAGGCTTCTTACTCTCTCTCTTACCCCTAACCAAGCTACGTCCTCTTTACTTGCGCCCATAGTATCTCGCCTTTCTCCTTCATAACATTCAATGTAATTGGAAACTTTGTTTAACATCTCTCTTCCCCATTAGATTTTAAGCTTAAAGGGTAGAGATTTTGTCCACATTGCTTCATACTCCATTTTGAGGACCTGCCACAGTGTCTGGCACATAACTGACACTGGAGACACAATGTAAATAAATATTGGTTGGTTACCTATCAGGTGTGGCCACTGTTGAAGCCTCCCAAAAGTATGGCCCCAATAACTCCTCCAAACCCTGTTCAACCTCTTGCATTCATGGAGCTTCATACCAACCAAGTTCCTGCTCTAGAGGACAGAGCGTGGAAAGAAATAGATGTAAACAGATCAGAGTCCAATTTGGAAGTGGAAAACAATGTTGTTGCCTTACAGAGAAAATGCCTTATTAGAATTCGAGACATTCCCCTTCCAAGCACACTTGGTTCTTACTATTTACTCTAAAATGTTTTGTATGACTCAGAGATACAGACTATAGACTTGAAACAGAAAGCAAAGGCTGAGAGGAAGAAAAGCCGGAGCCATTTCCTGTTCAGTGGCTGTACACACCAAGGGGGAGAGTGTCCTTGTCCTCCTCCTGCTTCAGCAATAAATAGAAGCCTTTAAAGTCCCCAGGTCCATACTCTCTTCTGGACTGCAGGCAGAGGTCTAGCAGGAGAAGCCACGTGAATGATGTCCAGGGGGCGGGGACAATGTGAGGCGCTATGGGTGGGAATTGCTGGTTCCTTTCCCTTGGACACCTGCGTAGTTCAACTTCCTGAAAGGAGATATGATGGGGTGGGGAGAGTGCACTCTTCTTCCTCCACACTAGGCTGTTGGGCATCCCTTTTCAGGATTACATAAGCCTCATCTCCACTCTGTGCAGGTGGACACCCTCTTTTCTTCATAGTCAGCCACAACCTCTAGAAATTCATCGCCAAGTATTCCTCTGGGAAAATCGTGGAGTCCCTTTATCCTGGAGTCAGATGTGGAATGGCTGAGACTGTTCTGTTCAGGGAATGGGTTTAGTTGAGGGTCAAGAGAGCCCAGTGGCAGGTTCCCAGTCAGGTGGCTAAGGCATCATGGCCTCCTATAAGTGGGCCTGGCCTCAGAGATTCTGGAAGCCTACCATATTGGAGATGAGGAAGGCCAGAGGATGGGAAGCATGTGGACAATTTTCAAAAGGTGCCAGGGTGATGATATTCAGCAGGTCTAGGCTTGAATTCAGGCCATGCAACTGAGAGCTAGCTCTTTACTTTTTTGAGGCTCAGTGCCCTGTGAAAACATGGGTCTTGAAATGTATGTGGATACCCTAAAACACAGGAGGCTCTAGATTCAAGAGGCACCTTGTATAATTATTACACAGGGGCTGAGCTCAAGAATCTAACCTCCATTCCCTTCTTCCTCACCATGCCTCCTTCGGAGTGGTTTTTCCAAAACACGAACTAACTCTATCAGTCTTCAGTGAGGGAGCTTTCAGGACCTCCCTGGGGTCCACATCAGAACTTCTCAAACTTTTCTGCTATAGTGTCCCTAACAGAGTGTATGTGTGCCGCAGAGCAGCAGAGATAAAAATCCCTTTAAGTCCCTTGTTCTATTTTAAAAATTCATGTGAATTAGGGGTACCTGGCTGTCTCAGTGGGTAGAACATGAGACTCTGGATCTTGGGGTTGTGAGTTCAAGCCCCACATTGGGTGTAGAGACTATTTAAAAATAAAATCTTTTTTTAAAAAGTCATGTGAATTTGTGTATCTTAGTCTGTAATATAGCCCTGCTTGTTTAATATAAAAATATTTTCTTCAACTATACAAACAAAATATACAATTCTGGGAAGTCGCTGGGAGAAGGGAAATGCACAATGAGGAAGAGTTGGGAGGACTTGGCCGTTTACATCTAAAACCTTGTTTCATTCTCTCCATAACTGTATTGAAGTAGAGACTTTTAAAAAAGAATGAAAACATTATAGCCATTACAAAGCAGAATGCGAGCATTCCCCACAGTGTAACTCCCTAAAAGAAACCCTTGTGAACAGTATCTGTGACACCTTTCTTCCCCTTGGCCTTGTGAGTCGTTGGACGTCCCTGCCCCCTGGAGTCTGTGAGATGTCTCAATTGTACAGTCACTCGCAGACGCTGTCCCTACCCTTTCAATGGAGAGTAGCAGCCTCCTTCCCAGAACCCATTCTGTTAACTCAGTGTAAGCTTTGACCTCAAGTTAGCTCTGTCAGAAATCAAGAGAGGTGTTAGGAGGGAATCTCACTTCTTCAGGCTTTTGCCTGATCTTTATTTTAGAAGTAGCTGAACCTAATGGGAATGCGTTGTCTGGCAGAGCCACAAGCTGTAGCCAGCTCCTCAGAGGTCAAAGTACATAAAGAGAGGAGGTGATGTGGCCTTCAGTTCAGACCCTGGTGGGGAGGGAGTGAAGCTGGATGGCGTGCTGTCTAGGACTCCTGCCCTGTAGTAGAGGGGCTGGGATTGAAAAGAAGCTAAAGGCAGGTCAGTGACCTGCTTGCAATAGCAGCTTCCAAGACCCAGGTCCTGAGAACAAAATACGGGAGTGGGCTGGGATGAAGGTCTTTCTCCACATGTCTGCAGGGTGTCCAGGAGCTCAAGGAGGAAGGCACTGTTCCCAGAGATCCTGGCCAAAATGGCCATGAGTGGCTTCATGGACAGCGGTCAGCAGTGAGGGGCCAGGCAGAAGGGCCTGAAAGTGGAGATTGTTCTTTCACAAAGAGAAGTCTCCAGCAGTACCCAGCAGGAGCCTTACAGGGGATGCCAAGGCATGGGCAATGGGCCAGTATAATTGAATGTTAGTGCTTATACGGCCTAATAAGTATTCATATCCAGGGAAGTCTTGAGGAAATTCAGCTTAGGGAGGAACTCTGTCAACCAAGCATTTAATCACGGGATCCTTTTTGCCTATATATGTTCCTAAAAACAAAAACCAAAAAAGAAACAAACTGGAACATATATGTGAAATGAATTTGTCCCTTCAAAGTGATACCTTAGGAGACTACACACACATTCTAGAATGCTCATAATATTTGCAATAATCATCTTTGGGAACTGACTTCAGAGCCATCCTAAGAGTCAGACCTCAGAGCCAGCTGGTTTGATCACTCAACTCATGCTTCAGATTTGTCTTTGAATAATTTTTGTTTGATTTCAAAGATAAAATCCTTCATTGAATGATTATGCTTCTTCACCAAGTCTGTTTCTTTGTAGGCAGTAAATTTCTTGAACCAACAGGGCATGTCGGGCTCATCCTTGGCTGCAGAAGATCTGGCCGTGCACTTGAGAAATACTTGATCAATATTTAGTTCTGTGCTTGGTAACTCCACTCCATGGGCCTATTTCTGCTGCTGTTGTGTTTTGCTCACATTGCAGACATCAAAACGTTTCACTTTTCTTCTCAGGTGGCCTTTTGTATCAAATAGTTAATATTTAATCCAGAAAAGGAAGGGTTATTCTAAATCTGCAGCCACCAAAACCCACAGTAGAAATGCCTTATGGAATGAGCATCAACAATTTAGCTTTTTCTGTTGGTTGATGTCACAGAGAACAGTCTGTCAACATTTTTCCCTATGTTGCTTTTCTTTCTGGGGGCACAGAATAAAGATGAAAAATCACAGCTCTGGGAGCAAACAGAACAGAGAGCTGGCACTTGAGGGATTGATTATGTATTCACTTATTTATTACAATTTTTAAAAAATGGCCCAGCTGCTTCAGCTTACACAAGCTGGACTGAAATATTTCACTTGATAGTATTCTCATCTGTTGGTTATAATATTGCTTTTTAACCCTAAAAGGAGAAAATCAAAATTAGGTAAAAAAATAATGTTAAAGCTTGAAACTGAGATTCAAATATTCAAGTATTTTCAAGAAATGGCCACTGTTTTGTTCTCCCTTCCTTGTGGAATTGATCCATAGTAGCCATGTTCACCAGTGGTACACATGGGAACCAGCTCACCTGGAAGAATTTTCCAATTGCTCACGTATGTCCCTCATGTGACCTGGAAGTCCCAGGCCTAGACCTGTTCACTCGTATGTTGTAAAATGTTCCCAGGTGTTTCTGATGCAGACCTCTGATTGAGAATACATGATCTATAGCAATCTGACCACCGGTACCCTGTTATACCTCTCTCCTGTGATCATCATTATGCCAAATAAGCTATGTTTTAGTCAAATGATAGACTAGCTCAACTCCAACTGTCTCAGACAGAAAGAGGAATTTATTGGCTCATATAACTGGAAAGTCCAGGGAAAGGTTTGGCACAAGATGTTGCTTGATTCAGTTACCTAAATGGTGTCAAGATCAGGCTTCTCTTATCTCTTGGCTTGGCCCTCTCATGTTAGTACTTTTCTCACACAAGTTCTTTTGTCAAGGCAAGATGACTGCCAGCTGCCCTGACCTCATAATCTCCAACTCCATTGGAAACTTAGCCTCTATTTATCAACTGTTGGAATGAAATTCTATGATCTGACTCTCCTTGGTCCAAATGGGGTCCCAAGCATCCATCTCTTCTGTACCAGACAGAATTCATTCATATCATTCATAGAATACAGAAGCCACTCTAGATATTTAAAGCAGAGAGGGATTTCAGTCCAGTACTGAGTTCTTGCAAAGTGGTTAGATGGTGTGATGGAGAGAGAGAGAGAGAGGAAAGAGAGAGAGAGAGAGAGAGAGAGAGAGAGAGAGAGAGAGATGATATATAGTAGCCAGATTTACTTAATGGTAGCACTTGGGTTTAAGCTGGCTTTGGTCCAGGCTCTGGGGCTTGCCCATGGTGCTCTTGATATATAAAGCCTGGATGTTCTGCCAATTCTTCCTGAGCAATGATGCCAGGAAATTGACAACTAAGTGGATGGCGTACACAAGCTCATCATGTGTCATCTTCACGTGACCAACAGCCACAGACACAGTACCTTCTTCAACTGGAATTCAATTATGGACTTCACTTCATCTACTTTGGCCATCATTCTTTCATTGTGGATCAGCAAGGAAAGGAACCTGCCAGCTTTATTTGGGCCTGGGCCCAGGATTTGTGACATTGCCTCCAAACTGCTTCTGAAACCCAAGACACAATTGACCAGATGTTGAACCACTGCTTCATGGAAAGTGCCCATGAGCATGCATGCCTACAGAAAATGTGATCATAGGGAAGCTATCTCTTCCAAATACAGTTTGAACGGAAAATTTTGGGTAATAATTTGCATTCACTTCATTGCCTGTAGAAAAGTCTAGAAAGGTGGTGTTTAGCTATATAACTGCCACAATGTGGATAGCACACTGGTGGATGGTTGGAAAGGAAGAGAGTGGGAGAGTGCAAAGCTTTCCTAGGCAAGGAACCACACACCTGGCTTCTGGGACTATCCAGGGTCAAGTATACCTATAGCCCAGGGATTAATAGTGGGATCAGATTGGTTGTCCAGAGGAAATTTAGGTTATGGGCTATAGTTTAGGTTAAATTTAGTTTATATTATATTGCTACTAGAAGGAGAGGTAAAAGATGTTGGGTGACAAAACCCAAAATGGTCTCCTGCAAGGTGTATGATGCTTTATCATTATAAGTACCTTCACCTACACTGTTCCATTTGATTCTCACAAAAGCCCCATAAATGGAAGAGGACTGGGTGGGGGTAGGGGATGCAGGAGGGTAAAATACTTTTGTTCCCATTCTATAAAGGAGGAGTCCAGTCTCAGAGGTTAAGAGCCTGCTCAAGCTAATCCCTTATAGCTGGTGAGAGTCAGTGTTTACATTCAGACCCAGACTCCTGACTCCTAATTCAAATCCCATTCCCTTGGGCTAGAGCAGAACATTCCTTCTGAAACAATGGTTTCAACCCCCCAGCCCTCTTGTATAAAGCCTTGTGCCAGGGGCCTTGAAGGAAAGCATTCCTTTGCTTTCCAACAGCAATGGCCAGATTGGAGCACAAGGTCACAGAAGACACCAATACCAGAGAAGAGGCAGGAAACTTGCACAAATGCTGGGCTGCTTTGCTTTTCCCTTCATTTGGACTTTATCTGAAGAATAAAACAGGGAGTTTCACGTTTGTTTGTTTAATGCTGCTGGGTGTTCCAAGATGCTACAGTATCATTTAAAATATCTGAATTTAGGACATAGATTGGCTCATGTTTCTCCCAAACAGCAATATTTTTAGCATTAGCCATTCCCACGTAAATGAAAATCTTCTTTGATAATAGATCAAAGCAAATCCCTCCTCCTAGCCTTCCTTGTGGGCTGCAAAATGACTGGGTTTGCATAAACCAGATTAGAGCCGCGCACAGCTTCCACCAGCATTACAAATGGCTCCTGGCATCAGCACCCAGGAAAACCCCTGCTGTCTTATCATCAAGAGCTTCCTCCCAACGACTCTCAGAGATTTTGGCCACTGTAGCGACAGAGATCTCAAAACTGGACTACACAACACCACATCCCAAAGAAGGGGACTTGCCTCAAGGCCAGTACATCAACAAGAACCTAGGCACATGTTCCTGGGAAGGAAGAGCCAGCACTGGGGCCTGCCCCCTGGAAGTTCTGCCTCAAGGTCAGACCCTGTGGGGCCCACACAGGTGCTGCATGCCGACAGCTCCACCCCAATGGCCAATTGGGCCCAAGCTGTGATCAAGGAGGTTTTTCATTTTCACATGTGTGGTTGAGGCATCACACTCCTAGAATCCTCACCATCTGTCTTAGCTCAGGCTGCTGTAACAAATTACCATAGACGGGGTGGTTTCAATAACAAAACTTACTTCTCACAGTTCTGGAAGCTGAAAGTCCAAGATCAAGGTCTTGGCAGCTTCTGTTGAGAGCCCTCTTCCTGGTTTGTAGATGGCTTTCTTTTCATATCCTCACATGCTGGAGAAGAGAGAGAAAGAGCAAGCTCTTGTATCTCTTCTTACAAAAACAGCTATTCCATTCACAAGGGCTCTACCTTCATAACCAATCACTTCCCAAATGCCATACTTCCTAATACTATCACATTGGGGGTTAGGATTTCAACATGCAAATTTGAGGGAAACACAGATGTTCAGTTTATAGCATCATCTTGCTGTAGAGAAGGATTTTGGTAGAAGCTGGTCACTCCTGAGGTCCTGGCCCAAATTGGCTAAGTTGGGCCAGTCTTTTTGACATTCATACCAGGTGTCAGTGAAACCTTTATGACATTTCACACAGTGAGCTGGTTAGTTCTTTTTTCTCTCAATGCTTAATTTTAAGAACGTTAAGAAAACACTTCTATTATATATATATGTTTATGTCCTAACCCCCAGTACCATAAATATGACTGTATCCAAAAATAGGTTCTTCAACGAGGTAATCAAGTTAAAATAAGGACATAAGGGTGGGCCCTAATCCAGTATCACTACTCTCCTTATAAGAAAAGATTAGGACGCAGACATGTACGGAGGGAAGACCATGTGAGGACATAGGGAGGAGATGGCCATCTGCAAGGCAAAGAGAGAGGCCTCAGAAGGAAGCAGCCTTGTCAACCATTGATCCTGGACTTTTAGCCCCCAGAATAGTGAGAAAATAAATTTCTGTTGTTCAAGATATCCAGGCTGTTGTACTCTGTTACAGAAGCCTTAGTGAATTCATACAACTTCCCTCTAGACCAACTGGTAGTATGATTTCCTGCCTCTGTTCTCCAGCCATTTTTCTTGATAGCACTACTGATAATTTGTCCTCTGGATGCAGAGATGACAATAAGCCATCACTAGTAGGTGTGTGCTTAGAGCCCTTTCCCAAGTACGACCATGAATCATCCACTCATCTTCTCTTTCCCTGGACTCTCTCTAGGGCCAAGAAAACAACAAAGGCTTACCAGGTCCTTCTGGCTGGGGAACATTTCATGAAGGGGAACTTCCAGGGGGAGAGGGACTACACGTGCTCAATGCACTTCCTTGGTCCCAAATTTACCATTCTAGCCAACTGACTCACCAAATATTTACACCTCCATTTCCTCTCAGCTTCATTGGTTTAATCCAGTAGGACCTCGCCTTCCTAAGTTTATTTCCAACTACACTGGCACAACACACAGACACATGAATTGCCTGGATTGGCTTGTATTTCCTAGACAGGTTTAGTACCTTGTCTCATGCAGACATGATAGGCTCACACATCTGAACTGATCAGACATTATGGATGATGGCACTTGACACCCTTTCAGCCCTTTACGGTATAGCTGGGATAGCTTGTGTTCTTGTTACAGTATATTTAACAAGCATTGTGAACTCTTAGGAGAATAAGGATTATTATATTATATTATTATTATATATTATATAAGGAATATTATTAGTAGTTGTACAGGGAAGGTGGCCTCTCTTACCCAGAAGTCTTATAGAACCTAGTGGTTTAGCCATCCCAGTTGCTCCATCTGCCCTTGAGACAATGGTATTTATATCTCCCATCTCCTTAGCAATTTCCTCTTTATGGACAAGCTTTTGCTGGAACTCTCTGTGACCTCCCCCACTGTACCCAGCACAAGTCCTGACATGCAGAGGGGCTCAATCAAGACATCCTATAGGAATAAATTATGCTTATGATTTAGATTAATTTGCACTTATTAGCCATTGTAATTTCAAAGTATTCTCCTTTTTTGTCCTTACTGTAACCATCATAACAGTTAAGGAATCAGAGACATGTATCTGATGTGATTAGTAAAGACTTAGTCCAGGGTGCATAAAAAATATTAGAACTCCTCTCGTCTGTATTTTTAATTTTATAATTCAATGTATGTTTCACTGGTATTATTAATGTGTTACATGGTATAGTGTATAATGTACTACATGTATGCACATGCCAACAGACAAATAAACACAATGCAGCTGTCTGCTGAAAAAGTTTTCACTAAGGAGTTGGCATTTTTAGGAATGTTTGGAGACTGAACCAAGATTAAGAACCATCCATTCCTGTCCCTCTGAGCCTCATTTCCTTACCTATGACACAGAACCATCCACAGGTGTGGACCTGTGACCAGGGCTCCCTCCCAGCTCTGCCTGTCCACTCTGCATGGACTTTTCTAAGGGGTAGATTCCCCTGGAATAAGAGAAGTTGCTGCCTCCTCACACATTTTGGACTCTGGCATGATGATGCGTGTGATGTGTTAGCCCTGCTCATAGAAACCCACGTGTGATCTCTGCCATTAGTGTTACTATGGAGAGAGCCTCGGGAGCCTGGCAAATAGTCAGCACTAAATAAATGTTTGTTAAATGAACATGTGAGATGCTCTGAAGACCAAGTCCCTGCCCTGGTGCTCAAAGGATAAGTGTCCTCCTTACGCTGCTGCTTTGCAATAGAACCAGTGGAGAGCAAGACGGCAAAGTCTATAATTTGTACGCATCTTCTGCTCCCTTTAAGGTCTGGGAAGGGAATGGGAGACTGAGAGTCTTTGATTTTGTGAAAACATGCAGAGAGAATTCTCCATTCTTTTGCCTGATGAGTTGCTGATTTAGGGTATCCCCATGGGATTTCTGAGGGTAGCCCTGCCCTGCCTTAAGCCTGGCTGGCAGTACCGCCCTCGCCATCCCAGCCCCCAGTCCTGGGAGGCAAACCCAGGGGGAGAGAGTGCTCTTGGACCTCGGGGTCTGGAGGAAGGAGGGCCTGCTGCCTCGTGCTCAGGGGCCCCTCAGAGCAGCACTTATTATACCCCTTTATTCCAGCTGGAGGTTTCTGGAAGAACAGCCCTTTTCTGAGAGCATGGGCAGCTATAGAAACCTGGCTTGTAGTGACATCCAGAGGTCACGAAGAGAGGCAGCTGATTGGCAAGGAAATGCATGAGGGTGAAAATATTTTCATCTTAATTTGGGTGAGTTTACAGTTGCATTTTTAGCTGGATATCAAGGAGAGCGTGGAGGCACAACATTCCCTATGGGCACGTTCCCAGAGTGCAGACAAATCCAGCTCAGGCTGCCAAAGAGGGGGTTCCAAGGAGACAGAGATCTGATACAGAACAGCAGAGTCATCTAGACACACACACAGCACAACCTGAGAACCCAGAGCTTCCCGCAGCTCTCAGGCGTCAATGTGCGTCACTGACTGAGCTGCGCAGCTTGTTACAGACCCAGGTTTTGAAGCCCCACCTCAAGGATTATGACCTGTAGCTCTGCGTGGTTCCAGGAAATCCGCAAATGAGCTCCTCAGGTGTTGCTGATGGGGTGATCTGTGAGCCACGCTTCGGGAAACACTTTCTTAATGCCCAGAGTTACCATAATGAGAGTTTGGATGGCAGAGCCTGAGAACTAAATAATTTTGGAGACTGAGTCACTTTTGGGGGAGGCGGGTCTACTGCCACCCAACTCTTTTGGAACACTGGTCGCAGGGGTGGGGGGCTATGGTTAAGGAGACAGAGTGCCAGGAATGAATGAAGGAGGAGATCCCAGTTTAGCAAAGGAGGCAGAGGAGGCAAAGACTGGCCTTTCCGATCCTCTTCCCTACCCTGGACCGACCACTGTGGGAGGCAGCAGCGTGAGGACCAATCAGCCAGTGAACTGACTCCTTACAGAGGCCAGGCGGGGCCAGCCTCCTGGGTCCCCCATATGGTGCTTGCTCCCTGAACTCCCTGAGCCTGCCAGGCCCCTCCAGCACCCCCAGCCTTCTGACCTTTCCCCCATCCCATTCTACGGGGGCGTGCCCCACATACCATCTTCTCCCCAGGAGAGGCCTCAGCGAACATGTTGGACCTTGCTCTCCTCTGGAGGACAGGGGCAGGTCAGGAGAAAGCAGGTGGCCATCACAGGCTCCATCTCTACTAACTGGCTTAGGAGATAATAGCAAATGGGTTTCAGACAACTGCTTTGTAGAGCCCCACCTTAGTGGTCAGGTTTCTAGAACTCACTCCTCCCCTTTTGATCAGAGCAGCCCACCTCAGGGATACTTCCCTTGTTTCTGCTTCCCAGCAAGACTTCTTTTGAAGACAGGCTTCTTGTGGTTTAAAGAAAAGAAAAAAAAAAAACGTTTTCAACCACAAATCTAGTGTGACCGCCTCGTTTTTCAGATAAGGAGGCCCAGAAAGTCAACTTGCCTTCCTAGTTTTCAGTTTTGATTTGAATATTTGGGATATTTTCTTAAACAGGATCATATTTTTTTTATCCAAGTTCCAAAGTGGAACCAAAAGAATTATAGTGAAACAAATCTTTTTGGAAAGCCGAATTCAGGTCAGTGACATTGGCGATGGCTGGCCAGCCAGCAAGCTGCCGGAAAGGAAGGAGGCAGCTTCCCCTCCCCCTCCCTCCCCAAGTGCGCGCAGCTGGGAACACCGGGCTGGAAGTCGGTTTGCAAAGCAACCCGGAAGGCCCTGATTTCTCCTGTCAAATATTTGTGTATCCGGAGTCTACATGTAGCCTCCAAACACCACTCTTCCAGGTGTCCCCTGGCCACTGCCCAGTCCCTCCAGCGCTGGACTGTGTGAGGCAGGAAAGGGAAGAGGGAGAGACATGAGGGCACACAGATGGGCTTTGCTTCCGGCACCAACCTTCTCAGCCCGCTGCTTGTCTTGCTGGCCGTCTCCCGGTCTCAGTCTGCCCGAGCTGCAGGCTGGGGGGCTTAAATAACACAAATTAATTTTCTCTCAGTTCTGGAGGCCGCAAGTCCATGACCAAGGTGCTGGCAGGTTTGGTGTCACCTGAGGCCTCTCTTCTGGGCTTGCAGATGGCCATGTGCTTGCTGTGTCCTCACATGGCCTTCTGTCCGGGCCACACTCCTCCGGTCTCTTCTTATATGGACACCAGCACTGTTGGATTAGGGCCCCACACTTAGGACCCCATTAAAAGACCTAAGTGCCCGTCACACTGGACATTAAGGCTTCAGCATATGACTTCTGGGGGACCTGATCGGTTGTAAAAGTCCCTTAGCTCCGGCAGCAAGCCTCTGTGAGAGGCTTACCCTCTCACACATCTTGTCACGCGTCAGCTGAATCAGGCGTGGTGCAACTCTCAGTGACTTTTTCAATGGCCAGCTCTGGGCTGGGAACCCATGCCCCACGGAGAGCTGCTTCCTCCTGTTTTGCCCATGGAGATCTGAAGTCCTCAAAACTCAGCTGGGTGCTAGGAAACGTGCCTTCGTCTAATGTGACCCATGTGGGACCTCGCTGCCCTTTGAGATTTAGGTTAAACCTGGCTCAAACTCTAATTGCATGGCCTCCTTGCAATTTCCTTGCCTTATTTTCTCCAGCTTCCCTCTGAGTCCTCAGTATGTTCCTGGGACCTCTTGGCCTCAGGCTGGATGCAGGAGATTGCCCCTTTATGGTTCCTACACACATCCAGACTCATGTGGCATCTTCCCTGGTCACTTACTTTCCTGATTCCAGGCAGGGACATAGTGAGATTATACCAGTAGGAAGCAACTTCTGTAATCTCCTCCTGGCTCCTCTCAGCCCCCACATTTCCCAAAGTCCAGGCTCCCCTGCCTCTTTGGCCCCTGAGAAGTGGGGTTCAGTCCTGGTGCCTAGAGGATGCTGTGATGTGCTGCCCAGACCCTTCCTCTCAGGGCAAAGGCACACATCCCCCATCCAAATGGGCTGTTGCTTCTGAAAGTCTCAGACTTGAGCCTCTCCCACGAGCTGCCCTTGACTCAAGGGAGCTGCCTCACTTAACAGAGCAGCCAAGCCCAGTGACTTCTCAGTGAGGTGGGGCACAGAGACGCAGCACCATCACTCCATTTGGGGCAATTTTGAAGAGCTCAAGTTCCCCGTGGAATTGGCCACTGTCTTCACTGTGACTTCTTCCTCTGCTCAGCCAGATGCCCTCAGTCTTCACAGGTATTGATCCCGAACGTGCTCCCTGATAAACTTCCTGCCCTCACACCTCCCTCTCAGAGACTGTCTCTGGAAAACCTGACCCAAAATGCCAGGTCTGGCTGCCAGAGGGGGCTGCCCCATTGTACTGACCTGCACCTTCCTAGTCTCACCAGAGTCCTGACAAGTGAAATGTTCTCCATTTTGTAAAATCATCATTCCCATCTTATTGACAGAGAAACCAAGACTCAGAAAGGAGGAGGCATGTGAGCCCAACCTCACTCATTGTGTTAGTGGCTGAACCACCCAGAAAGGTACAGTCTGAATTATGTGTCAGTCTTGTTTGGTTAGTTAACTGGCTACCATATGGCACTGTGGGTACCTGATGGTAAAACTAAGCCATATGGTCCTGGCTATGGGAGAAAAAAAGTCTCTCCCTTGCCCTTAATCCCCTCCCCCTGTGCTTCCTTATAAGTCTGCTACATGGACACCCCTCTTTCTTTCATTGGAAAGTCCAAATCTCCCCCATCTGGTTTGGCTTGGGTTATTTTGGTTGCTGGGAGCTGAAACCCATTCTGGATAGCTCAGACGATCTCAGAATATCCAATAAAACGAAAGTGCCTGGGCTTAGGAAGGGTCAGCTCCCAGGGGCTGCAGGGAGTGCCTCTCCTCTCCCTTTTGAGGGGCAGTAATGCATGGTGGCTAAAAGTAGGGAGTCAGGAGACAGCCTAGTTAGTTTATATCATGGCTTTACTGTGAGTCATCTTGGGCACCACTTCTTTGTATCTTGGGTTTCTCATCTGTACAGCACCCATCTCCTAGGATTGTTGGAAAAATAAATGAGGTACTATCAGTGTAAAAGACTTAGTAGAGTGCTTGGCATATATGAAGCACTGTGGTAAATTATTGTTATCTCTTACTCATGGCTTTTCCACTTTTCTCCTTGTATCTGTTGTTCTCTTGTTCTTTCTTTCCCAGCCACTCTCTGGGGGCCCTCATGACTTAGACATGTATGCAACTCAAAAGCGTCCACTTTATTTTCCTTTGATTTTCAGCTGAAGGGTCCATTCCCAAGGAGCATTCTTTATCCCTACCTCTTAGTTGGGGCTTCTATGAGAAGGAATGTGACTGTCCCCAGTCATCCTTTTGAGCCTGGTCATTCAAGTGATAGGTCATTGGCAACTTAGATCGGCTCTCCTCAAATCAGGTGCCCACCTCAGTGCAATCATCTGAGGCTAGGAGCATGGAACTACCCAATGCCCTCTCCCTGAGCAGGTCCATTAGGCAGGGGCAGGCTCTATGGGAAGGATGTGTAGGAAAGGTGTGAAGTTGGTTAAGCATCCGACTTTAGCTCTGGTGGTGATTTCACACTAGTGAGTTCGAGCCCTGTATTAGGCTCTGTGCTGACAGTTCAGAGCCTGGAGCCTGCTTCATATATTGTGTTTCCCTTTCTCTCTGCCCCTCTCCCGTTTGTGCTCCATCTCCTCTCTGTCTCTGTCTCTGTCTCTGTCTCTCTCTCTCGGGCAGCAATCCTCAACTATGCTTGCTGCATCCCTCTGAAGCCGCTGCAATCTTTGACTCCCCCATGACTGTGGTTTCTCTCACCACACATACTGAAAGAGTAATCTTTTATGATGGCTTTGCATCCTCTCCACCTCCTTAGCCCTTTGCATCTGACTGCCCGCTCTGTGCACTCACCCCAAAGTAATTCCTTGAACACCTTGCTCAGCCCTTTTTCTCCTTGAAGTGCCTGCATCATTGAGCCTCCTGATCACCTCTTCTGTGAAATTCTCCCCTCTCGCTTTTCATGCTGCTAAGCAGCCTTGTGGTCCTCCTGCCTCACTCATCAGCCACTTAGCCACTTCTGCTACTTTAACAGATGCTTGGGCATCTAATCTTCTGTCTTAGATTGTAAGCTTCTAGAAGGCAAACACCGTGTCTTGTACAACTCAATATTCCACCAAGTCTTCCTCACAATAACCATATAGCTTACACTATGAGTGTGTTAGTCAGCTTTTGCTAGGTTATGCTATAGTAACACCCCCAAATCCTAATGGCTGAAACCAACAAAGGTTTATTTCTTGCTCATGTTTCATGGGTCTTGCGGGTCAGCAATAGCTCTGCTGAGCTCCATCCAGCTCCATTCTACATGTCTCATCCGCTGGGGGATTGAGAGTGAAGGAATACTCCTCATCTAAAACATAAATTTGTGGATACAGAAAACAGCAAGAAACATGACAGAAACACACCATGACTCTTGAGGCTTCCTTTTGGAACAGGCTCTGTCACTTCCACTCACAATCCATTGGCCAAAACTAGTCCACAGTCAAGTCTGATTGTCAGCAGGGTGGAGAAGTAGAAAGACACCACCAGTATTTAAAAAAGAAGTTCTTTTCTAGAAAGAGGTTGTAGACAATTGGAGAAAATGATACAGTATTCTACAAAGCGATTAAACAGTACTGTTTAAGGGAACCTCGACAGGGAGAGGGTTAAAGGTATTGCATAGGCAGGGTCATGGTGTCCACATTTCTACACCACAAGAGATCCATTTAAGTTATGACTCCCATCAGAATACAAATAATTCCTTCCATGAGAAGGGGGATAAAGCCCTCGCTCCTTTTGGTGCTGTGAATGTTTAGTCATCCCCACGGGGGCACAACAACCATCAGAGTGTGCAGGTGGCAGTGATAGGAAGCTACAGAACCCACCATCCCAGGGCCAGATTTTTCAGAGCTTGACGGAGAAAATGGAAGCATTTTATAAGAAACAATTGACACCTAAGTGTTCAATGGCTATGTTTTGTGTAAAAATTGAGACTTATCGCCAAGAATCTGTGGCAAGAGGCAGCAGATGACAGTGGACAAGAATAAACTCAAAGTTGGCCTAGATCAGACCTGAGCCGTGTCTTCTGCTAGACAGATTAAGAGTTATTGCCACTTGCCTAATGAAAGGGAGCCAAAGACAATCCTTGAGGCTCTTTGGTGTAAGCATAAAGAAAAAAATTATTTGATTCTCACCACAGAGTGTTGGGTTAGTCTCAATGGGTACCTGCAGTTGGTTTCAAATCCATTGCAAAATTATTATATATCTGGACCAAAGGAGACCTACCTTTCACATAGATTCCTGGTAACCAAAGTGGGCAAAACAAGGTGAACAGCCCCTCAATCCAGAATTTAGTCTTACTGAGTTTTGTTCATATCTGGGTATGACAAGTGCCGTAGGCACTCAGTAAGCATATGCTCAGTGAGGAAATTCATTCTTCCTGGAACAGATTGGGCTTGATGCCAACTACTGGGAAGGATGAACAGGCTCCTAGTGGGACGGAAACTAGTTAATAAATTCCATAACTCTGTCAAGGACATGAACTACTTGTTATAGGGCATGATTTAAGAACCCAGAGGCTAGTGCCCTGCCTTTACTGGCTTAGGCTAATTTTGAGCAATTCATGACACAAAACTCACCCTCTGAACTAGCTATAAAAATAAATCCAACCATACCACACCCACCATGATTTTTTGCAATTTCACTGAAGATTTTTGGAGGCCTGGGGGGTGTTCATGTTACACAGCACATAGCATCTTTCTTATAAATCCCTTTGCAGGAGAGAAATCTCTTTAAGATGTCTCTTCTAAAATCTCCTTCTGATTCTTTAGTGGGAAATGGGATGGATTGGAAGGTCAGGAAATTGCCTATTTCTTCACTCTTCTTCCACAACCCTTAATACCTCTCCCTTCAAGAAGCTCCCTCCTGGGGCACCTGGATGGCTCAGTTTGTTGAGCATCAAACTTTGCCTCAGGTCATGATCTCACAGGTTGTGAGTTTGAGTCCCATATCCATCTCACTGCTGTCAGTTCAGAGCCACTTCTGGATCCTCTGTCTCTTTCCCTCTCTCTGCCTCTCCCTACTTGCTCTCTCTCAAGAATAAATAAACATTAAAAAAAAAAAGAAGAAGAAGAAGAAGCAGCTCCTTCTTGCCCTGCAACCCAGCTAGGGAGGCACCTTTTTCCCCACAAAGGGGTTATCCCAGCATCTTTCCTTCAAATCCAACCGCCTCCCTCCAAAGACCTTCCCCTAACAGCTACCAGGAAGATATTTTCTTCATATTGTTAGGAACTGTACAAGTATATTTTGTGTGTGAGGTTGGATACAGTTGTAGTATTAACTTATTAACTTTGAAAATTCTATTTCATGCGCTTGAAACTCATACATGCAAAAGAGAGCCTGAGGAAATGTTGACAGCTTGGCTGCCTGCCTGGGCTCCTGTCCTGGGACTGCCACCTTCTCCTGAGTAACATGGACATATTACCTAAGATCTTCAAGTTTTAGGTTCCAGATTGATGAAATGGGGAAATAATAGTGCCTGTCCCGTAGAATGGAAGGTGGTTCGTCATTTAGCTGTTGCACCAGGTAGTGTGCTTAGCATTGTTCCTGGCACATGGAAAGTGCTCCAAAAAACATTAGCAATTATTTTTATCGTAGCAATGCTCACAGAGCACGGAGAATATGTTCCAAACAGGTGTTTTGTTCAAAACTTATGTAGTGGTTTGAAATGTGTCTGCAAATCTTTGTCACTCCATCAAGAAAGGCAGGCAAGGGGTACCTGGATGGCTCAGGCAGTTAAGTGTCTGACTTTGGCTCAGGTCCTGACCTCATGATTTGTGAGTTCAAGCCCTGCATTGGGCTTTCTGCTGTCAGCATAGAGCCCGCTTCAGATCCTCTGTTCCCCTCTCTCTCTGCCCCTCCCCCACTCGTACTGTCTCTCTCATAAATATACATTTAAAAAATGAAAATATTTCTTAAAGAAAGAAAGGCAGTCAAATTTCCCTTTTCTAGAATACAGGCTGACTTAAGGGCCTTGCTTCTAACCATTTAAATTGGGTAGAAGCAATGACATGTGACTTCAGAGGCTAGATTAGAAAAGGCAATATGGCTTCCACATGGCTCTTTCTCTGTGTCATGTCATGGGCTATTTGCTCCTAGAAGTCAGACACAATGCTATGAGGAAGCCCAGACCACACAGAGAAGTCAAGTGTAAGTGTTCTGGCCAACAGTCCAAGCCAAGGTCCTGGCTGACAGCCTGCATCAGTCAGCCACTGGACATGCAGAGGGGAAACCTTCATCATGAGTCCTCAGGCACCGTTTGACTACAACCAAAATGTCGAATGATAGCCACCTAGCTGAGGTTGAGGTAGGCACACACAGGTGATACGTACACAGCAGTGGTGAATCTTGACAGGAGTTGCCATTTATGTGCTTTGTTCTTTTCTCCTACCCTGAAAAAAAGGAGTGAGTTTCATAGATGCAGAACAACATATGAATTACATGTCATCACGTAAGTGGCATCATTTTTAGGCATGTTGACAAGCACACTGCCATTTTGTCACCTGGAATGACGGAATGTGACACTGGGACACCCTGCCCCCAACTTTCCTCCCATCCTTGATACAATTGTCAGGCTGTCAGGTCATTTCTTTGATCTCATGGGGATTTGTTAGTCTTGGCCATGGAAATTACAGAAATTGAGATGGGCTGGTAAGGGTTTTGGTGCCCATCAAAGCTCATCCTGAGCAGTTTCCTGTTCTGGTCTTGGAGCAAGCATTAGCTTCTTGCCTCAGGAGCGGTGTCTCATATAATCTTTTGTAATAAAAAAAAAAAAGAGAAAGGCAAAATCCAGTCTGAGGGCGCTAATAGCCTGCTGTGAGGTCTGAGGACAACAGGCACACATCAGTTGGATTGTTCCTTGCTGCCCCATCTGTTTGATTTGATTCAGTCCAACAAAAAAGGACAGTGTGAAGCAAAGGACAGTGTGTTGGAGGGGGGTGAGTTACATGGAGAAAGCACTTCCAAATAAAAACTGAAATTAAAATATAAAAATAAAATTAAGTTAAAATGTAAAAAATCAGAGAAAATACTTCAAGAAATTATCTCTTCATTGTCAGTCCATGAGTAGGTATATCTGACAAAGATTAATACAGAAAAGCCCTAGCAGGGTTGCCACTGAATCTTAGAACATTAATTTGGGGGGGGGGGGCGCCTGGCTGGTTCCATCAGGAGAGCATGCAACTCTTGATCTGGGGGTTGTGAGTTCAAGCCCCACATTGGGTGTAGAGATTACTTAAAAATGAAATAGATTTTTTTTAAGTAAAAAGGACATTAATCTGAGAAGAACTCTATTATTTCCTTAAAATTATTAAGTTCAGTGAATGGTGTGACCAGCTCAAAGTCACATGGGTAAACAGGAACAGAGCTGAGACCAGAGTATAAGACTTTTGATTCCAACTTCATGGCTCTGGGTTCTAAATATAACCATATTAAGTTGCTGAACTTAACTGAGGTCTTCCCCATGCCTTAATTTTGGAGGCCAATGGAGGTCAATAATCTCTCTCTCTTTTTTAAGACAGAGAGTGGGAGAGAGGGACAGAGGGAGAGAGAATCTTAAACATGCTCCACGCTCAGTGTAGACCCCAATGTTGGGCTGGATCCCATGACCCTGGGATCATGAGATCATGATCTGAGCTGAAATCAGGAGTTGGACACTCAACCACCCTACCAACTGAGGCACCCAGGCACTCTGGGGACAATGGTGTCTTGACTGATCATCTCAGAGAGCAGCTGCGTTTTTAACCCTGAGGTCAGTGGAGTGAGCTTGAGCTGTTGGTATTTTTCCAGGAAGATAAGAAAAATGATCCAACCTCTTCTCTGGTCAGAATGACCTTTCTTTTTTTTTTTTTTTTTTAATATTTTTATTTTATTTCTAGGAGAGAGAGAGAGAGACAGTGTGAGCAGGGGAGGGTCAGAGAGAGAGGGAGATACAGACTCTGAAATAGGCTCCAGGCTCTGAGCTGGCAGTCAGCACAGAGCCCGACGCGGGGCTCGAACCCACGAACGGCGAGATCATGACCTAAGCGAAAGTCGGACACTTAACCGACTAAGCCACCCAGGCGCCCCTCACAATGACCTTTCTAAAACAACATTATATGGTGGCATAGAATTCTATAGCCATCATAACACTCATTACAGTTTAATAATTTTTTGTTGTCCATCTTTGACCCTAAGCTATACATTCTGTGAGGGTAGGAACATGGCAGTCAGTCATATTTACCATTGTATCGTACAGTAGTGCTGGCACATGCGAAGTGCACAATAAATATAAATATGTGTTGATATGTGTCTAGATAAATGATTGTCACTCATCTGATTTAAAATGTTTCAAATGGCTTTCCATGCTCTGCTGGCCTTCCACCATGAGCTAGCTGGCCTCTGCTTACTTTCCAGGCTTATCGTCTCCCTCTCTCCTTCCTGGAAATCAACTCAACACTTACCGAGCCCCTCACAATTCTCAGAAAATCATGTTGTTCGCTACCCTTTCCTATCCTCCACGCAGTCCTTATTTCTTCACTTTCACTTTCTTCCTTCTCTTGTAATATTCTTTACCCATGCCAGCAATGCCTGAATTCCTACTCTTCCCTAAGTCACTTAACCTGATTCTCCAACATGTAAGTCTCCCAATATTCCAAAGCTCTTTGTAATTCACACCTTGCAGTGGCTCTTGCCAGAGTGCTGCAATGGTTGTTTACACAACTTCCTCATTCACTGGAACAGAAGCCCTTGAAGGAGGGGACTTTTTAACTTTATCTCAGAGATAAGATGCTCTGTAAATAGTTGCTGAGTGAATGAATGTACAAAAAATTTTATCTCTTGGAAATCTTGGCATTATCTGGAAGCATGGAAATGTATCCAAATATTTAGAAGCCATCATTGTCCACTTGGTTTATTCCTTAGGGTTACTTATAAAGCTTCTAGGGTTCTGAGTTCAGATGAGAAATCTACCATCAGCCAATTTCCCACTGAGCTGGGCTCCTCAAGAGACTATTCTACAGGATAGTTAATTCCAAGATTTCTAAGTTTGTCTTTATGCCTTTGAAAAGACCTTAACACATGAATTTGAATACCTTTGTATTTGCACAACGTTTTGCTTTTTGCAAAGCACCTTCATAGGTATGTTCATTCGAACCTCATGGTAATCCTGCGGGGCAGGAGGTACCCCTAGGGACAGATGAGAAAGCTCACATTGGAAGAAGTTAAGGCACTTGTCCAAGGTCACACAGCACAACTGGGACTAGAGCCCTTTTCCACAATATCATGACTTAATGAATGAGCTGCTACTTGTCAAGAAAGTTCCAGAACTTCCCTGAGGCTGGGGATGCAGGGAGAACATGTGCATGTGCACAGTGAGGGTGCCTGACTCAGGTTTGGGAGCATGGGTGTGGCCTCTCCTGCTGAGAGTGGCAAGGGCAGTGCTGAGCCCAAAGTCAGGTCCTTGCTCGGGTTGGCAACTCTCCTAAGCAGGTGACAGAATCTGGGAGTGACTCTGTCTCACATTCAAACAGATATATTTAATAGACACTTCGAACTTATCAAGACAGATCAAGGTCATTCATATAACCTAACATAAAACACGATTCCATGTTATTTATGAGATTTCCAGGAATGCTTTCTTTCCTTTACCCTTTAAGCAGAATTGAGCACAGAAAGTAGAAGAAGAAAAACTGGGTCCCCCTCCCAGAACTCCCTTTGATGGCTCAGTGCCATCACTGCCTTTGCTCCTCGAAGCAACATATTCTGGCCTCCCCGTATTTTGTCACTTAAAGCCACCTCCAGATGTGTATACATACATACACCCCAGGTACAGTCTAAAGTAATCCACTGGGATGAGACAGGGAAAAAGAAAACCTATTTCTGTTCAGTTCATCTCAGTCTTCCTTGATTTGTATTTTGTGTGTTTTATGACATGCATATATAATTAATTCAGTAGTACATGAAACACACACACACACACACACATACACATATGTGTGTATAGTAAGTCCTCAAAGTTTGGCAACCACTGCTTCACAGCAAGGAAATGGGTTCTTTGAGGGAGGAGCCACATCTCCTGTCGATTCCGCTCTCCACTCAGGAAGCCTTGTACTCCTCACGACGGCACTCACCACGGCCTGCTCTCTTCTGGCTGACCTGATTGCCTTGTGAAGCACAGAATCACAACACACACACTGTCTCTCCTCCCAGGACGCCCCACCTGCTCCACGATCGCCTTGGACATTTGGGAAGAGCTGGAAAGCAATCAGAAAGGGGGAGGGAAGAGTCTCTCTCGCCTTTGGTGACTCTTGCCCAGACAGGCAGCTTATCCACAGTGAGCCAGGGCGCTTCTCCACTCCAAGTCTTGCATGCTTTCTTTTCCAGCTCCTGTGACTGTCTGCTTCCCCTTCTTTGCCAAATAAACTGGAACAGTGAGACTCAGCCTGAAATCACAGGCTCCTGAACCTCCATGCTTGTTTTGAAATTTGAAGGAACTTACTGATTCTAGATAATCTCTATTTGATTGGGAAAGGGGGATAGAGCCTGGAAAAGGTCACAGAAGATTTCCCAAGGATGTATCTTCTCTGACCACAAAAGCAATTTAAGATTAACTTGGCAGGGAAAGGTGTGTTCTGGGGAGGATCCAGTCACAGTCCGGGGACCAAAGCCCCTGGCGACTAGTCCCCTGACAGCTTTCCCACGTGTGTTGTTCAGCGGCAGCCCAGGGTATGAACAGACGGGAAACCCCGAAGAGGCCCTGCCCCTGGGACCTGAGTGTTCAGCTAAAATCGACTTCCTCAGTCAGTGTTTAACAAATTCTGCCCGCTCTTTCAGCAAGATGTGACCAAGAATTCAGTCTGAAAAGTCGAGGTTCAGTTTTTAGACATCAACTTCCAATTTAAAAATAAATAATAATTCTTAATAGCACTTGAAGATACTACCACTTAGGATTATTAGTTCTTTCCTCTCCCGTTTTGAAAGCATACCTTGGTGTATTACCTCTTCTCATTTTCTTCTTAGTCCTCTGAGTACAGCTAACCCTAGGATAGTTATGAATACCTTCCTCCCACCCCTCCGTAAGTCTCAGTTTTTAGGAACTTCTTGATTCTTTCTTGGTTCACAGTCTTACTCCTCTCAAGAGCACCTATGTTTAAATCAGGGGAGAGAAATAAATGGTTAAATGTGAACAGTGGGATCCTCTAAAGTGATCATCCCACAGAAGACTGGATCCTTCTTTAAGACCAATATGTCATTCCGATCTGTGGATGAAGGAACTGAGTGAGGCTCAGCCCCTACAATTAGAAGTAATAATAATGACAATATCTAGATTTGCACCACATTCATGCTATGCCCAACGCTCTTCTAAGTGCTTCACATAGACTGATTGATTTAATCCTCCAGCACATTGTTGATTCTATTAGCCCTTAGTTTTCAGATGATGAAACTAAGGCACCAAGAGGGTAATTTGCCTGAGGTCACACAGCCACTGAATAACTGGATCCACATCCTAGGAGTCTGGCCCCAGGATCTTTTTAGTGATTTGTCCTAAATCATGGCGTCAGTCAGTGGTAAGAAGTGGGACCTCAGATTTCAGTCCCTTGAGTCAAATATACTCTTCTCTGTACTAAGCTTTGTAGTCCTGATCTGACTGATTTGAAGTTGTTTAAAACGTTTCAAACCTTGAGCTACTTATTCGAAGAGCTGGTTCTGACTTCACCCCGAGGCTGAAAGCTAGACGTTTTGTTTCCGCCCTGGGTGCCACAGTCAGTGAATGCAGTGAAGTCACTTCCCAACCTAGTTTATTAGAAAACTATTTTGTTGGTTCATTTCTGCGTGTGACCTCATGGATAGTAGAATTCATCTAAGAAACACCATAGGTAGAAGATCCAGAAGCTCAGGGCTGGATGGGAGAACGAGAAAAGGCCTCCGTGACGCAGTCTGCTTGGGCCAGAGCCGCCTTGGACAGGTAAACAGCACTCTCCTGCCTTTAAAGCCTTTCTGGTAAGACACAACTCCTCCTCATGAGTGACAGTTTTCCACCGGCGGCAGGTGCCTTTCCTAATCGAAGTCTTTCATACTGCAGCCTCACCATACACCCTCCGGGAGGGCCTGCTATGTGCGAGGTGCTAGGAACTTTATCTGCGTTATCTCCTTCAGTCCTTAGCCCCATGAGGGAAGTGCTCCTGTTATCCCCTTTTACAGGTGAATCTAACCATAGATAGGTTAAGTAACTTGCCCAAACTTAAACAACTGTTAGTGGCACAGTCTAGATTTGACTGGAGACGATACCTCTCCGGGCGCCCGGTTTATCAATGTTATAAGGGCTGTCTCCCCCGTGGAGGACCCATTTCCTGTATACAGGACCCCGTGATAGAGGGGAGGTCTTTTTGCTGGCTTCTGGATCACGGGATTGAATGCCTGTTATTACACTGCCTTTGTTGTTGTTGTTATTTTTTTTTTTTTAACTGATAATTAGCTGTAAAAGCCCTTGTGTTCAATGTTCATTGAATGTAGGAGGCGATTAATAGTGGTTGGGGATACTTTGAAGGGTATGTACCTAATAATGGTCTGAGATGGATGATGAAAGACACTGTGGTCTCCCCTGCTGTGGGGCAGATGTCCCTGTAGCCAGATGGCCTTGTCCCATCCGACTCCCTGTAGTCCCGCTTTCCTGGGCTTTTATGACTCTTAGCGACTCTTAGCGCTTCCCTGGCGCCTCTAGCATCTTGCGGCTGCTTCCTGCTTCTGGGTGGAGGCGTGTGGGATGAAGTGGGCGTGCCGAAGGTCCATACCTGACCACCACTTACTTGTGCATTGTGGGCCACAGGCCTCACTTTCTAACACTTTTTAACACTTTAACGCTTTGGGGTTTTAAGCTTCCACAGCCTCTGATCATCAAAATAGAAACATTATTGGCCTATGAGCACTGCACTAATTGGTGTGAAGGAAATGGGGAATGGATGCTGTTGGCAGTAACTGTAAGTGTGCTGAACAGCACTTCTTCACGACTGTTAGCATGCATTGACACACGTGTATTTGTATACATGCCTCAAGACTGGGACGGAGCTTGCTCAACAAGTGTAACATGAAGCGTTATGGTGGGCCCAGGGTGCTTTTTACTTTTTCAGGATTAAGTGCTTTGCGAAAATGCTGCACTCAAACCGAGATACATATTTCTGAGTCGTCTCACCCAAATCCTTTTCTTGCCACAGCGGTCAGAATAATCTTTCTAAAACACAGACCTGACATATCACGCCCCGCCTTAAAGCCCTGCAGTACTCTCTCCGCCCCCCCGCCCCGTGCAAGACTCCCCCGGATCCCGCTGATTCACCCCACTTCTCTTCTCAGCTGCCTCCTGTGAGCTGTTCCTCAGCTGTTCTTCTCTCACACTTCCACCAGCCTTCGGCCTTACGCATGCCGTTCTCTGTGCCCCAACACACTTCTTTACCTTCTTCCAGGCCACGCACGCCTCCTTTGCCTGATTCCTATTCATCTTTCCCTGGTCCTCACTAACCTAGGTCAGGGGCCTGCCATGTGCTGCCCAGCCTAGCCTTTATCACTCTTCATAGTACTTACATGTTCCATTGGCCATCTCCTTTGGTTGCTCTGTGGGGGCAGAGAATGGGGTCTGTCTTGTTCACTATTGTATGCCTACTGCAGTGTAGGTCTACTGAACTGTTTCCATCAGAATAGGAGGATCACACAAAAACTACTGCTACCTGAACCAGATGGCCACATAGAGCTGTTATAACATGTACACATGGCATGGTCCCCTTAGCCAAATTCCTCATCTTGACCCAAGGCAGGCAGCCCAAGGCAGGTATCAGGAAGCCTTTGATTCCCTGAAGATCCATACACACATCCAAAGTGGGCTATTCGTCTTCTTGTAAACGGAATCATGGTATTTCGATAACTCTCCTAAGCCCTATATGGGAGTCCTCAAAATATGATTGTCTTGAGTCTTAAGATCCCAAATGTCAAATATGCTCCAGATGAAGCTGAAGCTAATGAATTCACGTCCCTAACAATGGATTGAGAAGCACTATTTTGGCATGGATTTTGATCTAGGAATCAGTTTCCTGTTGATTACAGCATGCAAAACATGCCAATATTTCACACAGACATATGTTCCCTAACTGATTCCGTTAAGGCAGTGGTTTTCAAGTCTCACTTTGTCCCCTATGCCCACCCTCCATTCCCCACCCTCACCCCAGGAGATGTTTGGCAATGTCTAGCATCATTTTTGATTGTCATGATTCGGAAGGGGTGCTACTGGCATCTGGTGGGTAGAGGCACGGGAGGCAGCCAAATATCCCACAATGCACAGGACAGGCCCCATGACACAGAATGACCTCACCCGAAATGCCAGGGTTGGGAAGCCCCGCATGAGGTGTCCCTCCGTAGACACCTCGGTGCACAAGAACCAGGTCCTGTTTGTCTGTGTAGTGCTTTCCAAGATGTGTGGAAACAAAGCAGAAAAGAACAAGTTAAGAAATGGTAAGAAGGCTGTGGTTCTTCTCCTGCCTATGATTTAGAAAGTAAGATGCACAGCCTGTTTCTAAAGTGGAATAGTTCAGATTGGGGAGGTTTCCTAGTAGATCCCAGTCCTGGATCAAAGACTCCCCTATGGAAATATAATAAAAGGCATTTAGTATGGAATTGAACAGACACTTGAGTGTGAAAAGGAGTTCTGGTGATTTCAAATCCATATTCGTTTTTCAATTGAAAATGTTCAGGTCATTTTCTTTGCCTAAGAAGATAACCATATGGACAAAAATATCCACTTGAAATGCAGGTAAAATGTAAATTGCTACTCTTCTACACAAACAGTCCAGTGTATTTATACTTAATCCATAAAGGCATGATGTTACAAAACACATTTGTATATTGTGAAGCCATCTGGCATCAAATTTTCCAATTTATAGACAACTTTGTATTTACATAACAAATTATTAAATCAACCATTTTTCCGGTTTATAAAAGGTCGCTGAGGTACACACACAGTGTGTATAAAAGCAGATAAGGCTGATAATACATATTTACAGTAGATACAAATTAATCTTTCATATTTGAAGATAATGCTTTTTATATATTTTTTCTGTATCAGACTCCCCACTGTTAGCAGGATTTTCCATGCTTGAGTTGTTTATTGCTTTTTGGCTCACTGATGTAAAATTCACTTCTGGGTTGTTTACCCATATGAATTACGAATGTTCTTATCTCTTTGGCTAATGCATATGTGATAGAGTGAATGAAAGAAAAAGATAAATTAATTCAACATTACAGTTCTGGCTGGTTGATATTATTTTTTTCATAGGCCCCAAATGAATCGAGTAACAAACACACAACTTGTTTTATACACTACACTGAAAAGTCTGGAGACTTGTGTTAAATACCATTTGGGCATAAATGGGTAAAGGAAACAAGGTATCAGATTTTCAGTAAGGTCTAGAATCTTGGCTTCCTTTTCAGAAAGAGCAATGTCACCAGCATCTGAAGCATCTTTTAGATTTTAAAATCTCAATGCAAAACCACTTGTGACTTACAAGGGAACGTTGCAAACTGCCGAGGAGATTGCCGAAATTAACTACAATGTATTATCATGGTCTGAGATGAAAAAGGAAGCAGAAGAAGTCAGTTGGGAATCTTCATAAAACTTACAGAAAGCAAAATAACAGCCCTCTGCTGTTCCCACAATTCTGCAGTGTTATGTTAAAAAATGAAGGTGGGGTTTACTTGAAAAACAGACATTGCCAATAACTCAAAGTCAGGGTCCAAATACAAGACTAAAAGTGGCCCATGATATCACAAGGGATGAATGTTCTGAAAGCATTTACATTCACAATGTGACTGCAAGCTACAAACCAAAAATCTTCCTTTAAATAAATAAAAACCTGATTGCTTTTAATGCTACAAATGAGACAAATCAAACAAGAGTTGCTCAGTTAATTTTCATTCACTTGAAATAATCTTTAAAAACTACTTAAAGATGTAGTTTATTCTCCTTGTGCTTCCTAAGACTGTTAAGGGACACAAAATAAAATGAGATTTTCTTTTCCAAAGGGGATATTATGTTCTTTAAAAGAGTAAAAAATTTTTCATTGTTTCAATTGTCAGATTTGTTGGGGGGAAAAAAGCTTACTTTAGGAAATAAAAAATGTACTACTGTAGAAGGGCTAGCCTTCATTTTTAAAAAAAAATGAATTGGCTTCAATACAAAGAGAAAGAAATGGCTCTATGGGCAAAATTCAAGTATGAGTGACCAAGTTTTTAATTGTAAAGTAGGTGCAACATTTAAAAAAATGTTACAGCACTGCATGACCTGTAATGCTAACAATATTTACATTAACTGCTTACACGAAACCACAGAACTGTAAAGAGGGGGAGAAACCCCATGTGGACTGAAACAACACCACCTAGCACCCACATCAAAGCCATAAGCAACCAGTGAAATCATGGGCCCGAACATACTTTACATGGTCTACGGATGTAAAGTATACATTGGTGGGGAACAACACATCTAATTAGCTTAAAATATCTCAGAGAAGGCTAGGTGGACACAAACTCATTCTAAAGACAGGAAAGACTAAAAAAAACTTCTACATATCAACACACACATCCACACCCACATATACGCAGACACACACCACGCACAAACACATATATGCGTCTATCTGCGAAGAAAAACAACCATGTAGACAGAACAGTAGAAAAGCAGATTGGTGGGGGGACAAAAAAGGACATTTATGGTTTAAACATACCAAACACACAAAGATGTGTCAACCAACTACACAAAAGATAACTTAGGGTGACTGCGTGAAGGACCGGCAGGCAATCCCTCTGTTACGTGAAAGACGAAATGAACCTACCCCTACACGGAAGGCTTCCTGTCTCCAGGCCATGAAGCCTGGGTGCCAGTCGTATTCCACCAGGCGTGGGGGTAGGGAGGCGGGTGGGAGTGAAAGTACAGTGAAACACAGGAGGCCCAGGAGACCCTGGGGGGGAAGAACGAAGAGCTGTTGCTATCAAAAGTGAGCCCTGGTGGAGTGCTCTGTGCTGTGGCCCCGAGAAACCAACTGGAAGAATGACCTTGGTCTCCTTTTTCCTGAGTTGCTGGAACTCTGCTACATTGTGAGACTGAGGAGTCTGCAGGGGGGATGAGAGAGGAGGGATGGTGGAGGTGGTGGGCATCTGGGCGTCCAGAGCCGGCTACTGAAGGGCTCCCAGTAACTGGAGCATGAAGCTGTTGAGTGAGCCCCAGGCTAGGGGACAAGGCAGCGAGCGCTCTCTAGGGGTTCATGGGTCTGGGGGTGGGGGCTGGTGATTCTAAGAAAGGGATAATGGACCCCTTCTTTGGACAATCCATCAGCTGAAGTGAGGCTGGAAGCCTGAAACTTCTCTCAAATGCGTGGGAGACAGGTTATACCACCACCACAAAAATCGTGAAAAAAAGACGGAAAATCATGTTGTGCTACATTTCTTATTAATAACCTTGTACTTTACAATGGCTCACAGTTTTAGGTTTGTATACTTGTAATGTAGTATTTTCTCTCTACATTTGTTTCACATTTTTTTCTTACTTAATATAATATAAATAATTTGGTTAATAGATTTAACCTGCACATTTCAGCCACATTAATATATATAAGAATCTGTTAATGGTATAAATAATTCTTTAAATAAAATAAATCTGATATGTTACATAATACCGATAAAAAATTACCATTGCTAATAATTTTGTAAGCCACCTTCACTTCCGGTTTGAGTAATACTGATGAATGGCTATGACATTTGCTGTGATGATTCGGGGTTTTTTTTGTTGTTTTTTTGTTTTGTTTTGTTTTGTTTTGCCACTACAAAAAAAACTGACTTATGATCAACCTTACCTCTGATAATGGTTTCGAAGTGGGGCTTTTGCCTCCATGTATGGAAACAGAGAGTTTTATCTTGTCCGGTATTGTTTTGCCAAAAAAATTCAGCTCTGAGTATAGATGGCGGTGCGGCCTAAGCTATCTGGGTCAACAGGTGGCTATCAAACATTAACTACAGAAATGACTGAGTAAAATATTCCATCTAAGATTTTTTTTTTATAAAACCTATTCTACTTTAAAACTTAGGTAAAAAAAATATGCAACAAATGGTTGCAGTTTCTGAACTCTTAATTTAGACCTGTGAGCCCTCATCCCTTTAGAAATCAGCAAGGTTTTGATTTCCCAGGCACCCGAAACCGGGTCCGGTGCTTTCAGGCAAGGTTCATTCCAAACAGACAATAGAAATGGACACTCGGTGGTGTGCAGTGTATGTCATAATTCAGGTAATACATCATCATGCCTCTTCTCTGCTGTTAAATACAAAAACAGCATCTTTTACATTATCATAGAAAAGCATTTAGGTTGTATTTTTATTTATCACTTTACACTGGTAGTCTCTGGTAGGTGTACTCCATAGAAACCAAAGAATTTTGTACACTATTTCTTTGTACAATAAAAGATAAAGTGTGCATTAGGTACGCTTGTACATGACAATATTGTACAATATTTACATTTCTGATATCGCCATGAAATTCTGCATTTTCTATATACAACATTGAAAATTCTTCAGAAACATTTGGACATTTCTTACAATCACAATTTTAGTATTATAGAAAAAGTTTCTCAGTAATCTCTTGACCATTTATTACTCTCATCATTCAGGGATTTTGATTGGTTTTCCAGCATTCATTATCCTTCCTCATCAAAAAAATATCGTATCACTGTTTCTCTTAGCACCCTGTGGTGGTGGTAGCTATCTGCCATTGTATAAATACTGATATAACAGTGGCTATATCAATACCTATATGTAGATAATATCTGTGCATGTTCCTTTAATAAACACTGCGCACTGGTGGAGTAGTCCCTGTTATCTGGAGATCTTCCTCCTCTTGGGCTTGGGGGGTCTCATTTGTCTGTCTCCCTGTGGGATTTGGTGAACCTGGAAGTAAAGAGGTGGGAAAAAAATAACAACAGAGGTTGAAAGTACAAGCACCATTCAATTTCTGACAAAGAAACAGGGGAGGGAACAGGTTCCACCTTTCATTTCCAGTCACTGATATCATGAGTCATTTAAAATTTTTACCAAGACCTCATATCTCAGTGTGTCCACAGTCACTACAGGGAATGAGGAATCCTAGGAGCAGAAAAGCAGAGCAAATGTGCAGAAACCCCATAAACACTGGAACGCAGGGGAGGAGCTGGAGGAAATCACATGTGGGAAATGAAGTGTGCTGTTGCTACCTCTGCTGTGCATTTAAGACAAAAAATAAAGCCCTTCTTGTTAGGAATCCCTAGATCACCAGTTTCAGCAGAGTCTAGAAAAGCAGAAAAATACATACCAAACATGTTTTCTTCTTCACTTCATCGCCCGACTTATTTTACAACTACTAAGAAACGTCAAAGATGGTAAGAATAGGCACCGAGCTCAGCCCAAGGAAGTTTATTTAAAAGAAGAACCAGAGTGAAAAATAGAAGATCACTACCATCTGTTGGCAGATCGGAGCTTGGATAGTCTGGAAAGAGCAACGGTTACAACTCATCTCTGTATACTAATGCAGAAACTGTAGCAATTAGGGCCGTGTAACAGATTGAGCTGGCGTGTGTGGAGCATAGCAGAGCAGGATTACCAGGTACGGGACAGCAGGTATGGTTTTGAGGGGCAGAGGACAGGTGCTAGGGAGGTAGGTGATCAGGTGCCCCACATGGTATGTGGTGACTGACAGGAGAGGGCAAGCCAAGACCCAGGGAAGGCAGGATGGTCCCAAGGCAGCGGCGTAGCTAATGTTAATGGTTTAACAACCAGCTCCCTGCGGAGGGACACAAGATATCCCAATTTCCAAGTTACCAACATAATGTCACAGAATTCATAATTAGGAGATGTTCCCAATCAGCTCTCAAGATCCACTACAAGTTGGCTTACTTGTTTTAAAATAATGCTTAGATAACAGCGAAGGCCAATGCTATTCGAAGTCCAAGGCAGAAAGCTTTTTAAAAAACTTAAGTTTTAAAAGTAACATTAATAAGTTTGTCAAACTGCCTCTCCCTCCTAACCCGTCCATATACATTTTTTAAAACCACTAGTTTCTGATGAAGCACAATAGCTGAAAATTTGTTATAATTGAGGAAAGAAGCCTTTATCCAAGACTACAAACAAGTCTTGGTAATCTGTAGACCAACTGTGGCTTGAAAAGGTATTTTGTTTAACAGCTATATGATGTTTCAGTTTACAGAGTTGTCAGCACTAAAAAAGTGAGAAATTTTACTTCTAGACTTTTAGAATCTTATGAAAAGTGGGAGGAGCTTGCAGTGGCCTAACTTCCCATATGGTTTGGATCTGCCAGGGTGTGGAAGAAGGTCCTTCTGGAGAGAGCATGGCCTCCAGGCTGCCCCAGTCCCCATCATCCTCACTGCCTGCTGGCCACAAAGGCCAAATGTCCTGCAGCAAAGACCAGCAAGAGGCTCACTGGACCCATTTTCTCTTCTTCCTGGACAGGCACATTGTAGAATACAGTTCCTAGTCCATTTGCCATGAGGAAGCCAGATGATGGGGTCAGACCCGAGGAGAAGAGCAGAAGGGAGGAGCCTACCCTAGTAGGCCTGTGCACACCCTTCTCTCACCTGCTGGGCTGGGTGCACCTCATAGGAAGGAGCGCTCAGAGGCCCTAAGAAATGGGGGGCACTAGAGACAGAAGGAAGAACCTGGGCCTCTGGATGACTGTGTGCAGCAAGCCCTTCCCCAACTGGCACTAGACTGATGTAAGCAACGGCCTCTACTGTGTCAAGCCTCTAAGAGAGCCTCCCCTGACTTCTTGTTAGCGTTTTTCAACCCACTGGCATTGCTGTTTTTCTCACACCTGACCCTCTTTACTTCCTGAGAGTATCTGCCAGGCCTTAGAAGGTGTTGGGAGTTTATAATCCCTGCCTCAGAACTTTCCCTCATTCTATTAGGAAATTTAACATCTTAGGGCCTTAATTCACCCATCTGCAAAATGATGGGTTAGATCACAACATCTCTAAAGCCCATACCACCCCCAACATTCTGTGGATCTATAACTTATATCTGTCAATAAGTAGCCACTGAATGGGTTGTGGGGATCCAGGTAACTTTAACACAAAGTGTCGAGGAAAAGTAAATTAGCTTTCATTGCTGAATAGCCTTAGTTAATTCACATATTTTTTTTTAAAGATGTTTTTTTTTTTAATTTTTTTTTAAGGTTTTTTAAATTTATTTCTAGAGAGAGAGAGAGCGTGAGCAGGGGAGGGTCAGAGAGAGAGGGAGTCACAGACTGAAACAGGCTCCAGGCTCTGAGCTGGCAGTCAGCACAGAGCCCGACGCGGGGCTCGAACCCACGAACCGTGAGATCATGACCTAAGCGAAAGTCGGACGCTTAACCGACTAAGCCACCCAGGCGCCCCAATTCACATATTTTTAAAGAAATTACCAAAATTATATTTTGAGTGTTTATACTGGCCCATGTTGAATCAGAGGACAATGATTCAACTTCTCACATTCAATACTATTCAACTTCTCACATTCAATATTATATAATATTATATATATACTTAACTAATATATACACGTGACTATTATATGAACAGTTAAGTAAAAATGTAAAGAATAGACACTACTTCTTGAAACCAGAAGTTACGGTGTTCAGTATTTAACAATAGGATTTTGTGCCAAATATTTTACTTTTTAGGTAACAATAGAAAGGAAATGAGAGGTCTATACACTCTTGATCTTGACCTTATTGTTCAATATCCAACGCCAACCCCTTTTTTTTGGTTTATGGACAAAGCAAAATTTGCATTATTGAATATTTGGCAACAGTAACAGTATTCAGAGAGTTAAATGCATAAGGCTGTGGTTTGAACTTCATTTTTTGCTGCTTACATTTAGAAAGAATGTTATGTGGTAAAAACTAAAGCTATCTCAGAAGAAAGACACAGTTAATACTGCTAGATTATTTTTTTCTTAAATTACTTTGAATCTTTTCTGATATCAGTCTTTTTTTTTTTTTTTTGAGCCTCGTAATTTAGTATTGGTATGTGAGTTGCTTGTCAATACTGAAGAGGCTTTACCAAAAAGTGTAATACAATTTATTTTCAAAGAAACATAGTATAATGGAAAAGTAAATTAACTTACAGTCCCAGACATTTTGTCCAGTTCACTCATGGCCTCATGAATAGCAGCTTCTAAATGGTTATTTAGCTTTCCACTTCTGAAATTAATGAAAATAACACACCAGATTAATAAATTAAGGAAACAAAGTCTCAATTTAATCCCCTAATCAGAAAACAGAAGTACCAATTCCACCCGAGAAAGTCAATTTATATTTACATTTGAAAAAGTCAGATGACAAACGCTCCTGGATTCTCACCACTGAATACTAATAATAAAGTCTCAGAACAACGAAAAAACGGAGCCCATGATAGGGGACAGCGGATTCTTCCCCTTTCCACGTGCGTCTTCCACAGTCTGATGATTCTGCAAGAAAACTGGGCCACGGGTCTCTTTTGCCACAGACGCAGCCTGTCCTGCAGGATTCCAGCCGGCCCTGCACTGCCTGCTCTTCTGACTTGTCCCTTTCCCGGCAGCCAGGCTCCGTGGCCGGGGGAGGGCGGAGGCGCCGAACTGCAGACTCTGGCCACTAGGGAGCGCCCTCTGCACTCGCTGGCGCGTCCTGGATTCTGAGTTGAGCAAGCGAAGGCTGAAACCCTGGTGTGCCTGCGCGAGTCCTAGGTGGGAAACAGCTTAACCTAAATCACACCGAAGGCTCCCTCCTGGGCCCACCACCTTTTCCCAGAAGCCAAAACGACTTAACTATTTGAACGGATAAAGAATGGCCGTCTCAGAGTGTCTATCACTCATCTGACTTTCCTCTCTACTCAGTCTACCCTTATACACATGTGTGGCCTGAGTAACACAAGACGGTATATTCAAACTATAGGAGGCTGTGCAACAAACTACCTACAATCAGGCAAATCCACACCATCTACTTCTGTAATTATGTACACTTTGTCTAGTCTAACTTACTGGATTTTTTTATGCATGTAAATAATTACCCAATTATTCTGAGTACTAAGCTGATTCATTTCATTTATCTTGTCACGACAATTACTAGAAAAGCTGCAGAGATAAACCTTTTCAAACCCGGCTGTCAGCATGGTTTTCCAAGAGTTAAGTCTCACCTCGGCACGTACACGGAGATTGGAAATTTGCAGTTGGGGAAGAATTTGGCTCCCAGTCCCATTTAGCTTGGCTCACATTTTGTTTAAAAACATATTTGAACTTTAATGGAATGCCTTTAGATGAGGCCTTTTGGTTTACCACAGCCTCCACCAGGTTTTACCCTCCTACGCCGGGACTAGACAATTCATACATTTAGTTTTCTGTGTGTACCCTGAGGGCTATCCCGCCAGGCATATCACGGATGTTCCACATATTTACTAAATAAAAAATCTGTCCAAAGCTAACACGGTGTCTGTATATTTTGGGAAACATATATGAACTTGAGTCAATTTAACTGGGAAAAAAAAGACTATTGGTTTTAATTAAATTATGTGGGCAATACAGCAGCAACCCCTTCCCCTACCTTTTGCGGACCTGTAAGCCAGCCTCTAGCTTTTACATTCTTCCCATTTATTTTTAGAAATACAAACATTGCAGAAAAGTGCATAGAATAAATTAACCTCTAACAAACCCACTTCTGAAAATAAGCTGATAATAAATTGCATATTTCCTTTAAGTCTTTTTTATTTAAAAAAAAAGCTGAAATTCTCATTTGTGATCAATTCCTAGTCTCATTCTCTCCTCCTCTTCTCCCCAAAGGCAGCTATGTTGTGTTTTTTTTAATAGTATGTTTTTATAGTTTATATGATATATCCATGAATGGTACCTAGTGCCATCTTCTTTGTGTGTGGTTTTTTCATATACATACAAAGGTGTCTCATCAAGTGTGGTATGGTATACACAGCATTCTGCTAATTGTCGCTTTCTCCCTTCTCACAGTTTTTTTGGGTGCTGTTCAAGCTGACAGAATCTGTGCATTCACTGTCTTTTATTTACCTACCCATTCCAGTTTTAAGGGACCATGGGCCTCTCGTGGAGTCAGTCTGAGTTGCTTTCCCAGTGAGAAGTTTGCCAAGCCTGATTCTGGGTGACTAGGGGTGGGGGTGGGATGGTGGAAAATCCAATGCCAGGATTCCACGGGGCTGTGTAAGCTTGGCTGGGGTTGGGCTGGGGTCCCATTTGCAGGCTGTTTGGCAAAAGTCTTGACAGTATCACACATTGCCTAGTTGTCTAGCAATATTACACCTTGTGTAATATGTTACATAGATTTGTCCTTTCTATTTCTTTTGTAATTAAAAGTATGAATGTAAATTTCAAAAAAAAAATTTGTTATGGATTTTTATTATAGGATCTTATTGGTTTACATTTGACTACCTAAAGTTCTAAATGTCTAAAATGAAGGTAAAATATTTCAATGAAAAACCATTAGAGAATTTTGGTTCTCTCACTCTAACCTTAATAACAAAAATAGCTACTATTTGTTGAAAATTGTCTATATGCCAAGAATTGTGTTAAATCTTTATATACATTATCTCATTTAATCCTTATAGTAAGCCTATGAAGTAGGTATACAACAACTGTTTCTATGCAACACTGTATGACTTTATAGGGAGAACTGGTGAAATCAATTTTAATTTGACAATGAAGAGCATAGATATTTAACTAGTTTTTAAAAGTAATAAATTCAGAGTTATGAAAAAGTTTTCCCTAACTATGAAAAATTGCAATAACATCACCATTAAAGTATAAAAATAATCCAACACTACTTGTTAAATAAAAAGAATTTAGGGGTTGCCTGGGTGGCTCAGTCAGTTAGGCATCGACTCTTGATTTCGGCTCAGGTCATGATCTCACAGTTCATGGAATCAAGCCCTGCATCGGGCTCTGCACTGAGCATCGAGCCTGCTTAGGAGTCTCCCTTTCTCCCTCTCTTTCTGCCCCTTACCTGCGTGTGTGTGTGTGTGTGTGTGTGTATGCGCGCTCGCTCTCTCCCTCAAAATAAAAGAATAAACTTTAAAAAAAAGAGAATTTAGGACTTTGTCATCTCATTCTTCAACAAGATAGTTAAAATGTCTATAAATAGCTTATATTAACTTAAGCTACATTTGTTTTTCCTTTTATAAACTTCAGTAGTTAATAGAGGGAGAAGTGACTACTTGTGGAAAAGAGAATAAATACAGAGAGGTGGAGCATGACATTACTTGAATGCATCATGAGATTCAAGAGGTAAAGGGAGATTCTCCTACGTGTCAAAGCTGCAGACTAATTTTTACACTAACTGGTCAGGTCAGAGAAGAATGAACCTAAGAGAGTAAGAAAAATTTCCATAAGTTCACGAAATGAATAATTAGTCAAAATTCAGTCTTCCAGCCTCCCTGTGGAGTGTCTTCCACTATTTTCTATTTCCTGCTGACATTTAATAATAAACATTTTTACTAATGGACCCTCTAAAACCTACTTGATTAAGCAATAGATGTTCATATAATCACATTTCTAGTTATTAATGGAGATAATTGCCACTTCTATTCTTCACTGCCTATATTGTCACACATTATCCTTATCTTCACTAATTAAGGAAAAAGGCAGGTACACATCTGTGAATGGTACAAGAAAGGAGGGAAATGAGAAACAGGCTCTACACTGTCAGTTTAGAATTTAAGCCACTCGCTTCATGTAGAACAGAACAAACTTGGGTGAGACCTATACGTCAAGAATCATCTGGAGAGAAAGTATAAAGAACTTGAGGAAATTTAACATGCTAACTATAATGTCCTGATTTTAAAGTGGAAGTATGATTTATCACTTTATCACCTTTGAACTCCATAAAAATCAGGTTACCAGATTTTAAATTTATGTGTAAGTATAGAAAGAAGATTTGATCTTCATTTCAATGAAAATCATAACAAATCTAAAAGCTATTTAATTTTTTCTTTAATGAAGCTATTTTCTCTTTCAAGTATAAATAAAATGACCCTGAGAAATGTTTTCA
Source organism: Hyaena hyaena (assembly GCF_003009895.1). Classification (NCBI taxonomy): domain Eukaryota; kingdom Metazoa; phylum Chordata; class Mammalia; order Carnivora; family Hyaenidae; genus Hyaena; species Hyaena hyaena. Next base: position 1,339,291 of record NW_024080877.1, read on the forward strand.
ATAAATACATAAATATTTCTTTTGTGATTAGGCCAAAATAAGCATATTGGTTTAAAGATATTTATTATACAGTTTGGTTGTAGAATATTGAAAATCAGAATTATTACATAAAATTCTAAACATCTAATATGGTGGTAGAATGTTTCCACTGGCAAAAATATCTGATAATTTCATTTGCTTCACCTGTATCTTATAATAAAAATAGCTGTTTACTAAATACCATGTGCCCAGTACTGTGTTTATATTCTTTATAATGCAACAGTGGTAAGAGGTAGATATTAATATGCCCATTTTATTGAAAAAAATTTTTAATGTTTATTTATTTTTGAGAGAAAGAGAGACAGAGTGTGAGTAGGGGAGGGGCAGAGAGAGAGGGAGACAGAATCTAAAGCAGGCTCCAGGCTCTGAGTTGTCAGCACAGAGCCCGACACAGGGCTTGAACCCATGAACTGTGTGATCATGGCCTGAGCCAAAGTCAGATGCTCAACTGACAGAGCCACCCAGGTGCCCCTATGTGCCCATTTTAGAAATGAAGAATTTAGGCTCAGAGAGGTTAAGCAACATCTGCAAGGGCACATAGCTATGAAGTGATGGAAACTCAGGCCCAAAACCAATCTCTTAATCATCTTTTTCCAAATGCCACCTTCCTTTTTCACTCACTTCCTCTCTCCCTTTCCTCTGTCTACAAAGAGCAGTCAAATCATTGTCATTTAAAAATTCTTCTAGTTATTTGTCAGGAAATTTTCATATTAATGGTAGAAACAAGACTAAACTAATTTCTATCAGCTCTCTCTCCTCCCTTCTTATTGACTCTTCAACCCATGACCACTTTGTTTTTACACCTGCCAGTTTACTGGAAACGGTTTTCACTATGGTTGCCAACAGCCTCCAAATTGCTCAGTCCCATGGAGATTTTTCAGTTCTTGTCTTGCTGGAATTCTATCATTCTATCATTCTGGAAGCTTTTAGCCTCTGGTTTCTAACACCCTGCTCCCCTGTCCCCCTATTCTCTTCCTCCTTTTTGATTATTCCCATCTTCTTCAATGTCTATAGTAAATGTTCAAATGCCCAAAAGGTCCAATCCTTAACCCACTATTCAAATTGGCCAAAGGATCTCTGTAGATCCTGTACAGCCATTTTTATGTAGTCAAACATCACTTCTTCCCAGTGTCAGACATGGGTTCAACATCGTCCACAGGCACCCCACATGCACTCGGCAGTTTCCCCCTGTACTAAATTCCATTTCAGTGTCTCCACCACCCACCAGGTCACTAGAACGGAAACCCTGAAGATTGTCCTTGATTGGTTGCTCCCCACATTCCAATAGATCCCCATGAAGTTTTGTAAATTTTACCTCCTAAATATTTCTTGACCACATTCCTTCTCCTCCATTCTCATCGCTCCTGTTCTGGTTTGAGCCCTCATCCTCCCTTGACTTCTGCCATGGCGTCCTAAACAATGTCCCTGTGTCCCTAAAACGTGTCCTCCGTACAGACATATCTAAAGTGAAAATCCATCCACCTGTCCCGTCAGGCACTTCTAATAAGATGAAGAATCCCACTGGCCCTTACTAAGCACTTCATGATCTGATTGCTGCTTATACCTTTGGCCACATCTCTTACAATTTCTTGTCTGAGGCGTTATAGTCTCCCAAATCCAACTGCTGATCTCTAAACACCACCCCACCCTACCCCATCTTGGTCCTTGTTTTCTTTGTCTGGCTAATACCTTTGTCGTGTGTAAGGCCTGGCACAGATATCTCCTCTAGAAAGTATTCCTTTACCTGAGTTTAATGCCACTTTCTATGAACCCAAATGCACTATACATATTGCCATCATCGCAATTTTAACATTTTAATTGTTTCTGGATCTACCTCCTTTGCTAAACAGTGAGCTCCAGGGACTGTAGCACTGGGCCCAATACAGGTTTTTGCTCAATTAGTCTTAACTTGAGGAATAACTAAATGATTAAATAAATGAATAAATACATGATTGAGTTCAACGCACCATTTGTCACTTATGAGAGCTTCAACAAATCATTTAAGGTTATTTGGGTCTCAGTGTCTTCATCCATATCCAACTGGCTTAGTTATTCTGGCCCTTCTTGTGATTGGGAGAATAAAATAATGGATTTTAAAGACTATATGCAAAATGTAAAGTATTCTACTGGGCATTTATAAGGCAAGTCGGTCTGCATAGACAATAGCATGATAGATAAAGTTGTTTTCACTAAAGTTTGCCTCAGATTTCCTTCTTTTACTTCTCCAATCCATATTCTAAGTTTATGGTTTCATGAGAGTTCCTTTAGATAATGCCGCTCAGGATCCATGCAAATTCACCATAACTTGTAAATTAGCTTTGAAGAAAAACAATCTAAAATTGCTATTTATTCTTCATTACCTTACAAAATAGATTAAGACAAAATTTATGGGGAAATACAATTCATTTCAAGGCAGCATATGTATAAATACATATTTTTTAAAAATTTAACATTTATTTATTTTTTGAGAGACAGAGAGAATCAGAGTGTGAGTGGGGGAGGGGCAGAAAGAGGGAATCACAGAATCTGAAGCAGGTTTCAGGCTCTGAGCTGTCAGCACAGAGCTCGATGTGGGTTCAAACTCATGAACCACGAGATCATGATCTGCGTCGAAGTCGGACCCTTAACCAACTGATCCACCCAGGTGTCCTTCAAGGCAGTATATTTAAATATTTGGAGGAGTTATTTCATTTCTGTGTTGTCAATCATTCGTATATTTTGCACTTAATTCAGCTAACTGGCATATCTCACCGGAGGAAAGATTTGAAGGATCTTTTACATCAAATAAACAAGTACTGTTGAATACTCCATAGCAAACAGCCCACTGCAAGTTTGTGATTTAGGTAATTTGCAATTTCCCTCCTTTTATCCAGACCTTGTATTAATTTTATGGACCTTATCCTACTACAAAGCGTGTGGTACTTCAGTCAGAGCAGAGGGGACTTGCCTCACCGTATTCCTTATCAGATCTACAGCAAACCTGGCAATTCACTTGCAGTGGCCACAACCAGAGCCAGTTTGCTACCTTCCAAAGAACACCTGAACATAGGGGCACGGGAGTTTGCTTATTGCGGTTGGCATCTTTTTGTGAGACATTCTACTGAGATGAAGAGTCTCACCAAGAGTTTCTGAATTTTGAGATTTTACCTCTGGCAAGAATTATTGAAGATACCACTAAAAGAAAGAGTGTTTCTTAATAAATACCATTGATATCATTATGTACACAAGACACACTACTAATCATTCTGATCTCATAATTCTTGGATGTTTGATATTGTGAAAATTGTAGTAATTGAACAGGTATGTTAATTATATGTATATTTTTAAATGTTTATTTCTGAGAGAGAGAGAGAATGATCAGTGGAGGGACAGAGAAAGAGAGGGACAGAGGACCCAAAGCAGGCTCTGCACACTGACAGCAGGGAGCCCAATGCAGGGCTTGAACTCAGAAACCGTGAGATCATGACCTGAGCTGAAATCGGATGCTCAACGGACTGAGCCACCCCAGTGCCCCAATTATATGTATTTTTAAGGGGCGCCTGGGTGGCTCAGTCGGTTAAGTGTCAGACTTCGGCTCAGGTCACGATCTCACAGTTTGTGGGTTCGAGCCCCACGTCGGGCTCTGTGCTGACAGCTAGCTCAGAGCCTGGAGCCTGCTTTGGATTCTGTGTATCCCTCTCTCTCTGACCCTCCCCTGCTCAAGCTGCCTCTCTCTCTCAGAAATAAAACATTTAAAAAAATTTATATGTTTTTAAAATAACTTTCTATGTGCATATACAGAAGCAAATTTCTAGTTCTCTACCTTCAGATAAAATAATTATTATGATACATAAAACTACATTGCATGGCAGGGAAACTGTGTTTCAAACATTATCTACATATCCATACAACATTTACCCAGAATATAAAGGTCTAGAAATACTTGAATAATAATATCCCAAAGTACAACTTCTTGTTATAATTCCAAAGAAAACCTATTACTTCTGTCCCAAGAAAAAAAGAAATATTCACCGTCACTTTGACTATCAGTTATTTGGCCAAAATTACTTTCTTGTGTACAATTAGGAATATCTTCTCATCCCTCCTCCTGAAGGGATAGACTTTTGCTATACTTTTATTTTTCATTTTATTAAAAATTTTAAGTTAAAAATATATTTACATATGTATGTTTGTATTTATTTATTTTTAAAAAATTTTTAGTAACCTCTACACCCAACATGGAGATTGAACTCATGACCCCAAGATCAAGAGTTGCATGCTTGGGGCACCTGGGTGGCTCAGTAGGTTAAGCGTCCAACTTTGGCTCAGGCCATGATCTCACAGCTCGTGGGTTCGAGCCCCGCGTCGGGCTCTGTGCTGACAGCCAGCTCATAGCCTGGAGCCTGTTTCAGATTCTGTCTCCCTCTCTCTCTGACCCTCCCCTGCTCACACTGTCTCTCTCTCTCAGAAATAAATAAAACATTAAAAATTAAAAAAAAAAGAGTTGCATGCTTGCTGACTGAGCCAGCCAGGTGCCGCTTGCTATACTTGTAGAAACTATTTAATTGCTAAACATTGAGAGTGTTTCTTTCCCATACATGAGAGGGATGGATATGGAGGGAGTGAGGAAAGAGATGTTGAAGAGGGACATCCCACACACTGTACACATTGTTAAAAGAAAATATTTTCTGTAATAGCTAATTTGGCTTATCTCTAGTGATCCTCTTGGGGGATAACTATTAAACTATACTTAGGGAGGCCCTAAGATGGACAAAATTAGTGGGATTTTCTTGTCCCTGTGAATAAAAACCAGTAAATTATATCCTCGAGAAACAAAATGGCAATAAAATAAAATTGGTGCTTACTTTCTGTTCCTTTTCCGGGCTCGGCTGTAGGCTTCTAAACCTTCTGTTAGTGTCTTCAACTTCTCGGGCTCCACCTGAGTGAAGGCATGAAGACCAAACCATATTACCCAGACCTGCAATTGTTAACACCGTTTTTTACTTTCCTGCTGGGGGAGGGGAGGCTTAACTTTCCCTGCCATGTCAGGTGTCCTGTCCTTGCTCAAGCTGAGGCTGATTATGTGGCTCCAGCCTGGAACGTTAATGGAAATGAAAGATCCGTTGGCTTTCCAATTGTCAACAGTTTGCAAAGAATGTTTTAAGAACAAAATCTGGAATTTAATTTTCAATTCACAAAATCATATAAGTTGGAGATCCTGGTTTGCCTCCCAACTGCCTGATACTCAGCTACTGCAAATCTGTTACTCCAGCAGAAGAGGGACAGGAGCCGCGGTGAGTGGAGGGGGCGGCCTTTGGAGCCAGCAGACTGAAGTTTGAATCTGACCTCCTCACTTTCTAGCATGAATAAAACACTCAAATGTTCTGAGCTCAGTTTCCTCCCCTTTAAAATGAGGACCATGATACCTACCTTCCTGCTAGTATGGCTGTGACAATTAAAATGCAGCAAGTCACGTTGAACACAGCCGAGCAAAGAGCATAGAGCATAGCCAAGCATAGAGCCGCTATTATTACGTGCTGGGTTCTGCAGAGGCCACAATTGGAGGGGGAGGTGGGCCACCTTAGTCCTTACAGCTGTGGGAAGAGGTGTGGCTACACCTTGTGGGCGTGTCCTCTCCCTTCTTGCTTTATCCCCGACAGCCTGTGTGAAGCTTGCTACTTCATCAGTGTGGCCAAAAAAACGGTGGCTGGAGTTCTGGTGCGGTCGGGAGGTGCAAGCTTTTCCACTTGCGCCCCCCCTCCCCCAATCTCTATCATGGTTCTTGAAGCCACTTCCCACCAAGAAAAACAATTAATAAATAAGACCTTGTAACTTGTGAATAAGAAGGCCTTTGGAAAAACATTGTTATTTTTTGTTGTATAAAAAACAATTTAAGTAAAAACAGTGTTGCTTGCTATGTAAACACAGCTTCAAGGCAAGTCTTTCCAGCCATCTCTTACCCCAGCTTTTCCCCACCCCATGCTACTTTTATATAAAAATTCAAGAAGTTGCCAGAATGCCTCATGGGTAAGAAAATAAATACTAAGAAGCAAGGAAATGATTATTAACTTTTCTCCTGAAATCTTCCTGACTCATGAATATCATTTATAAATAATTTTTCTTTGAACCCTTCAAATTGAGCATACAGTAACCGGTAACAAAGGGTTTCCTTTATCAAGTTTGAAAACAGCCATTTCTAACTATACAGTGAAAAAAAACAAATAGTGAAAACACATTACTTTTCACGATTTTTGTATTTTGTTGTAAAAGATGCAAATATACACACATTCATAGGGGTTACCCAATCATTTGGGTGCTAGAACAGGAGACAATTTTGTTCTAACAGCACTTCACGGGAGCCGTGAGGAAAAGTGTCTTGTTGAAATAACTGGAAAAGCTTAAGTAAGATGGATATATCCATGTGTTATTTACAAAAAATGGTGCCTGGATACATGTTCACATCTCATGTTAGAAAAGAGGCTTCATCTTGTATTTATTCACATGAAGAGCATATGAAAGATATTTCACACATTACATTTATGTAATCTATAGCTAATTCCACAGATATTTAAATAACCCCCTTTGGCAGTAGGAAGGAAGCTCTCTTGTAACATAATCTCATATTAGACACAAGTTGGTGTAATGAAAGATCTCAGAAGGGAGTGGTGCAAAGCAACAGAAAGGAGAGAGCAGAAAGCAGTGAAACAAAGCAAGACACCAAGATGAAAACTTACCCATTGGTCTTCTTCAAAGTGAAGTTAAAACTATTTTTTAAACCTCAATTTTTATTTTTAATTAAATAAAGAATAAGGGATAATAAAAACATTTCTTGTGCATTTATTATGGAAAAGGTACTGTTCTATCATTTAATATGGTAATACTGCTAACTAGTATTATTTTTGTTATTTTACAGATGGGACTCAGTGAATTTAAGTATCATAGCCAGCATTGAAACTCAGGTCTGACTCCAAAGCACTCAACCTTTCTCCACCATACCAACTCCAATGTACATTGATGTATACAGTCATTTTACACACACACACACACACACACACACACACACACAAACAAAAAATATATCAAATTATTTTAAATCAAATTACATTTTTACAGAAATTTAGATAACGCATGCCCAAATTTATCTTTAAAAATTTTTTATGCTTGGATAATTTTCTGGTAATTTTTCTGAACTAATACTCTACCATAATTTTTTCTCATTTAAATTGCCTGTAAGGCTGTAAGGTACTCCATAATAACTATATTATTTATAAAGGATTCAATGACCTTGAAAGAGAAAGCAATGATGGTGCTTTCCAAAACTAAATATAAATAAGATACACATCACTGTTTATTTCTGATTTGACAAGATCATACATATCCAGAGGTAAATGTTTAGTTTATTTTGTTTCAGAATTTTAGTACTCTACTGGATTGTGAAATATATGAAGAGCATATGTTGTTTGTAGGGAATTATTCATACACTTATGCAATATTCAAGAAACCATTTAAAGATACCGCTGTCCCCTAAGATGGTATCAGAGAAGAACAAAATAAATCCAATATCTAGTCAAATCGAAATCATATTTAATGACTTAATGAATACTCCCTCATAAATTACTTAGCTAACTTGTAAATGAGGAAACTACTGAGAAGTCAAATACATAAATGTAATGTTAAAAAGGATAAACACATACAAATATTTTTATAAAACTTACACTAAAGGAGCTAGTAATTCAAGACACTTAATACTTTGATCTGTAATTATAACCTTATGATATCCTGTACAGTCATAAGTCAGGGGTTCCGTAAATTATTTAATTCCTATCTTGGTGAGAAATCAAGGGAGGACTTTATAATGTTTCTTTCCTCATAATCTGCCCCATATTCTCACTCTGATGTGAATAGTAATTACCAACATGGAATAACTCTCTGCACATATGTCAGCTGAGATTTAGAAAAATTTACCAGAATTTATATGTATTTATAGTTGACATGTTACCTCATGTATAAATATACACATATTTTGAGGTTTTTTTGACTCCTAAAATCCTCCTTTCACTCATTCATATTCTTTAGACATCACAATTCTTCAATACAAATAGTCCTATAGCTTGTTCAGCAGGGTTGGAAATATACCCAGAACCATACCCATATACCCTTACAGGGAGGAAGTTTCAGCCTTTTCTGAACAAATCTGAATCTCTGTTTGCTGTTTTTTGTTCACAAGACACATATTAAGATTTGGTAATTTAATTAAGTTTGATTTGGGGTCAACATGGTAGCATGTAGTGTATCTTAGAGATAACTTGAATCTACAACAGTGGAAGACACAAACCTTTGAGGGAGCCAAAATGACCCTCAGAAAGCGAGGTAGAGTATATTAGAACCTGGATCAAAGACTTAGGTTCCACCCGCTCTTTTTTTAATGTTTATTCATTTTTGTAAGACAGAGAGAGACAGAACACAAGCAGGGGAGCGGCAGAAAGAGAGGGGGACAAAGAATACAAAGCAGGCCCTGAGCTGTCAGCACAGAGCCTGATGTGGGGCTCAAACCCACAAACTGAATCATGACCTGAGCTGAAGTCAGATGTTAATCAACTAAGCCACCCAGGTGCCCTTTAGATCACTTTTGCATAGAGTCAGTTAAGTAGATATGATGTCAAAATTTCCTGCAAGCTTGAAACCTGGTAATGGGATTGAATTTCTTCATATTTTTACTTGGCTTCTACTTAGTACTGAGGCAAAGCTGTTCCACAAAGGTCAAAGGTACAAGCCACAGCCCAGATTTTGTAAGAGAGATAGGACAGCTGAATTCAAACCCGCTCTTCATTCCTTATGGTTCCATCCAATGTTTACAATGGCCTCAGCTCCTGTTGTTGGGGAAATGGTGCTGTGCAGAGAGCACTAAACTCAGTGTAGGAGACCAGGCCTGGGGCCTGGCTTAACTATCTGTCATTTGTGTCCTTAGGAATGCTATTTTGCTGAGCGTCAGCTCCCTCTCCTGTAAAATGAGGATGGCTGTGCACATCTTTCTGGGTCATTGAGAGAATCTAAAAAGATAACGAAGATGAGGGTGCTTTAAAAACACCAAAGTGTCATTAGTGGCACGTGAAACAGGACAGACCTTTAATAGTTATATATTCATATGTTTATATTAGAAAAAGACAAAAAACATTATACCTGGGTGTTCACACATATTATATCTTAGACTAAGACTGAAGAAGTTATTTAAGAAGTGGCTTGAATGGTGCCTCATTTGTAATAGGAGTCCAAAAAGCATTTGTTGAATAAATAAATAAAGGGGTAAATGAATTTGAATAAAGTTTTTAAGTAAGTAATCATACAGGTAGCATGCAACTTTAGCTGAAGTCTGGGAAATACAGCTCTGAAGCAATAAACAAATATGAGGCATTCATTACGCTCATATTTTCAAACATTTATTAAATAGTAAGTAGTAAAAAAAATCTTCAACCTGAAAAAGTACTGCTAACCTAAGTGCGATATTTCAGTTTTTTTTTTTTTTTAAAGAATGGGAATTAATGATAAAGAAATACTTTGGAGTAAAGAGTTGACTCACCTGTGTCAGAAAGGATGAGTCTAATTTTCCATCAATAGTACTCATGGAAGAATCCCTAAAGTGAATCCCGTTTTTCTTCCAAATGAACTAACCAAATACACATGAACAATTTTTGTCAGTAGCATTATCTGAGGGTGTGTGTGTGTGTACGTGTTTCCTTTCTTCTTCACTTTGGAAGCAGTATTTTTAAGTAGTAGAAAAGGATACTACAGGACTAGAGTAAATCTATTCTAAATGTACAACAAATTTCACGTTGATCTGCTACCCATAAATGGAATTAAATGTTTTGAGTAAGCTCATATTTCTAAAGCAGCACTGTTTAAAAGTTCACATCACAGAAACACGCATCGGTCTCAGACTAACTCCATGAACAAGCTCAGGGACTCTGTGTGGGTCTCAGCCATGTGCAAATGGAACTAGTCTTCCTTCCCCTCTTTCTAACCTTGTTTAGGGAAAGAAGGTTACAATATTCCACAATTCGCTTCAGTGATGTTTACAGTCTCATCCAACCTTTTACTCTGCTTAGTCTTTTTGCTAATAGCCACATTTTTTATCCTCTCTAGGTCTTCATTTTTATTATCTTCCAGGCACTGACTTTGTTAGCCTGAATTTTATCTTGCACAGGACTTTCCCAAAACCACTTTCCTCTCTTTTCAAGGAGATTCTGTTGCTACAGACCATTGGTTGTCCTGCCACCTCACCAGCCACAATGCAGCCAAAATATTGTGGTTAGTGACTGGGTGCAGAGCAAGGACTCATTTCCAACACTGGTTATAAAAACATAGAAGGCAAAGGCAATACGCAAAGGACATTTTCAACAGAGAATAATAGTACTGAAGAATACAAACAGCTAAAACTGATAATCAAGCACAGAAAGACAGTTCTTCAAAGTAAAATGTTTAAACATCACAAGAAAACTCAAACGTAAGCTATATATCCCCGAAGTGTGATGGTAAGCTGTCTTCAGTTATGTTTCACACTGTCAAAATGTGTGTGTGTGTGTGTGTGTGTGTGAGAGAGAGAGAGAGAGAGAGAGAGACTCAACTGACATATAGAAAGTGTATTGTCCCAAAATATGTTTAGTTATGAGTTTTAATAATAAATGATGAGTTTTGTCTCATTTGAGTGACTATTCAGAGAACTATTTTTATCTCTACCTGCCAAATATAACCATGTGAAAAAAAGGCAGTGTGATTCTAAAGAGAGCACCCTGCCCACTGCTTTTAAAAACATGCCTTTATTTGGTCATGTGGTGTTGCACTGAAATGCAGAACTTTTCTGGGTAATCAGATGTCTCTACCTGTCCACCAACAACCAATGTTTCATTGGAAAGGAACATTATGGTGCCAATCTAGAAATAAATCCTTTCCTAAATTTGGCTCAGGGCCGAATACACACTGAATATAAGAGCAATGACATGAAGACCAATGGGAAATGTTTAAAAAGAGTAAAAATTATGTACTAAAAAAGGAATTTTATTTTTTGCTGAATACTTTGACAGACAATACCTAATACTTGTAGGCTAGTTAATGTAAGATCAGAGATGGCAGATGATAATTTCAAAATATATTTAAAGTATTTTTTATGCTTTATTTATTTTTGCAAGAGAGAGAAAGAGAGAGAGACAGCACGAGTAGGGGAGGGTCAGAGAGAGAGGGAGAAACAGAATCTGAAGACAGGCTCCAGGCTCTGAGCTGTCAGCACAGAGCCCGACGCGGGGCTCAAACCCACAAACTGTGAGATCATGACTTGAGCTGAAGTCGGACGCTTAACCAGCTGAGCTACCCAGGCACCCTCAAAATACATTTTAGAAAACAGGGGCACTTTTCCCATTTTTAAATAATGATTGAAACAAATGTATAAAGACACTCATCTCCCCTACCCCAGTTGCATAGACTCAAAATGCCTGCACATTTTCGTGGAGGTGGAGAGGTGTAATGCCAGCAGAAGCCACTTCCCTTTCCAAGAATTCTCCAATGCTGTGCCAAGATCTGGCAGTGCGTCTCTTGGGGTATGCTGATGTACCAGAGCACAGCACTGAGGGCTTATTCTTGGCCACTGAACCTTAAACTATAAAGGATTTATGGTTCAGAGAGAAACTTGCATCATTTATTTAGAAAAAGTATAAATATCTTTCAGACCATACTTCATTACAAACTGGTAACCAAAGGAAAGAATGCAGTGGAGAGTAAGGAGATGGATACTACTTTCTGAATGGTGTGATAGCAGGCATACGATATTCTCCAGTGTTGTTACAGAGCTTAATATTGGGACAGTATTCTGTAGGGGAGAGTTAGTCCACCTTTCTACGGACTACTGAAAATCTCTACTAATTAATATTGTTGTATATGTGTGTGGGGGGAGGAAGGTAAAGGAAGAAAGTCTGAGTTGGTATTTTTTGGAAACACTGTTGGGAGGGAGACTTTCAGGTTCACTGAACAAAGTGCTTTAAAATGTTTCCAAGTAGAACTCCTGCTTGAAATGAACAGCTAATAACTTATAATCAGATATGCCAATTTGTATGCAATGTGCTAAACTTCATTAAAAAATGCTTATAAACTATTTCATTCATTAAACATATGTATTACAATCCTCTCGCCCTCAACCTGGTTAGTAAATACTTTATTCATGGATAATGCATAGGTTAACAATAACTAATGTCAAATTGCCACAATTCCATAGTCGTGAAATCCAAATTAATAAGGTTGTCTAACATAAAAAAAAACCCCACAAACAAATAAGCAACCAGACCAAAAAGGGGGGGGGGCAAGGAGGCTAATTTTTACTGAGCCTCTTTTGAATGTTGGTAATCTATTTATGGTATCTCATTTAATTCTTAAAACATCATTCTGAGTAGGAACTGATATTCCCACTTGAGGGGTGAGGAGACTGCAGCTTGGGGAGATTAATACAGCTACCCAGGATCATTTAGGAAACTGATGCGGCTGGGATTGAGCTCATGAGAGAATGCCCAGAGCCCATACCTCTTTCTGCCACACTCTGCTTTCTCTCTAGTGCTCTGTAGACTATGTTCACACAGTATTTGATGTTTTGAAATAAAACCTCTTAGGAAGCAATCTCAAAAAGTGCTGAATGGTTCTAATGCATTATTAGTAATTCTGCTACATTTAACATCCCACTGAAGATTAAAAATGCCTTTCTAAGATCACAAACTGACCAGGTCATTTACTATCATGACAGTTGGCTAAAGTATCAACTTAAGGACAACGTGGACATCTCAGCCCCTGGCAGACATCAGTGTTCCAGTCACAGCATCGATCTCCTGAAAGCAAGAGTGGCGCCCAGCTTACTTTGAATTAGTAACCTGCAACACTGTTAATTAATTACCTTAATTTTTATTTTTACTTTGCTTGCTTCTGAAAAGAATTTGAAGTGGTTTGTTGAGAACAAAAACTGCAACAGAAAATAAATGATAGGTTTTTGGGATGTGGGAGGTGGGGAGAGATAAGATAATTCAATAAATCTATTCTAACACATGAGTTAACATACATTTTATCTGGAGGGATCTGCCAGAATCTTGGATTAATTTACCTTGGTGGACACGGAAATAGTATGAAAACGTGAGAAGCTAAGAAGGTTTTAAATGGTAACGTGTAAGAAAATTGGTTACCGAACCTTTTCTTCTGAGATACCACAAAGATAAACACTAGGGGATGTGGTCCCACATTCCACATTAGCAAGGTGGAATTAATTAGATTTTACTATAACAAACAAATTGTTTATGGAGTCAGTCTCTATCCTTCTCTCTTGCTTCCTTAAAATGTCAACCATTGCCACAGTATATAGAAGGAAACCTAATGCATTGCTTATCTTTTTAAGCAGAAATCTGATTATTAATGCACAAGACTTTATTTATCCAGCATTGCTGAGGACTAAAGGGTTCTATGTAAATAAAATTTACATCACGACTGGTTCGTTCACTAGACTAACAGTACAAATTTTAATGTTTTACTGGGAAATCTTTTCAAATAGAATCATGCTTTGTCTTACACAGATATTGAACATAGTTTAATTTTTTCTTGATGAACCAGAATCATCAAGACATCAAGCAAAGGCCATTTGTCTTGAAGTCAGACAGACTCGTGTTTGAAATTTCACCTTTCCTGGTCTTCTACATTGAGAACACTGGCTTGCTGAAGCATTATTAAATTAGGTATGAGGAAGCCCTTCCTTTGTTTTGTAAACTATAGAAGAAAAAAGTGTAAAATAACACTTCATTTTTTTTTTAATGTGTAAAAGTGAGGTAGGTCCCGAAAAGACCAGAGATGTTTTCAAATGTTATATGCCCTAGAGCTTTTAAGGCTGTTATACCTTGCTTTTTAATGATAGATAAATATTTCATGTGTTATCATTAATATTTTATTATATGTTTTCAATTTTGCACCTCTCAATGTGTGCTTTAAATTATTTTTTCTGAATTACTAAAAATATTTTTAGTGTATCATGATATCAAGGTTTTGATAATAAGGTTGTCAGAATGCCAAATTACAATGTCAGGCAGTGGGGACAGATATTTGAATTGACGGAAATTTTATGCTCTCTGTTAGAAATTCATCAATTACCTACAATAAGGAACAAGAATCTGGGTATTTTAAACACTTATAATAAATATATAGTGAGTGAAAACCAGTTGCTTATTCAAATGCAGCAAAACAAATGTGTCTTGGATTCTCAGATAATGATTTTTTAAAAAAGTGTATCTCCCCCTGGGGTGCCTGGGTGGCTCAGTTGGTTAAGCTTCTGACTTCGGCTCAGGTCATGATCACATGGTTCGTGGGTTCGAGCCCCGTGTCAGGCTCTGTACTGACGGCTAGCTAGCTCAGAGCCTGGAGCCTGCTTCAGATTCTGTATCTCCCTCTCTCTGACCCTCCCTTGCTCATGCTCTCTCTCTCTCTCAGAAATAAATAAAAAACATTAAAAAAAAATTAAAAGTGTATCTCTCCAAACATTAGTGAGCAACTCAGTCCCAGGAGTTTGCAAACACAGACTAATCAGATTAGGACCATTGTTTAATGTGAAATGTGTTGGAAGTACATGCCTTTATTCTCCTGAGGACATAAAAAGATATTTAGATAAGGCATTTAGGACAGGAAGAATGTTTCCAGGAAGGGGAGGCCATAATCTTTTCTTTAGTTAAGCTTTTTGTAAAATGGCACCTAGAAAGATGTGGTTTCATTTGCAGAGACTGTGAAACAGTCCATCGTCTACATCTTATATTTGTAGCAGTCCATTTATATCATAAATCCCAATTTTGCTGTTTCTAATTACTTTTTGAATAAACTGTCAAAAATATTTAGGTTTATCAACCTAAAGAATGTTTTGTCTCGTCTCAGAGAGATTAGAGAATAAAATGTTTTGTGAATAGGAGTATGGAATTCATTTTCTTATCAAACATAGAAACATTATGCCCAGAGTGTATCCTGACAAGTATATATTAGGCATTATAAGCAACGGGTTTAAGGACCTCCTGGTCATTTGGAGAAAGACAATCTTTTTATTGTGCTGGCAAAAATGTTTTTGGTTTCCTGCCATTAAACCCAAGTGCCAGTGGAGGTTGGAGCAGAGTTGAAATAGCATTATACAATATATTTTTTAAGAGAATAATATATATTTTAAGAGTAATTTTTATTTCCTAAGGAGATGAAAAATTACATTTCTTCATTATATGTGGGGAATGTGCATAATTATCTCCTCCTGGTCAGATATAAATTTTTCTATCTGCTTTAAACATTCTGCATATTTCTCGCCTTGTGAGCCAATTCTACCAATTGTGAGAGGGAGGAAAAACCCAGAAGACCCCTACTAATTTCTTCTAAATTGAATGGTAGTTTCATGGAGACGTTTTCATTTAATTTATATGATCAGATTGTGTTGAGTAGAACCAGACTGTGGGGTTAAACATTTCCATATGTTATAAAGGCCCAGAACTTTTCCTGAAAGGAGACACCATTCTGAACATAGACATTACCTGCGGCTTCCAGAAATGGCTGCAATCGCACCCTGGTTTGGCCCTCTCCTCAGCAATATGTGTCATATGTGAGCACATGGAGGAGACGCTGTCCCTCTGTTGCCCTACCTCTGCCACACCCGTGGACTCCAAAGGCCACCAGATTTTTTCCCAGTCATTGCCACTTGCCTTCATCCTCTGTGTATGGAATGAAGAGTTAGGTAAATGCAGGGAAGGAAGGCCGAATTAACAAAATTCTGGAAATCTGGTTCCCAGGTTAGAGGCCCTAGTGGAATCTACGAATGCTTCACAACTCACCCCTTGATGGGACATTTTGGTGACTATAACCATCCCCTCTTCATTTAATGTTCCAGAAGTTTGTGAGACCTCAATGAGTCATGAAGAATCCTAATTTCAAATCCAATGAATCCAAAGTGATGATAACATATAATAACAACTGACATCTGAACAAAGGTTAGTATTTGACAATGGATAAAGATTGGTATACCTTCCCTTCCTCGGGGCTTTGTTGACATGAATTGTGAACGTCGTCCTCTCTTACTAATTTTCCAGGCCAAGAAGTAAGTCCTTTGATTTGGCCCCAGACCAAGTCGCCAACGTTGAACGTCCTTGGCCTATAATGTATCAACTCATTTGAAGAAGGGGAATCTGGATTCCTTAGGTCATCTTCACTACTAATGCTTTTAGCGTCTGAAGGGCTAGGCACACACCCATTAATGCTTTTGGCATTAAAGTCTCCATTGTAATGGATGTAGTCTTTGACTAGAGAACTTTCCAAACTATTTGAGGAGCTTGGAGATTGCTCCTCTAGGACCAGGTCTTGCCTTGTGGTGCTCAGCAGCTCTCCAAAGCCCCGACTCTGTCGAGGTCTGTTCCCATTAATGTGTGCGCATCTTTCCACAGTGTTCTCTAGTCTCTCCTTAAAACTCATCATAGTTCTTTTGTAGTTATTATACCTGAAATTTTCCTCCAGAATTTTATCCCCTTGACAGTTTCTTGGTGGTAACAGTACCGGGTGCTGTTCCCCAGGCAGAAATGGCAGTGTGGAGACATTGTTGGACCTTTCGTGACAAGGACTACTGTGGACATGGCCTGGATGATCTAAGAATTCCTCACACTTCCACCGGTTTCGCTCCCCTCCAGGGCTTTGCTCCCCGTCCCACTGTTTTTTGGATGTGTGGCAACTTGCTGACTTGAAATACTCAAACCCATCTCCTTCATTTGAGTTCTTCCCATGGTCCAGATTCCTGGGCAGCCGAGCCCCTCTTGCATTCCTCAGCCTACCCTCATGATCGACACTGCTCATGTTTCGTCCATGAATGACCGCACTGACAGCACTGGGGAGACTTAATGGGTCACCAATCGAGGCAGTGAAGGCACTCATGGCACTCAGAGCTGGAATGGGGCTGATCTGAGTTGTACTGTTGACTGCAGTGGTGATGACAACCTGAACTCCTTTGCTGGCTGCATCAACAACTGCTTTGTAAATGGCATCCACAGAAGCATCACCTGGGCCACCCACAATGAGGCCATCCTTCACCTGCTGACCAAGAGATGGGTCAATCCTCGGTTGCAACTCACAAGATGTATCTTGGAAAGGTGGAAGTGGAGTGTTTGGGTTCTCAGGAAGAGCCGTGAGCCCCGGCTGAGTGCTTATTCTTTTGTTTAGGAGAGCTGCATCCTCCTGCATTCTCACCTTGAAGAAACAGACAGGAAGTGGTGAGAGAGACAAAAGCCTTTAAAGACCTCGAAGAGAAAGACCATATTAAGATTTGCCAACAGGCAAACAAATATAACAAGGAAGGAAATAAAAAGGAAGAGCAAGGCTTGAAATAAAAAGGCACTCTGTTTAGAAAAGCTTGTGCCTTGGTTATATTTGGGTCCCGTTTCTTTGGTTGAAATCATTTCACAGATTTTTGTTTTAAGAAATCATCATTACCATACATTCTTTAGAAGAGTTACAGATGAGGTAGTTGGACACAAACTGTTTTCAGGTAATGACTCCACATCTTTAACTGTCATTACAGGTTTTGCAACTTGAAATTCAAAGAGAGAAACATGTCAGTAACCAGGACTGCTCGAATTACAAACGGAACCAAATTTTGAAAAGGATTTCTAATTCACTTATATTTCTACTGAAATACAACTAAGCTAAAAGACTCCTTCCCTTTCTCTTTCTTCAATCTCTCTCCATATATATATATATATATATATATGTATATATACATACTCCATATATATATGTGTATATATATATACTCTTTTTATAATAATAAAATATTTCTGATATGACACTATTTTTGAAAACTTCAGATTGAACAGTGACACCTACTTTTCAATCTTACCTGGCTACTGGCTAGGGGACACCCCTCTGCTCTCAATAGTGTCAATGGCTTTCTATAGCCATCAAGATGTGACTCTTAAATGGGAAAAGGTGAAGGGAGGGAATTCCCAGTAGGTAAGAATATCCATGCTCAGGACGGGAAGGATGATGCAGTTAGAAAAAGTCCCTAAGGTTATTCTAATTTCACCAACCCCACCTAAGAATTGCTGCTTTGAACCCTTGATACTTCAAAATTTCCCCTCAATGATCTGTCCCTTCTTGTCTTCACATCCTTTTCCACTAAACCAGAACCTGGGATCCATCAGTATATCAACCACTCTCTTGTTATTCTTCCCTGTCTAAAGCTACCAGATAAAAATCTCAATCCGGGATGAATTTAACTGCCTGCTTATCTATATCCACAGTGAGAATGTGGAGTATCTGTCTAGGAATTTAGGGCTTTCAACTGCAGCTGGGGGCTTACTGTTCTCATCAATGCAATGACCCTCTAGTTGGGTACCATTCTCCTTCACAGACATTCAAATCGTCATCCACTTCTTCAAGCTGGCTGCTTACCATCTCCAGCACTATTCTTAGTGGATAGCCTTACTTAATAGAGAGAATGGAGTTCTGATGGTTAAGAATTCTCATAGTTCTTATCCTCTGCTACTCTCTGCCCCCTGGCAGGACATACTACTATGCCCCAAATCCTGCCCCGCTTCCCAGTGTAAGAGGGGCCTCTTCTGCTCTCTGAAGGTAAGTCCTTCATTTATGCTTTGGATCCCAAGGCAATCGTCAGAGATCTTACCTCATCTGTTATCTCTCTCTTCTTACTCAGGACCTTCAGATTATGAGACTGATGCGCTGCCAGCTGTGCTTCCCTTCTCTTCTTTATATTCAATCTTTTCCACTTTTTATTTTTATTTTTCTCTTTCCTTTGGCTATACAACCATGTGCATAGCTTCCCTATTTTAAAAGTTTGCATTCAACCTACGTCTGCCTTGGGGCACCACCCTATTTCTCTTATGTTCTTGCCAGTCACGTTCTTGAAAGAGTAATCCACACTCTTTAATTCCTAACCTTTTCATCCTTCCACCCACTGCACTCTGTCTTGTGCTCCCATCACTCCACCAAAACTGAATTCCACCATCACTAAAATCTAGTGGAGTTCTTTATCTACTTGTTTGAGATTCTCAGTGACATGGCTGAGCACTTTCTCTTCCCTTCTAAATTTATCTTACTCCATAAGATGTACATGAATATTTTCTCATTGTCAAAACACATAAAATTTTCTTTATCACTATTCCCCATCCAAACCTGACATTCCCATCCCTTTCCAATCCCATTTCCTTCCTCGGAAGTAATCAGTGCTGCAGTGCATCCTTACAGACACTTATTTTGAATACATTAAGGTGCGTAGGTGTATATCCAGTTTTCTTTCTTTTCTTCCTTCTTTCACATAAATGGTTCTGTACTTTAGTATTCTACAATACCACAGTATTGAAGCCTTGCAATCTTGTGGATCTTTCCATATCAGTTATACAAGTCTACCTACACCTCTTAAACTACTAGAAAGATGGATATACCATAATATATTTAATTATTTCCCTGCTGATAGACACTTAAGTGGCTTCTAACTTTCGCCACCACAAATCACGTTGTAATGAACATTCTGAGCGAATTGCCCTTTCGCTCACATTTGAAGATTTCTCTAAAATAGATACAAAGAAGTTGAACTTCCGGGTCAAAGGGTATGTATATTTATTTTTTTACATTACTTTTGAAAAACGTCTATTTTTTGAGAGAGGGAGAGAGTTGTGCAAGGCTTGGGGGTGGGGAAGCAGAGAGAGGGAGACAGAGGATCTGAAGTGGGCTCCGTGCTGATAGCAGGGAGCTCAATGCAGGACTCAAACTCATGAACCACAAGATCATGAGCTGAGCCAAAGTTGGACGCTTAACTAACTGAACCACCCAGGCATCCCAAGGATATGTATATTTAAAAACCTGAGCCTGGGTGGCTCAGTTGGTTAAGTGACTGACTCTTGATTTCAGCTCAGGTCATAATCTCACAGTTTGTGGGTTTGAGCCCCACGTTGGGTGCTGCAGACTCAGGCTTGGGATTTTCTCTCCCTGTCTCTGTCTCTCACTCTCTTCCTCTGCTTGCTCTCTCTCTAAATAAATAAAATAAACTTTAAAGAAACTCCTGATAAACTATCAAATTACCTGGATTTGTATCAGCATACAATCTGTATCAGCATACAATCAGACCAACAATATCTTTAAAAGTCAGCAAGGAATAACAATCAATCTGATGGACACATGAGTGTTGTAATTTGTATTACTCTGATTACTCTTTTCATATGTTCATTAATAATTTATTTTTCATTTTCTGTTCGTATCTATTGTTCATTTTTCTAATCAATTATCTTTTTTCTTCCTGATTTGTAGGAGCTCTTTTTATAAAATGAATGTCAATTTTTTGCCATTATTATGTAAGTATTTTCTGCCAGGTGCACTTGTCTTTAACTTTATTTAAAATACCTTTCGTCATATGGAGATTTTAAAGTTTTATATATTCAACCCTATTACTTCTTTTCTTTTTGACCTTCTGATTTTGTGTCTTACCGAAAGAACCTTCTCTGCCTCAAGATTATTAAAAAAAATTCTGTATTTCCTTTTTATATTTATTAAGTGTCACTCTTTCCATCTAGCTCCTTAATCTGTCAGAAATGTGTTCCACTTGTAAAGCTAAAGGAACACTATATAGCTGAAGCTAGGGTGAGCGGTGAGGCCAGGACTAGAGAGTCAGCCCAAGCTGGCATATTAAAGATATGGATTTCAGTCATGAGAGCAGTGGAAACCCTGAGGGAGTTTAAGAGGATCATATGATCAGTTTTTACCATCCGCTCCCAAAGGACCACTGAGATGCCTCAGACAAAATAAAATAACCTTCACACAAAAGACTGGAATGTTTCACAATAGTCATTACTGGAAAATAATAGTAAGTGGAGGTGAAAGGGCACATGGCCTCTTTTTTCTGTCTCTTCCCCCCAATTAAGTATTTTAACAGACCTAGACATTGCTTACTATTTGAGTAACCCAGGGAAGGAGAGTACCTGAAAGTTCTGAAACAGACAAGCCATAGGGTTACTGTTAGCCGGGCAAGGGATTGTGGGCTGTCCTTGAAATGCCTGCAGGTTCTGGTACCCCTGGAGAAGTTGCTGCTGCTGCTGCTGCTGATTTGGAGGAAACATCTGATTGTTGTTTAACAGCGACTGCAGATGAGTCAGTTGATGGTTATTCAAAGTATTGTTTATTGAGGACATGTCACCTATAGTTTGAAAAACATAAAGTGTAAGTCAGTGTGACTCTTCGGAGATCCTGTGCCTATCTATGCACCTGAGGATTCCTGAAACAAAACCTGAAAACTACACGTGACACGGTCATTCTTTTCTCTTTTTCTCACCAATGTCTTACTAAGTGGTAAATAGAGAGTAGTAGTATTAATTAATTTTATCTTCCATAATTAGTTTTTTGATTTTATGTCCCGGAGACACTACTTAGTCTTTGCTTTTTCCATTAGCCAATCCTTCTAGATTGAGCTTCGGTGTTATAAATTCCTTGAAATTATTTTTGTTAGAGCACCTAAAACTAAAGGTGGAAATTAATCCTAAAATGTTTTAGTAATCATAAGTATCTGAGCAAATTATTAAAACGAGTGGATCTGATCAGGCCTTGTTTAAAAAATTTAGTTCTCATGCCACAGTCATCAATAAATACCACCAAAGAAAATCAGATTTGGCCTAGGAACACGTATTTTGTTTTTAAGTAAGAGGTTGGTCACCTAAAATTAAAAATAATACAAAAGAATTCATTGCCATAATCATTAAAAATAAATATTACTCAATCAGTTGGGATAAGCTAACAACTAAGTTCATATTCATAATTCAAAATTAACTTGTTTTAAAATTACATTGAAATTATCTTGAAGACAATGCCATTGAAATTGTCTTGTAACTTGAAATATGTAAATCTGTAATGCTTTTTAGGTTATTTTACTGTTGATTTTGATGCCAGATAGAACTAATAAACTATAGCCTAGAGTGAACTATAAAATTAGTAAACTATATTCTAAAGGCATCCATAAAATCTGGAAACATTATTATTAATTTTTATTAAATCAATAAATTTAAATACCTTGTGACTGTATTATATGTATTTGCCTCTTTCCAGACTTTCTGGATACCATCTCTGCACTTACTGTTACAGCTATCTGCATCAGTCAGTTGGATATACTTGCCATTATTTTCTAACCTTTTTGTGATAGAATAATATATGTGAAGGATTTTGTTTTTAAGACACAAAATTCTAAGGAATTATATTGGCTGAGGAAATCTAACATCGGCTATTGAGACTATCTGTTTCCTTGAACTTGAGCAAAATTTATCTTTGAATATCTTTATGCCTTGTTTCTCATTTTTCTGGATAAGCATTTAGTTTTGTTTATTTAGGGGTCGCCTGGAAGCAATACTTCCTCAAACAGTTTCCATCCACAGTGCAGCCGCTCATACTAACCCTGTGATGCCACACCAACTAAAATTTAAGTAAGAGTTACTTTTAAGATGGGCCTGTGCTTTATTGTTTGGAAAATCAGACTCTACTTGGCTTAAGAGAACGATAGGTAGGTTAGGTTTAAGTGGCATCAGAATTAGAAGATCAGAGAAAGTAGATTAAAATGTTATTCAGTGCTGCTAGAACAGGGGAAGAGGAAAAAGTCATTTTCATGTTTGTATAACTAAGGGTGTGTGGGGGTGTTATTATATTTAGTTCCTTAAGCAAGCTGTGACATAACAAAAACATTTTTAAAAATAGTGTGACAAAATGGAGTTTTTAAAAAGGAGAAAATAGAATTAGAAAAACGTTTCTTTGGTAAAAATTTGTGAAAAAATGTAACTTACCAAGCAGACCTGTCCCCAGTAGAGGGTTAAGTAGCTGTGGCATCACAGAGTTACTGTTGAGTTTAGCTGGACCAGGTGTATTCCCAGCATTATTAGATATATTCAGCAATGTTTCTGCCATTGACACCACTGCTGTCCCACCAAGTGTTGAGACAGTCAGTGCTGCCACTGCTGATGATGTAGTGGTTGTGGTAGTGGTTGCCTGGGAGGAAGTTGCTATGGAAACCTCTGGATGATTAGCGGTGTTGGCCGATGCTGGGTTCAGGACACCTCCCAACAGCTGGGGATTCAAGGCCATTAATCCTGAGGCCCCAGTGACAGCTGGGAGGAACAGGGGGTTAAAAGTAGTGTCACTGCCTGCAAAGCCCGGTAAAGGGTTCCCCAGGGGGCTGGTTAAAAGGGTCTCAGCTCGGCTGTTCTCTGACTGATTGCTTGGCAAATGGTCTGGTGGGGCTGTCATCTGTGTTAATGAGGGTAAAGGTGTATTTTGCTGTTGCAAAAGATCTGAGATGGTCAGATTGAAAGATGGCAGGGGAAGCATGGCAGCTGCTTGGGCTTGGTTCTGAAGCAGGGCTGCTAAGAGCTGAAAGTGAACAGGCTGCAATACCTGCCCATCCATGTCACCGGAGAGAAAAGCTAAAGCAGCGTTTACATTCGGGTTGAGAAAACCTAAAGGGTGGAGGTTGATCTCAGACTTGCCTTCTCCTGCTGAAGGCTGGAGGATATTTAATAGATTCTGGTTTAGGAGATGCTGTTGATTCACTGGCAAAGAGATAGGTAGAGAACTGAGGAGGCTGGGGTTCAAGGGGTGTGGAAGATGGTTGTTTGAAGTACTGTTGGATGGAAAATGAAGTGCGTGCTCTTGGCCAACATAAGGAAAATCACTCCCAATAGGCAGCTGACTCTGCAGTGGATTTCCAGCTGCGGTGGTAACTATGACGCCATCTTGCAGAACAGATGTTGTCTTTGTGATGGCAGGGTGGCTGGTGCCAGCTATGGCTGTGGAGGATGATGGTCCTGAACCGCCTACAATGAAGAAGAAGAAGAAAAAACAAACCACCTATTAATTATGGATGTTAAGGAAGACAACCCCATAAAAATACACTAAGGTTCATTTCAATTCATTTGTTCCACGTCGCCTTTGTGAATTTAAATCAGATTAATTGTAATCAGAGGTGATTTGGCAGTGGTTAATGAAGCTGAAGTGTAACTTTATACTTCCTCATCTACTTTGAAAATAAGTCTATTGAAGAAGTTTAGAAATATTAAAAAATATTAGGAAATAGCTGTTTCTAACTATCAAACATCTTGCTTCTCACAGCCTGGACAAGGTGAAAATAGGGCAATCTGCGCTGTCATTGGTAGACAAGGGTGACAAGGCTTTATTTTTCAAAACATATTTTTTCATTTAAGAAAATGTTTTTGGTCTTTATTTATAATACTACCACCTCCTTTTAGTGAAAAAAAAAGCCCCTAGAATACACATGAGTGTATACAACAAAATAAAAAATACCTATGGAGATAACTATTAATATTTTAGTATACAGTTCTTCAGGCTTTTCCCGCCTGTATGTATATACATATGCAGACATATATACACAAATTACATATTTTAACAAAAACGGAATCATGCTGCTTTGTGACTTTTATGTTTTATCCATAACCCTTTTCTTTTATCAATAGGTTTCAACTACCTTACCATGTTAACTCGTGTTAACCTGAAAGTCATTTTACTTGTGTCATGTATGAAGATACCAAAATTTAATCAATCCACAGTTGTGGATATCTGATTGTTTACCATCTTTTACTGTTGTAAGCAACACTGCGATAAACGTTCTTATTAGCTCATCTTTGCCAATGTGCTGTTATTTTCTAAGGATAAATTCTTAAAAGTGGAATTCCAGGGACAAAAGAGTTTACATATTTTTAAAGCTTTGAGTACATATTGTCAAACCGCCCTACAGTCAAGTTGAATAATGCACATTCAATTAATACTTTTATAAACAGTGTATGGCAGTGTTCATTTCTCATCAACACTACATTTTTTGATCTTTTAATCTTTGTCACTGATAGCATAAATATACTCTGTACTTAGGGTTCCCTAAATCAGACCAAATGCCATCACCCCAAATAGCATTCTTAATCTTGAAAGTCTTATGCTTTGGATGAAAATTCAAGGAACTTAATATTAAAAATGTAAAACTTCAGTTGTTTATTATAATCATTTTAGTTGTTCTCAATCCAAGCTGCACAACAGAATTACCTGGAGAACTTTAAACAAGCAAATAAACAAAAACAATGCCTGGGCCTTATCTCAGGCTAGCTGAAAACTCATCTCTTAGGGTACAGCCTGAGTATCCTTTGAAATCACCCCTGGCAATCCAGATGCACAAGGGATGGAGTGAGAATCACATTCTGTTGAAAAGTAACCTACAATCATTGTTTTCGTAAAAGGTCTTTCCCTAAAGAGATGCAGTATGTATTATATGCATTCAGCAAATATTGTTACAGGCTTATGTAACATGTATATGATATAATGAACAACACTAGTGTTACTGAAAATCTAAAATAATTCAAACACTTTATTGCTGTGCTATGCCATCAAAAACTTTATATTTGACTATGTTACCATTGAGACCTTGTCCAAATAGAAATACACAGAAATGTTTCCATCATTGTATCAGTATTACAAATTTTATATGCTTCTTGTTTTCTTCTAGTGGAATAACACAAAAATTTTTCTTTTTTGATATATGGACATTTGTATGAATATTTTTAACCTTGTAACCTATGGATTGATCATATTTGCTGAACCATTCTGATAAAGTTTGGCATTTATATTTTCATCATTGTATATAACACAGAGATGAACATCTTCCTGCATATGGTACTTTGCTACCTTTGAATTTTTCCTCAGGGAAAACCTGTATGTTGTTGTAAGAATCAAAAACAGGTCAGTGAAAGGCTCGTAATGTTTCAAAGCCTATACAAAAAAAAGGAGTTATCATTGTCAGCATTATTATTTACATTAGTAGCTGTGGTTAGTAGTGGTGATATAGTAATAATAAGTATAAATCCGTATACCCAACACACCTTATAAAATATCTCTATATTGCATGACTTTGTAATTTTTCCCAGTTGTATGTCTGTTTTTTTTTTTTAGTTTTCTTTCAGTGTTTCATTTAAAGAATGAGGTTTATAACAAATCTGTTTAGAAATATATAAATATTTATAAACTATTATCACAAAATAGTGACTATGTTCACAAAGAGTAGAGTAAGAACACATCAAATGCTGAAGTAGGCATATGGTATACAATTCCTTAAATGTTAATTCAGATTTGTAATAAAAGTCAACACCTTAAGCATTTCACTGCTTCATAAAGTTCGTTCTTTCTGTAAATGGGCAAAAAATGTGCTTTATTTGCATTTGCAAGCCATCTTTTTAAACAAGCCAATAACAACTCTTATTTACTGGTAATCACTATCTGTGGCCATTTTTCCCATCTGCTAACCAATAATGACACATTTAAATGTGCAGACCACTGTTCTTTTAACCACAACCAGAGCACATTTTCAAAATAATCTAGCAAGGCATTATATATGTAGGGTTTTCTTAGAGGTTACTACTATTAATATTTTTGTCCTGTTTTGCAAGAGAGAAACATCTACATTTAGGAGCCATTTGGGGAGGTTATTCTAAAAGTTCTTCATCTAAATATTCTTGAGGAATGACAATAAAGAAAATATTATAAACAGAAATGTGGTGGAGATCCAAACTTCTTAAAGATAGTATGTGGATCAAGGCCTAGTTTTTATTTTCTCTAACTTTCAACAATGAGCAGAAAGGCTTTGTTAAATAAAAGGATAGAAGCAGTGATATAAAACAACAGAAACAGCTCCCTGCCCTTTCCTGCAGGAACTCAGAGTAGAGGAAAAGTGATAAACACACAAATCTCCTTGTCTTTCTTTTTCCTCTTCCAAATACATTTATTGGGAGCTTATATGAATCAGAAATGTTAAAGCTCTGTTCATAGAGCTAGTGTAACTGTAATGCCACATACTAAGAGATTTGACAGCTATATAGCAAGGGGACAATTGGAAAACTGAAGGTGTCAGGGTAAACTAAGCAATGGTAACATTTGATCTGGGATTTGAAACTGGAATAAGGAGATAGAAACAAGGTCATTAGAAAAAGAAAAAAACCAAGGAGATACTGAAGTACATGGAGGGTAATAAAGTATATGAAAGTACATATGCTGAAAACAAAGAAATTGACTAAAACTATTGTATGCTACTTTTCCACATACCCTTGCCCTCCCACCATTGTTAAACGTACTGCCTTAGACAAGTAGCACAGAACTTTTAAATTATCTTTCTAAACCATTAAAGGCAAGGATCGCTTCTTATTTCTGAAACCTAACACGGTCTCTAACAAATGGTTGGCATTCCAAAAATGTCAGTTCAATGAATCTATTAAGATCATAAAACCTGCATTCAACTTCTAGAAATCAGAGCTTTTGATGCTGTGTGTGTGGCATGTGATAGGGAAGTAAGAGAGAGAATACCATTCTTTCGTGGGGAAAGTAAAAACTGACTTCAGTATTGGTCCAATATTGGCCAGGAGGTAAGAGACAGGAAAGGAGATGCCTGGAAGACGACAAGTTACCTCAGACTCTCACGTGTTCCTGGGAGTTAAAATCACCTTACAGGGGAAGAGGTATATTCCAAAGTATTCTGAGTTCTTAAAGTCACTCAGAAATGTTTGGGGTCATCCAAAGAAGACCTTGAATTTTTATGTCTGGAGTGAAATTGGAGATTGCTTATTTCTGAACCGCTTAATCTTGCATAGGCACTCTCTGAGGCAATCCTACTTTACAGTTCTATGTAAAAACCATATGGTCTCTTGAAGCACGTAGAAAAAAAATGTTTTCTTAAAGATGATTTTTTTCCCCCAGCCAAGATGTTTTGTGCTTAAACTAGTGAAAGGGACAGTTACTAAGTTTTTTAAAAAAGCAAACTATTCACTAAACATTTAGCATTTAAATAGCCAAATGGCATCTGGAGCCTGGAACAAGTTACTAAGTTGGAGAAGTCCTTTAATTGAAAAAAATGATTATTTCACATCAGCCAGCAGCACCATGAACTGGCACACATTCTTTTTCTCATTGTCTCTGTTGCTTTTAATGAAGTAGGAGATGAAACTGCAAAGCCACCCAAAGAAACTTTTATGGGGTGAGATCATGTGCCTAGACATGCAATCAGAGGTTGAGATAAACTGGGACAATCAGGAATTGACACTCTTAGCTTGCCCAGTGGGGTAGATTTCCAGATGTAAACAGTACTTTTTGTATACACATATAATTTATGATGTGTGGGAGTGTATATGTGTGTGTACATACAGAAATATCACCAGTAAATTTTTAAAATATTTTTAAAGGATATTTTCCTATTATTAATAGTTTCATTATGGAGATGTTTTTTCTGCTTCCTTTAAATTTTTTTATTTGCTTTTTAGAACACAGGTAATATCCACCCCTTTGGATTTATTTCCCTTGTCACCAATATCCTTTAAGAAAAGTCATTGTATTATGCTAAACTCTTATATGGTTGACTCTTAAGTATTAGTATTATTGTACATGCCTTTGTATGTACACAAGAGATGGCATAAAGCTTATACCAAATGAATCAATAAAGTGCTTTTAAATTGTCATCATACCCGTTTGATCTATATCTCCAATTTTGAATAAATACCACTTTATGCTATAAAACTTTTGCAAAGTTAATATGCCCAAATACTGATTTTTATGCATAAAAATTTAAGAACCTAAGAGATGAATCATATAAAAGGTATGCCTTCACCATTTGACCTTTATCATTTGCTTTGGCAAGTGTACTTTAAATGCAAACAAGGTCAATGGTAATCCTTAATAAAAATGAATGCTTGTAGAAACAAGAGAAAACATAATGCTCTAGTGAGTCTAATAAAATATAATTCACTTTTCAATCCCATGGAAATAGTAAAATTTTCTCCTCTATATTTAAAGGATTAATTTAAAAAATAAATAGAAAGATAACTTGTATGAGAGGTCTAGATCTTCCAACAAGACATTATTTCCCCAAGCCTCAGTAATGGCATGGTATATGTAATTACAAAAATATATCAATTTCTATCTTTGTGCTTTGCATCCTGATGTAAATTCCTAGCATTCCTTTACCAGAAGTAGGCAGGAAGACCTAGGGATTGGTGGCTATAAGAAGAGGAGGGGAAGCGATCAAAGGCAGCATCTAATGAAATGCTCTCCACCCTTAACGGGGCCAGCCTGCTGGGGAGGAAGAAAACCAGTGGAAAGGATGCAACTTGAATAGTGGAATGTGATGTTTCAATCATGACTGTATCAAGATCAGTTTTGTGGTGGCAATGGGGTCAGGCAAAAACAAACAAACTAAAACCAAAACTGATCATTTCTGTTTCCTTAAAACAGAATTACTCCATCAACTGTTGGAGTAAATGCAAAAATGCTTGAGATGTTTCACTGTTTACTCAAGCAACAAAGTTTTGGTTTATTTTTAGAAAAGCCTTTTATCACATTAAAAAAGTTTTTTTTTTATTGTAAGGAAACCAATTTTGAGAAAAGAGGTTAAATCTTTTGCTTGGTGGGATTTCTGCTCTCTGAATATGGGGGTAGAGTAACAGTTAAAATATCTCAACATTCCATTTGGAAGTTTTATCTCCTTATTTTGTTTAACGAGCAGAGTGAACTGAGTTTCTAAGTTATAAATAGTTAACTTTGTGTCCTTCCATTGTACTACTTGATCTGCAGTGCTAAAACAGTGCTTAGCACATACTAGGCGCTCAGTAAATATTTGTTAATTACCTCGTGAATATTCTAAGACAGTTTAGGCCTATTTGGGGCTGTGAAGCCAACTTAGTATGCCCCAACCAGTATATTTTGATAAATGAAATAGAAAAACAAAAGAATACATTGTATACCTAAGGCATTATTTTGTGCAAACTGTTTCTGTTAACATATATACATATATACAGAGAGAGAGAGAGAGAGAGAGAGAGAGAGAGAGTGTTAGGTCATGTTAGTGGGTGATAAAATCATTTCAGTGGGCCATGACTGTCTTAGAGAATTAAAAAAAAAAGAAATAGAATAAGACAGGATAAGATAGAATGGGATCAGAGTGCATCACATATAATAAATGTTTTATTTTTGGAAACTTTTGTTATATACTAGAAACATATCTCTAGTGGATTATAATGCAAGTTAATTTCTTACTATAGGAAGAAATACCAAAAGGTTGAACACACTGCTTTAGAGTCAGGCCTCTGACTTGCTTGACTTTGTGGGGAGTGGTCTATGGAGCTGTGCTCCAGGAAGCATGTTTGTCAAAAGAGGTGTTCCTGTGGAGTTGTGCAGCACAGGGGCTCTGCTCTAGGTTACCTCTGATGAATGCTCTCCCTTATACCTGTACCCCATAGGTCTTGGACACATATTTTGAACTTTCCTGGACTAGCTCTCACCCAGGAGTATCTCAGCAACTCCTCACACTTCTGTTGT
The DNA here is from genome assembly GCF_003009895.1 of Hyaena hyaena. Lineage (NCBI taxonomy): Eukaryota > Metazoa > Chordata > Mammalia > Carnivora > Hyaenidae > Hyaena > Hyaena hyaena. The sequence continues at coordinate 1,369,723 of NW_024080877.1, forward strand.
TTAGTTCCATTTTTAATCTGTAAAAAGGTGAGCTGTTACTTTGAATTTGCAAGTATAATTCTTACAAAATAATTTTTAGTCTACTCTTTGCTTTACTGGCCTTAATGTTGTTTGACGTAAGTTCCCGTAAAGGAAGAACACTATGATTTATCTAGTACTACATGCATGTGGAAATGAAATCTATTTTGATGATACCACAGAAATATTTTTAAGCGTTATTTTTAATGAGTCAAATTTTTGAAGAGTTAACATTACTGCCTCGAATTTGAGTACTTTTAGAAGCTGCATCAATGTTTTCGGACCACTTGATTTTAGTAAATAATAACTTAGTCATGTCCTAGAGAACTGAAGAATTTCTAGTGACTTCATAAGTGAGTTTAGTGTATTGCAATGGAATAAGATTCTCCCAATTTGCACACTGGGACAATTTATTTCTTGAAAGGTACAAAATAGATCATTGAATCAGCAAACATATCAAACCACTCTGAGTTCTGTTTTCACCTTTGATTATACATACCCAATGTCTAAAGTCAAACATATTTTAAGTCTTTCTTTTGTACACAAGGAAACATTAAACCTGGAATACGTAAACAAAACAAGTGGTGTAACCCTGATAATAGGAAACCTTCTTAAACAGCAAGACATCATTTTAAAAATATCTTACAGCAAAGAAGAAATGGCTCATTTTGCATAAACTTAACTGAAAGAACAGACATAGATTTTTATCACACAATCAAGAATTTAATAGAGTTTTGGTATTGGTTAAAAAACAAAGCAGAAGGCAACTTTTAACCTAGAAGCCTTGTGCATCAGATGAGGGATAAAATCTAGACATTTAAAAGTCTGGTTGGAAAAGATGTCAATATCAACTATTATTAATTCAACCACATTAAAGGAGCCTTTGCCCTTCTTCACTCTACATTTATCTTTATAAGACTAGAAGAGTATTTCCACACAAATGTCCCGTATCCTGAGAGGGTTAACTTACATAGTACAATCCATCCTTGAACATTTTTATCCCATAATCTCTTTGCATCTGTAACTTCAAATGTAGGGAATAACAATTTCCCTTTATTTTCTTTACTGGCATGTTCTGAGAATAAATAAATACATAGAACATAAAACCAAGCTCATTGCTTTGCAGTCTTTTACCTAAAGTGTTCTTTTGTGGTCTCTATTTCATTTTCTTATACCTACCATATCAATGGCTGTACTGAGTTTCAATCAAATGGGTTTTTTTTGTGTGTGTGTGTGTTGAAAGAAAAACACTTTATTTTCCAGAGTTTTTAAAAAATATATATGAATATCCATGAACATGTATTTATTCATAGGTTTATTTCTATTCTTGTTAGTCAGTGTATCTCTTTAAGAGTTAAGGCAAATAAATGTTTGAATTATTTTCTCTTCTGGTACAAACTCATACTTTTCCCTTCAGAGGATTCTATGTTCCTGTGTTTAGAAGAGTTGATTAAATGTTTTGTACTAGAAAAAAAGAAGAGAATATAAAAGGGGTTTTGAAGTGAAAAAGTTGTATTTAATGATTATCACATTGGAGAAGGTAAGGTTCAGTTATTAGGTTGGTTAGCAGAGTAGTCTCAATCTTTTTGCTTCTTTGAAAATTGTAAAAAAACACAGGGCCACGGAAGAGATAAGTTGTCACAGGGACACTTGTTCTATGGCCAGCAGGTGAGCCGTGGTCAGAAGACTGAGGAGGCACAGGCCTGATAACATTTGCCAGTCAAGGGCACTTGATTTGGGATCCCTCCCTAAAACGAAACCCCAAAGGATGTGCTGGAACCATTTAAATGCTGAAACCTGGCTCTCTACATAAATGGAAAGTTGCTTTAAATGGACACTACTGATGGATTTCAGAACATACTTGCATTCAGCAGTTTGAGTATTTGGACTGAGAATCAGGAACTTTGGGGTTTGGTTTGCCAGACCCACCCAAGCTTTACATTACAACTTGAGGAATGTCAGCAAGTATCCTACTGGTCATTTTCTAAATCTGTTACATGGAAATATTAAACTTTACTTGTAATTTGATATCTAAAAAGTGAAGAGAAACCTGTAAACTTTACAATGCAAAGTGTTCAGAGAGCTTTAATGGAAAGGCAATTTCAAAACACCAAATAGAATTAATAAAGCCTCGCATAGTCTTAAATAAGCCTTGCATAGTCTTAAATTTTAGAAATATTTTATAAGCATTTTATATCTTTTACCTGATTTTTTTTTTTACTATCTCTGCCTCAAATTCCCATATTTGAGATGTGATACACCTGATTTTTTTTTTACTATCTCTGCCTCAAATTCCCATATTTGAGATGTGATACATCTTTAAATGTTTCCCATGGAATTCACATGAAGGCCTAAAAAAAACAGTATTTGGGTTGTTTATAATAGAAAAACTCTCTTTAAAATAAGTTTCTGAATATAAATTACCAATTGAATTAAGTGTTCTCAGAGCAAGTGATTCCTCCTCTTAATTAAAGTCTTACTGTAACATTTTTGAGTTGCTTAGGAGAGTGGAAAAGGCCCTGGATTAAGCAGGTCACTTGAGTTCTGTCCAGGCTCTGTCACCATAGAGAAGAGTAGCTCTATGTTACCTGTGGGTCTCTTTCACCTTCACTGTGTTGTCATGCTCGAAGGGTAGAACTAACATCTGCATAGATGCCTCCTTCAACAGTTGACTAACACGTTGCCCAGTAGGAATCCCATGCTTATCTGATTGAGTTAGGTGACCCAAATTCATTAAAATCAAGGTCACCAAATGTGACTCACAAACGAGGGGCAGTTCTCTTGATAGTTTGGACATTTCATCTGTGTTGACACAACATCTTAATATCAGAGTCCAGAGAGAAGGCAAAAATCACTGACCTTTGTCTAAAAGTGCATCAAAAGTTTACAAATGTGGCTTGTAACATGCACTGATGTGTTTTAATGTATTATCTGTTGCGTATTTTTAAAGACTTTGAAAGTGAAAACAGTATTTTTGACTACCGAATGTTTTAGATGAAGAAATTACACAGCTGGGAAGAAAACGGATTTTACAATCAGATGAACCTGAGTTCAAATTCTAATTCAGTTATGTGTGATCTTGGACAATTATTTAAATTCTCTGAAGTTCAGTTAGTCATCTGTAAAGTGGGGGCAATAATACCTTATACTTTGGAGAACTACACAGATTAGAAATAATATAGGTAAGTTACTTGGCACATCATAGGTACTCAATAGCTATGGTAGCTATAAGCAACATTTTAAGAGTAAAATGTATTTTTCTTCTAATGTCTTACTGGTATGCTAGGACTACGTAACAGAGATTATAGGGGTAGCAGTGACTGTCACCTGCTAGGTCACTCTGCATGCCTAGCCTTGCTTCTTATTTGATGGATGAATAAATGTCAGTGCAAATAAATATTTAGGCTAAGCAATTATAACGACAGTGCATTCAGTTGACACAGTTTACTCTGTATCAAAAAGAAACATGGAATTAGAGACTTTTTCAATATTCAGCTCATCAAAGAGTTACAGTAATTAGTAAATCTACCCATTTTCACAACCAGCTGCACATCAGATCTATGTACATAATTAGTATTTAATTTTATTAGGTTTAATATTTTAAAACTTCTTACTGACCTAGATTTTTTTTTTTTTATCAAAGCATATGCTTTCTGTTAGCTTACACATGATTGGTCACATCCATATCATTACTAGACATTTATTCTTGTACAATTTAGCTATTTATATGCTGACACTTTTCTTAGATTAATAGATTTTGAACCTGTGTTAGACACTCCCAGCACCGGCAATCCAGATCTGATGCTTTACAGAGGTTCATGGAGCAAGAAAATACATGTCCAAGACTATGTAAAATAAGTCTAAACTGAACATTCAGAAGAAACAAAAATATAAATAAATGTTGGTCTTTTCCATTACGGATGAATTGAAATACATCATTAATAAAATATATACACTTTGCAATATGAACTCAGACCTGAAACAAAGTAAGTTGAGGTAAGGGGTATCAAAATGTAAAGATATATAATACAATGAGACTAACAATGTCTCATCTAAATGATTGAAGGCATGCTTAATAAATATGGTATGTTTTAAAATAGTTACTGATTTCATGTAACTTTCATCTGCTAAAAGCATAAGATTAAATTTTCACTTGTGTGGAATTATTTAAAAAAGTATGAGTCATTGAAAAGTTGGAAGCCCCTTTGGAATAAGTATCCTGTTAAACACATAAAAAATAGTTTCATGAGATTCTTTAAGACTAAGAATATCTAGAAGGCACTAATCATTTCAGTTATCTTCTCCACCTTATATTCTTTTTAACATAAGAGGTCAATGAACATTTCATTAAATACTGACATCAAAACATAAAACAACACAAGTTGTGGAGGATGGCAGGTGTAAAGTAGTGACACGAGGAAGGAAAACACTCGATTTTACCACCAGCAACAGAGACATGTAGGTTCTAATGCTTTCCCAGCATGAGGGTATAATACAGTCTATACATATCCAAACAATAGCTTGTTATTAAAAGCCTCAGCAGTTTTCTCATTTCCAGTAGCATTCTGCTATTCAAAGCCTGTTGTATTCATATCTGAATAATATTGTCTCTACAATTATCTTCTGTTTCCTCCCTGTCATTTCATACAAATCTCTAACCATTAGTGTTGGGTTTTGGGTATTCTTTCTAAAATATTTCCATGGTCAAATTTTCTGATGTCTCAATGAATTTACCTCTTTAATGCTTCTTTACTGATTTTTATAACAATTTCTGATGATCCTATTGCACAAAACACAGTTCTTTCTAATGTGTCTACTTTTAAATAAATTGGTCTCCTTCATTATAGTGGATGAAGAGATAAAATAACTTTGGGTTCAAGACCTTAATGTCAATGGTAAAAATAATAGTTAAATTCTACAAGAAAACTGTAAAACAATTTCAAGATCAAAAATTCTGGAAATCAGGTTTTCAAGCCTTTTTTATTAGAAAACTTAAATTATTACCTTTTTTTTTTTTTAAAGGGAGTAGCCAATATCCATTTTTGAATTTTCTCAACAAATAATAAAGGATAGCAAACTAGGATAAGAAAACACATTAGAAGGCAGCTTTCTACTTCACACAACTTCTAGTTACCTTTCCTAACCATTTACCTATTTCTGGTCAGCAGCAAGAACATTTATTTTTGCCTTTTTGGGTTTTCCAAGATGAGCGTCATTTACCTGAATACAAACAAAAGCTAGGGGAAACGGCTTTTATATTGGCATAGACCGAGTACATGTCTCGTGAACCAGGATACCCTGCCTTCTATGGCTTCTTTTGTAGTTTAGAGTCCAATGGTTATATAACCAACTGAAAGTCAAACAAAATTCAAAATGACACAGATTGACAACAAATAACGGAAACACATGGAATCCCCTTGGTTGTTATTTTTGCTGATAGACAAATTCCTAGCATTCTGTAAATAAAATTATAAATACTAAAGAAATGATGACAATTTCACAATGGGGAAAGGATCATTTCTTATCATAATAAATATTTTGGTACAAATTTTAAAAAACGTAGAAAAGTTTAGTACCTTGGGGTACTTTTTTCTAATAAAACCATACCTGCTTCAGAACTTGTTTGATTATAGCTGCTAACAATGCTGTTTGGTATCACTGGAGTGGAGGACGTTGAAATTCTTGACTGAGGTGGATTGGGATGTAATGAATTTCCTAAAGCCATGCCCGACTGACTGAGCATCCCACAGTTCCCGCTAGCCTGAATCTGATTTATTAAACCTGCAAGATGGTGGTTTGGGACTGGGCTGTTACTGTGAACAAAGTTAGTGTTTGCATTGTGGCAGTGCACGGCTTCCCCTCTCAAAGGTATGTTCTGTGTCAGTGAATTCTGAAGAGCACTGGAGTTCATACTGGGATCTGTAAAATGCAGCTGGTTAGCAGAGCAAGGCAAAGCAGTATTTGAGCCCCCACAACCCGGGGTACTATTGCTACTCAAGTGAGAGCTTTGACAACTCATAGACTGTAGTAACTGAGACATTGAACTGATGGGAAATGAACCCTGACCCTGCTTTCTTAGCAAGTCGGGTCCAGGTTTAGGAACTGCAGAACTATCCATTTGAGACTGTCTGAGCAAACTCAACACTGTGGTAGGTGGTTGTTTTCTTTTCCGCAATGAGTCTTTTTGCTGAGACATCAGCTTATCTCTTAGTGCTGCTCGACCACTTTGCCCTTCCCCTGTTGGGAGAAGCATGTTGGCAGTAGGAGGGAACATGGTGTTTAAAGTGCTATGTCCTTCAGTGTTGCCACTGCCAGCAACAGCTCCAGAATTGCTACTGCTGCTACAGTTGTTACCAGCAAGTTTGTTTTGATTTGCTAGCTGTGCTTTGGCTGCTGCTGAGAGTAAACTACTTGCTGGAAAGGAGGCAGCATTGTGCTGGTTCAAGATCTGATTTAAAGGCATTCCCAGCAAACCAGGCTGACTCTTTACGGAACCACTTCCGGCAGATGCAGTAGGAAAAGCTGCACTGCTTGGGGTATTTAGTACATTACTCATTCCAGCAATTAATGGGTTAGGGATATCCTTGTACTGATGGTGTCCATCGGACTTGGTAGAAGGGCTTGATGGCATTGATGGCCTTGGGGACCCTATTGTTGACCTTGGTGACCTGGGTGGAACCTTAATACCACTACAAGTGGCCTGGGGTCCTAGAGGTGGCATCATGAAATTTCCGTGATCTGATGATGTGGAAGATGAGCGTGATCTTTGGGGCGATGCCTCAATCCTTCCAATTCCAGTCCCCATCATGTGCACTGGGGATGTCACTGGAGAAGGGGACAGGGAGGTTGAAGCTGAATGCTGAACTCTTTGTATATGACTCCCATGATTCATGTGACCAGGTTTTACGGTTGGCAAAGGGAGATTACTTGGCAAAGGAACAACAGCAGGAGGCATGCTTACATTCATCACAGGTACCTGAGAGTGGACATTTGAATGGAAACTAGTTGGATTAATGATAACAGGGTTCTGATTCACCGGTTTACTGGGAATAGGGTCAAGAATGCCAAGTGGATCTTTCTCGGATGTTAATGGCTTTTTCTGAAGAGCACAAGAAGGTGGAGGAGGGGGAGGTGGGCCTTGGGGTGGTTTGTGGTGGAACATTGCTCGTGGTATTTCCATATTAGTTGAAAAATTACACATTGGTTTTTTCATTACTGGACTCTTTGTAGTCAAGGTTGGGGAAAGAGGTATATTAGTCCTTCCAGCCATTGCACAGGATGACTGTACAGGAGAACCATGTAGCATTACTGAAGGTGGAGAAAGAGGAGTCCTATTTAGATGAATAGGACTAGAATTGGGAGCTCCATGAAAACCAGGATTATTTCTTGGGAAAACATCAGGGCTTCCAAGTGGGTCAGTCCTTGGAGAGATTGAGCCATCTCCATATATCTGGGAACCTGACGATGCTGGGCTAGGGAGGCCTCCATGACTGCCACGGAATGGAGATTTCTGTCCGTGTTCACTGCTGCCCAATCTCTGTCGGGGGTAGACAGGGTGGAGTTCTTGCTGCTGGCTTCCAGGCAGTTCTTGTACATAGAGCCTTCCCATGGCATTTGATGATCCAATCATTAACTTGAAAGGATTCTTACATTCAGGCATTACAGAATTTGTAATTCCTTCATGTGATTTATTTCTTACAGATCTTGGAGTTGCTGCCCGAGAAGGTACTACTGGAGTTGCATCTGATATGAAAGAGAGAGATAAAAAAATTCTGTTAGTGGTCTCAATTCTTTTGTGTTGGCATGGGGGGGGGGGAGGAAAGGAGAGAAGGAGGAAGGGAGGGCGTCTGGAAATAGAAATTAGCAAATAGAAGCTGTGACTCTATGCAATTAAAAGAAAGTTCTGTATTGCACAGTAAACTTTGATGGAAAAAATGCACATTATTCTCTTTTAGTTGACCAATGGTTCTCAATAGCTGCTCATTATGCTTGTTTACTTCTTACCTGTTGAGAAAGGATGGGGATCTGAATCAGTACATACTGTCATTAGCCATCCTAATAGTATTTATAATGTGAAAAATCAAGATTGACAGCCCATATAGAAATGGCAATGTTATTTCTTGTTGGATTTGAATTTTTTAAGAACAGAATTACAGTAGAAAATTATAATCTGTATGGCATATTTTCTTATAATTTAAATGCATTGCCATTTTCACCAGAAAATTTGTTACCCTAGAAATCTTTTTGTTTCCTTACTGAAGGAAACAGCTATAATGGTGAGATAAGGAAGAGTTTTCCTTATCTTACCATTTTTATTGTGAGAGCAAAAGAGTTTTAATTTTTGTGAATTAAGAATATGGGATTTTGAATCTTTTAAAACGGGAGTGATCACAATAATGAGGGCAGTGATATTGCCGTCATGCTCAACCTCATCAAGTCTGTAACACTATACAACCTTGCAATTTCTCTGCCCTTGATCAGGCGTTACTGTAAAAACAGCCTTAGTCAATCAACTTAGATAAAAGATCGCAATTCTTTTATTAGGTTGGAATTCCTATGCAAAATTTACTCAGAGCTAAAATCTTCAGTACTGGGTTCCAATCAAGTATTCTCTTTTTGCAGAAAGCATCGCTCCCTCTCTGGCTTTTTGGAATCCCTTCAGTTCCTTTGGAGATCAGACAGAATATAGGCAACAAAAGCAAGCTGGCTCATCATACAGAATTTTCATTTTATCATGTCAGAATTCTAGGTTTAAGTTTTTTATCCCCTAAGGATATTTAACTATTTATAAAGTTGTGCCTTCTAAAACAGAGATGGCAAATAAAATCAGTCTCATATGCCAATTCCCATCAACTGCTGGTGGCTGCTTAGAGAGCTTATGTAGAAAGGATGTCGAACCCTAGCTGGGATCTGTGAGAAAATGCCAATGAGTATCATGAGATGAAAGTGGTACCATGTATACTGGCCACCCCAATTCTGAGACCTGCAATATATTAAGCAAGTATACTTGGATTCACTTGGCAATTAGAGGTATATTTACTTAAATGGATAATTGCAGATTTAAGATAAATACCCTTTTCCTATCCACTAGATAATATACAGGTCAAATATCATAACAATTTCTAAGACTGTGGTTGTCAACCTGAGGTATACAGAAGACTAGGTAGGGTGCATTAAAGAAATAAGAGAATGCAGTAAACATATATTTTTGTTGGAAAATTGGGCTTTCTATTTCTAGTATGGTAGAGATAATTTGATAGAGTGGTTTCTGCATATAATATATGAAAAGGTGAGAACTAATGATAGAAGAGAATCACAGCAGATACACTCAACTGAACTTGTTTTCTTGTTAAAGACAGAATTTTAAAGTTTATAATTAAAGAAATAATATATGGAGAAAATTTGCAGCATTGTGCATAGCCTCTAGTGAGGGCAAGTTGTCCATATTAACATCACTAGCATTATTATGTGATTAACTGTGTCTTCTTTAGTAACAAAACCACTGAGTTGTGCCCGTTTTGGGGTATTTATACAATTATCTACAGGTCAGTGATTAAAAATATGGACATTGGCATTCTTATATGCAACAGAATTTAGAAAACAGCTGTGGCTTAGAAAGGATGTTCTTCCATAAAGAAAAATAGTTACTATCTTTAAAATGACAGGAATATTGAATAAACAACAAAAGTCATGCTGATGTTATGTTACATTTAGGAATTAAATATTATAAGAGTTGGTGAATAGAAATGCTAGGCACTCAATAAGTGCTTCCAAATATACTTAAGTAGACCTTTCCAAAGAATAAACAGAAACTAAATATATCCTTATGCATGCAAAATAAAGAGAGGTGAAAACTACTACATGAGTCTTCTTAACTTTTAATTACTTAAATCCCAACCCCATAATATAGTTCAATATTAGGAATCTGAAATAAATGCTATGTCTGAAGCTAGTGAAAGAATAGCGATTAATCCAATAAAGTAGATCATTTTTTTAAAAAAGAGGCTTTAGTTTTTTTAATGCTTATTTATTTTGAGAGAGAGACAAAGAGAGAGAGCAGGGGTGAGGCAGAGAGTGAGGGAGAGAGAGAATTCCAAGCAGGCTCCATGCTGTCAGTGCAGAGCCCGATGTGGGCCTTGATCTCATGAACCGTGAGATCACGACCTGAGCCAAAATCAAGAGTGAGATGCTTAACTGATCGAGCCACCCAGACACCCCATAAAGCATATTGTTTTAAAAGCAGATGGAGATATACCTCTTCTACCTGAACTAGTTAAAGATTTACCTTTAATTTCAATAATGAAATTTGTATTTATAGGGTATGACAAAGGACCTACATCAAGATTCTGCTAAGGTCATTAAAAAAGTGATAAGGCAGACTTTGTAGAAAGAGGTGAATTGATAATAATGTGATATGAGAGCGGCAGCAGATATATGCAAGGTGATATGCAAAAATGAGAACAATTATATTCAGGTGGCAAGATAATGGCATATTTCAAATAGTTTATTACTATTAAATAGTTCTTTAAATTGTTGCAATATCTTTTAGTGTAAAAATTTTAGCTCATTAAGAGAAAAAGAAAAATTTCCTAATTTTTTTTTCTTACATACCTTAGTGGAGCAATTTTTTTCTGATCATTCCTGTTAAAGTTCAAAGGTTAGAGGGTTATTGAAGAAGAGCTCTCTGCTAATAACTGCCAAATTTGTCTCTTCCTACTCTCTTCACATGAGTTCTAAGTGTGAATCTTTAATTACCTGTATGATGTCACAACTGTTTCTCAGTAACTTGGTCCCAGCTTACTTATGCAGGTTTAATCTTCCACTTAAGTCAGATTAGTTTTCCCATCATCTCTTAATTATGCACCACTCATCTTGAATAAGAATTTTCTTATTTCCCTCATACGTCCAAATCTTACCATCTTTCAGGGCTAAAGATTTCTTTGATCACTACAGGTTATACTTATCATCCCTATTTTTCAGAATGCTGAAGAACAATATATCATTTATCTTTCATAAACAAATGTTTTGGTGCTTGGCCATGTTTCATCTTGAATTACTGTTCAAGTGTTGAGTTGACTGTAATATTTTGGAAGGAGTTCATATCCTAGCCAATACAAAAAGAGGTTCCTCAGTCTCAAAGTAAAATTCTACAAATTACATATTAGTTACAAAGGGAAAAGTTACCTTAACAACAGAGAAATTGGAAAGACCTAACTTTAACCAAGCACTTGAACTTAATGTCATTAATATGGGATAAATGGACATACATGCCTCTTAATGAGGACATAACTTTACCTATGCAATATTTCTACCAATCTGTGTTTAACCTGAGTATAAATAAATATCAGGAAGCAAACAAGTATATCTGAATTGCGAAACATCTGTAAAACTGATCCGGACTCTTCAAAAATAGATTTTAAAAGACTGGGAAATTGGTGTAGATTAAAGAAGTGTAACAAATTAATGCAGTTGTACAATCTTTGATGGCATCCTGGGTTTAAAAAAACTGTAAGAAATTACTAGGACAACTGGAGCAGTTAGAATATACACTGCATTTTAGATAATAATACTATCAGTGTTAAATTTTTTGAATATGATAATTAGATTGTGGTTTACAGAGGAGAGCATCCATGTGTGTTGAAGTCTTTAGAGATGAATTGTCAGAATAATTGCAACTTCTGTCACAAAATGTTAACTGTTGAATCTGAGCAAAGGGTACATGGGTGCTCAGTGAAGTGTTTATGTAATTTTTCTGTCTGCAGTTTTGAAATTAAAAAAAATAAAAGCATGTGTGTCTGTGTGTGTGTGTGTGCGTGCATGCGCACGTGCGCGTATGTGTTTGGTGGAGGTATAAAAAGTTCCTGACAAGGTGACTTGTCTTAGTAGGTGTTCAATAAATAGCTATTCAATGACTCAAAGAATAACTCTGCTAGCTCTGGACTACTTATGGTGGAGGACTTGAAACCACATCCAATCCTGCTCTAGCAAGAAGGTGACTTTTGTTTCCTAAAAACCAATCCAATGGCACTTTCTTTTTTGTGAGCTCAGCTCTACATCCTTGCACAGCATTTGGATGTGCTAATTGGTGTTTATTCTGCTCAGTTAACTCAAGGATTTAAATAGGAAATGTGGGAAAACAAGTCTGTAGGAATTTTTCAGAACTAAGTTGCTATCTGTAAAAAAAATGATAAAACACAGACATCTTTAAAAGCACTGTGTATGTTTTAAAAGGGGAATCAGAAAATGGTTCGCAAAGTGGTTTCCAGTGACTTGTCTGGGAATGAAGTTGGGGAGGCAAATTTGTAGACCCTTCACCATATTACATACTTGTTCCTCCCCCAGGACTGGTGAGCACCAGAGAAGGATGTGGGGCTTCCATGCTCTTATGAAGTGTGGCCACTGCAATGATTTTTCTTTTATGTATGCATAGCTTTGTGACATCTTCATCTGCTTTAACATCTTCTGCAGTTCTCTGTTTCACAGCAGCTCCAGGATCGAAATTAAACACCTGGAAAAAGCACAGCCTCTGTTTAGCATATGTCTGTAAAAACATTAAATTAAAAAATCCCGTAGTCAAAAAAAAAGTTTCTCATAGATTAAGCCATAAATCTGAACAAAAGTGTCTTGAGTTTTTAAATTTAAGAAAAACAGTTTTATATATAATATAATAAATACTTCTGCTGAAGTGATGATTTTTACAGATAAAGTAAATAATGCAAGTTATCCTAATTCTAAGATAGCCATAATATATATATGGGAAGGTATAATACCTGATAATGTTTTTAATTTTAGATACTTCCTGATATTATAAAAGTACAAAACCAGATGAGGAATAGTTTTAAAAAAACTAAGCTGACATTTCTACATGTTAATTTTTTCTTTGGCTTTATTTTATTACTATATTAATATTACTTTTTCATGGATTTAGAAAGTCCATTACTATATTTTTTAAAAATCTTACTTGTTGTGTATAAGTTTACAGGCTGTTTCCAATGCTTTCTGGTGGTGGGTGTGTGGAATGAGGTGACACAAATAAAAGGAAAATTGGTCTATTAATCTTTAGTTCTAAAATTAGCACATAATAGATATTCAGAGAACAATGTCTTGTTTCTACTCTATTCTAAAATAATATGTTATCATTTAAAATAACTATATTTTTTTCTTGCAAAAGACTAAAACAGTTTTACTTCTGCCTCAAAGGGTTCAGCTTTGTGATTTTAGAAATATTTGTGGCAGACATCAACACTCATACAAAAAATAATATTGCAGATTGAGTAGTTATAGTGAGAGAAGAAAATATTGAGCTATTAACTAATGGCCATGGGTATAGCTCAAATGAAAAGGTGCTAAAACAATTTTGGTGAAATATTTAATATGAATAAAGGTTTGTCACCTTTGAAAATGCCTAGGACTTGAACTATTTTCTACAATTTTAAACATTCCAGAGTGCATGCAAAAGATATCTAATTAGATAAAGACTTTAAAATGCATATATGACTGGAGAAGTAATATACAAATGAAATGCCAGATGAGAAAAGCAAATATATGAAACACCTAAAAAATAAAAAAGGGCCAATAGATGTGTTGTGAAATGGTTACCTTGGGAAGAATAAGAGGACATTCCAAGCCACACTTGCATGTTCCGTCAGTAAGCAGGTATGTTTTAACCTGCTCCAAGCAAGATAACAAAGACCCACTGGGACTGTAAAAATAGTTTTAAAAAAACATCAGGAAATAATTCTGACTGCACATATTATATGAAAAAAGGCATAATTTATAGTCTTACTGTCCTTCAAAAGATAACGTTTTCCTACTAAGGAAAAGCATTTTCTTTGTCAATATTATGTTATCTACTAAATTATAGCCTTTAACACTATCGCTCTTTCTTCTAACCAAACTATTTCTCAGAAAAATAGAGATTTTTGTGGAAAATTAAATAAAAGTATTTTGAAAACCAAGAGTGGACTAAGGATGGGAAAGAATGCCATTCTTAAGAAGTCAGAAACAGGCAAGAAAGGAACAAGAAAACTACATGAAAGTCATCTCTATTTTAAAGTAGAAGATCTACTTATAAGGCTGTTAGAGGAAAGACTGAAATTTAGAAACATGTTGGAAGTCAAGCCAGAAAGTCACTAAGTCTACAAAAGTTGTGGCTAACAAGTTCTTCCTTTTAATCTTGGAATCTATAACCAAACTGTCACAATGTAAAAAACAGATTTCTCTTTTTTCCCAATCCTTGTGTTTCTTTGTAGATAGATAGGTGTGGCCCAACTCAAATTGTATTGGGGAAACAAACTATTTTGCCAGAGAAAAAGGGGCCATGCAGAACTGACAAAGATCACGAACTCTATAAGAAAATAGGGCTTTAGATGTCAGAAAGGTGCCTTCCATGTCTTCTGGCTGGTAATTGGGGTAATGCTCCTAATGTTACTACTCTGTGGGTCACAAAAATCAGTATTTTCTGTGAATACTGATCAAGTTCAAGTCTACAGATTAGGTACTAATTCAGATGGCAGGACAAGTCTTTTGATTTTTATTTATAACGAGGGTTAGTTTAAAATGGGCAATCTGTCCTTTAGGACTTCTACTATTAATATGTTGATTTCACAACTTAAGTAGACATTATGCTTTGAAAATTATTATACACCTTTCATTAAGGAATAGCTTTTATTTATGACTATTTACTAAAATGTTCACTTTAGTTTTCTGATCAAATTTATCCAGAAATAGTATTCTCCATCTTGTATACAAAGCATTAGTCTACTGGAAGCAGACTGCTTATGTAAAAACATAGGTAATAGTTTTATATCTATACATAAATCAGCTTTAAAATACAATTCATATTTTATTTATAGACAAAGAAGTGACTTACGAATTTAGAAAATCTCAATTAAAATCCTCAATTTTGTTGGCTGAATCATTCATTTGTTTAGGCTAATAAATTTTTTCAGATGATATATAAAAAACAATAATTCCCATATTACAGACTTGAGTTCCACCCCAATGGGAGGGGAAGTCTCATGCTTTTGAAGATCTGGTAATTCTGATAAAACAAGGTTACCATTCAGTTGTCATGTGAAAAATTCATGAATTTTGTGAAAAGAAACTGCCTAGCATTTTACATATAAAGAAAGTATATACGGGGCATCTGAGTGGCTCAGTCGGTTAAGCGTCCGACTTTGGCTCAGGTCATGATCTCACAGTCCATGGGTTCAAGTCCCATGTCAGGCTCTGTGTTTACAAATCAGAGCCTGGAGCCTGCTTCAGATTGTGTGTCTCCCTCGCTCTCTGCCCCTCCCCCGCTTGCTCTCTGTCTCTCAAAATAAAATAAAGGCATAAAAAATTAAAAAAAAAATAAAGAGAGTACATGAACTGAATCCTAGAAGAATCTAACAGTAAAATTAAACCTGAAGACAAGAATTCCTGAATTCTATTAGAGTACTCTACTCTAGACACTTAAAAACATTTCCTCTTATTCAGTTAGTTGAGTTCTTTCCTTCAGTTGTAGCTCTTTAATAAACTTTTGTGAGTAATAATTAACGTAAAAAATAGCTACAAGTCTTATGGCACAGATAAAACCCAAAAGACTTGAAGCAGGTGGGAAATTTAATGTGCAGCCTCAATGCCACCCTGAGGCAGGAGCAGCTGGAGACTACCTAAAAATCACAAGCAAACTGCACATTGAGACGGGAGCTACAGAAGGAGGGCTAGCCTCCTATCCATGTTTAAGGAGTCATTTAACCAGTTACATATACAAACAAATAAAAACCATGCTGACCTAATTTATTTGATGGTGTTTTACCTTATCTGGCAAAGTTTGCTTCCACGATAATTCTCAGCGTATAGATTTGAATTTGGAGAACTCACACTAACAGATAATGAAGTCTACTTACACTTGGCAAATCATGACTGAACAAGAAAAATGACAGGTTCTCAGACTTAGCTTGGTTTCACTCAGCTCTCAGCAGTCTGAAAAGCTGATTTATCTTTCATAGGGGTGAAGATGAAGTAAAAAAATTAAATTATCAAGATTCTAGGGTCATTTGGTCTAGTATGGATATGTATTTGCTCCCTACAGACTAGAATAACCACAAATATAAACAACAACATTGAAATCTTGCTATGTTATATTCATAACAAAGTATTTTTAGTAGTTTTTAACATTATTGGCAATAGGAAACTTGGAAAAAGTTATCCCGTATGTCCTTGTCCATCTTATCTACTGTGGGGTGAGCTCCACATTCTCTGCTTTCTTATACCTCCACTCCAATTAATATAGAGCACATCTTTGCCATTACAGAAACACTTCTGTGCAAAAGAATTTCAACAGGTAACTATGTTTACCTCAAGAAACACCTCAAACAAAGCAAAAAAACCTAAGATAGAATCTGAGCTGACTTTTGAGTTGTTAAGGCATGAAATCATAGAAAATACCTCATTCATATAAAAAAACATCTTTGCACAAATGGAGAATTCCATTGAAGCTAGGATACAAATCATCACACTGAAAAAAAGGCATTCATGTAATGATGCAGTGTGATATCTTTTAAAAAGTCCTAAGCCTGATTCTAATAGTTTTTAAATTATATCACAAAGACAGATTTTATATTATCGTAAGCTTTCATACACTTACTGGTAAAGTACAAAATAAGTAACTTAGGTGCTGCTTGTTTAGTAATAAGACTAAAACTTGATCAAGGTTCAAGATGGTAGTGTAGGAAGATCCTGAGCTCACCTCCTCCCATGGACATAACGAATCTACAATTACAACATGAAGATCTAGATGAACAGAACCTTCACAACAAAGAACAGCACTGAGATGGGTGGAAAAAGTAGAGAAATAGTCTCGATAAGGAAATGAACTCCAGGCAGGAAGTTCCAGTCGGGAAGGATCTCAAAGGTATGAAATTCATCCCTTAATAGCAGGAGATTTTTGCTGATGTGGTTACCTCCATATCAGGCAGCCCAACCCTTAGATCTTGCACAGGAGGGACAAGTCCCCCAAGCAGCTGGCTTAGAAAACCAACAGAGTATGTCCAGAAAGACTACATAATTACAGGGGAAAAAACCTGCTCTCAAAAGGCTGATGCACAGAGTCACTTGACCCAGAAACTAGATAAAAAACACAAGATTGAAAAGCACACAGACCATAGGTGAAGGATACCTACTTACCAATCCTGGTGAGCCTGGGAGAGGCAGGAGGCAGCAAGGCCTCTTCCCAAGGACCAAGACACTGGCGACAGACATTTCTGCTACCTCATTCTGCCATGCTGATCTAGGCACTAGTGGGCACTGTTTTGGAATCCTCCTACTAGACCACTAATGCAAAGGGCGGGAGGAGTGCCCTACTGAGAACTCTCCACAACCTTGAAACTCCACCAGGCCTTGCAGCCAACAGGACACTAATGTGCCCACCAGTATGCCTAGAACAGTTACCCCCAGGGCCACACAGTCATCCAGGCCAGGGGCTAGCCCTACCCATAAGTACATCCACACCACAGCAGGAGGGTAATTGCTGTCCACACTAAAGACACCCCTATAGTAGCTGGCTCTGGTGGCCAGGGAGGATTTCACTTCTGGGCCCCATAGGACATCTCATTTATAAAATCACTCCTTCAAGACTGGGAGATAGATGAAATGCCTAATACATGAAAATAAACACAGAGAGGTAGGCAAAATGAGGAGACAGAGGAGTATGTTCAAAAGAACACGACAAAACTTCAGAAAAAGAAATAAACGAATAGAGAAACAATCTATCTGATAAAGAGGTGAAAGTAACAGTCATAAACATGCTTACTGAACTTGTGAATGAACAATGGATGAACACAGAACTTCCAATAAAGAGACAGAAAATATAAGAAGTTATCAATCAGAGCTGAAGAATACCATAACAGAACTAAAAAAATACACCAGAGGGAATTAAGAGCAGAATAGATAATACAGAAGAATGGATCAGCAATCTGGAAGACAGGGTAATAATGGAAACTGCCTAAACTGAATGACAAAAAGACAAAAATAAATAAATAAATAAAGTTTAAGAAATTTCTGAAACAACATCAAGCATACTAATATTCACATTATATACAGGGGTCTCATTAGTAGGAGGAAGAAATGAAAGCATCAGAAAACTTATTTGAAAAAATTATAGTTGAAGATGTTCATGACCTGGGAAAGGGAACAGACATCCAGGTTTAGGAAGCACGGAGAGGCCCAAACAAGATTAATCTAGAGATCTACACCAAGACACATTATAATTAAAATGTCAAAAATTGAAGATAAAGAGAGAATCCTTAAAAAAAAAAAAAAAAAAGAAAACAGAGAAAAGCAACCTCCATAAGACTATCAGCTGAATTTTCAACAGAAAATTTTCGGGCCAGAAGGGAGTGACACAATATATTCAAAGTGGTGAAAGGAAAAAAACTTACAATGAAGGCTACTTTACCCAGCTAAGTTATCAATCAGAATTAAAGAGGAAGATAAAGAGTTTCCCAGACAAGCAAAGGCTAAAGGAGTTCATCACAACTAAACTGGCTTTATGTGTACTGGTAAAGTAGAAGCCTGGGTGGTTCACTAGGTTAAGCATCTGACACTTGATTTCAGCTCACGTCCAGTAGCATGTTGGTGAATTTGAGCCCTGTGTTGGGGTCTGTGCTCATGACAGCATGGAGACTGCTTGGGATTCTCTATTTCTTTCTCTCTCGTCCTCTTTCTCTTTCTCTCAAAACAAATAAATAAAAAACCCATTTAGGGGAAAGTGGCAAAGGCCATGACTAGAAATAAGAAAATATATGAAAGAAAAAAAAATCCCACTGGTGAAGGCAAACATAGTAAAGGTAGTGAATCAACTTCTTATAAAGCTAGTATGAAGGTTAAAAGATGAAAGTAGTAAAATCAGTTATACTTACAATAATTAAAAGATACGCAAATAAAAAGATGCAAAACATGACATCAAAAACATGAAATGTGGGGAGAAGGAGAGCAAACATGTAATGCTTTCAGAATGTTTTTAAATTTAAGCAACCACCAACTTAATATAGACTGCTGTATGTGTAGGATATTATATATGAATCTCATAATGATCAAAAACCTAAAATAGGTATGCAAAAAAATAAAGGTAAAGGAATCCAAACGTAAAAGTAAAGAACATCATCAAATCACAAAGGAAGAGAGCAAGAGAAGAAACAGAGAAAAACTACAAAAACAACCAGAAAACAATTAACAAAATGGCAATAAGTACACACTTATTAATAATGGATTTAAATGTAAATGGACTAAATGTTCCAATCAAAAGACATTTGATTGGCTGAATGTATTACAAAACAAAACATGACAAGATTCATCTATATGCTGCCTATGAGAGACTAACTTTAGATCTAAACACATACACACTCTGAAATTGAAGGGTAAACAAAGATATTTTATGCAAATGGAAACAAAAACAACACTGGGGTAGCAGTACTTATATCAAACAAAATAGACTTTATAACAAAGGCTGTAACAAGAGACAAAAAAGGAAATTTACAAAATGATAAAAGGATCAATTTAACAAGAAGATATAACATCTGTAAATATTTATTTACCCAACAGATAGCACTTAAATATATAAAAGCAAATATTAACTGATACAAAGAGAGAAACTGACAGTAATACTGTAAAAGTAGGGGGCTTTAACACCCCACTTACATCAATGGATAGATCATCCAGGCAGAAAATCAACAAGAAAACATTGGCTTTAAACAACCCACTAGACCTGATGGACTTTTTAGACATTCCATCCCAAGTTCACATGGAGCATCCTTCAGGATACATTGTACTTGACTGCAGAATAAGTCTTAACAAGTTTAAATCATATCAAGCATCTTTTCCAACCACAACAATATAAAACTAGAAATCAATCAGAAGACAAATTGAAAAAACACAAATCCATGGTGACTAAACAACATGCTACTGAACAAACAATGGTCAATGAAGAAATCAAAGAAAAAACTGAAAAATATTTTGAGATATGTAAGCACAACATTCTAAAACCTCCGGGATGTAGAAAAAGAAGTGTTAAGAGGGATGTTTTGAATGATAAAAGCCTGTTTCAAGATGCAAGAAAAATCTCAAAAAAAGAATTTAATCCTACACCTAAATGAAATAGAAAAAGAAGAAACAAAACCCAAAGTTAGTAGAAGGAAGGAAATAATTGTCTACGGCCATACCACCCTGAACGCTCCCCATCTCGTCTGATCGGAAGCTAAGCAGGGTGGGGCCAGGTTAGTACTTGGATGGGAGAAGGAAGGAAATAATAAACATCAGAGTGGAAATAAATGAGATAGAGACTAAAAATTTAAAAAAAAAATAGAAACGATCAATGAAACTAAGCGCTGGTCCTTTGAAAAGATAAACAAAATTGAAAAACATTTAGCTAGACTCATCAAGAGAAAAAAAGAGGATTCAAATGAATAAAGTGACAAATGAAAAAGGAGAAACCCCGAACCACCAAATCAATCTTGAGAAAGAACAAAGCTGGAGGTAAACACAATCCTGATTTCAAACTAAACTACAAAGCTATAGTAATCAAAACAATATGGTATCAGCATTAGCCCAAAAACAAACACACAGATCAATGGGACAGATTAGAAAGACCAGAAATAAACCCATGGTTATATGACCAATTAATAAACAACAAAGAAGGCAAGAGTGTACAATGGGGAAAAGACAATCTCTTCAATAAGCGTTACTTGGAAAACTAAACAGCTACATGCAAAACAATGAAACTGTACCACCTTCTTACACCATACACAAAAATAAGCTCAAAATAGAAGACTTCAATGTAAGGCTTGAATCTATAAAACACTTAGAAGAAAACATAAGCATTAACCTCTTCGACATCTTAGCAATATTTTTTTTGGGTCAGTCACCTCAGGCAAGGATAGCAAAAATAAAAATAAACAAATGGGACTATATCACACTAAAAAGTTTTTATACAGTGAAGTAAACCATCAACAAAGAAAACAGCAATTTACTGAATGAGAGAAGATATTCACAAAGGGCATATTCAATAAGGGGTTAACACCCAAAATATATAAAGAACTCCTACAACTTAATATCAAAAAACTAAACACTCAGATTTGAAAATGTGCAGATGACCTGACTGGACATTATTGCGAAGAAGACATAAAGATGCCCAACAAGCATATGAAAAAATGTTCAGTGTCAGTAACCATCAGGGAAATGCACATCAAAACTACAATGAAATATCCCCTCACACATGTCAAAATGACTGTCATTAAAAAGATAAGAAATAACAAGTATTGGTGAGGATGGGAGAAAGGGAACCTTTGTGCACCACTGGTAGGAATATAAATTGGAGCAGCAAGTTTGGAAAAAAGTATGAAGCTTCCTCAAAAAAATAAAAAAAGAAATACCATACAATCTAGCAATTCCACTGTATTGGCCATGCATAACACTTCTAGATATTTAACCAAAGAAAATGAAAACACTAATTCAAAAAGACAAAAGCACTCCTATGTTCATTGCAGCTTTATTTGCAATAGCCAAGATATGGAAGCACCCTTAGCATTCATAGATGGATGAATGGACAAAGGAGATATGGTACACACACACACACACACACACACACACACACACACACAGGAATACTACTCAGTGATAAAAAAGAAAAAGGATGAGATCTTGCCATTTGTGACAGCATGGATAAGCCTAGAGGGTAGTAACAAAGCAAAAGATGTCAAAGAAAGACAAATACCATATGACATCGTTTGTATGTGGAATCTAAAGAACAAAACAAAACAAAACAGAACAGAAACAGACTCACTGATAGAGAAAACATCTGGTGGTTGTCAGAGGGGAGATAAGTGGGAGGATGGACAAAACAGATCTTCCAGTTATAAAATATGTAAGACATAGGGATGTAATGAACAGCATAGAGAATAGACAGTGTAACAACTTGTATGATGATAGATGGTAACTAGACTTATTGAGGTGGCCATTTCATGACGTATACAAATGTCAAATCACTATGTTGTACTAATGAAACTAATATAATATTGTATATTAGTTAAGAAAACCATGAAACTTCTTGGCAACAGTTCAGTTATTCCATTCAACTTGTTGGACACAAGATACATGTCACCAAAATTTAAAAGAGTAGGCATTTGCATTTTATTTTATGATTTTTACTTGTTATACGAACAGCCATCTCCATCAGGACTTTTTCTCTTTTACTACTATATGCAATGGAATAGATTAAAAACTACACAGAAAAAAAATACGGAAATTATTTTTAGTTAACATCAGGAATTAAAAAGACTGATAATTGAAACTGTCTATAGATAAAAACACCCAACCTTATATCAGAAAAGCCAGCTGAAGCATGATGAAGGACAGAATAATATAGTCAAGAAATATCGGGTCTATTTCCAATAGTTTACATTTTCCTGTGAATGTGGTAACGATGCTTATATGCTTCTTTTAGAAATCTTCATATATTTCCTTATCCTTGTTACAGAGATAAACAGAATGACACCTTATATAAACACAAGTAGTGCATAAAAATTCTCTCTCGCAACCTTATGCAATTTACATTGCCAAATAGTTCAGGATAAAACACTCAAATATTTCTAGCACGAAGGTCATTTATTCAAATTTATGTGAGGTGCTGTCAGTGATGGTGTTTTGTTTCTCAAAAGAACAGACTCTACCTCCTTACTTTTGGGATTGCAAACTTGGAGGTGACACGGGTAATAATAAGGCTCACCTGACATAAAGCACTCCATTTTGATCCACACGACGCTGCCAACCCACAGGAACCTGTATAGCTGGAAGACCTCCATCTTTGTCCCCTCCGTCACAGTCCTTGCCTCCATTCATTTTCTGTGTCTGCTTGGGACTTTCCAAAGATATCAGCAATAAGATGATATCCTTATATTACAGGGCATGATGGCCTTCAAAAATGGCCAATGCAGCACAGTTTTCCCCAGACTGTACAAAATGCATTGGGAAGCTTCGGCTCAGTTTGGAACCAAGTCCTTGAAATCTGCCATTGTGGAAAAAATCAGTTTCCCATTATAATCTACATTAAATAACCAATATTTAACTCCTAAGGGTGGTCTACATGGGTAAAAATGAGTGCGTCTGTCTAAGGAAAATCATATTCACCAATGCTGGTACCTGTCTGAATGGGGGAGGGGAGGAGTGTAAAGTTTTTAGTTCAACATTTTGTCTTGAACCTTGATGTTAGGCTAAAATAACCTCTATTGTCTAGAAACCGGTCTCATTTTTACAGTGTGAGTCGGTTAATATTTCCAGGTACTACCCGCCTTTAGAGGCCACATTCTTTAGATTTTCTCTTCATCTTCCAATCTGAATCCAACATGTTGCAGGTTGGTTCATCTGATGTTTTCATGTCTTCAAAATTCCAATAAT
This sequence comes from Hyaena hyaena, assembly GCF_003009895.1. Classification (NCBI taxonomy): domain Eukaryota; kingdom Metazoa; phylum Chordata; class Mammalia; order Carnivora; family Hyaenidae; genus Hyaena; species Hyaena hyaena. The sequence goes on from NW_024080877.1 coordinate 1,393,174, forward strand.
GTAGCCTGAAACATATGTAAATGTGTAAATGTATATTTAATATTGAAAAACTGAGAAGTTGCACACTTTTAAAAATGGAATTAACTGCTAAGTGTACCAAACCACTTTGATGTTCTCTGCCGTGAAAATCACATGTCAAATTCGTCTGTTTTCTTCCAACTTGATCCACTTACTCTAGTTAAATCAATTTGTTTGCTCTTCAGCACATGTAACTTTCCAATTATTAGAGATAGATCCATTATTATGACATTTCACCCACACACATAACCTCCTTCTTATTCACAATAAAAATAATTCTCTCGGGGCACCTGGTTGGCTCAGTCGGTTAAGGATCCAACTTTGGCTCAGGTCATAATCTCACTATTCATGAGTTCTAGCCCCACATCAGGCTCTGTGCTGACAGCTCAGAGCCTGGAGCCTGTTTCAGATTCTGTGTCTCCCTCTCTCTCTGCTCCTCCCCTATTCGCACTCTGTCTCTCTTTTCCTCAAAAGTAAACAAACATTAAAAATACTTAAAAAATATATCTGTCACCTCTTAGGTTCTGACAATTGGAAAGTTGTCTGTTAATCTAATTACATTTTCTCACTCTTTAATTGTATAAGTATATAACCTTATGATTTACTTTTCTTTTCTAATCATCTTATTAGCCTGAAGAAGAAAAAATTTTTTAAAGAAAAAAATTAAAAGGAAATCTACAGTACATTTCCAAATAGAAGAGATTTCCCCCCACTGTTCTTGAATGTAAGAGTGGGCGTTGCTTTATAGCTAAGATTTACAAATTCCCGTCCATTATGGGGTACTCTCTTAATTCCTTTATTAAGTCCCAAGTGCTGTTTGGGGAAGACATACTGGTTTGAAACAACAGCAATCAGAGCTAGGGTGGAAAGCTTTTAAAAGGTCATCTTAATGGAGCTGTTAAATAAGAAAAGATGGCAAATAAAATTTTAAAAAGATTTAGTACTTGCTCCTAATGGAGAATGTGCTGTAACAGTTGCTAGCATTATTTCTTGTGGTATACTGGCCTTTCTATAACCAATTTAATATATAATTGATTATATTATGGGACTCACAAAACTATACTAAAAGATGAATGAAAATAATTATTCTAGTGTTATGTAAGTGGGACTTGTGACTTGTGATAAAAATTTTCAGTGATAGCATCGTCCACAGATTTAAAAAAAAAATGCTGTATCTCAAACAACTTAACTGAAAGTGAAGGTGTATGCTCTGGAAAACTGTTATTAAAGGACTTAAGATTCATATGAAAATATGAAAATTGCTTTAAAAATTTAAATAAAAGGATTTATATTTTAGATGTTTAAAATATGTATGCATAACTCAATCAATGAATGAAACGGTGTAAAAAGACTCATAACTACTTTACTACATTCCTAAAAACCTACATATTTAAATAGCTCTAGACATGTTTTGGGCTCTCTTCACAGAAGAATGCCTTATGCTAAAAGGCATCACATATTCAGGCATATGCTCTATTTGAAGCCTGGGCTCGGAGACAGATAAAAAGTGTTGTAATGAAGCATATGCTCATTTAGCTGAAAGTTACAATCCATGGGCATGGGTGTGGTAAACTCCATAAGGTAATGGGAAAAGTAGCAAAAATTTATTGGGAAAAATGTGGGGTATAAGGAAAAGTGCCAGGTAGTAGCATTCCCAATGGTGTCTCAAGCTAAGTTACTTTGCTGGGGCCAGTCCATTGTGTCTATGCTTCTTACAGAAGTGACCTACTTGTCTCCCATCCACTGCACCTGTAACCATGACCCTTGTTGATCATTTATGTGTTTATTCACGTTTCACTGAACAGTTAATCAGCAGCTACTATGTATGAGGTGCTATGCTATGTGCTGCAGTACAAAGATGGTGAGGCACTTCTTTATCCATAGCCCAGTACAATGTTTGGTGCTAAAGAGCTGTTCAGTGAGAAAGAATATAAAGGAAAGAGGGAGGAAGGATGAGAAAGGATGGAGAGCAAGGAAGGGTCAGTCGGCCCAGTAGAGTTCTTAGTGCTAGTGAAAGATGGGAAAGAGGCATGAATTTTGTGCCATCTATGACTCTCAGTTTTGGCAAATAGCTAAAGACCCTCATTATTGACCCTGTATTTTTTAACAGTTCTTTTTCATGCTGATTTTATTACCTTGCTTTTCCTAATGAAATCTCTTTAGTGCTCTGTGATCAATAGATTGAACTGGCTTTCATTCTCCTTACTTTTTCTTTTGAGCTTTCTGATCATTTGATGCCTATTTTCTTTTTTCTTTCTTTCCTTTTCTTTCCCCCTTTCTTCTTTTTGTTGTTGTTATTTGTTTGTTTGCCTGCTCTTGCATGTGACTCCAGCTTTCCCGAGACTGGCTGGCTTGCTCCATTAAGTAATTTGTGTATCTGCCAGATAATAACATTGGATTGATTCCTGCCAAATGTCTGTCTCATATTTCAGTAACGAAAAAAAATGCTTAGACCAGCAGTTCTCAAAGCGTCTCCTGGGACAATCATTATTGTCAATAATGCCCAAGAACTTGTCAGAAATACAAATTCACAGGCCTGGCCCCAGACTTAATGAAATAGAAACCCTGGGGGCCCCTCTGTTCTTTAAGAAGCCCTCCAGGTGATTCTGATGCATGCTAAAGTTTGAGACTCACTGGCTTAGACTAATGTCTCTGCCTCCCTTCCCAGGACAAGGCCCTTTTATATCTCCACACTATGCAGGCAGCCAGCCCTCAACTCCTTTTGCCTCTGTGGAGTAGCGACTGGGGGGTAGGGGAGTTATGCTTTTTTTGCTGATACTTCATCCTTCTAGAAGCAGTTCAATTGCAAGGGCCTTAGGGACTTCTCACAGAGCAGAGGTCCAGTATCTACATAGTTATCATTTATTTATCTGTAAGTGGCACCTATTTCTCAACAGTCATTTTGTGAATTTGGAACATTCAGAGATGTTTGAAGGTGAAAATTAAATTGGAACTGTAATCTCACTGTTGAATAATAACTACTGCAAACCTGAATGTACTTTCTTTTAATCGTTGTTTTTAGAAAGTTTTAAAAGCACACTTTAAAAAAGAAACTATTATAACAATAAACCACCTCTCCAAATTCACAATGTAAGCATTTTGTCAGTTTTGCTTATTTTTAAAAATAAAATTCCATTACAGATAGAGTTAAATACTATCTCCCTCCCCAACCCATCTTTCTTTTTAGTCCTATTTCCTTCCCTTCTACCTTAAAGGCAACCACCATCATGAATCTGGTCCTTATTCTTACAGGCTTTGTTTTTATATTGTTTATTCCCTATGTATGTATATGTAAACAATATTTGGCATTGTTATATGTGTTTTAAAATTTTTATATAAATACTATTACACATTTGTATCATTCTACAACTTGCTTTTTAAAATTCAACACTGAGAGCTATCTCAGTTGAGATACATAGATCTGTCTCTGTTGCAGATATATAGATCCAATTTGTTAATTTTTAACATCTGAAAGGTATTCTATCTTCTAACATATGATTATGAACTATTCATTTATTGGTGTATCAATCATATTAATGTTAGGCTGTAGGGTCTGCACATTCTCAACTTTTCAGACACTGCCAAGTTGCTCTCCCAAAGCTGTACTGAATCCAAGTTTTTTTCATGTTGTAAACATGTCTTTTTCTTTTAAGTACTGAATCATGACCACTTTGTACTTTATTTTCATCCTGAGCATTTTACTATGGCATTAAATATTTTCCAAAATATTAGTTTTAATCACTGGATGGTATTTTTGGGGATATATATAATTGGGATATATTATATATATATATATATTTATTTATTTACTTCTTTTTTGTGAACATAGACTTTCTCCTAGATTTTTGCAACTACAAATAATCTGAGATAGACATTTCTATACATAAATCAATAGCCATTTTGGCAATTTACTGAGAATTATTTGCTAAAATGGAATTGCATAATTTTAAGAACCTTGATAAACTTCTTAAAATGACAAAAGGGTAGTTTTGGGAAAGTATTTCAGGCCATGTTTCTCAAACTTTTGAAACTCTCTTGTGTGTCCTCTTTGGCTAAATATTAAAATCCTCTCTTTGCCCGTAAGATTCTGATAACTTTATTTCCTAAATAGATTCATCATTCAAGATTTAGTCATGCTTTATTTTTTATAGTTTATATTCTAAAAACAACAGTTTCTCCTCTTTTCCAAATTTAACATTAAAAAACTGCATTTCCACAGCATTTTTCCTTCATCTCCCTCAAAGTTTCCATTATGACCCACCTTGTTTATATGGCTTGGTTTAAGTCCAATAGACACAGGTTAAAACAGAAAAGATATTGTGATATGAAAGGTACCTCCATCTCACCAACACTCAGGATCAGGGATAGATCTTACACTTAGGACATAATTCAAATTTATTTCACAAACAATTCTGGGAGCAACAATATAAAATTCAAAAAGTGGTGTGTGTGTGAGGGGGGGGGTTGTGGGTGTGTGTATATTCTGAGATCTGCCACACTTCTACCGAAATTTTCATTTTCCTACTTCCTCTCAATATGCAAATTAGTTTGAGAATTGGCTTTTGGTAACTGAATTTTAGTGGCTTGATTTACTTCTTTGCATTGGCTTCTTTTGATCATTTAGAATTCAAATTAGACGTCACCTCCTCCAAGAGACTATAGTCTAAACCATAGGTCATCTCTCAGGCTTTGTCAATTCACTGATACCTCTCATCATCTATTTGTTTATCATTTATTTGTTTGTTTATTGGCTTTCTCTTCCCATAGACTGTAAACTTCCTCACAGCAGGGACCATATCTCACTAGGTCCTTCCTATATTCCTAGTTTCAGGTATAGTGCCTGTCCTGCAGTGGGAGCTTAAATACTTCCTGAAGACTATGCATATTCTAATCAGTAAACATAGTTTTATATTCTGATTTTTACCATGTAGGCTTATAAAGATTTAGCAACACATGCGTCTAAAATGAAAGAGAGGTCTTTTTTTTTTTTTTAAGTCTTTTACTTATTTGAGAGAGACAGAGACAGTGTGAGTAGGGGAGGGGCAGAAAGAGAGAAAGAGAGGAGAGAAAGAGAATCCTAAGCAAGCTCTGAGCTGCCAGCACAGACCCCACTGTGGTTCTTGAACTCACAAAACTGTGAGATCATGACCTGAGCCAAAACCAAGAGTCAGACACTTAACCAGCTGAGCCACCCAGGAGCCCCTGAAAGACAGGTTTTTAAAGAAGCCAATGAGGGGCGCCTGGGTGGCTCAGTCGGTTAAGTGTCTGACTTCAGCTCAGGTCATGATCTCACGGTTGGTGAATTCGAGCCCCACGTTGGGCTCTGTGCTGACAGCTCAGAGCCTGGAGCCTGCTTTGGATTCTGTGTCTCCCTCTCTCTCTGACCCTCCCCTGCTCAAGCTGCCTTTCTCTCTCTCTCTCTCTCAGATATAAATAAAAATATTTTAAAAAATGTTAAAAGAAGCCAATGAGTATGAATGTTGACAAAATATATAAAAGGTTTTTTGCTCTGGATTTGTCTTGATGGTCTCATAATCTCTGAGTGATCATTTCTGTGTAGAAAGTGGGATAGGGCTTCTAAGAAAATTAATAAACTGACTTTATACTTTATTGGTAAAGTGTATTGGTTTTATTTATGAAGTGGTTTATATATACATTTTAATTGGATTAATAAAGAAACCATTAAAATAAATGAATCCAACAATATAGAAATTAAACTTATATTTCACTAGGATGATAATTAATGCAATAGACTTTTCATCTTAATCTGCTTTACTGACATTCTTGTCAACCTTAGAATAAACTCACTACTTTCTGCAGTGTTAAATGTAGACTTTAAAAGTTATACTTAGAGCACCATGAAGACTAAATAACAGATTATGACATCATGAAATTAAGTAAGTAGGTATTCCTCATAAATCTTTCTGAATAACATCAAATGTTATAAATTATTCTCAGTAATGTCACACAAGCTTTACTAATGGTAAAAATAATAAATGGATTTTTGAGTCATGTGATGTCATGAATAAATTCTATTAAAATGTTTATAATGACATCACCAATGATCTTGAGCCCTGTGGGGTTACTTGGGTACATAGTAGGATGGAATGAATACCAGATGAACTACTGATTTTTCAAGGTAAGACTATGTAAATTAGGTAAATTACCAATATTTCATAATTATATGACTAAATCATCATTTATATTTTATATGCTCTGACTATAAACTTAGCCCTTGAAATGTTTAGAGTGAAATAAGAAGTCTACTCCATTCCAACATTTGCAAGTGAATGTCACATGTTTTCAAATTGAGAACATGTCTCACATAGAACTTATCTTTACACTTAAATTCCAAAACAATATGTACATACTACAACATATACAATTTGAATAAAAAAATAACATCAGCGTTAGCATTTTGGAGAGTAATGTCTGAGTGGCTACAGCATTATTATCATTTGATTGGGTAATAAATGGGTGTATTCATAATTTTTCCATCATTATTAGTTAAATTGTGCTTGTTAGAGCAACCCTAAATCACATTTCCCCTTGTCAATTATCTTTTACCCTCACATCAATTATTCAAACAGCTCCTTCAGAGCACGTAGCCAGTCCTCCCATCCAACCTTCCCAACTGTTTCACCTTTCACCTATTTATTCGAGCTATGCATTTTTATTTATGAGCACACTTATCTTACAGTTACATCTTTTTTCATTTGTAAAAAACTTCCCCATAGATTATTCCCATTTTCACTCTGGTTATTACTGTCATTTGGTTCTTATCTTCATTGTGCAGGCACTTCCTCTAAAACATACTTCTCAAATGCATCCTATGTAAGGCTCTATCGGGTTCTGCTACCGATCAGGCTCTACTTACGTACCCCAAACTACCCTCAGCACATTTACATTTGTTTTATACAGTTGTGTCAGGGTACTGTAAGCATATCTTTCCCGTCCTGATTACCAAAGCTCTCTAGTTCCAAATGTCTTTGCCTTTTAATGCAGAAGAGTATAAAAAGAGTAGAAAAGTTCACAGCCCGTACATGAGGGATCATATTCACATAGGAAGGTTACATTTTTCACAAACTTGGAAGGTACGGGTTTAGGCTCCTCAGAGTGAGGCCAATTTTCAGTCAAGGTAACAATGGCCTATGCCCATTTACGGTTAGGAGAATTATTTATACCAGACCATTTCTTACTACCGATGTTAAGCAACTTACATATCCTTACCATAGAGAAGCCTTCGGAGAACTAAATGCTGAGTATAGTAGACTGCAATTGGCCCCAAATACTCTGTAGCTCCTTTTATCAGGAGGTAGGATTTATTGCTCCATACTTTGAATCTGGGCTTGATCAATGGAATGTGATGGATGTGCTACTATTCAAGTGCTAAGTCTAAAATTTGATAGGCCTTACATCTTCCACTCTTGCTTCCTGGAATGCCATGGTCTCGGGACCAATCTGAGCCTGCCTGCTTCAGAACGAGAGTCCACATGGAGAGAGAGAAGTCCAGCTGGTCCAGCCAGTCCAGCTTGAGGGCCCAGTCATGTAAGTAAGTCTAGTCAAAACCATATGGAATAGGGATGAGCTGGCCTTGCTGAGCCCAACCTAGACTGCCAATCCATAAATTCATGACTATTTTTCAAATACCCAAAAATTATACTGCAAACTGAAAGTCTAAAATAGGGTTTTATGTAAATTAATTACTGCATTTAGAAGCTACACTTTATTAATTTGTGATCTTTAAAATTTCTTTCCTTATAAAAGAGAGATTATAGCGCTTAAACCAGTGCCTAGCATGCAGTAAATATCCAAGTTGTTGCAAATTTATGCATAGCTATTAAAATCATGTTATGGAAAATTTAATAGCACTGGAAAAGATCCATGACATTGTCAGGTGAAAAGACATACTACAAAGTTGCATGTAGAATTATAAATCTTGGGGCATCTCTGGGGCTCAGTCAGATAAGCGTCTGACCTCAGCTAAGGTCATGATCTCATGGTTCATGGGTTCAAGCCCCATGTCGGGCTCTGGGCTAATAGTTCAGAGCCTGGAGCCTGCTTTGGATTCTATGTCTCCCTCTCTCTCTATTCCTCCCCTGCTGTTCTCTATCTCTCTCAAAAATAAATAAACATGAAAAAAATTATAAATCTTCATTTACAAAAATGCTATTACACATGTAGATGCAGTAGTAGAGAAACACTACCCTCTCAGTGGTTGTCTCTGAGTAGCAGAAATATGAGTGATTTTTATTTTCTTCATTGTTTTTCTGTATTTTCAAAGTTTTCCAGAATAAAAATCTATTGGCTTCACAATCAGGAAAAATATTATTTCCAAAAAACTAAATATTATATCCATAGAACAGCCAATTAATGTTTCCTAATCCTTAACAGCACTAGGAATACTTTTTATTGGAAACAGTCACAAGCTTTGTAGCTAATATTATGTTCTTGTTTCTTTTTCTGTTTTAGCCAAGTAGAGAACAAGATACAAAATACCGCATTAACCTGGATGCTCTAAATACAAGAAACAAAAATTAAGACCATCCTTTTCTTAAAATTTTTAAAAATGTTTTATTTATTTTTGAGAGAGAGAGACAGTGTGAGCAGGGGAGGGTCAGAGAGAGAGGGAGACACAGAATTAGAAGCAGGCTCCAGCTCTGAGCTGTCAGCACAGAGCCCGATGCGGGGCTTGAACCTACGAACCATGAGATCATGACCTGAGTCAAAGTTGGACGTTTAACTGACTGAGCCACCCAGACGCCCCTTGATTGGTTCTAAAATGCTTCAGAATGTCACTCTTACTTTTCTGCTTGCAATACATCTCCCATTCCTACATTCTTTTTTTTTCATCAAACAAGCTTCTGTTTATCTCAGTTTAAATGTCACTTCAAAGAGAGGCTGGCCCTGGTTTCCCCAGACATTAGGTTTTCCAAGTCTAACTTGGGTATCCCTTGTAATTCCTTCTTCTAATATCCAGTAATTCACATACATCACTACACATAACTGAGCTGTATTTTCACCTGACTACAAGGAAAGAGTAAATTGACACAGTTAATGTCAAGTTAAAGTCTCCCTTTGTGCCTTTAAAAATATTTAAGAGACTAGAAATTGAGGGTCTATATACATATCCAGAAATTGCTTACTCTGCATTTTAAAAACTTTCTTAAAAGACAACAAGTGCACAATCACCAGCCCCCAAGTACATATTCAGTAAAAAAAAAATTTGAGAACTGTTTTAAGTATAGTAATAGATTACACCAGAACATCTATAAACTAATTGATAGTCACTATACTGCTGAGGGAAAAGTTATTTATGATTTATTTCTGTACATTAACCATCAGCAGAGTTTGCTATTTTTACTTTTCTACAGTATAGTGAGGTTTCTCATAGAGGATACTTAAAAAAAATACTTGTCTACATTTAGTCTATTTTAGAGTAGATTAAGAGAATTTGAGGAGTAACTTTCACATATCTATACATTAATGGTATTTTGGCTACTCAAGAAATAGCTCAATATAGATATAGGTCAAATCATTTTTGATTTGTCTCTAAATATGTATAAATATCTAGGAACATGCAGGTCCAATAAACACCTCCAATAAACATAATTAAATGTAAAAGGTAAGTATAGTCTAATTAATGATTCCATAAGGGCTCTCAAAAAGCATGAGGAGGAATATCGTCTGTACGTGGATTCTAAAAATAAGAGTCCAAGATATACGACCTCTAAGTTCCATGAAATAAATGATCTTTTACGGTGTGTATGTAGCTCACATATCAGGAACAAAATGAATAAGTAGTTATACCTGCAGATGTTCAGTGCTGTCATATGAAAAGTGTCTCAAAGAGACTCCATTTAACATTTTACTGCTCACTGGAATGCTGAGGGAGGCAGAGAAAATGTAGCAGCCAGAGAAAACTTATGCACACAGTACTCAGGTTGGAGAGGAAGGGAGTTTCAGTATCATAAAACCAAGCATAGGGTATCTTAGAGAACATGCTGAAGAAAAGCAAAACCTGCAGAAAATAACATCTCTGATTTAACAAATAGTTAAGTAAAACATAAGACCAAGTTACAAACAGGAGGACTCTGGGCCACATCCTATCTGCGGAAGTGTTTGGCATGTACACAGTTTGAGAATAATAATGAATTAGTTGACAATATTTAAATTAAAAGATTTCACATGAAAATTTGCATTTCCTGCTTTACCTGAGAGACTGGATAATGTGGTAACACTAGGTCAACATTCCTGCCTTGCAACAATTATCTGGAACGGAGCAGTGGCTGCTCCTTCAGAAAGGACTTGGCTCTCTGGTTCAGTGCAGTAGCTTCCTGCTTCATTCCCACCAGCCTGGCCTCTGTAGGCACTTGGGTTTCCAATCTCTGGAATAGAAAGGACCTTGAGATAAGGCTTGAAGGACTCACTATAGTCCTTGACAAGGAGTACATTTTATTTATTTTTTAATGACCACTTAACCTACACTTCGTAGTTTCTTCACAAGGGTGTAGGATGGACGCTCAGGGGATCATTATATATTATTAGTTTGTGAAAGAGTCCTAGTAAGGCAGCTAAAAACTAAGAGCAAACAGTGATTTTCTTAATGAAATTGAATTGACCCTAAAACTGTGGTGATTTTTGAGTTAGAGGCAGTAGAGGCTACACAGAATTCTCACCGAACTTCAGTCTTCTATCTTCCATTATTTCTTAGCCCCATCATCAGTAATACCACAAATTAACATTATCTCAAGAACTCATCTTGTGATCAAAGAATCATGGAACCAAACTGTACATTACCATTACTGAATTATAAAATGCTGTTTCCCCTCCCCCCTCACTTTTAATATTGTTTCCTTTCAGCAAATAAGGGAAAAGATTATTTATAAGGACTTTCAAAAGTGTACGTGAGACCTTGTTAACTCTTATCCTATTTTCTCTGAAACATGAAGGAGACACTGACAAGGTTCTTTCTCAGTCAGGACAAAATAATCCTTGGGACAGTGTAAACTCATTTGTTCTGTTTCCACAGCTAATGAACAACCTTCTGATTATTTGTTGGATTTCATAGGTGCTTTGATCTCGTTAAGTTCATAACTTGGATATCAGGTATAAGTATTTCAGTCAATGAAAGCAAATAAACAAATGGGTTATGTTTGGCTTATAAATTAGTTACTTGTAAATACAGATGATCTGTATCAAACCCTAGAGGCTCATCACCTTGACAGCAATAGAAAATAAATTTTTTCTTCCTTTCTTAAGTAATCTCTATGTCCAATGCAGGGCTTGAACTTGTGACTCTGAGATCAAGAGTCTTATGTCTACTGATTGAACCAACCAGATGCTCCTCAACATTTTCTTTTAATTGGAAGAGTAAGGGTCACATCCTGGACCATAATTATTCTACAGAGGGCTCCTCCATCTTTAGGTATTTCCCTATAGCCAGCCTACTTGGTCTTTTTTCTTTTTGGTTTAGGGCCAAAGCAGGACAGCAGGATGTACAGGACGGGGTGTATAGCATGCTTGAGCATTTCTCAGAAATTTCTCCAAGATTTATTTAGATTTAGTGTTTTAAGCATTTACTAGCCATCCACTATGTGTGAAGCACAATAATGGATACTAAGAAACTGGACATAAAGAGAATAACAAGCTCCATCTCAAGAAGCATTGCCTGGGAGGTGGAGGGTAGGGAGCTGTGCAATCAGGCAAATAGGTAATTATAATACTGAACGACACTAGCTACAATAGGGCTAAATATGTAGTACTAAAGGAGTACAAAGAAAGAGCGGGTCTAGTTTTTCGGGATGAGAGAAAGGGGGTGCCGGATACATTTAAGGATGCATTGAAATTAGACAAAGAAAGGTTAGTAGGAGACCTGAAAATTTCACCTAATCCATGCAAATGATCTTAGTTTCAAAAGATTAATATTAAAGATTTTACTCTTCGGTCTGGTAACAACAATTCCAATATTGTACTTATTTTTAGCTGGTAAGCAAGCATAAAGTTCTCATTTTGTCAGACCTTTTAACCTTGAGATGGGCTAAGGGATGAAGCATTAATGAATATTTTCCACAGGATGATCTGGATGTCTGCCTCATGCCTGAAATAGAAAGTGGTGACCCGACATCCAGATAAGCAAATACTGTTTTCTAGAAGAAATACTATCAAAGGATGATGATTCACTTCAATAAGAAAGTATTATTAGATGTGAAGTGCATTGGAAGCAGAAGCTGAAAGGAGCAAGATATGGATGAGGGAGTCTTAGCCTATAGATAAAGTAGTTCAAATCTGTTTGGAAGTATATCCATTAAAAAAAAGAAGTTCCTAAGTGATGAAAATAATATGGTTATTGTTCTAAAGCTATTTTAGACAAAAGTATAAATAATAGTAGCTGACCTTCTACCATCTTCTGGGAAGAGCACTGAGCATTTTATACATACATATATTAACTCATTTAATACTTGTCACTGCCCTACAAATACTATTATTTTTTTCTTTTTTAGAGTTAAGGAAATGGAGACAAGAGAAATTAAATAACTTTACCTTCTCTTTTCATCTCTGGTAATTTATATCTGCCTTTCCTATTTTATTGATTTTCTCCTTAGTGTTTATCGCTAACAAATTGTATATTTACTATTTACCCTATATTTCCTCTGACAAGAACATAAGCTCTGTGAGCATATGGACGTATTAGTCATCGTTAATAACAGACAAAATTCCCTACAATTTTTTGCTTTAGGTTCAATAGCTCCTTGAAGGCTGGCTGGATCACAACTTTTTCATTTCTCATAGGACAAAGTACAGAACCATACACTAGACCAAAAATATTTGTTGAGTGAATGATGAGCATAATCAGTAAGCATATACAGAGCCCCTGTCATGCTTAGCACTGCAAGTGTCACTGTAAGATAGAGAAGGACAAAATACCAGCAGTGTTCTCAGAGAATTTAACACCTAGGAACAGAAATAGGTAGAAGCATGAGGCATACGTAGGGTGCTCCTCACCTACCGTGTACCTAGGGAAGGCCTCACATTTCATGATTTCTGTTCTTCAGTTACCTAATGACGTATAAAAGCGCTTATCCACCACTCCTCTCAAGACACCCTAGTTAGTCTGTGGCATTAACCTTTGGTGGAAATGCCAGAATTGTTGACAATTCTATGCCTATGCACACGTTGTTCCCTGGACCTAGGAAGATCTCCTTCCACATTCTTAAAGCAATCTTGTGCTCTTTAAACTCTATGGTCAACTCCTCCATGAAGCCCTCTCTGGCCTCCTTCTCGAGTTATTTTGTTCATTCATCTCTCATTCTACAATGCTGCTTACACATATGTAACATAACAGCACTTAACACACTCTGTTTTATGTACACACATTCCTTGTTTCAGATACCTTGTGTTTGTGGTTGCCAAACACTACCATGTACATGGTATGCAAACAGTGTACTCTGAGTTGAATTATTTGTTTTTCTCACCTTTCAAAATGCTAGAGAACTTTTTAACTCCCCTAAGATATAATAATAAAATAGAAAAGTTCTTGTTAGGGATACATTAAAACCACCCAGTGATATATGAAGGTGGTTAACTGCAGATGTGTATTCAACCAAAATCAAATGGAGGCTGAACAGAATCTACTTTTCTTATTCTATTAGTACAATTTCTAAATTAAGGGGCTGTCCTGTCTACAGTGCCTAGAAGAGTGCCTGGTACACAGAGAATCACTTGTTGAGTAAATGAATGAGGGCTTGTATGCAGACACAATGCCATAGCATAAACTAAGTATACTGTAGAAAGTCAGAGATGAGGTACCAAATAATAGAAAGAACCACGAGGTAAGAGTTACAAAGTTTGGAATCTGAAATTTTCCAGCTGTATAACTTTAGTAAGACAATTAACCTAAGCTTTAATTTTTTAATTTGTAAAATTAACGGATGGGACTAGGTCAGTATTTTCAAATTATTTTTGGTGTAGATTTCATTTGTCTAAGTAAATCTAAATGGAATCTCCATTACATACTATATTATATACATATAATCTCCATTGCTTACTTGTAATAACTCATTATATATAATATATATAATCTCCAATGCTTGCTGGTAATAATTCATTTTATAAGATCCAATTATAATTATTACTTATTAAAATCCATCAATAAAACTAAGGGACTATCTTGATTAATAAAAAGTATAAAATGAAGAGATATGGGTGACAGTTGCAATTTTAAATCATCTTCAGAAGAGCCATTTCTCTACTTTGTTTTGGCTTTATAATATTGATACAATTTTGATTACCACAAAAAAGCTACTTTTTTTTTAAACAGTGAATTTGTCTTCAGCAACATTAAGGTCTCTGCAATTAAAATAGTGGAGAAGCTTGAAGGAAGAGTAAAGAGAATCTTGTTTCCAAGATTGAAAGACCATATCTAATCACTACTCATGTTCCCGGCCATTAATGTAAAATACAGGCAAGAAGTATCCAAAACTAAAATTAAGCAAGAAAACTTTCTTTAATACAATATTATAATATTAATTTGCCATTGCAAAACTGTCAAGGAATGATAAAGATCCATGGCAGGAAGATACCCCTATGTCGTGTTTGCATTTATTCAATGAAGCATACATATGCTGCAGCAGTGCTCTTGTTTGTATAACTTGATTTGAATAAAGAGTGAACTCAAGTTTTTAAAAAGCCCAGATAAAAGCATAAAAATAAAAATGCATACCCATAAGAAGTTCAAAAATGTACACGAATATTGGTAGCAAAGCTTTAGTCAGCAGGGCATAAAAATATAGACCAGTGGGAGTGCCTGAGTGGAGTTAGTTGAATCTCGGACTTTGGAAGAGGGCATGATCTCGCGGTTTGTGATTTTGAGCCCCACCTCAGGCTCTGTGCTGACAGCTCAGAGTCTGGAGCCTGCTTTGGATTTTCCTTCTCCCTCCCTCTCTCTCTCTCTCCGACCCTCCCCTGCTTGCGCTCTCTCTAAAAATAAACATTTAAAAAATATATAGAAACTAGTAGCATGGCTTATTTTTATTTCATGATATGTTTATGTGTTTGTTTCATGATGTGTTTACAATGTGGTATAACACATTGAATGCACATCTTAGTGTTTTTTACAGTGTTAATATATTTTTAAAATTTAAATTAGTGTCCACCTTTTGAAAACCTCTGAAGAATCTCTTCTGAGTTGGATGCTCTTCTGGTCCAGCAAATTCTATCATTTCTACCTAAGCTAGAAAAGCAAGAGAGATTTCATAAAGATGACTTCAATTTTTTCAACTCAGTATTATATATGTTTACTGAGATAAGACACCCATTGAGACACCTGGGTGGCCCAAGTCAGTTGAGCAACTGATGCTTGATTTCCACTCAGGTTATGATCTCACAGTTCATGGATTCCTGGCCTGAGTCAGGCTCCAGGTTGATGGCGTGGAGCCTGCTTGGGATTCTGTCTCCCTCTCACTCTACTCCTTTCCTGTTTGTGCACACATGCATACTCTCTCTCTCTCCCTCTCAAAAATAAATAAACATTAAAAAAAAAAAAAAAAAGACACCAATGGAACACGGAAAAGCCTGATCTGATTGAAGTGGAAAGTTGTGTTAGGAAGTATCATGAATATAACTTTAAAAAACATGTCCATCTTCCTGGTATAGGGTGAATCTCTATGTATATAAGCTCAAAAAGTTTTGTATCATAAATCTATGACATTTCTAACATAAACATTTCTGGTCTATAGGTATCTTAATTCATAAATTCAATCTCATTCCTATGTAGTTATTTGCTGATAATGACATCTGTCAGATGGAGAATAACTTCTCAATGATTTTGCAATTATTTACTTGAGGAACATATTCTAATTAGAATTACAGACGAAACTCCCTTAACTGACCTCCAGTTAAACAAATCTTTCAACTAATCAAAACACTATTTCTATTTGAAAACAGACAAATGTTTACCTCTGCTCTTACCATTTGAGTTGTGTGTGTTCCAATATTAGTTGTGTTGTTTCCAAAGCTATCTGAGTCAATAACACTTGCTAGTGTAATTTATGAATTTAATAAAATATTTTGTAAACTAATGAAATGTAAGTATAAAAAGAGAATGACTTTTTATGTGAAAATTAAGCTAAAAGCATAACTTTTAACACCAGCCTCTTAAAAAATGACGTCAAATAAGATGAAAAAGTGGAGAATCTTGGGGCGGGGAGGGGGGAAGCTAAAAATCTTGACTAATTCTGTATTCAAATCATCTTGCAAATTTCTTTGAATTCTTGTTCCTCTTCAAAGTTAAAAAAGTTGGCATAAAGACACTGCTATCCTCCAACAAGTAAACTCATAGGGAAACGTTTTGATCTAAAAAGACTATTGACTACTCTTAACTATAGAGAACTAACTAATGGTTACCAGAGGGGTGGTGTCTGGTGGGATGGGTGAAATAGGAGATGGGGATTAAGAAGGGCACTTGTCATGATGAGCATGAGGTGATGTATGGAAGGGCTGAATCACTAAATTCTACTCCTGAAACCAATACAACTGTATGTTAACTGAATGGAGTTTAGATAAAAACTTAAAAAAAGATTATTGACTGAACATTTATAGATTATAAACTGAAATATTTAGTTATAAATATATATATTTTTTTTATGTTTTATTTATTTCTAGGAGAGAGAGAGAGAGACAGCATGAGCAGGGGAGGGTCAGAGAGAGAGGGAGTCACAGACTGAAACAGGCTCCAGGCTCTGAGCTGGCAGTCAGCACAGAGCCCGACGCGGGGCTCGAACCCGCAAACCGCGAGATCATGACCTAAGCGAAAGTCGGACGCTTAACCGACTAAGCCACCCTGGCGCCCCTAGTTATAAATATTTTTAATGATTCCTTGCTTTAACACATCTTTTCAATTAATGAACTGACTACAGGTTGAAATTGTGATGGATAAGAGGCCTCTATTACTGTTACAAAAGAAGTGTTTTGTGACTGAAAGTATGAATTCATGTTGAAATGATGAAGTTGCCTGGGATGTAAAGTCTATTTTCATTTGATTCTCGTTATTTTAAAAACACACTGATTGAAGTTTTATAATTATTAAATGAAGAATCTTCAGTGAGAAATAAACTTTGAAAAAATATATACCTAACAATATCCTAACATAATTGACACCAGAAAACGACAGAATTATAATCAGAAACTAATCAAGCCACAGTCAACATACAGTTCTCAAAAACTGATCAATCAAATAGGCAAGAAATTAATAAAGATATACATGATTAGAAGTACATAAAATGTCCAATATAATGGAAATATACGGAGGATTATACAATTCAGTAAGAATTATAAATACACATTTTTAAAAAGAACACATGAGATTGGAAAAATTAGCACAGTATGGTGGTTGATAGCATGGGTTCTGGACCCAGACTGCTAGAATTAAAATTTCAGTTCTATTACTTTTTAGACTTAGGGTAAGTTACATCTCTGTCCCTCAGTTTTCTCATCTGCAAAATGAAGATAATAGTCCTATCTACCACATAGTGTTGAGCAAATTGAATAAATGAAGATTTGTTAAGTACTTAGTACCTGGCCCATAGTCAGCATTATGTAAATATTTGGTAAATAAATGAAAATAACTGGCCATAAACACAATCTCAAAGATTTCAAACAAATGAAATCACACAGAATGTATCATCTGATTAATTTCCATAAACACAGAATGTCTTAAGAAAATAATATCCCCAAATACCCCCATGTTGGCAAATTTGAAAAACAGTGACTCATACATAGGCAGCCCTGAAAGTCAATATGAGGTCAGTGTTCTTAACTTTATGGCATAATCCAAAATGTGAACTTATTTACCAGAATAGCAGAATGAATAGAGTTGGATTTCTGGATTACTGACTATAGGTATGGATAAAGCAAAAACAGAATAGATCACATGTTTGCAATTTAATATAAAAACGTTCTAGAAAACATACACAAATACACACACAGGGTGTGTGAGAGAGAATGATAAAGCAAATATGGCAAAATGTTAATTGTTGAATTTGTGTGTAGAGATAATAAACAGATACATAGATAAACAGATAATAGATTATCTAATAAATAATTTATTTGTGCTGTTGTAATTTTCTGTAAGTCTGAAATCATTTCAAAATAAAAAGTTTTAAAAATGTAGGGAAAACATGAACTAAAATAAAACAGAATCAGGGTTGTGGAGATGGGTAAGCAAAAGGCAGAGGGGCATGGAAGTTTGAGATATAGCAACTGTGTTACTGAAGA
Organism: Hyaena hyaena; assembly: GCF_003009895.1. Classification (NCBI taxonomy): domain Eukaryota; kingdom Metazoa; phylum Chordata; class Mammalia; order Carnivora; family Hyaenidae; genus Hyaena; species Hyaena hyaena. The sequence goes on from NW_024080877.1 coordinate 1,411,465, forward strand.
TAGGGAAAATAGAATCTAAACTGGAATAAAGGTCTATATGAAGTTAAAAAAGATGTAGTAAAGGTATCAGGGAAGCAGGAAAGGAAATATAAGTAGATAAAAGGTAGGAGGAGTAGCTTGACCTGAAGGGGTTAAAGTGTTGGGAAGACAAAATATGGACCCATGAAAATTCTATTTAAAGTCAGAAAAGGTGACTATAAAGGGCTACTGTATTTCTGAATCTCTTCCTTACTTTGACTAACTCCCTTAGCTTCATATATGGGTTGGAATAACTCACATTTAAGGTAAAGAACTGTTTATACAAAAGACAAACAAAAACCAACAAAAGAAAAGACAAGAAAGAAAAAACAGATGTGGAGGCTAAAGAAATTGAGGAAAATAATTCCAATTCATCTTGCAGGAATGGAGGATTGAATCTGGTGTGTGTGGGGGGACAGGTAGAGAAGGTAAAAACTTCTGGAGAAGTTGATAGAAACGGGCTCCTTCATAGGTATTTATGTGAATTTGGACTGGTCTTGAATTGACTAAAGAATTGGTTTTGAATATTTAGCAAGACAAACAACTATTATATGAGATATACTTAATAGAAATAAAGAAATAAAACTGTTAGTACTTGAGGTCAGTGTGATCATTCACTCAGAAAGTTCAAAATGACAAATTGTTAGAACCAATGAAAAAGATAGTTAGAGGGTAGCTGGGTATAAAACCACCATATAAAAACAAGAAAGAGAGAACTGCCCTAATAGTGAAATATACTAAAAAGTTGTAGTATTGATGCAAGAATAGGCAAATAGTGTAATAGAAGAGTGTGGCCACAAATAGGCTCATAGATATGCAAATTTAGTTCATCACATAGGTATCATTTCATTCTATAGGAAAAGGATGGCCAATTCAAATACACAGAACTGGGACAACTGGATACCCATTTGAAATAAAAGAATGAATTACTTCTGTAACTCATGTAATTCACAAAAATACATTCCAAATGACTCAAGACTTATGTAAAAAATAAACACTAAGTCAAACTAAAATATAAACACATTAAGACAATATAAAAGAATATGTTTAGGGGCGCCTGCATGGCTCAGTCAGTTAACCATCTGACTTTGTCTTAGGTCATGATCTCATTGTTCATGAATCAGAACCCCGTGTTGGGCTTTGTGCTGACAGCTACAGCTTGGAGCCTGCTTCGGATTCTGTGTCTCCCTCTCTCTCTGCTCCTCCCCTGCTCAGGCTCTCTCTCTCTCTCTTTTTCTCTTTCTCTCTCAAAAATAAATAACATTAAAAATTTTTAAAAACTATGTTTATGCCATATTTATGAAGTTCTTCTATAAATGAAAAGCAAATGCTGTAAGGAAAAAGACTGCTCAATTTGACGACATCAAAATTTAAAACTTCTGTTCAGCAAAAGAACAGCCAAAAGCTTTTAAAATAATTGAGAAAAACATATACAAATAAAACATATACATATAAAACAAAACATATTTGACAGTCAAAGCATTAATATCTGAAATGTATAAAGAGCTTCAAAAACAGTAATAAAAAGATAAAAAGACCAAAAGAAAAATGGACAGTAAATATGGAAAAGTAGTGGCATGAACTACTGGTAGAAGGACAAACTGTTACCTCCTTGTAAGAGGGTAATGTATTAGTGTCAATATGAATTTAAGATGTGCATATCCTTTAACAGCAATCCCTCTTCATCATGCGTGGAAAAATAATCAAATATGTGCACAAAGAATTATGTAAAATGGGAAGCACCTGAGTGGCTCAGTTAGTTAAATGTGTGACTCTTGGTTCCAGCTCAGGTCATGATCTCTCAGTTCATGGGTTTGAGCCCTGTGTTGGGCTCACCACTGACCTTGCAGCCTGCTTGGGATTCTCTCTGCCCTGTCTCTCTGCCCCTCCCCTACTTGTGTTCTTTTTCTTTCTCTCTCAAAATAAATATATAAAGCTAAAAAAAGAACTATGTAAAATGATATTCACAGCAGCATTGATCATTAGAATGAAAAACACAAAATAATCTAAATGCCTATTAATTAGGAATGGATAAATAAATAACAGTTATAATGTAGAAGAAAATACAATGCTTAAAAGAGGTAGTTCTATAGTGATACGGAAAGATTTCTAAGACATAGTGAAGTGTCAAGTAATGAAAAGAGAGTGGAAGCACATATTCTAAGCGTAAAAACATTTAAATGACATTTAAATATACATAAGGTTGTAGTACTTTTAGTATCTATAGATGGTGAAATTGGGTTTCCTTTTACACAAAACACCATGAATTTCTAATCTTTTCTTCCCTGGGTTGTCTTAGTAAAAATAATCTTTGTTTTTTAATCTTCAGAGGCAGAAATTACATGTTAGTTCAAGCAAACATGTACCGAATATCTACTATATAAGTACTCAAAACCAACCAAAACATGGTATACTTCTTCCAAACCTTTTTGGAAATCACTTGGGAGGCTCACTTAAGTGGCATGAAGCAATCAAGTACTTAGAACAGAATTATGTTTATTTTCGGCAATGGGCACAAACTGAAATTTTACTTTCAAGAACTGGGTGTGGCATAAAATTTAATGCATAACAGAGGTGTGTGAGGTCCAATTACTCATATTAAATACTGGTTTTCTATGTTCATTAACATGAACTTTAATATTTTATAGCAAAAGAGTCTAGAATGCTAAACATAAGCTTTTATAAAAGCATTTGACTGTTTATTTTTCTTATGAATTTCCTTAGAATTCTTCAGCTTGTAATTCCAGGTTCTTCCTTGATGACTTAAAATGCTTAAAAGAATTTTTGGGGGACCAAGAATAAAAACATGACAGCAATCTTGATACTAACATTGAACACATTAACATGATATATTTGAGTTTTAAGAATACTCAGCATGGGAGAAACTCTTGGGAATCTGTACCAGCTTGGACACTAAAACTCTAACGTTGGCTTAGGAGGCTTTATGAACATGAGGAGAGATGATGCAAGGAATTCCATCTCTGGGCAAATCAATTTAATGTTAATGAAAAAAATTTCCATGGCAACGTAATACAGAAGTGAAAGAACAGAATAAAAAGATAAAGCTTTTTTTTTTTTTTTTAGTTCTAACCATAGGTACTATTTGGAGACTTTATTCTTCATTGCAGCTTATTGTGTTTAAACTCCTAATTAGGATATGTTTTAATATTTTTATTTTTATAGTTTTCAAGATGGATACTAAAGACTCAGCTTAACCAATCAGCTAATAAATTAGTCTCTACTGACTTACAAAGTATATAAAAAGGTTACATAGCTTTAAGGGGCATATACTAATTTAGCTCAGAGCTGAGCAGTATTTTTAGCTATTGATTCATTATATTGGTCAGAAAGATATCCAAATTAGAATCAGAAAACAGATGGTGACAAATAATCTATTAAACTTAGCAGGCAATCACAAACATAGCTAGAATTTTTTACACTAAAAACAAGAAGGACAAATGAGGGAGTTTGCCAAATTTGTAAGAAAGTAATCCTGAAATCCTCAAGTAATCTTCAAACTTGGACTACTGGGTGATTTCCTACTAGTAATAAACAATTAATAAATAAATCTGAAGACATGACTGCAATAATCATTCTAATGCTTTAACCACGAACACTTCAATAGACAACTGCAGTAATAATTTTTATATTTTAATCATGAACACTTCAACATACAATATCATTTTTAAAATACCAGGATATTATAGTACAAGTGCTAGGATTTACAATCCTGTATTATATAACTAATGCTGAATAATAAAGAGATAAAATTCCATACTATTTCGTATTTTCAACCATGGTTTTATATCAGGCACTGGTGACATGGCTTACAGGAGGCTTATGCTGTAGTGGTGGCAACAAAAAAACCAATAAGCAAATATATAAATAAAACAACTTCAGGTTATGCTGAGTGCTATGAAAGAAATAAACAAGGGCCCAAGAGAAAACAAGGATGGAGGAGGAGGAATCTCCTTTAGAGACATGGGAAATTCTCTCTGAGGAGGTGAAATGTGAGGTCTACAGGACAAGAAAGAAACTAGCCATGAGAAAAGAATCGGGGAAGAGTATTCCAGGCAAAGGAAACAGCATATGCAAAACTCTAGAGTTGCACAAGAGCTGGGTGTGTTCTAGAAAATGAAGGTAAGATCGATGTCACTGGAGTATAATGAGGGAAAGGGGAGTGACATGACATCAAATTAGAGAAACAGGCAAGGAAGGAACAATGTCGGTGCCTCATTCATCATCACGTCTTGAATTTTATTTATTAAAATTTCAATGGGAAAACAAGAGAAGAGTTTAAGCAGAGGAGTGACAAGACCTAACTGCACTTTAGGAAGGTATTTCTTTTTAGCTATATTAAGAGGGGACTGGTAGGAACAATCTGCTAGAAGTCTTTGTGATAAGAGCTGACAAAATTTTGGATGCCTGTTCACAATGGTCTCTTAAAACTACTTCTTTGTATTTAACTCTGAATAATAATAGGCACAACTAGAATAATTGGAAAAATGGGTTATGTTATTTTGGGGATTGTAATAGCCTAGGAAGTGCACATTGGGAGTGGTTAGACAGGTACTTTAGACTTTAGAAAGCATATTTCAAAGTATTCAATGAGGTAAAAGTGCATTGTAAGCATCCATTATAAGGAAGGCAAAAAAGGTTTTAAAGTTATTAAAAAAAAATGACCATTCTGACCATAACCATACAACCAGCCTAAGCCCAAAGATAAAGAAACCAGAGAGAAATGTGTAGAAGCTCAAGGAGTTGTACAGAGAGCTTTCTATGTGGCTTAGGTATAAAGAGGCTGTGTTTAAAAGCCAAAGGAAAGAAAGGGACATAAACCTAAGATTCAGCCTTTAAGACCTTGTGTGATTTGACCTCTGACTACTTCCTTGACCACATTTTATAGGTGTCTCTCCAGTCACGTCCTTTTTTCTGTTCCCTGAATATGCCAAACTAATTCTTGACTTTGGGCTTTTGCAGTTGCTGTTCTCTCTTCTAAAATTCTTCAAATATTTGAGCTCAGATATCACCTCAAAATGCCACCTTGTTTATTTTCTTCATAGCACATATTCCTAACTTAAATAAAATTACTATTTATGTGTTTATTGCCCTTTTCCAATCACTAGAATTTCAGCAAGGGAGCAATGTCTATTCTTTTCATGGCATTATCCTCACTGCTTAGGATAGCATCTGGCATATTATAGGTCTTTGATAAATGGATGGAAAAAAGGAAGTAAGGAAGAAAGAGGGGAGAGAAAATGAAAAGGCATCTGAGAAAAATGTCAAAAAGTTTATTAAATCCAGAATAAAGTGGGGTTTAGAAAAATCTTAAAGATATAAAATTATGATTAGAACAGGAAGATTAAGGTATACTTGGGTAAACAACACAATAATAAATAAAATTAGAAGAAAAATAAATTTCAATTTTGTTTCTATTTTCTTGATCAAAGAGAATAAATCTTATGTCAAGATGAAAAAAAATATATCTGATTAAGAATAAATCATGGAGGACTTTTGGCTTCTAGTGAAGACAGAATAACAGGGGTAAGATATGCTTTTGCTTGAAACAACCCCCACCCAGAAAAAAAGAGGCAAAATATATGAAACAATGGTTTTTGAAGACATGAGACACCAGGCAACCAAAAGAGACAACCAGGAAACAAAGGATAGGAACCTTAGAACTGCCGTAACTTATTGTCTTGAGTTAGTTTCCAGTCTATGTGCAGAGAGGGTAGACCAGTTGAAGCTCAGCATAAGGAGACAGAGCTAAAGGGTCAGGGGAGATCAAGGCAGTGTGGGTTTTCAGGACAGAATGTGGGGGAAGAAAGAGCAGAAGAAAGAGATATATAGAGATCTCCAGAGGGTCGTCCCTTTTTAAATATAGGACATCACATATACTTTATTCTATTTTAAGTAAGCTCTATGCCCAATGTGGGGCTTGACCTCATGGCTCTGAGATCAAGAGTTGCATGCTCTGGGGGTGGCTGGGCGGCAATGTTACTTAAGCATTCGACTTCAGCTCAGGTCACCATCTCTCGGTTCAGGAGTTCGAGCTCCTCATTAGGCTCTGTGATGAGAGCTCAGAGCCTGGGACCTGCATCGAATTTCTGTCTCTTTTCTTTGTTCCTTGTCCACTCGTACTCTCTCACTCTCTCCCTCAAAAATAAACAAAACATTTACAAAAATTTTAAAAAAGAGTTTCATGTTCTACTGACTGAGCCAGCCAGGCACACTTTGTGTATCTACCAGAGAACTGAGCAGTGCATGCATGAGGAAACTAACTGAGGCTGAGGAAAGAATTCCCCAAAAGGATAGAGTAAATGGCACTTGACACTCACATTGGGCTAGGAGCTACAATACTTCATAACTCTTGAGATATAGGGTAAAATACTCAGAAGTATCTTGCTCAGTAGTGTGGAATATGTAGACTTAGACTAAACACTTTTAGAACTGCCTAATGAGTTTTAAAGGCAAGACCTAAAAGGATCAAATTGTCATTTCCAAGTAATTTAACTGCAATCCAGAGCAAACCTGAAAAATTTTAAATGCATACAAAAATACCCAGGACTCAACAGACAAAATTCACAATGTCTAGCCTCAAATAAAAACGATCATACATGGAAAGAAGCAGAAAAATAAAACATAGAGTGGGGTGAAAAATTAGCCTTTGATGAACTTCCAGGGAATTATGTTGAGTGAAAGAAGTCAATACGCAAAGGTTATGTATGATAGGAGACCATTTGTTTAGCATTTTTGGAGTGACAGATTTTAGAAATGGAAAACATATTAGTTGTTGCAAGGGTTAGTGATGGGGATAAGGTGGGGGCAAGATAGAATTGGTTATGGTCGTAAAAGGACATGAAGAGGGATTCTTGTGGTGATGGAACTGTACCTTGACTGTAGTGTCAGACACAAGAACCTAAATATGGGGCAGAATTGTACAGATCTGAAAACATATGGACACATAAGTAAGTACCAGTAAAACTGGAGAAATCTGAACAAGATCAGTGCTTTGTATCAACAAATTCTGGTATATTTTACTAGTTTTACAAAGTGTTACCATTAGGGAAAAGAGGGTAAAGGGTACAGGGGATTTCTCTGTATTTTTCCTCATAATTGCATATGAATCTGCAATTAATAACAATTTCAAATAAAACGTTCAATCAATTGAAACTGATCCAGATTGTCAGATTTTAGAATTAACAGATAGGAATACTGACACAGTTATTATAACTGTATTCCATATGTTCAAAAATATAAAGAGATATGTACAATAGTAAAAAAAAAGAGCCAAGTTGAACTTCCAGAGATGAAAAATTATAATTTATCAAATGAAAAATACATTGGATGGGGTGAATAGCAGATTAGAGATTGCAGAAGATTAGTAAACTTGAAGACATAACGATAGAAACTATCAGAAATCAGACAAAGAAAAGAAACTGAAGTAAAAAGTATCATTGATTTGTGGTGCAATTCAAATGAACTACTATATGTGAAAGTGAAATCTCTAAAGGAGGAAGAGAGTAGTGGGGTACAAAAAAATATTTGAAGAAATAAAGGATGAAAATGTCCCCAATTTGATAAAAACTATAAACTCAGAGATTTAAGAGTCAAAACAAATCCCAAGCACAAAAAGCATAAAGAAAACTACACTAAGGTATATCATAATCAAGTTGCTCAAAATCAGAGATAAAGAAAAAGTCTTAAAAACAGCTGGGGGTTTGGGGGTAATGTTATGTACAGAAGAACAGAGATAAGGATGGTAGAGTTTTCAGTAAAAACCATGCTTATGAGACGACTGTAGACTCTCATCTTTAGAGTACTAAAAATCCCCCCAAACTTGTCAACCTAGAATTCTATATAGAGTAAAAATATATCTTTCAAAATGAAGTCAATATAAAGAGTTTCAGATACACAAAACTGAAAGAATTCACCACAAGCAGCTCTCCAGTACAAGTATGATAAAGAAGGTTCTTCAGGAGGAAGCAAAGTAATACAAGATTGAAAGAAGGATCTAAGACAACGTAACGAAGGGCACCAGAAATAATAATTATATGATGAAACATACATTTCTTACATATTATAAACATATTCTTATATATTTAATTTTTAAAAGATAACTGACAATTTAAATTAAAAATGTACTGCAGGCTTTATAACACATGAAAAAGTAAAATATATGATGACTATACCATGAAAGTCATAAGAGAAGAAATGGAAGTACACGAATTATAAGGTTCTAATACTACAAGTGAAGTGATACAATATCATTTGAAGGTAGATGATGAGAAGCTAATGATGTAAGCTATAATCTCTACAACAAACAATAAATAATGAAACAAAGAGTATATCTAAAGAGCCATTAAAGGAGATAAAAATTAAATCATAAAAAGTACTTAGTTATAGAAAAAGAAGGGAAAAAGAAAAAAGAGTAGATGGGACAAATATAAAAAGGTAAACATGGGGAAACAGCAAAATGATAGATTTATTTATTTATTTATTCTTAGTTTATTGTCAAGTTGTGCTCATCCCAACAAGTGCCCTCCTCCATGCCCATCACCTCCCTTCCCCTCTCTCCCATCCCCATCAGCCCTCAGTTTGTTCTCAGCATTCAAGAGTCTCTCATGGTTTGCCTCCCCGCCTCTCCCCAACTATTTTCCCCCTTATTCTCCTCCATGGTCCTCTGTTATGTTCCCCTAATCCACCTATATGTGCAAACATATGGTATCTGTCCTTCTCTGCCTGACTTAGTTAGCTCAGCAGAACACCCTCAACTTCCATCCATGTTGTTACAAATGGCCAGATTTCATTCTTTCTCACTGCCAGCAAAATGATAGACTTATTTATTTATTTATTTATTTATTTTTAATGTTTTATTTTTAAAATTTTTTAATGTTTTATTTATTTCTGAGAGTGAGAGAAGGAGAGAGAGAGAGACAGCATGAGCAGGGGAGGGTCAGAGAGAATGGGAGATACAGAATCTGAAGCAGGCTCCAGGCTCCGAGCTAGCTGTAAGCAAAGAGACCGATGTAGGGCTCAAACCCATGAACCATGAGATCATGACCTGAGCTGAAGTCGGATGCTTAACCGACCGAGCCACCCAGGCACCCCCAAAATGATAGATTTAAACCTAATTATATCAATACCCATACTAAATGTAAATTGTCTGAACACCAAATTAAGAGGTAGAAGTTGTCACATTGTACATCTGTAATCATAAGGGAAAAACAAATAAAAGGCATCTAAATTGGTAAGAAAGAAATAAAAAACCCTAAAGGCTCCACCAAAAAAAAAAAAAACCCATTAGAAGTAATAAATAAACTCAGTAAAATTGCAGAATACAAAATTAATGGACAGAAATTGCTTGCATTTCTACATACTAATAGCAAAGAAGCAGAAGGAGAAATTAAGGAAAAATCCATTTATAATTGCAACAAAAAGAATAAAATACCTAGGAATAAACTTAACTAAGGAAGTGAGACCTGTACTCTGAAAACTATAAAACATTCATTAATGAAACAGACAACACAAACAAATGGAAAGATACTCCATGCTCATGGATGGGAAGAATTAATATTGTTAAAATGTCCATTCTACCCCAAGCAATCTACACATTCAGTGCATTCTCTATCAAAATACTAATAGCATTTTTTCACAGAACTAGAACAAATAATACTAAAATTTGTAAGGAAAAGCAAAAGACCCAGAATAGCCAGAGGTATCACAATCTCAGATTTCAAGATATACTCTAAAGCTATGATATCCAAAACAGTGTGGTACTGGCACAAATACAGACACATAGATTATGGGATAAGATAGAGTCCAGAAATAAACTCATGTCTATATGGTCCATTAATCTACAACAAAGGAGGAAAGAATATACAATGGAGAAAAGACAGTCCTTTCAATAAATGTTGGGAAAAGTGTACAGCTATATACAATAGAATGAAACTTTCTTACACCAAACAGAAATAAACTCAAAATGGATTAAAGACCTAAGTGTGAGACTGGAAACCATAAAACTCCTGAGGCAGTAATTTCTTTAACATTGGCCTTAGTAGCATTTTTCTACACATATTTCTCGAGGCGAGGGAAACAAAAGCAAAAATAAACTATTGGGGCTATCCCCAAAAGAAAAATTTTTACACAATGAAAGAAACAACCAACAAAACAAAAAGGCAACCAACTAAATGTGAGAAGATTTTTAAAAAATTTTTTATAGTTTATTGTCAAGTTGGTTTCCATATAACACCCAGAGCTCATGCCAACAAGTGTCCTCCTTCCATGTACATAACCTCCCTTCCACTCCCCCCACCCCCATCAGCCCTCGGTTTGTTCTTGGTATTCAAGAGTCTCTCATAGTTTGCCTCCCTCCTTTAAATGGGATAAGATATTTGCAAATGATATATCCAAAAGGGCTTAAAAATATCTACAACTCAACACCAAAAATCCCAAACAATCTGATTAAGAAAATGGACAGGGGGCCTACACATTTTTTCCCAAAGAAGGCATACAGATGGTCAATAGACACATGAAAAAATTTCAATATCACAAACCACCTGGGAAATGCAAATCAAAACCACAATGAGATATCACCATAAACCTGTCAGAATGGCTAGTATCAAAACAACAAGAAATAATAAGTGTTGCTGAGGATGTGGAGAAAAAAACATTCCTGGTGCACCACTGGTAATGTAAATTAGTGCAGCCACGGTGGAAAACAGTCTGGAGATTCTTCAAAAAATTAAAAATAGAAATATCATAAGATCCAGTAATTCCACTATTTGGTAGAATATGGAAAAGAAAAGAAAATGAAAACATGAATTTGAAAGATATATGCACCCCTATGTTTACTGCAGTATTATTTACAATAGTCAAGATATGAAAGCAACCGAAGTGTCCATCAATAGGCAAATGGATAAAGAAGATGTGGCATATGTATATATATATACACAAAGGAATATTAGTCAGTCATAAAAAGAAATGAGATCTTGCCATTTGCAACACAGATGGACCTAAAGGATATTATGGTATGTAAAATAAATCAGAGAGAGAAAGACAAATGCCATGATTCACTTATATGTAGAACCAAAAAACAAACAAACAAACAAACAAACAAAAGAGCAAAAACACCTTCATAAATACAGAGAACAAATTACTGGTTACCAGAGAGGAGAAGGCTGGGTGGATATGAGCAAAAAGGTGTAGAGGGGGAGTGGGAGGTACAAGCTTTTAGTTATGAAATGAATAAGTCAGGAGGTTTAAAGGTATAGCATATGGAATATTGTCAATGGTATTGTACTAGCGTTGTATGGTAACAGATGGGAGCTATACTTGTGGTGAGCAAAGCATATGGTATAGAGTTGCTGAATTACCATGTTGTACATCTGAAACTAGTGTAATGTTATGTCAACTAACTAATAAGTAAAAAACTGACTGGGATAAATGTCCCAATAAAATAAAAATGTAATAAAATACTGTGCATGGTAATAAACCAGTAATAAATAAAAAAGCAAAGTCCAAGTATATGCTGTCTATAAAAATCATAGTTTAAATATTATGACATAATAGGTCAAAAATAAAATTATGGGCAAAGATAAATCCTGTTAACACTATTCCAAAGAATGGATATTTTGAGATCCAAAGTGAAAAATTACACAAATATCCATCATAGGTGGTTAAATGAATTTTGGTATATCAATAAACAGAGTGTAACTCAGGAAAAAAAAAAGGAATTACTGAGTTATGTAACAAAAAGACTAAATCTCAAAAATAATTATCCTGAGTGAAAGAGGTCAAATGAAAAGAGAGTGTATACTGTGTTATTCCATTTATATAAAATTCTAGAAAGTCCAAAAGAATCTATAGAGACAGATAGCAGTGCAGTGGTTGCCTGGGGACATCAAGGTGAGTGGGAGGAAAAGGGAGGTAGGAATTAGAATGAAATAAGGAAACTTTTAGTGGTCACGGATATGTTCATTATCTTGATCATCACTGTGGTGATGGTTTCACATGTGTTAAAACATCAAGTTGTACTCCTTATATACGTGTTGTTTATTATATGTCAACTATATCTCAATAAAACTGTTCAAAATAAATAAATTAAAAAAGGAAAAACTCTTCCTTATAGAAGTATTCCAATCTATAAGTGCAGAAGAAATGAGGGAGATAGAAAACAAAACAGATGAATCATAGGGGAAGGGAAGGAAAAATAATATAAAAAGAGAGGCAGGCAAACCATAAGAGACTCTCAAATACAGAGAACAAACTGAGGGTTGCTGGAGGGGAGGTGGGGGGTATGGGTTAAATGACTGATGGGCATTAAGGAGGGCACTTGCTGGGATGAGCAATGGGTGTTACATGTAAGTGATGAGATGTTACTAAATTCTACTCCTGAAATCATTATTATACTATATGTTAACTAACTTGCATTTAAATAAAATTTAAAAATTAAAAAAAAGAACACCACACTTAGTAATTGAGGCAAGCATGATCCATCAGTAAATTCTAAAAACACTAGGTGAATACTTAAGGAAAAAAAAGGTAACTGCATGGTACCAAAATATCTCCTTCCATATATTTATTAATTACAAATGGGAGGAAAATAGCAACTTTATAGTGGAGACACATGACACATACACCCTAAACCAAGTGATCAAGGTTAACATTATTAATAATAATACATATCAACAACATGTGCCACCTGCTATAGCACCCCGAGGAGGATACATCACTTCCAATATTTTTTCCCAAAATGAATAATCTCCAATCATCCAGACAAAATATCAGATAAAACCAACTGAGGGACAGTCAAAAGAATGCCTGGTTAGTACTCAAAGTGCCAACGTGATGAAAAGATAAGAAGAGATTATGGAACTCTCACAGATTGGAGGAGATGAAAGAGACACAAAAACTAAATGTAATGTGGGATCTTGGATTGTATCTTGGAAAGAAAAAGCACAAATTGATGAGAAAAGTGGTGAAATCAGAATAAAGTCTATGGTTTGGGTAATACTATTGTAACAATATTAATTTCTTAGTTTTGATAATTGGATGGTGGCTATGCAGAGTGTTAAATTAGGGGAGGGAATGGGGGAGTGTATAGAAATGTTCTGTACTATTTTTGCAACTCTTCTTAAAGCCTAAAATTATTACCAAAAAAATGTTTTTTTAAAGAATAAATCACAAGCTTGGGCAAATGAAAAACTAGTAACAGATCTCTTAGCTGCTTTAAGAGATCTTTTATTTGTATCTTGACCTATGTGACTGCATGAAAAAACCGAAGAGGACCTAGAGATGAAATAACTGCATTGGTGATGGTAATTTTTGAAGCCCTGTAGAGACTAGAAGAGATGCTGGAAGACGAGATAGTGAAAGTTACTAATTTTTTAAAAAAGGAAAATAATGTGGAGAGCTCAAATTATAAACCAGTAAGGTTTCAAATCATACTTTTTAGCCTTTCCAGAAGGAATTAATGAACAGATAGTTTTATGTGTACTTAGAAGGCAGTAGTAACTATGAGCTAGCTCAGCTTCACCAGGAACAAGTATGTCAGACTAACCTTTATCACTTTCTGAAAGGATGACTTGCTTGGCAGTTCTAAAAAAATCCTCTAGACCAAGTAACTTTGATTTCAAGAAGGTATTTGGCAAAATCACTAGAAATCTTGTGGACCAGATAGTAAAAAAAAAAAAAAGCTAGGTGATATTTCAAAAGTTATACATATTTACTGAATGACTATTTACAGGTTTATGACTCAATGTCTAAATTTAATCTCCTAGTAGAATTCTCTATTGGCATCTCTAAAGGCTTTCTCTAGAATTGTATCCAAGTAAACACTTTCCATTAACCAGGATGAAGACACATTGAGTTAGAAGAATGGTTGATGACTGTAGAACAGAAATAGGATCCAACTATCCTTAAAGGAATTTTGAAAAAAAATTGTCTTTAAAATATAAGATTATGGAAAATAGAAGATATATAATTTATAGTATATGATATGAGAGAATTTTTTTTGGCTAACTGCAAGTGCATTAAACCTTTCTGTACAATGTAATTGGTAAAAGGGTTAACAAGATCATATTTATCAGAGAGTAATATTAACCCTAAATCAGAATGTGATTCTCCTTAAAAACTGGAAGCATTTCCATATTTCATGCATCAAATTTAATTCATAGAAAAAATGAGAATAAATCTTTATGATATATAGAATTCCCATACTTTGAAACAAGAGCTAGGAAAAATAAACAGGCAAAGACAAATACTTATTAATCATTGGTAATAGATTCTGAAGTCATATTCCTGTTGTGTCTTAAATGCTAGCCTTAATTTATCTAGAACCAGTTTTACCTTTATTTTATATATCAGGATTTTATCTGAGATTCTATTAGATAAATTCCACATTTGTAAATAAAATTTAAAAAAATTAACGATTTTTTAAAAATATAAGGGTTAGAAAACAGAAAACAGAAGAATAGGGTCCACATGATAAACACTCATGAATTAACCAGACAGTAATAAAGCCAAATATAATCAAGTATGCCATGTAATCAGCTTGCTAAGATTTGGCAGTCTTTGCTAAATAGTTTGCTTCAACATAAATCCTTTTCCATTTCACACATTTATTTCATAGAGAGAGACTAAGGGCCTGAACTAGAATTCTGAGAGTGAGAGTAGAGAGAAGGGATACAGTTGAGTAATATTTGGGATCTGAAATAAGCAAGTCTTATGGATATATGATGTAGGATATATGGAATGTAGGAAAGAAATGGCAAATAGGTTTTAAGTCACATGCTTTACCAGTCAGGGCCTGGCAGAAAACAAGACAAGTACAGTCAAATTAATTAAAATAAAAGTAATCTGTGGAAAACTTTACACGCAAAGACGTGGGCAAGATTTAGGGGAACTGAAAAGGGGTAGTGTATGATCCCAGGGCTGGCAATAGGAAACCTATTTTTCACCTATAAGTCAGAAATGAGTAGTTTCTGGAATTGAGGAGGACTTGATAGGAATTGTGTCTTTCAGGAAAGAAATGCAGGCAACCTGTTGCAACCCCTGTAAGAATAAATGTCCCAACCTCACTCTTGTTCCATTTTCCAATCTTGTTCCACAATCCAATCCAATCTGTGAATGCTTTTGAGCAAACCCAACCAGAAGACAGAGGGCAAGAAGTTTCTTGAAATATTGCACAAAGGGCAGGGTAGAAAATAAGCAGGGTACCAATCCTAATTGACTGACAGCAGTTGTCTGAAAGACCATGTAGAAAAGGATTCTGTGACATCCTCCAACCTCATTAGGACACATGACCATGAAAGGCATACATCTATTATGAGAATAGGATGAGGCAGTTAGCGTGTTGCTCATGAGTCCTATGTCTGTAATAACCATGGGTTGGAGGAAAGGCAGCATGCGTGTCATATGTTTTCCAACCCTGGACTGTAAAGACTTTCACACTTCTAGTTTGCCTGAGTGGTAAATGGCTATAGCAACAAATGAAACAAAAAACTATAAGAGAACAAATTTGGGAGCAGTAATGATAAACTCATGTTAGGAAATGCCGACTTCGAAATGTTTTGACTCTGAGATGCCCAAAGATCATCTACAGATATTTGAATCTAAAGTTCTGTGGGGAAGTCTAGATTGTAATCAGGAGCTTTGGAATAAACAGTTTATAGGTGATAGTTGAAACCATAAGAGTGAAGAGAACACAGAGAAAATAAGTAGTAGGTATGTATAAAATCAAGGGAATATCAACATTTTAAGTAGAAATGTTAGAAAAAGCCAGCAAAAAGCAAAAGAGCAAGAAGTCAGAAGGTTATAAATAGCACCAAGGAAGTGTAGATTCAAAGAAACCAAGAAAGCAGAGTATTTATAGAAGAAAGTTGCCATGAATGTCTAAAGTTGAAGAAAGGGCAGTGAAATATAGACTGAAAATTTTCCACTGGATATGATAGTTAGAAGATTATTGGTGCCCTCAATTAGAGCAGTTTCAGGAATATAGTAAGAAAGGAAGCCCAATTTCAATGGATGGGAAGTTAATGAGAAATAAGAATCTGAATACAGCAAATATATTATTTTGAGAACAATGGATGAGGTGAAAAGGAGAGTTGATGGCAGCTAGATGTAAAAAGAATTCTTTTTAGAGTGATGAAACAAATAAAATTAAAGTATGAGGAGAAGAAACTAAAGGACTAAAACAATATATAAAAATGAGAGGACTATTACAGATGTCTAGAGTCTGTCCCACCGAAGCATCCCTGCGGGAAACTATTTTGTCCACAGCTGCTGTCCAGCACAGCACAGGTTATATGTTGTGGTTTCTCACTCCTCAATACCAGTGATTGACTAATGGTAGGCACATACGTTAGCCATCTCTGATGGAAAGATGAGTTAAGCCAATTTGATTATCTTTGTTAGGAGTATGAATTAAGAAATATGGAAATAATTGTCTGATTAGCAATAAAATCTCAGATGGAAGGATGGTGATATAAAAAGAAAGAATAGTTCACTCAACACCAAAAACCCCCCAAACAATCCAATTTAAAAATGGTCAGGGGACAATGGATATTTTTCCAAAGAAGATCTATGGATGGCTAACAAACACATGAAGAGATGCTCAGCATCACTAATCATGAGGAAATATATGTCAAAAACACAGCGAGATACCACTTTATACCCATTAGAATGGCTAAAATAAAAATGACAAGAAATAAGTGTTGGTGAGGATGTGGAAAAAAGAGAATCCTTGTTCACTCTTGATGGGAATGTAAATTGGTACAGCCAATGTAGAATACAGTATGGAGGTTCATCAAAAAATTAAAAATAGAAATACCACATGATCCAAAAATTCCACTCTTGGGTATTTATCCAAAGAAAGTGAAAACACTAATATGAAAAGATATATGCATCCCTATGTTTACTGTTGTGTTATTTACAATAACCAAGATATGGAAGCATCCTAAGTGCCCCTCAATAGACAAATGGATAAGGAAAATGTGACACACACACACACACACACACTCACGGATATTACATAACCATTAGAGACATGGATGGACTTGGAGGGTATTATACTAAGTAAAATAAGTCAGAGAGAGAAAGACAACAAATACCATTCAGATTCCACTCAGAAATGATCTAAAAAAAAAAAAAGAACAAACAAACAAAAGAGTAGAATCAGACCTATAAATACAGAGGACAAACTCGTGGCTGCCAGAGGGGAGGTGGGTGTGGGGTTGGGCTAAATGGATGAAGGGGAGAGAGGGACACAGTGTTCCAGCTATGGAAGAATAAGTCACAAGGATAAAAGGCACAGCATAAGGGATGTAGTCAATGATACTGCAATAGCGATGCAACAGGAGTGATGATAGCTACACTTGTGATGAATATAGCCCAATATATAAACTTATCAAGTCACTAAGCTGTACACCTGAAACTAATGTAACACTGTGCATTAACTATACTTAAAAAAAAAAAAAGGATAGTGTAACAGCAATTAGCCATGTTAAAGCTAAAGTTAGAAAAAATTTAAAAAATGAGTGGCTAATGGAAGCATTTATAAGGCAGAGCATGAGGAAGCTAGTTCTCAGAGAAGCAAAAGAGGACAGAGATGTGTGGAGAGAGGCAGAGGCTCCCTGAGAGACCAGGTCCTTTTAGAGACCGAGACAAAGAGAGCTTCGCTGGTATCTGGTAGCTTTTTTTTTTAGTTTATTTATTTATTTTGAGAGAGAAAGAGAGAGAGAATTCCAAGCAGCTTCTGCACTAACAGTGCAGAGCTCAATGCGAAGCCCGAACTCAGGAAGCATGAGATCATGATCTGAGGGGAAACCAAAGTCAGTCACTTAGCCCACTGAGCCACCCAGGCGCTCTTGATAGCTTTCAAGTTATGGTTCATTGATGTCCATATATTAACTCCTCTTTTCTCTTAACATGAATGAGTTTCTGTTCCTTGCACCCCAAATGCCAATCCTAAGACAAGGAATAAAGCAAAATCATGGAGAAGTCAAAGTGGAAAGGGTTGCTTGAACAAGAAGGGAAAATCCAATCCTCAGTGATCTTAAGAAAGAATGGGTGTTAATGCAGGAGTCAGAAGGAAGTCTATAACCCATATATATTTATCAAAAAGAAAAGATTAAAATTAAATGAGATAAGCATCTACTTAAGTAAGTTAGAAAAGAACAATAAAGTAAGCTCAAAGAAACAAGAAAGAAATATAAATATAAGGTCTGCTTATAAAGAGAACAACATCAATAACTACAATAATAATAAGAACAATAGAAAACCAAAAGCTGATTTGAAAAGATTAATAAGATAAGCAGACTTCTGACAAGACTGAAAAAATAAAGACTGAAAGAAGACAAAAAACAATGTATAAACAAACTAAATATATAATGAAAAAGGGGAAATAAGTATAGAGACTATAGAGATTAAAAAATAAGAATGGGTGTTAAGAACAACTATATATTAAAATATTTGAAAATGGTTTTGTTGATTGTTTTCTTTGCTGTGCAGAAGCTTTTTGTTTTGATGTAGCTTATATTTGCTTTGCTTTCCTTGCCTCAGGACGTATATCTAGAAAAATGTTATGGCCAATGCCAGAGGGATTATTGCCTGTGCTCTTTTCTAGGATTTTTATAGTTTCAGGTCTCATGTTTAGGTCTTTAATCCATTTGGAACTTACTTTAGTGTATGATGTAAGAATATGGTCCAGTTTTATTCTTTTGCATATAGCTGTCCAGTTTTCCCAAATCATTTGTTAAAGAGACTGTTTTTTTTTTTTCCCATTTGACATTTTTTCCTGCTTTGTTAAAGATTAATTGACCATATAACTGTGGGTTTATTTCTGGGTTTCCCGTTCTGCTCTATTGATCTATGTGTCTGTCTATTTTTGTGCCAGTACCATAGTATTTTGATTACTACAGTGAAGGAAACAATCAACAAAACTAAAAGGCACCTATGGAATGGGAGAAGATATTTGCAAATGACAAATGAGATAAAGGTTAGTATTAAAAAAGTCTAAAGAATTTATACAACTCAAGACCCTAAAAACCAATAATCCAACTGAAAAATATGCCAAAGACAGAAACAGACATTTCTCCAAATAAGACATACAGATGGCTAATGGACACATGAAAACAACATCACTCAGCATCAGGGAAATGCAAATCAAAACCACAAGGAGATATCACCTCACACCTGTCAGAATGGCTAAAATAAAAAACACAATAAACAACAAGTGTTGGTGAGGATGTGGAGAAAAAGGAACCCTCTTGCACTGTTGGTGGGAATGTAAACTGGTGCAGCCACTCTGGTAAACGGTATGGAGGTTTCTCAAAAGTTAAAAATAGGACTACCCTATGTTCCAGTAATCACATGATTGGATATCTACTCCCAAAATACAAAAACACGAATTCTAAGGATACATGCACACCTATGTTTATAGCAGCATTATTTGTAATAGCCAAATTATGGAAGCAGTCCAAGTGTCCACTGACAGATGAATGGATAACAAAGATGTGTGTGTGTGTGTAATGGAATATATATATGTATATATAATAATATAATGGAATTGTTATATATGTATAATGGAATATTATTCAGCCAAAAAAGAAAGAAATCTTGCCATTTTCAACAACATGCATGGAGCTAGAGAGTATAATGCTAAGTGCAATAAATCAATCAGAAAATATAATACAATTTCCCTGATACATAGAATTTAAGAAACAAAACAAATGAGCAAAGAAAAAAGAGAGAGAGAGAGAGAGAGAGAGAGAGACAAACCAAGAAACAGACTCTTAAGTACAGAGAAAAAACTGATAATTGCCAGAGGGGAGGTAGATGGGAGATGGGTGAAATATGTAATGGGGTTTAAGGAGTGTACTTGTTGTGATAAGCACTGGTTGATGTATGGAATTCTTGAATTTGGAATTGTTGAATCACTATATTGGACACCTGAAACTAATATAACACTGAATGCTAAGTATACTGGAATTAAAATAAAATCAAATCAAAATTAAAATTAAAATATATTTGAAAATAGAGAAGGTATGTATAAATTCCCAGGAAAATATGAAACATCACAATTGTTACAAAAGAAATATAAAGAACTCAAATAAGTAATAAAGAAAATGAAGTGGTAGTCAAAGACCACATCTTTATTTTTATTAAGTAAATTCTACCTCTAAGGTGGGGCCTGAACTCATGACCCTGAGATCAAAAGTCAAAAACTCTACTGACTGAGCCAGCCACATGTCCAAAAATGATTTTTTTAAAAAAGAAACTCCATGACCAGATAGTTCTACCAAATTTTCAAGATATATATAATTCCCACTTTATGTAAGTTGTTCCAGAAAATATGAAAAGAGCAAAAAGTATCCAAGTTATTTATGAAGCTAATATAACCCTGATCCTAATACAAGATAAAAACAATATTGGAAAAAACAATCTAGCTACATGGTGAACTTATAGCAGAAAAGAAGAACAGGGACCTTATACGTTTGTTAATGCAAAAATATATTCACTATTTCAAAATCTTTTTTTTTAAAATTTATTTGTGTGTGTGTGTGTGAGAGAGAGACAGCGTGCACATGGGAGGGTCAGAGAGAGAGACACAGAATCTGAAACAGGCTCCAGGCTCTGAGCTGGCTGTCAGCACAGACCCCGACGTGGGGCTCGAACCCACAAACTGTGAGATCATGACCTGAGCCGAAGCCGGACACTTAACCGACTGAGCCACCCAGGTGCCCCTATTTCAAAATCTTAAATCAGATTTGTAGCATAAAGCAGTACAACATGTAAGTAATATACTGGACAGTAATAGTACCATTGGCTAAATTTCTACCTTAAAGTTAAAAGCATGACCTTTTCCTTCCAACTCAAAATATATTCTCAGTAATTTTCAACAACTCCTCTTACTCCCAATCTATCAACTTCCCTTCCTTGCCATTGCACTGTGTCTTTGCTACTAATCCCTCAGGTGTGGTAGGGTTGAACATGAACATCTTGAACATCTGCTTTCTCTCCAATTTATCTGAGAGGAGGCTGGGTTTTCCTTTCAAAGTCGGTGAACTTCAGGCTCAGACTTCCCAAACCAGGATAAAAGCGGGAAGAGATCCTGGACAGGAGATGTCTGCTACTGATCCCCCAAATCTGGTATGTCTGGTTAACTCGAGTTGGAACAATTTAGAAGCACTGGTTTATAAATCATAGGAATGAATGCAATTAGCAGTGTGCCCTGTTCTTTTCAGTTTTGGGGTGCACAGTCTTTCTCATTATGGCTTCAATATCTATTTCCTGTTACTCAGTGAAGATGACATACATAAGCCTGGAGATGTCTTTGGAAAAGAGAGATGTCAATCACAGACCATGTTGCTTTTCTGTTTTGTTATTTTCATTAGTAGAGGAACCAGCAAAATCTGATAAATGTACTCTTTACTTTCCTTAATTCTAGGCTTTTGACTAGGTGATTTATTTCTTTACATTAGTATCATAGGGGTTAGAGAGGAGATCCTGAAACCTACAGAAAACAGATTAGGTAGATATACATTTAAAAGATTAGACAGGAATACTTTCTCACAGGATTGCCAAACTTCTCAATTCCCTAAAATGTTCAGGTAGTTTCTTTTTTTCCTTTATCCAAAAACTCTCACAGGAGTCAGAGCCAAGTAATTTGTTTGAAGGACTTTATCTTTAGGCCCTTTGGTCTCTATACAAGAAAAAGGCTATCTAAAGGTCTGTGGTCTATATTGTTTCTGGAACTAACTACATCCCAGTAATAAAAAGCTCAAAGAAATATACCATAGATCCTAGTAGAAAATTTATAGGGTGTAGTTAAGAGGTTTGAAGGGCAGCAAATTTTTTTTAACTTGGTTTTAAACTGCTCCAGTTTGCAATTACATTGAATGAAGAAATGCAAGTGAATCTTTCATTGTAAACATCATCCCTTAAGTGAAAACTGGACTAAAATATTTCTTTAAATACATCAAGAGAGAATGATTCCTAGATTCACTGTAACAAGTAAGAATGGGACAGACAGAATTTTACAAACGCTGTCTATACTTCAGGCCTGAAAGACAAATGCAGGGTAGGCAACCTGTAACAGGTAAAGAGAAGTTCCTCAAGTAAACTAGTGTAGGGCAGACCATTTAGCACTGAGTCAGAGCTCAGGCTAGTTTCTCTTGGTTTGTTTGATTTGGAGCAGGATATAAAGAGCCACAATACAGATATAATACTATTAAGAAGTAATTTGGAAAGATGCTCATCATTATTAATCATCAGGGAAATGCAAATCAAAAACACGATGTGATAGCACCTCAATAACTATCATTAAAAAGTGTTGGCAACGATGTGGAGGAAAAGGAATCCTTGTGCACTGTTGGTGGGAATGTAAATTGTTGCAGTCATTATGGAAAAAAGTACGGAGGTTTTTCAAAAAATTAAAAATAGAACTGTCATATGATCCAGCAATTCCACTTCTGGGTATTTATCCAAAGAAAATAAAAACATACATTTGAAAAGATATATGTACCCCCATATTCACTACAACAATATTTATAATAGTCAAGATATGGAAATTACCTGAGTCCATTGATGGATGAATAGATAGAGAAACTGTGGTATAAATTTATACACTAGAATACTATTCAGCAATAAAAGAGAAGGAAATCTTGCCATTTGCAACAACGTGGATGGACCTAGAGGTCATTATGCTAAGTGAAATCAGTCAGACATAGAAAGACAAATACTATATGATTTTGCTTAGATGTGAAATTAAAATGAAACAAAAAACCAAGCTTATAGATATAGAAAACAGAGTGCCCGTTACCAGAGGAGGAGTTGAGGGAAGGGCAAAATGGGTGAAGGGAGTCAAAAGGTACGTACTTCCAGTTATAGAATAAATAAGTCATGGGATATAATGCATAGCATGGTAAGTACATGGTATTGCATATTTGAAACTTGCTAAGTGAGATCTTAAAAGTCCTTCCTCATCACAAGACAAAAAATTTTTGTAACTATGTATGGTGATGGATGTTAACTAGACTTATTGTAGTGGTCCTTTCACAACATATACAAATATCAAATCATCATGATATATACCTGAAATTAATATAATGTTACATGTGAATTATACCTCAATAAAAAAGTAGTAATTTGTAGGATGAAATACAACTAAAAAGGCAGGCAGCAAAGCTCTTTCAGTACCCAGGTTATGGTGTGCCACAGTGGTTCTTGAACTGTAGAGTGCTTAAGAATTACCAGTGTTGCAGCCAAGGAAACAACCCAGAAAATTAATAGGCAACCAATGGAATGGGAAAAGATAGTTGCAAATGACATATCAGATAAAGGGTTAATATCCAGAATCTATAAGGAACTCACCAAACTACACGCCTGAAAAACAAACAACCCAGTGAAGAAATGGGCAGAAGATATGAACTGACACTTCTCCAACGAGGACATCCAGATGGCCAACAGACACATGAAACGATGCTCAGCATCCCTCCTCATCAGGGAAATACAAATCAAAACCACACTGAGATACCACCTCACGCCAGTCAGAGTGGCTAAAATGAGCAAATCAGAGAACTCTAGATGCTGGCGAGGATGTGGAGAAACGGGCACCCTCCTACACTGTTGGTGGGAATGTAAACTGGTACAGCCCCTCTGGAAAACAGTGTGGAGGTTCCTCAGGAAACTAACAATAGAACTCCCCTATGACCCAGCAATAGCACTGCTAGGAATTTACCCAAGGGATACAGAAATGCTGAGGCATAGGAGCACATGTACCCCAATGTTCATAGCAGCACTCTCCACAATAGCTAAAACATGGAAAGAGCCTAAGTGTCCATCAACAGATGAATGGATCAAGAAGATGTGGTTTATCTATACCATGGAATACTACATGGCAATGAGAAACAATGAAATCTGGCCATGTGTAGCAACATGGATGGACCTTGAGGGTGTTATGCTGAGCGAAATAAGTCAGGCAGAGAAGGACAAATATCATATGTTTGCACGTATAGGAGGATTAGGAGGAACTTGACGGAGGAACAAGGGGGAGAAGAAGGGCGGAAATGGTGGGGGAAAGGGAGAGAGGCAAACCATGAGAGACTCTTGAATGCTGACAAAAACTGAGGACTGATGGATGTGGGGGGGAGGGGGAGATGGGCATGGAGGAGGGCACTTTGGGGATGAGCACTGAGTGTTATGTGGAAACTAATTTGACAATAAACTATTTGTAAAAAAAAAGAATTACCAGTGTTGTTTGTTAAAATGCAGATGGCCTGTCCAGACTGATGGCATTCTGACTGAGAAGCTATAGCATAGCATTTAGGCAT
The DNA here is from genome assembly GCF_003009895.1 of Hyaena hyaena. NCBI lineage: Eukaryota > Metazoa > Chordata > Mammalia > Carnivora > Hyaenidae > Hyaena > Hyaena hyaena. Next base: position 1,435,815 of record NW_024080877.1, read on the forward strand.
CTGTATTTTTAATAAATACCTTTGGGTAATTTTGATAGGAGAGGAAGTCTAGATATAATACATTTAAAAAATCGGTCTATGATATAAGAAAGGAATAAAATATTTGGCAGTTCTCCATATGATTTTGTTAATAAAAAGCATTCAAACCCCATAACAAAGATTTGAAATTTGGATTTTTGCTGTGTTTCTGTGTATTGTCTATACTGCTCTTACTATAGAAATAGTCATAGCAATAAGGAAATGCAATATCATGTCTTCCAGAAAGCCCATTCTAGTATGAACTTTGTCTACACTATTATTAAAATAGACATTTTCAATAAACAGCATCAATCTTATATTCAGAAAAAAAGCCAATGAAATAATTTCTACTTTGTGAGAAAAAAGTAAAACAGAAATTTACATAATGTAGTGTACCAGACTGAAGGAAGCTACGGAAAAAAATTATTACATGTTCCATTTGCTTTTCAGTAATTCAATACAAGTCAGAGAGAACAGAAAAAATACATATAAAGGTCAACAGGAATATTATTTTATAGAATACATGTTGCATATTTAAATTCCTTGAGGAACAAATGTAAATCTAAGACAAATGAATATTACCTTATCTGTTTTAGGAACAATGATTTGTAAATATTTGCTTTTATCTGACAATTTTATCAATATGCCTATTAGCTTTCAGGCTATTAAGCTCTGACAAGATACAGACTAATTGAAGAAATATGACTACTGTAAAAATATCTGGAAGCTTCCATTAATTCTTACTTACATGCTTACTAAAATCAGGCAGATGAACACATTAGACGGGAATGCTGCCTGCTGATAAGAAACCCGTTCTTTGTTTTAGGTGACGCCCAAAGTACTTTACTTATGAAATATATGATGTCAAAAGAAAAGCATTCTAGAGTCAAAAATTACTTTCAGGCTGGAAAAAGAGATTTAAATAGTATAAATTACATTTAATCATCTGGGTATTTGCTAAAATTCAATGCAGAGGAATATTAAATCATTGAGCCATTCAGTCTGAGCAAGCAAGAATATATCAAAAATATAGCTGGGCTGCAAATTAAACCTGAACATTTTTGTTTGTTTGTGTTCTAAAATATAAACTCATGTGACAAAACTATTTTTAGATATGAATTTTTTCCCTAGTAAGTACTGTTCTTTAACATTGTTTTCTGCAACATCTAAAGAGAAATCAACATTTCTTTAAGCCCTTTACGGAAGATTAAAAAAATCCATTGAAATATACCTTAAGACTCTTAAGATTAAATAAAATATTCATAAACTTCAAAACATTTTCTTCTCTGGTCTCTCACCATTATAAGGTTTGTTAAAGAGTACTGGGAGTTTCAATTTACTGACTTGAAATGTAGACTTTAGAGACTTAGGCAGAGTGATTGATGAATATGCCTGTTAAGGGATATAACCATTCCTATCCTAATCAGGCTCATTTAGTTGCTTTTCTTAGAGAAATACAAAAAGGAATTCCCAAAGACGTTAATATGAAGAATTTCTGAACACCAAGAAGAGTGTGTAGTCCACGCTCTATTTACTTTTTTATTTATTTATTTTTTTTTATGTTTTTTATTTATTTCTAGGAGAGAGAGAGAGACAGCATGAGCAGGGGAGGGTCAGAGAGAGAGGGAGTCCCAGACTGAAACAGGCTCCAGGCTCTGAGCTGGCAGTCAGCACAGAGCCTGACGCGGGGCTCGAACCCACGAACCGTGAGATCATGACCTAAGCGAAAGTCGGACGCTTAACCGACTAAGCCACCCAGGCGCCCCTCTATTTACTTTTTTAAATTAAAAATTGTTATATGGACTGAGTTGAGTTCCCCTAAAATTCTAGGTTGATGCCCTTAACCTCTCCAATAGGACAGTACTGAAGATAGGGACTTTATGGAAATAATTAAGGTTAAATGAAGGGTGGTATTCTAGTCCAATAGACGAGCGTCCTTATGAGAGAAGAAAGAGACAATAGGGCGGGAGAGCCCAGAAAAGGCCATATGAGGGCACAGCAAGAAGGCAGCTGTCTGAGGCAAGCCAAGGAGAGACACCAGGATAAACCAAACCTGCCAACATCTTGACTTCAGCCTTCAGAACTATGAGAAAAGAAATACCTATTGTTTAAGTCATGCCTGTGGTAGCCTTAAAAAACTAATATAATTACATTATGTATATGACATATATGTCATATATGTGGGTTATAAAGCATAATAATAAGGTAAATGCCCATGAACACATACTAACTCTCTAATAAAACCCTGCCCCAGAGGACGTCATTACTTTCAATTTTGTATTCATCGTTACTTTGCTTTGAAAAAAAAAACGTTTTATCATATATTTAGGGATCTTAAAACAATATATTTTGTTCAGTTGGTCAAGTTGTCTATCTCACTGCCAATACCACACTCTCTTAACTTTATAACAAATCGTATTATCTGACAGAAGAAATTAATTAACCTTACTCTTTTTTAGAAGTCTATAGGCTATTCTAGGTTCTTTGCTTTTCCATATAACATTTAGACCCAAGTAGAGTTCCTCAAATACCCTGTTAGGATTTTTCACTGGAATCCTACTGATATATGAATCAATATGGAAAAGACTGACAACTTGTATATATTTAATCAAATATATTAGTTCAACTCTCCACTTAGACCTTTAATACTCCTCAATAAGGTTTATAGTATTTTTTTCATAAAGATCTTGCACACTTTTATTTCTTTGCATTTTATGTCTTTGTAGCTGTAGTATCTTCTCTAACAGTTTTTAATGTTAGAGATGCAATTTATTATTGTATATTGATTTTATAGTCAGCCACATGGCTAAACTCTCATTATATTTCTATGTTTCCCTGTAAATTACTTTGAGTTTTCCATGTAGACAATCACGGCACCTACAAATGATGGCAGTTTAATTTCTTCCTTTCAAATGAGTATACCTGATATTTCTTTCCTTGTGAGGACTCTGACCTCCATTACAACGTTCAATCATCTTGTTACAATTTTATTTTATTAAAAATTTTTTAAACATTTATTTATTTTTGAGACAGAGAGAGACGGAGCACAAGAGGTGAAGGGGCAGAGAGAGAAGGAGACACAGGATCTGAAGGAGGCTTTGACTATCAGTACAGAGCTTGATGTGGGCCTTGAATCCACGGACCATGGGATCATGACCTGAGCTGAAGTAGAAGGCTTAACTGAGTCACCCAGGTGCCCCATCTTGTTCCAGTTTTAAAGAAAATGCCTCTATTATTTTATTGGTAAAACTGATATTTGCTGCATATTCTTGATAGATACCCTTTATCAATTTAAGGAATCTTCCCTTTTGCAATTTTGTCAAGAGGATGTTTTTCTCCCCCATGAATGAACCAACTGAAATTAAAAAAAAAATCTATTGAGAGGATGTTTTTCCTCTATTAATTTGCTATGCTAAATGACATGCATAGATTACCCTCAACACTGTCACTAATATTAAACCATACTTGCATTCTTTAATGACTTTCCTCATCATGATGTATTTTCCTTTCTTGATATATTGTAATATTGTGTTTGCCAAGTTTTGTGTAGGATTTGATATTAATATTCATAAGTGAGAATGAATAATACTTTTCCTTTCTTTTGCTGTCCTGGTTTGGTTTGGATATTAAGGTCTTGATATAGATGTATATAGCTGAGTTTGGGAATAATACTTCCGTTTTCTTTTTTCCATTCAAGTATATAAATTTGAAATATCAGAGGACATTTGAAAGACCAGAGATCAGTTGTAACGATGTGAGATTTGTGTTTTTTCGTTTTAATGAGAAGGTTTTAACAATGTATTTAATTTCTTAATGGTTACAGGATTACCTTGGCTTTTTCAGTTTTTTCTGGAGTCATTTCTGGTAAGGTATAATTCTCAGGGGTTTATACACTTCACCTAAATTTTCACAATTTATTGGCATAAAATGTCCACAGAAATCTCTTATCTTTTAAATATTTACTCGATTTGTTAGGAGTATTTTTACTTATAATATTGTTTATTTCTGATTTTTATTTTAATTCTTAACTGATTAAACTTTCAGAGGTTTACCTATTTTAAAAGAAGCAATTTTAGGCTTTGCTGATCCCCCCTACTAAATGTATATTTTCTATTCCATTAATTTTTGCTCTTTGTTATCTTATGTCTCTCTTTTTTTTTTTAAAGGTGCTCATTTTCTAACTCATTAAATTGGAAGCCTATGTAATGAAATTTCAGCCTCCCTTCCTGTTTTACTGTAAGCATTTAAGGTTATATATTCTATAAATTTGATTATGTTTAGCTTTTGTCTAGTTAAAAGCATTTTTTTTTGGTTCATGACATACTCTTTTTTAAAACAAATTTCCAAATGTATGATCATTGAAAAATTTCTCTTTTTGCTATTGACTTTTATTTATTGTCAGAAGATGTTGGTAAGACAATTTTTTGAAATTTACTGACTTTTTGTGCTAAAAATATAGTCAGTTTTTGTAAATGATTAATTACTTGAGAAGAATGCATTTTCTCTTAGTTGCTGGGTGCACAGTTCTATACACACAAATTTACATTAAAATTTATAATGATATTGATCAATTTATTCCTTTAATTGTATTGAACTGTAATATATTTTGGGGCTATTTCATTATGTGTATACAGGCTTAATATTATGATTTTTCTAGTGATTTGTACCTTTTATCATTATGTAGTAAGCTCTCCTTATCTCTAGTCATGCTTGTTAAATTAAAATTGATGTCCCAGCTTTTGTTCATTTGGTGTTCACCCAGAATACCGTTTTACTATTCTTTTATTTTCAACCTTATTATGTCTGTGTGGTTCCGGAGTGTGATTAACTATAAATGCCAATGTATTTAGATTTGTTTTGAGTATCTTACCTTTTGTTATTTATCCTACTTTTCCCATGCTTAAAAACAAACAAACAAAAACCAAAACAAAACCCAAACCCCCCAAAAACCTCTCTTCTTATCTTAAAAAATGGACTGGTATAGTTTTTATTTGTTTGAAATGTACTCCATTTTCTCCCTTTTATAGGACTGGACGTCATATACTCCTTTTACACTCTTTTAGTGGGCTACTTTGAAATTTCACTATGTACTGATAATGCCTCCTGAACTCCTCCCCAGGCTTTCATGCTGCTGTTGTCTAACATTATATTTCTGTCATTTTTTTCAACCCCTGGAATTTTAAATAACATCTATTTTTATTATTAGCAATAATATTTATATACATTTTATTGGGTTTATTCCCATTTGCCAATTTTTTCTACTCATCATTCCTTCTATTATTTTAAATTTTCTTTGGAGTAATTTCTTTTTTTTTTCTGTCATTCCACTGATTCTTTTCTTAATCATTTTCTTTCATAAATTCCTTTATGTCTGTTGGTGGTAAACTATGTTGTTGGTTATCTACCTTTTTTACACACCTGACTTGAAAGAAAGTTTTGCTAGGCATCCAATTTCAGTTGACAAGTATAGTTGATCCTTGAACAATATGGGATGCTGGCCCCCACAGTCAAAAATCCATGTATACATTTGACTCCTCCAAAACCTAACTACTAAGAGCCTACTGTTGACCAGAAGCCATACCAATAACATTAACAGTTGATTAGTACACATTTTGTATGCTGTCTGTATTAAATGCTATTATTCTTACTAAAGCAAACTAGAGAAAAGACAGTGTTATTAAAAAATCACAAGGGAGAGAAAACACATTTACAGTACTATACTGTATATATTGAAAAAAACCCACATATAAGTGGACCTGGGTAGTTCAAACTCATGTTGTTCAAGGGTCAGCTATATTTTCTCTCAGCACTTTAATATTCCATTACTTTCCAATTTCTATTTTTGCTTTTGAGAAGTCTGTTGTCCACTTCATAGTTGTTTTTTTTTTTTCAGATGATGTGTTTTTTTCCCCCTCAGGCTGTTTTTAGTATCTCTTCTTGCTTTTGATGTCCTACAATTTTACCACACAATTTCAAGGTCTTGATTTCGTTTTATTTTTTCTTTCTTGTTATATATTGTGCTTCTGCTATCTGTAGACCCCTGTTCTTCACTATTTCTAGAAAATTAACAGTTATTAGCTCTATAATTATAGTCTACCTTTCACTTCCTCTACTATCTTGGTGACAGTCTTTGGTTAGAATTTCACATTTTAGCCTACAAATCTCTTACCTTTATTTCATGTTTCACATGCTTTTGTCTTTTGTATTCTGTCATGTTAAAACCTCTCTTCAAATCCAATAATTCTTCAGCTGTGTCCAAGCTGATACATAACCCACTCTGCCATCTAGTTGTCTGTTGACTCAAAATGCTCATTTCCACTCTGCTATGCTCTGCCTTTTATTGTTAGAATGAGGAGTGTGCAGATGTCTTCCCCCTCTGACAAGTTTCCTATTAAATTCTGCCAATACCAGTGGGAGATTATAAGGGAGGAATTGTTAGTGATAAGGTGATTATGGAACCCAGTAGTATGAGAAGAGGCAGTAACTTTTTTGGTAAATTCAAACACTTGTTGAGGTCACATCACTTTGGTGGAACCAAAAGTAATTGCAACTGTATCTCAGTGAATTTAGGCTTACAGGCTCCAATCAAGAAATGTTAGCAGCTTCTGAGCACTGGATATTACTCCTTTTCCCTTTTTATTTGCTCTGCCAGTTATCTTCTCTTTGTTTTTCTAGTTCTTTCTAATGACCTAATTCCCTCTATGAAACTGTCCTTTGAAATAATCAGAATAGTTTGTTTTATTAACTAAATACGAATGTATCTATTCATTAAAGATTTCTTTTTCATTTGACCATTATATATTCCACTTTTTTATGTTCAATTCTGCTGGTTTATTATTTTTAAACGTTTAACATTTGTTTTAGCATATTCTATGTCAGCTATAGCCCTTGGGGGTCTATATATGAAATTTGTCTTTTCTGCTCTCACTCACGGTGGCTTATTTCCTTATGTGTTTGATGGATTTTGATTATGAACTCATAGAGGACAAAAACCCCACCCAGCAGAACATTTCTTTCAGCTTCTCTATCTTGTGACTGGCCTATAGTTTTCTTCTGGATTAAGTGTTGTTCTTTTCATTCACCATTAAGAAGACCCCACCTGTTTACTGTTTATGCCTTAGTTTCAGTCTATGTTTTTTTCTTCTCTGCTTGAGATTTTATTTCTACCTGTGGAACTCAGCAATGAGATAACATTAAGTTTTATGCAGGATTTGATTATTTTGTATTAAGGCAGCTCTTCAGAGTAATCTATTACACTGCTAAAAATAGATGTCTTCATATTGATTTTCTACTTATTCCACTTCTGTGCTATTTGAATATTTTCAAATTTGTGTTATTTTTATAATAAAAATACTAGTTTCTAAGAAACTTTAATATAGCAGTGTAGACTTTAGCAAAAATGTATTACATTATTTTTTCCAATTAAAGATTTCCTTTAGGGGAGCCTGGGTGGCTCAGTCGGTTAAGTGTCCGACTTCGGCTCAGGTCATGATCTCGCAGTTCGTGGGTTTGAGCCCCGCGTAGGGCTCTGTGTTGACAGCTAGCTCAGAGCCTGGAGCCTGTTTCAGATTCTGTGTCTCCTTCTCTCTCTCTGACCCTCCCCTGCTCATGCTGGCCCTCTCTCTCAGAAATAAATAAAGAACATTAAAAAAAAAGATTTCCTTTAAATTTAACAATAAACATTTTAATATCAATTGTTTAATTATAATATTTTTATATGTTGCACCTTAATTTCTCAAAATCTTTTTATTTGGTATAATAATATGTAAAATTTAAATCTCACTAATATTAAAAATAGAAAGTTATAAGCCACAAAAATTTTTTGCTTTCTAAACAGGAAAATGAATTACCAATAATTATATGTTTGTAATTACCAAATCACAAATTTATAAATAAATATTATATATCTATATTATTAAAGTACACCTAAGGTATGGCAAATTCCAAATGAATTTTAATTAGATTAATGGACATTATGGAGATACATTACAATAAAGCTAGCCAAAATTAATAAATAAAAATGTATTGCCTAGATTCAGTGAGTTTTTTCAATATAATATAAGATAAATATTTCTCTTTTTTAATAATAGAAAAACCTTAAGTATTTCTGGTAAGAAAGAAAGTTCTCTCTAAAAGAGCCAAGGAGCTATTTATGATACAGTATAAAAACTGAAACTACCCTGATAAAAAGTTGAATTATTTATTTTACTTAAAAGGAATATGCAAAGAAATTTAATCGTGCCCTCACACTTGCAAAGCTATAACTTATTAAGCAGTAAAAGAAATGCTTAATGTAAGGAAATTAGATGTTACTCTTCAATTTTGGAAAGGTATGCTCCTAAACTCTTAAAACAGGTTAGCAATTTTGGAGGTTAATTTGAAAAAGTAGCAATATGATTCAGGTCAACTTTGAAATTTATCAAGAAGCCAAAGGTCATTAAACTGATTTTTAAAAAATATTTTATCTTCGCTTAGAATAATTAAGGATTAATATATAAAACTGTTTCACTCACATAAACTATCATTTTTTAAGGAATGAAAAAAATATAAATTAATGAATACTGCAGAATGCATTATAAGAAAAAGAGAATTTATAAGGTTTATCTATAGTTCCTTGATATGCTCTGAATTACAGAAGGAAATGCAGGAAGTTTTTTTAAAAGAGGGATTTCAGGCTTTCCACATCTTGACTACATAATAGATAATTTCTCTATTGTGGGAACAACTTTTCAAGTAAATTTAATGTAATGACAAAATGGATATCGTTATTTCATTTGTTCCCATGATAACCTTAAGAAATATGTTCACCAAATTTATGAGGCACAATGTTTAAATCCAAAGTATGAACTAACTTTTCCTCCCTCTTTTCCTTTCTGGAGGTAGCCACTGTCAAGATTATCTCTGAGGAAGGGAGAGGAAGCAGAATATCTGTACTGTACAGAAGGGGAAGAAGACAAAGCAAAACAGAAGTACTAGAGGAAGCAAGTGAATTATTAGAGGCCTACACAGAAGACAAAATTAGACTGATATAATTGCATACATTTTGAGAAAAGAATTTAGGGGAAGCAGTGAGAGACAACATCAAAGATCAGACACTAAAAAGAAGAGAAAAAGTAGCCAAAGGTGGCATTTATTTATTTACATATTGCTCATAAGCCAAGACACAGTTGCATCTTATCGGCTTTCAGTTGGCAGTGTTTTAGTACTATAGGGACATCTACCAATGTCTGAACATAATTTTGATGATCATTATGGGTGTGTGTGTGTTTGTGCGTGTGTGTGAGAGCGATTGCATGCATGCTACTGGCATCTAGTGGGTTGAAGCCAGAAATGTTGCTGAACACCCTATGATGTACAGGAAAGCCCCCAACAACAAGAAGTTATCGTTTCCAAAATGTCAATAGTGCTAAGGATGAGAAATCCCGCCTTATAATGGCAGAAGTGCTCCTCTCTTTTAGTTCACACATGAATGATGGTTAGAGGAGTTAACATTTGGTAGAAGTGACTCACTAAGAAAATAATTTAGGTGCCTACCTAAGGCAAAAATTGGGATACATTTCAGAGAAAGACAATGGTCTATACCTGATCTCTGGAAATTTTAAATGATATAATGAAGATTTAAGATGAAAATTATCCAGTACACTGTTATCTGTGGACATGGATTACCTGTGGGTACCACAAAGTTTTGAATACTTTCCTTATACAGTTACACTTTGTTTCATTGTGTTTTGTAAATACTGTGTTTTTTGCAGATTGAAGATTTGTGGCAAACTACACTGAGGAAGTCTATCAGCACCATTTTTCCAATGCCGTTTGCTGTTGTGTGTGTTCCAAACATTTTACTGTTCTCCTGCCTCTCTCCCTCTATTCAGGCCTCTCTATTCTCTGAGATACTATAATATTAAAATTAGGCTAATTAATAACCCTACAATGGCTGTTAAGTGTTCAAGTTTAAAAAAGTCAGTTGATGTGGCAAACTTCACTGTTGTCTTATTTTAAGAAACTGCTACAACCACTGCAACCTTTAGCAACTACTACCGATCTGATCAGTCAGTAGCCATCAACATCAAGGCAAGACCTTCCACCAGCAAAAATATTATAACTTGCTAAAAGCTCAGATGATGGTTAAGTATTTTTTAGCCACAAAGTTTTCTTAATTAAGATGTGTATATTATTTTTTGTGTTTTTTTTTAACAAAATGCTATTGCACCCCTAATAAATTTTATAGTATAAACATAACTTTTACATGCCTTGGTAAACAAAAAAAATTCATTTGAACTCACCTTATTGTGATATTCATTTTATTGCAGTGGTCTGGAAACAAACCCAAAGCATCTCTGAGGTATCCCTGTATTTTGTTAATTTTCTAAAGTATGATTCCAGCTTTCTTAAGGCAGAAATCAGAAAACTAGTATTCTCAGACTGTCTTACAGTTAGGTAAAGTCCAGCAATCAAATTCACAGAGTGTGATTTGCAAATAGAAGCAAGTAACTTGAAGATGCTGACTTGGAGAACTTGATTTGCTGGTGGAGACATCAGCTTCTTTAGGGATAACAGGGAGATTCAGCCTGATGCATTTTAAGTGCTTGGTGCCAGTGCAAACAGCGTTTTGTGACAGGAGCTTCTGGAATATGCTCCCATAATGTTACTGACTTCGGAGCTGCTCTGTGGTTCTGTTAGTTACTTAATAACTTTTGACATATTTTCTTTATTGTTAAACTGGCCAGAGGTTTATTTGTGATAAAGAATTTTGTAATTTGTTATTTGTAATAAAGAATCTTGACTGATACAGAAATGTATGATTTAAAAATATTTCTTCCCTAAACACCTTAGCTACCAATAAAGTGACTTAAGTATCAGCAGTAGGCCTAAGACATGCTATTAAGCTATGATGTTTTGGATCTAGTGCTTATAGTATTTTCATTAATAACATGTACAATACTTTGGAAAGGATGCTAAAATAAGAGAAAAGTCCAAGTCTATGGTATTCAGGATCAATATTTAACATAATATTTATACACAGCAGGCATTAAATAATGTCAGTTAAGAGGTTGCCTTGAAGTTAAAACAAATTCACTGTATTGAAAAAGTGATCAAGTATTTAAAACTATTTTCTAGTACATCTGCCTAACATATCATCTTCTTCAGTATCCCAGAAGAAGGACTGTCCTTGCTCAACCTTGGGCAAGGGAATGGACTAGTCACCTTTAGACTCTCCTATGGTGAAAAAACACTGAAATGGAAGGTCACTAAGGGATAAGCCTTCATTTTCTTCTCTTTAATACCACCTTCAATTTTAGGTTCCACTTAGAAAGTGTTCAATAGGCACTGACTAACTAATTAATGGAGGTTAGAAAAATAAGAAAACAGGACACCTTATTAAGGCTCATAAAAAGAAATAAATACAGGACCTGGTATCATATTGCTTAGTGTTGCTCCAAGGGTCTTTTACACCGTAAATGGTAATAAGATGATTGAGGCTTGTTAGATATCTACATATACATTCAGAATTGTTTTATCTGACTTTGTAATTAAAAAATACATGAGCGCATGAAGTTTCATGTGTATAAACACACACTCACATATACAATGATTCTTTTTGTTTGTGGCAAGTAAACAGGCCGATGTGCTATGCACTAAGATTTGCAACATTCTGGGTGTGGCAAATTTGCATCTAGTAAGATTCTCCAACCCGATATTTCAGTATATCAGTAATGTAATCATATAAACCTACATTCAACATTTAAAAGCAATTTGTCACTGAAAAAGGAGAGTGTGGAGGAAAGCCACAAAGTCAATAGCAGTATTATTATTAATTCTAATTAGTAAGTACTAAAAAAAAAAAAGATGGAGTCACCTGATGACTACTGGTTCATGTTTTTGTTGAAGACCTAATAATTTAACTGGCTTCAGAGTCTCCCAAGAAGGTGACTTGCATTTAGATGGGGCTTGTCCATTTACCTTAAGCTATCATCAATATTTATATAATATCAATACTGTTAGTTTGAAATTTTCAAAGTCTTAAAGGTTCTAAAACACTTTGATCCAGAAAGTCTTATCGTTTATCAATTATTGGAAAGATAATGGATGTAATGTATAATAAATGAAAGCAAAAATGGTATTGTATATCTTCTCCTTTCAATAACAATTACAGAAGAACATGTTTGTGTTTTTCCTTGTATCAGACAAATCAACAAGGATCATTACTGCATTATGGCATTATCTAGTTATTCAATATATACTTTTCACTGTAATAAAATGCGATCACTGAACAAGAGTTTTTATAGCATGAATTGACTGAAATCTACCAAAATCATGGGTAGAAATAAAAATTAAATGAATAAAAAATCTTATCAAAGCTACTACAATCTTGGGGCACCAGGGTGGCTCAGTTGGTTAAGCACTGGACTCTTGATTTTGGCTCATAGTTCGTGAGACTGAGCCCCATGTTGGGCTTTGCACTGTGTGGGGAGCCTGCTTGCAATTCTCTCTCCGTCTCCCACAGCCCCTCCCATCCCACCTCTCTCTCTAAAACAAAGATACTATGTCTTTTTGCTCCCTGAAAAGTTTATTTATATATATATAAATATATAATAAATATATATATGACATAATGTATAATAAATGTATATGTGTGTGTGTGTTTAGAAAGTACTTTTTATTTTTTTATTTTTAAATTATTACTATTTTTTAAGTAATCCAATATGGGGCTTGAATTCACGACCCCAAAATCAAGAGTCACAGGCTCTACAAACTGAGCCAGTCAGGCACTACCACTCTCTAAAAAATATGAATAGTTAAGCCTATTCATAAATTAGGTCTGAGTGCTTTCCTGTGATATCATGGAACTAATATTCAGTGTTTACTAAAGTCTGTTCTTACCAAATTTAAAACAAATTTTGCATTCATATCAACACACAATTCTTGAAAAAATTAAGGACTATATACAGCTAAACTATGTGTTTATTCCAGTATGCAACTAAAGCAGGTCTTCATTACATTATAAAGGGCTAATTGGAACAACTGCTCAAAGGCTAAACTAAACTGCTTTTCCTCAGTTACCCTGCTAGCAGAGTTGGTGGAAATCAGAGGCAGAATTGTAGAAAATGACTGCCCAACCTCTCATCCTCAAGTACCAGTGACTTTCCACTAAGTCTTCTTGAATGATATTCACCTATCAAGCTCCTCAAACTTCTGGAGCCTGCCGTCTTTTCTTTCATTACCTACCTCTCTTAAACTCATGTTCTCTTTTTACCTTTCCCACTTTCCTACCTTTCATCTTAGTTTCTGCATTCACTTTTTCTAGTATTTAGAGATCTCCCTCTCTGTTTAAGGCTGTTTCTCCAAATTTATAAGTACTACTTTTCAGAAACACTGCAACATAATGCTTTTCCTACTGGTGATGATTTCCAGTATAATAATGATTTATTGTAGACTACACACAAGGATGAAGGTAGTGATCCAACTATATTAGCAGGCCATGAGTTTGAGTCAGCTTTTTAGCAGTAAAGGATCTGTTTTCATTAATGAACCCATATTGTTCTCCCTGGGTGCCTCAGAAACCCAATGGTATGTATGAATTGTGTGGCCTGAATTGGTGTGTACCAGTTAACCATAAAGAGCCTAACAAATCAGAAGAAATGAGATAAATATTTCCTTAGGAAAAAAAGTTCATTATTATTTTAGATATCTAACACAAATGACAAGATTGTTTTTTTGGCATATCATAGATATTCAATAGATTACTAGTGTTAATGAGACTAATTTTTACCTTGAAGTATACTGATTTGGATCACAAAATTCACCTCATACTTTTCTAATCCTATCTTTGGCAATCAAAATCACCGGCTTTCTAAAGTACCCAGTGTGGGTTAGGAACTCTTACTACATACCTTTATAGCACATTTTACTACTTTTATCACATTTATTATCTTGCATTGTCATAGTTCAGTTTGCTTGTCTTAAGCAACTTGAGAATGGAGACTATATCTTCTATGCCTGCATGTTTAATCCAACCATAGTACTTAGCAGGAATGTGTGTGATTTATGATGAATGAATGAATACATACATACATACATACATACGTACATACATAGAAGTCAAAGCAGCTTTTTCAACAGGACATTCAATCACTGATGAATTTAATACACTGATTTTTTTCTTTTAATAGGAAGGTCACTAGATGTATAAGAATCTTAAGAGAGTCTAATACTGGTATTATGGGGAAAAATCATTGGAAAAAATCACTTTTATATTCCCAATTGAGTTATTCATTTGGACCCATACTAGTTAGAAGATTACAGAACCAAAAAATGGCTTTCATAAGAAGTATAAGGAGATGATAAAATCATCTGAAGTAATACAGACCTTACCTTGAGATTCTGTGGCTTTCTTTCCCACTCTGAATGATGAATTTCTAACTAAAAGATCAGACAGTTTAGAGGAGCTTTAGTAAATTTTTGAAAATCTTAAAGTTCTGGAATTAACTTAGTATTTATAGCCTTGCTTCCTAGAGCATTTTCCCCCTTCCATCTGCTGGTTGTTGATATGGTGTAACCTTATATTCAGATTACAGAAACACAGCAAGAATGAGTTTCTCTTTTTTTTTGTATATTGCAATAAAATTCTGGCTTCAAATCTTGGTGTGAGACAGTTATTTTCACTAAAAAATTTTGAATGAAAAAAAAAGTAGGTCAACATTAGTGCTGAATTCTTTCTTATATAAATAAGAGCTCTAAGATTTAATTCTATAAATAATTTTACATGATGCCACATGACCATTTTCTCAGATAAATTATTCAGTCATTAAAAGGGCAAAAATATTATTGACATGTTTTATATAATACATTTTGAATGTAGACTATAAAGTTCTAGGTGGAATTAAAAAAAAAAAAACTAAAATTGGGGCACCTGGGTGGCTTAGTTGGTTAAACGTCCGACTTTCGCTTAGGTCATGATCTCGCAGTTCGTGGGTTCGAGCCCTGCGTCGGGCTCTGTGCTGACTGCCAGCTCAGAGCCTGGAGCCTGTTTCACTCTGTGACTCCCTCTCTCTCTGACCCTCCTCTGCTCATGCTGTCTCTCTCTCCTAGAAATAAATTTAAAAAAAACCCAAAAAACTAAAATAAAAACCTAGTTTAGTTGCTGAAATGCTTATACATTTACCTTTCCTTAGAAAGCTATTAAATTTTCTGTAAGAAACAAGCCTTCATCTCTTTTAATATTTATAATGTTAATAATAGTAACAGTTCTTCTTATACATAAGGATCAAAACAGTCTTAAAAGCCTGCTTCAGGGGTGCTTGGCTGACTCAGACGCAACTCTTGATCTTGGGGTCGTGAATCTGGGCCCTATGTTGGGTGTAGAGATTAGTTATATAAATAAAAAAGTAACAAAAAGCCTGCTTCAAGCATACTCATATATTCCCATATACTTCTTCCCTCTTAGTTTACCCTTCTTATGTTTGCTTTTGGCGTAGATTCTTATAATTAATCAGGTGATTGATTATCATAGATTAATTAATAGATTAATTATCTATTAATTATCATAATATATATCATAATTATCATAGATTAATTAATCTATGAATCTATGACTGTTTTTGCCTCTTGACTGTCTATTAAATGGTAAGTGACTTTAAAAAATTAAACTACAGTACAATTTAGTTCTCTGTATTTTTGTGACTTACCAACTCTCAATGTCAAACCACTAAAAAGTAACATTTGGCCTCCTATCAGAAAACAAATATTGATTTGTTTATAAAGACTCTATAGCTTATGAACACAAAGAAGGTAGAATTTATGATTTGAGAAAGATAAGGAAGTAAAATTATGTTTTATATGTATACATATATAAATATGTACATAATATACTTGAATCACATATATAATATAAATATACATATAGTGCCCAGTTAAAAAATTGTGATGCACTCAAAATATTAAAAATTGAAGTTATTTTAATAGTTACCCCACTGTAGGTGTGCCTGGGTGGCTCAGTTAGTTAAGTGTTCAACTTGGGCGGCTCAGGTCATGATCTCGTAGTTCGTGGGTTTGAGGCCCGCGTCGGGCTCTGGGCTGATACCCAGCTCAGAGCCTGGAGCCTGTTTCAGATTCTGTATCTCTCTCTCTCTCTGACCTTTGCTCACGCTCTTTCTCTCTCTCTCAGAAATAAATAAAAATTAAAAAATATTTAAAGAAATAATTATCTCACTTTAGAAATAAAATATACTACAGTAATTTATGACACAAGGCAAGTATCTAAAACTAGGCAATTTCTTAATATAAAGTCTTTTTTAAAAAACACGTTTCTCAATTTAATACATAATCTATCACCTTTATAGAGGGTTGACAATGATTTATTATAAATTGTAGAGGGCAAAAGAGGTTCCTGGACAAAGCTTTTGTTACACTTAAATTAGCCAGGTAAAGTGAGGCATGAAGGATAAATAAATGTGTGGCAGGTGGGGTGGAGCTTGGGGAGATGATGGATGTAGTAGTTTTATGTGTCACTTGAAACAGATGTCTATTGTACATCTTCAAAGTGCATTCACTTAAAATATTAATACTCTGAATTCATATGGCATATTTAACATAAAAAATTTAACATAGCTCACAAATAAACTATAAATGACCTTTTCTTGAGGAAGGGGTGATTATTAATTATATTAATTTTACCTTATACTTTTATCAATTTGGACAAAAAGCAAGGGTACATTTCTAATTCTAAGGTTTGGTCTTTTTTCTTACATACCTGGAACAATCTGACCTATTATACTGAAGTAGGTTTTAACTCTCTGTGGGTATACTCAAATTTTAAAAAAGGATTACAACTTTTTATTCCAGTACAAATAAAACTTAGAGACATGTTGCAAGAATAGCATGAGGAACTCTCGAGAAACTTCATGCAGATTGCTCAGTTGTTTACATTTTGCCCCCTTTGCTTTGTTATCTAAATATCTTTTTTTGCTAGTAAATTGGTAAATGTGCCAATTTACCTCTAAAAACTTCGGTAAGTTTTCTTAAGGCATAGCTATTCTCAGGGCACCTGGGTGGCTCAGTCAGTTGGGCGGCCGACTTCGGTTCAGGTCATGATTCAGGTCATGATCTCACGGTTCGTGGGTTCGAGCCCTGTTTTGGGCTCTGTGCTGACAGCTAGCTCAGAGCCTGGAGCCTGTTTCAGATTCTGTGTCTCCCTGACTTTCTTACCCTCCCCTTCTCATGCTGTCTTGCTCTCTCAGACATAAATAAAATGTTAAAAAAAAAAAAAAAAGACACAGCTATTCTCTTACACAGCCACAATGCAATTTTTGAAATCAAGAAATTTAATATATCTAAGCCACAGTCCATATTCAATTTTTGATAACTGTCCCATAATGCCTTCTGTAGCATTTTATACTTGTTTTTTTTTAAACCCACGTACCTTGATCCAATCCACTACCACAGATCAAATTTAGTTGTCAGTTTCCTTAAAAATGGAACTTTTCTCTGCCCTTCCTGGTCTTTCTTGATTTTTTTTTTTTTTTTTTTTTTGCATTTATTCAGTTTTGAGAGACAGAGAATGAGTGGGGAAGGAGCAGAGAGAGAGGGAGACACAGAATCTGAAACAGGCTGAGCCATCAGCACAGAGCCTGATGTGGGGCTCGAACCCACAAACTGTGAGATCATGACCTGAGCTGAAGTCGGATGCTTACCCGACTGAGCCACCCAGGCGCCCCAGATCTTGACATTTTTGAAGAATGCAGGCCAGTTATTTTGTTTAGTGTTCCTTATGTTTAGTTCGTCTGATGTTTCATCTTGATTAGCCTTACGATATCCATCTTGATGGGAATATTACAGATGCAATGCTTTTTCCTTTTCAAGCGCATCATATCAGGAGGCATATGAAATGTCACTTTAATCCAATACTGGTGGTGTTACCTTTGATCAGTTTGTTAATGTGATGTCCACCAGTTTCTGTTGTCAAATTACTAAGTTTTCCTTATAATTAAGAAGTAATTTGTGGGAAAGTGTTTTGAAACTATTTTATATAAAATTTAACCATTAATTTTGCCATCTACAGATGATTTTCTAACTCCATTATCCCTTGTCTTAGTTGGCATAAAGAAGAGCTTTCTCTTCTCCCTTATTTATTTATTTATTCACTTATATTAGTATGGGCTAGTGGATCGTTATTTTATTCAAGGTGTTATATAATTCATTATTATCATTATTTATTTTGATGTTCAGTTTGTTCCAGATTTGGCCAGTGAGGGTTTCTTCAAGCTGACTCCTATTCTAAATATCTTTGCAAGTAAATTTTCCATAAAAGACTCCCTTATTTCATTCTATCTCTAAATAAAGTGTTCTTCCACTATTTTTATTGTTTTTTTTTTTATAGCAGAAACTTACTATAATGTCAAATTCAAAATATTCTAGAAGAACATGCTAAGGATATGATACTGATGATTACTAAATTAAGTGATGAAATCATTTGGAAAAGTTACCTCTTGTTTCATTATGAGTTTCTTAAAGTTGTATGTATGTAATTTTTTAAAGTACAAAATTATTTGTGCCTGATTTTAGAGTATTTTATATAGAAACCATAAAGACTAATACTATATAACAACTTTAAAAATCTTTAACACTCTTGTAAATACTCTAAAATCATACACATATTACTTTTTTAATGTTACTTATTTATTTTGAGAGAGAGAGACAGCATGAACAAGGGAGGGGCAGAGAGAGAGAGAGAGGGAGAGACAATCCCAAGCAGGCTCCATGCCATCAGCACAGAGCTCATCTTGGGGCTCTAACTCCTGATCTGTGAGATCATGACCTGAGCAGAAAACAGGAGTTGGGTACTTAAGTGACTGAACTACCTTGGTGCCCTTAACACATATTGTTTTTAGCATTCAAGAGTATTTTTAATTAATGAAGAAGACCTAATTAACCTCATCTAGATAAAAAGCTTCTACAGAGCAAAGGAAACAATCAACAAAACTAAAAGGCAACCAAAGGAATGGGAGAAGATATTTGCAAATGACATATCAGATAAAGGGTTAGTATCAAAAATCTATAAAGAACTTATGAAACTCAACAGCCAAAAAACAAATAATTCAGTGAAGAAGTGGGCTGAGGACATGAAAAGTCACTTTTCCAAAGAAAACATCCAGATGGCTAACAGACACATGAAAAGATGCTCAACATCACTCATCATTGAGGAAATACAAATCAAAACCACAAGGAGATACCACCTCACACCAGTCAGAATGGCTAGAAATTAACAACTCAGGCAATAACAGATGTTGGCGAGGATGTGGAGAAAGAGGAACACTTTTGCATAGCTGGTTGGGATGCAAACTGGTGCAGCCACTCTGGACAACAGTATGGAGGTTCCTCAAAAAATTAAAAATATAACTATTCCTATGACCTAGAAATTGCACCACTAGGTATTTATCCAAAGGATACAAATATGCTAATTTGAAAGGGCACATGTGCCCCAATGTTTATGGCAGTGTTATCAACAATAGCCAAATTATGGAAAGAGCCCAAGAGTCCACCAACTGAGGAACGGATAAAGAATGGAATACTACTTAGTGATCAAAAAGAATGAAATCTTGTTATTTGCAACAATATGGATGGAACTAGAGGGTATTAATGTTAAGTGAAATAAGTCGGTCAGAGGAAGACAGATATCATATGATTTCACTCATATGTGGAATTTGAGAAACACAACAGATAAACATAGGGGAAGGGAAGGAAAAATAAGATAAAAACAGAGGAAGTCAACCCATAAGAGACTCTTAAATATAGGGAACAAACTGAGGGTTGCTGGATGGGAGGTGGGTGAGGGGATGGGTTAAATGGGTGATGGGTGTTCAGGAAGACACTTTTTGGGATGAGCACTGGGAGTCATGTAAGAGATGAATCACTGGGTTCTACTCCTGAAGCCAAGACTACACTGTATGTTAACTAACTTGAATTTATTTATTTATTTATTTTTTAACTAACTTGAATTTAAATAATAAAAAAATCTAATTAAATGTGGAATTTGTTCTAAGATAATCCTGCAAACTAAGACATTTTTCAAATAACACCAGTCCTTTACAAGCACACAGTTGGTTATAAATGTACATCCTTTTTCTCTTTTAAGGGTTAAAAATGTACATAGATAATTTAAAATCATTGAATATATCATCTCAGAATTACAAGGAAGTCTGAAGTATATTCAGTTCTATATTTCCCAAACTATGCACTGAGTATCATTTAATATACACGGTACAGATATAGGGTAACACAAAAGTCTTTAATACCATATCCATTTGGAAATACACAATACACATTAATATTGGGTATGGAAACTTGCTTAACTTTGTTTAATCTAGAATTTCCCAAATTTCAGCACCGAAGTTTGAAACTTTTTAGAAGTTCATCCTTAATACCTAGCTGGGAAATAGTAATCTCATTTTTCAGAAAAACTATCTTTCACAGTATCTCATACATAGCTGATGGCAGATCCAGAACACAAAATACAAATCTGTTACTAACTGTTCTGTGTCCTGTTATACTGCTTCCTGTATTAACACAAGACCACTTTCATATCTTTTCAGTTGGAGTCCTCTTTACTAAGAACTAATAAGAGCAGAATATAATTTTCTGAAACATGCTTTGATGCTCTTATTAATGTCTAGTGATTGCTGTGCAAAATACGAGATCAGTGTTGTGGAGTCTAGCTTCTATGACTTAACACACTGTCACCTTTAAAAATAAGTAGCTATGGTAATTTTTTATTTGTCTGACTATATACATAATGTGAGTCTTTTTTTTTGTATCAAAGACTGGATCACATGCAAGGTTGCAATAGCTATATTAGTATAGTAAATAAATTTATGTAGTAAATAAATTTATATAGTAAATAAATTCAGTCATTCATTCAGCATATACTCTACCTTTTAAAAATGGCTTTCCAATAGCTTATTGAAACATTAACTACACAGGACAGTTTCTTAAACTGGTGTCCTGAAGAGCACAGCTCCAAAGATGGGATTTGGTATGATGCAAAATAATGTCAAGGTCAAACAAGTTTGGGACATGTTGGGTTTATAGAGTTTTCTCCCTCCAGGACTACTCAGAAGCCTTTCCATGATAAAGGACACGGTGAATTTTTAAGAGAGAAAAAGATGAAGAATGTGTGTGTGTGTATGTGTGTCTTTAAGTCTCCAAATTTACTTGACAACTGATATTTTCTTCCCACTTTGACAATAAAGCTTTTAGAAGATTACTGTATAAAATACCTGTGAAACACTGATTTGATTAAAAAAGGAAAGAAAATTCATCTAGGAGCTGGAGACAAATCAGAGATAGGTTTACTGTTCATTTATAGTAAGTTTTTAGTCCTAGTAAGTCTCTTATGCTCAGTCCCCAAAAAGGCATTAATATGCTTTCTGTACAGAGTCCTGCTTCTGGGACGCTCTCTTGTTTTTATTGATTAT
This sequence comes from Hyaena hyaena, assembly GCF_003009895.1. Classification (NCBI taxonomy): domain Eukaryota; kingdom Metazoa; phylum Chordata; class Mammalia; order Carnivora; family Hyaenidae; genus Hyaena; species Hyaena hyaena. Next base: position 1,457,303 of record NW_024080877.1, read on the forward strand.
CGCATTGCATTCTGCTCAGCTTCTGCCTCACTTAGTTTCAATTCATACTTATTCCTATCTCTTCCTGCACTTATTTATTTATTTATTTATTCTTGATAGGGAGTCAGAGTGTGAGTGGGGGAAGCATTGAATCTGAAGCAGGCTCCAGGCTCTGAGCTGTCAGCACAGAGCCTGACATGGGGCTGAAACCCAAGGACCATGAGATCATGACCTGACCGAAGTTGGACGCTCCAACTGAGCCACCCAGGTGCCCCCCTGCACTTCAGATTTGATTCTAAGCATTGGGTTTCCAGATTATGGCCTTTCACTCCTCAATACAGATTCTAGCCATCTGGCTTCATACTTTGTAGTTTTCCCTGGCTATGTTAAAAAAAAAAAAAAAACCACCCATGAAGTAGTTTGGCAAGCTAATCTTTTCATCATCAAGATGACAAACAAAAACTACACAGCTAATCCTTAGCACATCTTTGCTTTAATTTTATTAGCTGAGAATTGTGATGTAATCTGTTAGTTCTTTTACTTTATGATATTTCTTCAATAAGGAAAGAGGAACTGAATGAGATTCTTTCATTATACATATGATGCTCTACTTGAAAGTCAGTCACCTGTGTACATGCTTTTACTCATTTGACGCTTTCCTTTCAGGATTTTATGTTTTACACAGAAGTATTAAAGGTTGAACTAGCTTTCTACATGGAGAGAATATGGCTTCCTGAATGTAAAAGCTGACTTTTAGTTAGAGATGCCCTATCAAATTAACATAAGATAAAATTAACTTCTTCTGATGAACATAATTTCATAATGCAGCTTACTATTTTATTTTTTAATAATTTAGCAGAATTCACTCAAAATTAGGAAATGAAAACTAATTGCACCTTATTGGGGTTAGATTTCAAAATTAGCAGATTAGTATATTTCTAAAGACAAGTAAATAATGGTGGGGGGTGGAATCCATAATAAAATTTAAAAACAAACAATGATTATGTGTGCATTTTTAACTGGAAGGAAAAGCATTATGTTTTATTATTTGAATCTTTTTAAACAGTATTTTAATGCCAGCTTAAAAATTGATTTTGCAGACTTTCAGATACCTTTTAAAATGTCAGCAATATGAAACAGTGGGCATCCTGTAATTCTAGCGTGTGGAACCAGAATGTTTCCGAGGTTTCAAAGTAAATATCAGCAATGCAGCACACTCTACCTCAATTTTCAATATCTAGGTCACATGGACCACTTTGAATACTGTGTATAAGAAAAAAAAAAACAAGCAGGAAGATTTCCATAGAGCTACCAAAAATTCATAACAACATTCAAATTATGACAAAAAGCATAACATGGTTTTTAAAGTAACAATTCCTGTATAAGAAAGAGAAAAGTGCTTTAAAATGAATATCCAATCTATTATGTAAACTGAATAAAACCTTTGAGGAGTATTATATACTTAAATAAATATCTTTTGTTTTTACTGCTCCCTCAGGGGTGTGTGTGTGTGTGTGTGTGTGTGTGTGTGTGTGTGTGTCTGTGTGGCCTTCCAAATAATCAGGAACAGAGAAGAAGAAAATACTGAAAATAAATATATTGTTAATCAAAAAGCATATGCTATTTAGGAAAAAATCCTGCAGCAGTTAGTGTAATTAGAAATTCTAGCTTCCATTTACGAGAAAGGCAAATAGGTACGATAATGATATCTGAAATCACAATCTTTTAATTTATATGAAAGAGATACAGAAGGTTCACAATATATTTTAATTATGAAAAATACACAATGTTTTTGTAATTTCTCTTATCCATAAACATATAGTTGCAGATATCTGGAGCATAGAATTGTCTTTATTGTAGTTTTTATTATTTTCCTTGAATTCTACTGAATTTATTAGGTAATAAATTTAAAATTTCTCCTTGCCCCTTTCCCAAGTTATTATGTGAAACACAGGAAGTGAATGTTTCTCAGCAAAATGGGAGACTCTATTTATAATAAAACTCGACTACCACTTATAAATTTTGTACATTATAGTTTTTTTTTTGAGAAACAGAAATGAAAGCAACTTGACTGAGTGCATTTTTCTTAATCTATTTGATAACACTAGAGGGAAATCACATATGTGTCAGCACAACAATTAGGATGGGAAATGTTGAAAAACTACATTTAAATGAGTAGGATTTATAGAGACAGAGCTTTAATAAAGCGATTGTTTATATTACAAAGACATGGTTATAATCAATGTATATTATTTAATAATACTAAGTGTGCAGTTATCTTTTAATCAAGCACACAAAGGAGCTGCTTAAGACTGCAGAAAGCAGAAAAAACACTGTTTACATGTAATATACTGTTAGTTGGAGTTCTCTTTATGGCATCAAAATTTTCATACAGACAAAGGTTAGGGGATTTGGATTAGAGAATTTACTACAGTTATGGAGATATTTTAAAGGTGGTTTAAAAATAGGTCGATGGTCCTTTTTTGAAAAACCCACAGTGAATATACTCAGCAGGGAAAAACTGAGAGCTTTTCCCCTAAGGTCGAGAATAAGACAAGGACGTCCACTCTCACAACATAATAGTGGAAGTCATAGCTTCAGCAATCAGACAACAAAAAGAAATAAAGGGAATCCAAATTGGTAAGGAAGAAGTTAAACTTTTACTATTTGTAGATCACCTGGTATTATATGTAGAAACTCCACCAAAAACTACTAGAACTGATAAATGAATTCAGTAAAGCCTCCGGATACAAAATCAATGAACAGAGATCTGTTGCATTTCCATATACTAATAATGAAGCAGCAGGAAGAGAGATTAAAAATGCAATCCCATTTAGAGTTGCACCAAAAATAATAAAGTATCTTGGAATAAACTTAACTAAGGTGACAGACTTATGCTCTGAAAACATTAAAATATTGATGAAAGAAATTGAAGACACAGCGAAATGGAAAGACATTCCATTCTCATAGACTGAAAGAACAAATATTGTTAAAATGTCTATACTACCCAAAGCAACCTAAAGATTTAATGGAATCCCTATCAAAATACCAAAGATAGCGTTTTTCACAGACCTAGAACAAACAATCTTAAAATCTACATGGAACCACAAAAAATCCTGAACAGCCAAAGCAATCTTGAAAAAGCAAAGCAAAGCAAAGCTGGAGACATCACAATTCCAGACTTCAAGTTATATTATAAAACTATAGTAATCAGAACAGTATGGTTCTGGTACAAAAACAGACACACAGACCAAGAGAACAGAATAGAAAATCCAGAAATAAACCCATAATTACATGACCAATTCATCTTCAACAAAGCAGGAAAGAATATCCAATGGAAAAAAGACACTTTCTTCAATAAATGGTGCTGGGAAAACAGGACAATTACATGCACAAAGATGAAACTAGACCATTTTCTTACACCAGACACAAAAATAAGCTCAAAATGGATTAAATACCTCAATGTGATACCTGAAACCAAAAAATCATAGAAGAGAGGACAGGCAGTAATCTCTCTGACATTGAATGTAGCAACATTTTTCTAGATATGCCTCCTGAAGCAAGGGAAATACAAGCAAAAGTAAATTATTGGAACTATGTAAAAATAAAAAGCTTTTGTACAATGAAGGAAACAATCAACAAACTAAAGGGCAACTTATTGAATGGGGTAAGATATTTGGAAATGACATATCTGATAAAGGGTTAGTATCCAAAATATATAATAAGCTGATACAACTCAATTCCCCAAAACACAAATGATCTATTTGAAAAATGGGCTGAGCATATGAACATACATTTCTCCAAAGAAGACTACAGATGGCCAACAGACACATGAAAAGATGGTAAACATCACTCGGCATCAGGGAAATACAAATCAAAACCACAAGAAGATATTCACCTCATACTTGTCAGAATGGCTGAAATTAAAAAAATGCAAACAAAAAGTGTTGGTAAGGATGTGGAGAAAAAGGAGCCTCTTGCACTGTTGGTGGGAATGCAAACAGTGGGAAGCTATTGTGGAAAATAGTATGGAAGTTTCTCAAAAAGTTAAAAATAGAACTACCCTAATGATTCAGTAATCACACTGCTGGGCATCTAGCCTCTAAATACAAAAACACTAATTCAAAGGGATACATGCACCCCTATGTTTATAGCAGCTATTTTTGACAGCCAAATTATGGAAGTAGCCCAAGTGTCCACTGTTAGATAAATGGATAAAGAAGACATGGTATATATACACAATGGGATATTATTCGGCCATAAAAAAGAATGAAATCTTGGCATTGGCAACTACCTGGATGGAGGTGGAGAGTATTATGCCAAGTACAATAAGTAAGTCAGAGAAAGACAAATACCATATCATTTCTCTAACATGTGGAATTTAAGGTACAAAACAAGCAAGCAAAAGAAAGAGAGGGAGAGAGAAACCAAGAAACAGACTCTTAACTACAGAGAACAAACTGATGGTTATCAGAGGGGAGGTGGCGGGGGGCGGGGAATGGGTGAAATAGATGATGGGGATTAAAGGAGTGCACTCACTATGATGAGCACTGGGTGAGGTATGGAAGTGTTGTATACCTGAAACTTATATAACACTGTATGTTAATTAAAATGAAATTCAAATAAAAACTTAATAAAAATATAAAAATTAAAAATGGTCCCATAGTACAAAGAAAAAAGGAAAACAGCGAACATTATATATTTTATCTCATTTTAGTCATCACTGCCAACCTATAAGATAGTTATTTTCATCCTCATATCTGTCAATGTACTGCAAATGAAAGTTTATAAGCTTCTAGGAGTTAATTGTTGGTTTAAGACTAATTTAGTGCTATCCCATGCAAATCACATTTATATTCCATGATAAGGTATGAGATGGTATTGAGTGATAGATGTAAACATTGCTAGAGTAGTTAGAGATTCAATTACTTCTGAAGAAAGTCACTTTTGTTTTGGCCATGGGAATTTTATGTTAAATATATAAAAAACATATATATTTTATGTTATAATATAAACATTTTAATATTTATATATAACACATCACAATATAATGTAAATAATATAATAATATATATATTTTGCTCTCAGTAAGAGAAAGTAACTTATTTCTGGATGATTGTATTTTGTTAAATATTAACCCATTTATTTAGGTCTAAGAATATACTCTTTACATCAGTATTTTAATAAATAGTTTTATTGTCTCCATCTTTTGCTAAGTGTTATAAGAATCACATATGATTACAGGAAAAACTAGTGTGCTAGTTGATGTTGCTATAGTTTAAACTTTAGCCACAGTTTTCTTTTTAAAATGACAATTTATCTGGTCATTTTTCTGATTAGAAATTTTCAAGGCATTCTAAAGATGGTAAGAAGACCATACATGGTTTTACTTCTTTTAACACCTACTAAAATGATAGTACAGGAATAAAAAATAAATAACACCACAATGGCTGGGCCATCAACAGATGAGAGATTTTGAAAAATTAACGAGAACTAGAAAGCAGAGAAAAACCGCAGCCATGGGGTACAGGAAACCACAGCCTAGCAGACATGGAGTGGCAAAGGGAACCTTAATTAATTAATAGTTAATTAATTAAATGCTTATTTATTTTTGGGAGAAAGAGAGAGCACAAGCAGGGAGGGGTAGAGAGACAGGGAGACAGAGAATCTGAAGTGAGATCTGCACTGACAGCAGAGAGCTGAATGCATGGCTCAAATACACAAACCGTGAGATCATGACCTGAGCTAAGTTGGATGCTTAACAGACTGAGCCACCCAGACGCCCCCCAAAAAAGGGGACCTTTTTTAAAGGGGACTTTAAAAGGACCTTCAGGTAATATCTTCAGGGACAGTGAGCAGACATCAGATCCACAAAATAGTAATAATGATGATAATTATAATAATCATGATAATAGCAAATACATACAAGGCTTACTCAATTCCAGATTTTATTCTCAGTGTTTTATGTTTATCAACTCAGTTAATCCTCAGATCTCTGAGATAGGCATACTATCATTTTATCTCCATTTAAGGTTAAGGTAGAGACACAGAATTTAAAATTGCTTAAGATCTACAGGAAATCAAAAGAAAGCCGGAGTAGCGATACTTATATCAGACAAACTGGACTTTAAATTAAAGACAATCACAAGAGATGAAGAAGGGCACTACATAATAATTACAGGGTCCATCCATCAGGAAGAACTAACAATCATAAATGTCTACGCACCGAATATGGGAGCACCTAAATATCTAAAACAATTAATCACAAACAGAAACAAGCTTATAGATAAGAATGTGCTAATAGCAGGGGACTTTAATACTCCGCTTACAGCAATGGATAGGTCAACCAGACAGAAAATCACTAAAGAAATAATGGACTTGAAAGACACATTGGACCAGATGGATCTGACGGATATATTTAGAACTTTACATCCTGAGGCCAGGGAATTTACTTTCTTCTCAAGTGCGCATGGCACATTCTCCAAGATAGATCACATACTGGGACATAAAGCAGCCCTCAATAAATATAAAAGAATAGAGATCATACCATGCACACTGTCAGATCACAATGCTTTGAAACTTGAAATCAATTACAGGAAGAAGTCTGGAAAACCGCCAAAAACATGGAGGTTAAAGAACACCCTTCTAAAGAATGAATGGGCCAATCAGGCAATTAGAGAGGAAATTAAAAAATATATGGAAACAAATGAAAATGAAAACACAACAATTCAAAATCTATGGGATGCGGCCAAGGCAGTCCTAAGAGGAAAGTACATTGCTCTCCAGGCCTATTTCAAGAGATTAGAAAAAGCACAAGTCCAAAATCTAACAGCTCACCTAAAGGAGCTAGAGGCAGAGCAACAAGAACGCCCTAAACCCAGTAGAAGAAGAGAAATAGTAAAAATTAGAGCAGAAATAAACAACATAGAGACCAAAGAAACAATTGAACAGATCAATGAAACCAAGAGTTGGTTTTTTGAAAAAGTAAACAAAATTGACAAACCTCTAGCCAGGCTTATCAAAAAGAAAAGAGAGAGCACCCAAATAGACAAAATTATGAATGAAAATGGACTTATTACAACCAACCCCTCAGAAATACAAGCAATTATCAGGGAATACTATGAAAAATTATATGCCAACAAATTGGACAACTTAGAAGAAATGGACAAATTCCTAAACACACACTCACTACCAAAATTCACACGGGAAGAAATAGAAAACCTGAACAGACCCATAACGAGTGAAGAAATCGAATCAGTGATCAAAAATCTCCCAACAAATAAGAGCCCTGGACCTGATGGTTTCCCTGGGGAATTCTACCAGACATTTAAAACAGAATTAATCCCAATTCTTCTCAAGCTATTCCAAAAAATAGAAGTCGAAGGAAAACTCCCGGACTCATTTTATGAAGCCAGCATCACTCTGATTCCCAAGCCAGACAGAGATCCAGCAAAAAAAGAGAACTATAGGCCAATATCCTTGATGAATACGGATGCAAAAATTCTCAACAAGATCCTTGCAAATCGAATCCAGCAGCATATCAAAAGAATCATCCACCAAGATCAAGTGGGATTCATTCCTGGGTTACAGGGCTGGTTCAACATTCGCAAATCAATCAATGTGATCCATCATATCAATAAAAGAAAAGATAAAAACCATATGATCCTGTCAATAGATGCAGAAAAAGCATTTGACAAAATACAGCATCCCTTCTTAATAAAGACTCTCGAGAAAGTTGGGATAGAAGGAACCTACTTAAACATCATCAAAGCCATCTATGAGAAGCCTTCAGCTAACATCATCCTCAACGGGGAAAAACTGAGAGCTTTCCCCCTGAGATCAGGAACACGACAGGGATGTCCACTCTCACCACTGTTGTTTAACATAGTGCTGGAAGTCCTAGCATCAGCCATCAGACAACAAAAGGAAATCAAAGGCATCAGAATTGGCAAAGAGGAAGTCAAACTTTCACTCTTCGCAGATGACATGATACTCTACATAGAAAACCCGACAGACTCCACCAGAAGCCTACTAGAACTGATCCAAGAATTCAGCCAAGTTGCAGGGTACAAAATCAACGTACAGAAATCGGTTGCATTTTTATACACCAATAATGAAGCAACAGAAAGAGAAATCAAGAAACTGATCCCATTCACAATTGCACAAAAAACCATAAAATACCTCGGAATAAACCTAACCAAGGATACAAGAGATCTGTATGATGAAAACTATAGAAAACTTATGAAGGAAATTGAAGAAGACACAAAGAAATGGAAAAACATTCCATGCTCATGGATAGGAAGAATAAATATAGTTAAGATGTCATTACTACCTAAAGCACTCTACACATTCAATGCAATTCCAATCAAAATTGCACCAGCATACTTCTCAAAACTAGAACAAACTATCCAAAAATTTGTATGGAACCACAAAAGACCCCGAATAGCCAAAGTAATACTGAAAAATAAAACCAAAACGGGAGGTATCACCATCCCAGACTTCAGCCTCTACTACAAAGCTGTCATCCTCAAGACAGTATGGTATTGGCACAAAAACAGACACATAGACCAATGGAACAGAATTGAGAACTCAGAAGTGGACCCAAAAGTATACAGCCAACTGATCTTTGACAAAGCAGGAAAGAATATCCAATGGAAAAAAGACAGCCTTTTTAACAGATGGTGTTGGGAGAACTGGACAGCAACATGCAGAAGAATGAAACTAGATCATTTTCTCACACCATGCACAAAAATCAACTCAAAATGGATAAAGGACCTGAACGTGAGACAGGAAACTATCAACACCCTAGAGGAGAAAGCAGGAAACAACCTCCTTGACCTCCACCGCAGCAACTTCTTACTTGACACATCCCCAAAAGCAAGGGAATCAAGAGCAAAAATAAACTGTTGGGACCTCATCAAGATTAAAAGCTTCTGCACAGCCAAGGAAACAACCCAGAAAATTAATAGGCAACCAACGGAATGGGAAAAGATAGTTGCAAATGACATATCAGATAAAGGGTTAATATCCAGAATCTATAAGGAACTCACCAAACTACACGCCCGAAAAACAAACAACCCAGTGAAGAAATGGGCAGAAGACATGAACAGACACTTCTCCAAAGAGGACATCCAGATGGCCAACAGACACATGAAACGATGCTCAGCATCCCTCCTCATCAGGGAAATACAAATCAAAACCACACTGAGATACCACCTCACGCCAGTCAGAGTGGCTAAAATGAGCAAATCAGAGAACTCTAGATGCTGGCGAGGATGTGGAGAAACGGGCACCCTCCTACACTGTTGGTGGGAATGTAAACTGGTACAGCCCCTCTGGAAAACAGTGTGGAGGTTCCTCAGGAAACTAACAATAGAACTCCCTTATGACCCAGCAATAGCACTGCTAGGAATTTACCCAAGGGATACAGAAATGCTGAGGCATAGGAGCACATGTACCCCAATGTTCATAGCAGCACTCTCCACAATAGCTAAAACATGGAAAGAGCCTAAGTGTCCATCAACAGATGAATGGATCAAGAAGATGTGGTTTATCTATACCATGGAATACTACATGGCAATGAGAAACAATGAAATCTGGCCATGTGTAGCAACATGGATGGACCTTGAGGGTGTTATGCTGAGCGAAATAAGTCAGGCAGAGAAGGACAAATATCATATGTTTGCACGTATAGGAGGATTAGGAGGAACTTGACGGAGGAACAAGGGGGAGAAGAAGGGCGGAAATGGTGGGGGAAAGGGAGAGAGGCAAACCATGAGAGACTCTTGAATGCTGACAAAAACTGAGGACTGATGGATGTGGGGGGGAGGGGGGGATGGGCATGGAGGAGGGCACTTTGGGGATGAGCACTGAGTGTTATGTAGAAACTAATTTGACAATAAACTATTTGTAAAAAAAAAAAAATAAAATTGCTTAAGATCATGTGGGAGAGTGGGATTCACACTCAGTCTGGCTTCAGAACCCATGCACTTGAGCACTACTTTTTTCAAGTTAAAATAAATTTAAAAAAAGAAAAAAAATCCAGAAAATAAGAAAGGCTCTAGGAAAATAAAACAAAATTTTATATTTCAACCCTCCTACAAATCTCTTTTTTGAGGGTTTTGTTTTAGGAATGGAGAGCACTGCATGGAAACAGATTTGAAAAGAAACAGAAAGTATTATAAAAAAGATGAGCATTAGAGGTTCAGCTATGTGGTTCTTCACAGAATGACAGAAATTGCAGAAAGCAAGAAGCAGCAAAACAATAAAGAAGGAAAGGAGGAAATTACTAAAGAAATAATGCAAGATAACTTTCTAGGAATGAAACTCCTCAGTTGAAAATGCTCACTGAATTCAACAGTAAAATATGGACAGAAAGAAGCTTACACCAAGACACATCGTCAGGAATTGAAAAGCACCAGGAAAAACCAAGACGGACCCCAAAAGTTGCCAAAAGGAAAATGAGCTGCAGACTCAGGCTAGTGTTAATGAATTTTAGAAGGCTTTCCAAGTTCAGGGAGAAAATGATGTGTGCTCTAGCACACAGAGAAACTAGAATTCAGATGGAAGCAGTTAAATGGGCAGCAAATGCTTCTTCTCTTCAGCATATTCTTGAAAAGTGATGCCTTTCCTACAAGTTTAACACAATGATTGTTGAGACTTAAAAAAAAAGAAGTTAGAAGAAGAAGCACAAAATGTCAGTTTTTATATAGTATCTCATGTGGAGCAGGCAGCCAAAACTGTGGCACTTAAAAAAGTGTTTATTTATTTTTAATAGATGGGTGAGGGGAGGGGCAGAGAGGGAGGGAGACAGAGGATCTGAAGAGGGCTCTGCAGTGACAGCACAGAGCCAGACCTGGGGCTCACACTCACCAACCACGACATCATGACCTGAGCAGAAGTCTGATGCTTAACTGACTGGGCCACCCAGGCACCCAAAATGTGGTACCTTTTAATTGTGTTTTCTTCCTTTCTAATGCCGATGAATACCCACCCACCTCTTCCCTTTGCCCCAGTGAGGCTGGCCCCCAGGCCTGTACCTTCTGATGTCAGGAGCTCAATACACCTCTAGTGAGCATAAAATAAAAAACATTTTAAATATCTGAAAGTTCAAAAAATTTATCATTCAAATATTTTTTCACAGAAAGTTGCTGAGGGATACGCTTCATTAAAGGATGATGTACAAGGAAAAAGATAAAAATGTGGGCCGTCTGTCATAGTGCCAATGAAAAGAGCAGGAAGGAGAAGCCCGAGGATGACAGCTGTGTAGCCAGAGGATATAATAAGGCTCCAGGAGAGCAATTCCCAGGGAAAAGAACAAAACCAGAGAGAGAGATCACCAGCATGTTGTATGGAGAGTCAGAAAGAACTGGCAATGTGATAAATAAAACCAATGTAAGAAAAAAATAAAAGGAAATTACAAATTTTAAGAAAATTGAAAAATGGCACATATAATGAAAGATGACTACTTGGGACTATAATCAGTCACTAAATTAAAATGATTCTGTATCAGGTACTGTTTTATCTATCAGGAATATAGTGAGGGTGAAAACAATAGACAAAAATATCAAACAAATTAGCTAAAGTAGATGCTATTCCTTGCCTTCTTGAAGCTATAGTTAAGAACGGGGAGAATGACAATAATTTCAAAAGTTAAGTGAAGTAAGAGATATCATTTGTACTAAGAGTAAGTGCTGTGGAGAAAAACTTAACAGGGAAAGTACGGTAAGAATCTCACACAGAGGGGCACCTGGGTGGCTCAGTTGGTTAAACATCCTAATTTACCTTAAGTCATATCTCACTGTGAGTTTAAGCCCCACGTCCGGCTGTCTGCTGTCAGCACAAAGCCTGTTCCAGATCCTCTGACTCCCTCTCTCTGTCCCTCCCCTCCCCCCGTCTCTCAAAATAATCAAATAAACTTAAAAAAAAAAAAAAAAAAGAATCCCAGGTAGAGGAGTTGTTATTTCCCATAAGATGCCGGGAATGGCCCTACTGAGTGGCTGCCAGTTGGGCTGAGTGTTTAAGGCAGAGAAGGACCAGGAAGTGCAGCTATCTGGGTAATGGATATTCCAGATGGAGGAGAAAGCAAATGCAAGGGGTCTTTTCACACAATAATGTAAATACTTGATTTTGGTTATAAACTAGATGTGAATGACATCAATTTTAGAGTTATAAAAATGAAAGAACAGAGGACAGAATCACAGAGAAGGTGGGTGCACTAATGTCCTTGTCTGACAACAGGGGACAATCCCAAAGCAGCATCTATGGTTAAAGGTACCAGTTTATTCTCCACAGTTACAACAGAGAAACCAAACACAAAGATAAAATTAACTGAAAAACGAAAGAGAAAAGGTAGAGGTAGGGTAGAGTGACTGAGTGAATGTATAATGTCTCTTTTATTTATGCTAATAGATGGTATCTAAAAGCAACAAATAAAAAATCTTTGGTGAAAGCAAATGACTTTTACCTGAATAAATGAAGGTATCAGAAGGAGAAGTGGAAAGACAGGTGAAGCTGAAGTGGGAGAAGTGGGATCACAGAACTGTGCTTTACACACGTGTACAAATTTGATTTAAGGCCCCCTCTTTCACCCCCCAGCAACACACACCCACAACCTTTGGAGGTCTTCCATTACTTATAGGATAAATATCAAAATCTGAAACAAGGCCTCCAGGGCCCTTCCTGTCTCACCAGCCTCCCTTCTTCCTCCCTCCCCTGCACTCTCTGTTCTAACCACATCAGTTTCCTGAGCAGGCAAGGCCCTCGAAGTTTCTAGGAAGCTTCTGTGTATGCGATTCCCTCCTTCTGAAGTGTTTCCAGCCCAGTATTCCTACTCCTGGACTGACTTACCCATCCAGTCCAGTAGGTACAAGTGCCTAGGGCTCACAATAACACTCTTAGGGGTCCACAAAAATACTTTCTTTTAAGATAAGAAAAAAAAACCCTTTACGTCAAAGAAAATATTTTAATATATAATCTTAACGTATTTCTCTCCATACCAGTAAAACTGCAAATCACAATTGTTAATATTATTTATGTAGGAAGGGGCCCACAAAAGCAAACGTGTCTAGGGCCCACCAAAATCAGAGTGTGGCCCCTCCGTCTCCCATTCCCCAATTCCACTGATCGAGTGAATCTATTCATCCCTCAGCTCTCAGGTGAAACACTCCTTCTTCAGGGACTCTGCCTGATTCTCCCAGACAATATGAGGTCCCTATATATATTCTCCCATCACCTCATAATATGGAAACAAAATAAATAATTGTGAAAATTTACATTTAATGAAATCAGGAACTGTGTCTACCTCGTGTACCGCTATATCCTCAGGACCAAGCCTTGTATTCAGTGATATGAGACTCTGAAGGACTCAGAATTAAAAAAAAAATTTTTTTTTAATGTTTTATTTATTTCTGAGAGAGACAGACAGACAGCATGAGCAGGGGAAGGTCAAAGAGAGAGGGAGATACAGAATCTGAAACAGGCTCCAGGCTCTGAGCTACCTGTCAGCACAGAGCCCAACATGGGGCTTGAACTCACGAACTGTGAGATCATGACCTGAGCCGAAGCCGGACGCTTAACTGAATGAGTCACCCAGGCGCCTCAGGACTCAGAATTTTTTTACTGTGGCTCTCAAGTCCTTGTTCAATTTTCTGATCCCAGATTTACTACTGCTTAATCTCATATTGACTTGGTTTCTTAATTTTAAAAATAGGAATAATAATGAGAGTTATAAGTTAGAATGAGTTAGAACAGTACCTGACACACAGTGAAGCCTATTTAAAGCATAGCAATTCTTCATGTTATTAGATAATTACTACTACACTACTATTTAATTACTATTATAATCATTATTATTTCATTTACTGGGTGAATTAGATAAATATTTTGCTTTGTTAATTCTCTCACTTTTACTATCTCTTATGTAAATACATTTTAAAAAGTTGTGAATGCCATTTTAACAACTCAACTCATGAAGTTTTAGGAAAAAGAGCAAATAGCTGTAAAGACAGAAGAGAACTGAAGTTTTGGTAACTGAAAATACATAATTATCTATGAATTCAAGACTTGAAAATATCCACACCCACCAACTCATAATTTTACATGATAATATCAGGCCAGAAGAACACTTTTAGCAAAGTATAGTAAATCAGAATTCTCTCAAACATAAATTTCCATGAAAATCTAATAAAAATGAGAGGTTGAATTTATTATCTTAAAAAAAAAATCTTACCTATTTCCCTCAAATAGATGCTATACAGAGTTGAGCACAATTTTCAATTGTGATATTAGTTTCTTAGAGTTATAATTTTTTATACATAATTCCTTCTGCAGATAAATAAAAATACATACCCCAAAGCAGTAAAAATAAAATAAATTAACAGTAACTGAAAAGCCTATCAAGGGTTTTCATTTTGGTAAACATTTATCTCACCATCTAAGCATCAGACTCCTGATATGACCCTTGGGATAAAATGACAGACTCAGGTTTGATTCCCTCTGGTATTTCAACCAACACTCTGCACAGCCTGAGGACCATTTTTTTGAGGATAAATGACTGGCTAGGAGGACTAAAGTCCTGAGGCTTTGCCTGGGGCCTATAATCTCACCTAATCATTATTCACGATCCCCCAAAAAAGCCTTGAGCTAAAATTGTGATTGCTATTTAGAACTAAACTTGCAAATTCATTTTTTGAAAATCTTTTCTTCTTTCATGATTTCATTTTTTGTTTAATTCATGTCTACCTTTAGATATCAACTATAGCAATCACTAAAACCTAGAGTAATAGTCCATCTGTTTTGAGTGTTGCTTTCTTTACTAATTTATAAAAAAGGTATTTTAATAGCAAAAATGCCTAAGGACTACATTGCATAATACATGCAACTAAAAATGTAAAGTCCTTAAAGGGATTATGAAAAGCAGTGATAATGGGGAAAACCTCTGTAAATTTAGAATTTTGTAATATAGTTCTCATAGCCATATTTAATTTGAAAAACCAAAATAATTTTTATAAATGTAAAGATGAAGTGAAGGATGCAACAGTCTCTGAAAACCAGGGAATAAGCTAGAGTGAAGTCATACCACAAATTTCTTTAATTAGAGCTTTCACTTTTTTTTTTTACTTACAATGTAAAAAATATTTCTTGCTACCTATTCTGCCAAAATGTTCCACTCTTGCTTATTTCTAAGATTGACCATTGCAATCCTCTCTGTTCTTCCACTATCTGTCTACTTTATTTAATAGTGGCATATATTTTCTTACTGATTATAACACTTAAGAGTCTCGTCTCTTAAAAACAGCAATTAAGAGTGAGGGCTGTTAAGTCTCAGACTGCCTGGACTAGAGTCAGATTCCTTATCTCTATAAAGGGGATGATAATAGTTCTTACTTCAAAGTATATTGTGAGTATAAGTGAGACAAATGACTTAAAGTATTTAGTAGATTGTCTGGTACATAGTAAGTACTCATAAATGTTAGTTATTGTTAATAATGAAAACTTTTTAGAACCTTTTCTTTACTTCTTAAAAGTCTTCTGAGAAAACAACAACAAAAAAAACCATTTGCGTACTTTGGACAAACTTGCGTTAAACTCTCTTTTCTTTTGTTTTCTCCTCTATAAAATGAAATAATCTGACAATATTAATCCAAAGATCCTTCTTAACTATAAAAACTTACATAATTCTATTTAGCTATGGCTAAGGTTCAGACTTATTTTCCTTCTCTGTTTTTAATGTGCATGGACAATTCTTTACCTAGTTGAGAATATTTTTCTTTCTTCTTTGAATAAGAACCACATCTGATGATATTCTGTATCCTTACTAGCCTTAGGAATCATGGGGTAGTTTCCTAATTTCCTCTGAGGAAGTACTATATTCACTATCAAACCCCACAGAAGTCCTTAAGAAGGTACTGCTTTCTTCTGAACTGATACCTTAAAAGTGAATCAGATATTAATTACATATAAAACACAAAATTTTGTGTTCTATCTAATCCAAGAATAAAAAAAAACTTGTTATGTTTTTGGAGAGGCAGATGTTAAGTTTTCTTTAAAAATGCTAACCTTATATGGCAGAAACGAGGTACACAAAATAAAAACAAAGCATCATATAAAAATATTAAATGAAAAACTAGGAAAACATAATTGTATCACATATGATTTATAGTACTAATATTCTTAATATGTGTTTTCTTATCAATAAAGAAAAAAAACCCAAAGACCACCAAGAAAAAAATTGGAATGTGGCATAAGTGACACAGGCATAAAAGAAATATAAAAGAGAAAAATATGCAAAGATATACATTTTACTAGTAATCAAATCAATGAAAATTAGAATGCCATATACTCTTCTCATTTCAGATTTATTTGAAAACAAACTGTTATAATATCCATGACAAAACTATGGAGAAAGTAGCACTCTGGTGCACTGTTGGTTGGAGATGCAAATTGGGAGAGCCTTTCCATATATTTGCCCCTTGATCTACCAATTCATTTTAAAGAATATGCCATAAGCTAGCATTTTCCAAAGTGTTCAGTGGGATGTTGATATGTTCTGATGTTATTTTGTGCATGTGTATGTAAAAGTCTAAAATTAATTTTAAATGTAAATGTATACAATGGCATTTAAAAACTCATCTTTCCCTTTTTTTTTTAATAAATTGTATTTTTCAGAGAAGTTTTAGGCTCACAGCAAAACAGAGTGGAAAGCATACCAATTTCTCACATTGCCCCCAATGCCCATACAATTTCTCCAACTGTATCAACATCCTGCAGGCCGATGTTATTTTAAGAAAGCATTCGATAGTCAAATAAGTTTGATTTCTAAGACCTTTGTTACTACTATACATCGGTATTTTCCAAGATGGTGAATAATATAGACAGCGGTTGTTTATGTGACAGGCCACGGAACCCTCTTATCAGCAAGCATGCTTAGGAACTAAGGGTCTGCAACACTTACTTTTGGAAACTCTCCTAAAAAATCACTAGACACAAATGCCAATATGTATGTACAAGAATGTTTACTGAAGTCATGTTTAACACAGGATAAAAACTGGAAAGATCCCATATACTCAATAATTGGAAAGTGGTCACATAATTTATGTTATGTTATTAAACTAGAATATTATATAACCACTAATAATGGGAATGCAGATATTTGCTAACATGACAAATAAGGTAATATTTGTAAAGTAAGTAAAGAAGCAATCTAGCCAAAGAACATTTATATCCTATGATTACCAATCCTAGTCATAATATTGTATAGATCCATATATTATACATTATATACAAATATATCAATGAATTCAGAAAGACATACAACAAAATATAAAGAGTACTTATTACAAGGTGGAAGGTTACTATACTTTTCTGTATTGTCTTATGTTTTTTTAATGAACATCTATTAATTTTATAATAGAAATATTTTTTAAAGGCAACGCATTTATATACCTTGACTATTTGGAGACACATTGCATATTATTCTTTAGGTGTCAGATGTTTTTCATATTTAACAAAAATTAAGTTCAGAGTCAAGAAAACTATAGTTATATAAAGAATTCATACAGAGAAAACACAATTCCTACCTTCTGGAGAGAAACTGATAAAAACATAACAAGTGCTGTGAGAGCCAGCAGCGTAATGGAGGCAGTAAATCTCTAGATGCTTTATGCCTTTATGAGTCCCTATAAGGGAGTACCTCTTCTCTCTGTAACAGAAATAACATAAATACACACATTTATTTAAAGGAGCAGTTGAAGGAAAATCACCCTTAAGTATGGCTTGAAGCTATAGAGGCTGCCTGTTTCCAGGTGTGATCTCACGGGTAAACAGTTGGGAATATTACCCCTTAGTTTCTTTATGACCTTGAAAAGTTATTTATCTTCTCCGTGCCTCAGCTTCCTCATCTGTAAATGGGGATAATGATATAATCAGCTATAAAGATTAATATTCATAAAGTACTCATAACAGTGCCAGACTGCTACTACATATGTGGTTTCTAAAATAAATACCTGAGTGGGATTGATTGTATTAATAGAGACCCTTCACAGAGCACATTACTATCAGTGATATTTTACTTCTGTTAACATCTCAAGTAATTCTCATCTCAGTCCTGTGAGGTATTGTTATTATTAAAACCTAACCCTCAGCTTTCATACCAGAAACTTGATTTTATCAACTCCCTAAACTGATACAAACTCACAAAAAACTGATCAATTTAAAAGGTAGTCTTTTTTTTTTCTTCTCCCCAAAAGTGATATCCATTGAATAAAATACTATGTACTAATATCTGGTCTCTATACGTATTGAACCACTTAGACATTACCTGATTAGTATAAAATTAAAGCAAGGAGAATTAAAAACTCATATTGGGCCTTTCATTAAGCCATAGTAGTATGATATGCTACTGTAGAACATTGGTAGGAAAACCAATTTCCTCTTACTCTTAGTATGATACCTTGAGAAGGCACAGCATTACCAATGAAGTATTTTTGCCAAGAATATTTAATCTGAATCTAATAATAAAAGAAAGTTTTAGAAAAAATCTAAATTAAACAACATCTTGCAAACACTGGCCAGACTTAAAAAATAACAATGACATGACATACAGAGGCTGGGAAATTTTTCTAGATTAAAGGAGATTAAGTGGATATGACAAGGAAATATAATGCATGATCCTTAACTGCATCTTGGATTGGAGAAAAAAGATAGCTATAATTACTAGACAGTTGGGAAATCTAAACTGCAGACTTCAAAAATCTCTATCAGTTAGTAACTTTAAAATTGACTTAGGTGGTTTGTACCTGCAGATAAAATCATTCATTAATTCATTTACATTCATCACGATGTGTTAAATACCCATTCAGTGTGATAGGCCTGAAGATGACAAAAATTCCTGTAAGTAACAAATCCTAAAATATAGATATGGCTTAGCCAAAGAGGTCAGGTGAACTCATTCTGGCAAGTTAGCAAATGAATATATGTAGCTAAACTGTCTATCTGTTATATTTGAGACTCAGGCCATCTTCCTACTGAAGTATTCCCCTTGCTAATGGAAGGGAAAATTTCATAATGTTGGAGCAGTTGCTGCTGCTTCATGCTGCCTTTAGTAAGGTTCTACAAGAAAGAGAGGCACATCAGGAAGTAGAGAAGGGGAAAAAACAGATAGCTTTGCCAAAAGAGCTACTTTCTGCCTGTGGCTGAGAATCAAATTATCTGAAGCCTGGGAGGTTGAAAAAGCCAAATTATAAATGTTTTATAATAAACTTTTACTTATTTCTTAATAGGTTATTTTCATGATGTAGAATTTGAAAGATACAGGGGCAATGACAATTTCTCTTCCAGTACTATCCCCAAGACAAGACTGTTTTCCTTCCTCAGAGGCAACCTCTGTTAACAGATTCATGTATTCTTCCAGAAATGTTTAATACATTGCATATCTGCAACTATATTTACAGAAACCGAGCAGGTTATACACTCTTCTACAGCTTGTCTTCTTCATAGTATGTTTGTCATTGATCATTTTGGTCCCTATAGAGTTGTTATTTTATATTGTTATTTTTTATTTTACATTGTTATTATAAAGCTATATTATAATAACTATAGAGTAGGCAAAAATACAATAACATATGTTTTCTTATGCAAAGGAAATAAGATAGTGGCCACTGGGAGAAAAAGAGCATTGAGATGTCTAAGTGTAGAGTACTGAAGATAATAACTAAGGAATGTACCTGGGAGGATTTGCCTGAAGACTTCTTTGGATTCTAAGCATGCCAGTGTATTGTGGCAGAGCATCTGAAAAGCTACCGAAGACTCTGCCATGAGGGGGGTGCAAAGGTAGCTAAGACTGAGTTGTCAGACATAAAGGAGACTGGGGTTTGAAGAAACAGAGCAAAGAGTGCACGGTCCTTACAACTGGAGACCGTGGCAATAATTATGGCTGTAGATCCTGTATATGAAGTCCAGAGACCAAGCAAGAAGAATTAGGTCTTCGTGGATGCTGATACATGGTGCCAAAATGTCAAGGGTGAAGCAAGAACTCAGTGGAGACAAGCAAGCAGAGAGAAAGGAGTATGGAAACCCATATTCATCCATTGATGCCAGGATGATATGAGTCTCCCAGGAACCTGGAGAAGAGTAGAAGGTAAGGAGAAAAATCCTAAACTAAGGTTAAAAATCTTGGCTTAAAGCCTAAACTGATTCAATTTTACTTCACAAGTAACCAACCAACTACCAATTGGTAAGATTAATTTTTCCTTTGTCTGTGGAAATGGTCTTGGTGGGTGGTGCCAGGAAAAGAGGTTTGTGAGATAAATCAATTTTTAGATATAAGCAAACTATATTTTACATACTTGAAATTAACAACTACAAAATTTAAATCCACATGGACAGCTTACAGGGCTGTTATAAAGACTGAATGAAATGGTTGCATAAAAATGTACAAATAATGAATGGTGTAATTTTCTGATTATGATTTCTGAAGGTAACTTTTCTTTAACTTCTTCCCAAGTTCTGGGGACCTTTAACGCAGTCCCAGAGTTCCAGATTTTGTATACACACTCACTTACAGTGAGCATTAGCTTTGAAATAAGTGAATCTTGGATTCAAATCCTACCCTTGTTGCCCACTAGCTGTATAAATTTGGGGAAATATCTTAACTTCTTTGATCTTCAGTTATAAAACAGTATGACAACATAGAAAATACAGTCAATGATATTGTAATAACATATATATATGACAGACAATGACAACACTTACTGTGATGAGTGCTGAATAATATACAGAATTGCAGAATCAGTAGCTTGTACACCTGAAACCAATATAACACTGTGTGTATTTATACCTCAGCAAAAATAAATCGATCCCTTCTCCATAATCTCAACACAAACCTATCCAATAAACACAATAAATATTTTCAAAACAATGTGTGACAATCAAATTTATTCATACATTAAGAATAACACACCGTTTGACCCATGGTTGGTGGACTTAATTTCTCTAAAGTTTAAACAATGTTGCCCAGATTTTGATGTGGAGAATTTGATCATCTTCTTATATGTCCTTAATATACAAGATTGAGCTCTGTAAAATAAGGCTCCTAGTTATTGTTTTCAGGTTGATGGAGTAATAAACATTCCCACATGCCATGAAGGAAGCAGGTCTCTGTCATAATAAGAGCACTTAAATATAAAATATAAACATAAAAAGCACTCCTTTCAAATCTACTCTGAGTGTAAGGATTAGATATAGTTATTTCCCTTTCCCCCCAAATAGATAATATCTTTTTTAAAAAAAGTACTTATCTTAAATCTAACAAATGTTAAAAAGAGACTACTCAGTGGATAATAAAATCAACAATAATGACTTCTGATTAAAGAGGTAGATCAAACACGCATATTTAACTTCATTCCTTTTCAAAACCATACTAAAATACAATTTAATATTAAAATTTTTATTAAAAAGCATAAATGAAGGAAGAAAAGGAGAGTGAGAGATGAATGATAGTAATGAAAATTCGGAAGCTAGAAGACGGAAGGATGGTAGCTAACTGACAGCAGATTCAAACAAGTTGAATCCTAAACCAGTAGAATTTAAAGGCAAGTAGCAATTTCATTTGTACTACAGTTTCCATGAAATCTTTGGATCTTGCGGCACCCAAACTTGTGGAAGAGAGTTAAGTAAGAGCAAACCTGGTTAGAAACCTATTTAAGAATTAATCTCTTTCATTGTCTCTTTACCATTCACAACTGGACAAGAACACCTCCCTCTCTCATCCTGGCAGAAGACTAAATGCTTACTCTTTGGAGTGTGTTAAACAGAAGATTCTCAAAACTGGGAAATTTTGAAGAATTCTGGAGGGCAGAGTACTCTGTTGAAAACAGAACTGAATGAAATTTTATATGATAAATATTAAGACTCCCAAGTCCTCTTCTACTGGGTTTGCAGAATGCTAGTAGCCCATCATAAAGCCAGAGAATGGAAGATTCTCCTTTGGTAAATACAACTGGAATAAAAAATGATATTCAATGACATGATCTTGGAGGTTCCTGAACAAAGAAGCATATTCAGATCTAGGGAATGCATAGTCATTAAGCTCCAATTATGTGTTATCCTGGCATCCACCTATCTTACTATCTGAAATATGAACTGGGGCAGCCAATGACTGCTAGACATCAGGGAAAGCTCCTAACATGAAAAATGGAGATTAAAACAAAACAAAACCAAAACCAAAACAAACAAAAAATAGAACTGTTCAGGAGAAGAGAATTAAAAAAAAAACAAAACCTATCTTTGAAGAGGTAAGAGAAGACCTGCATCCATGAAGCAAAAACACATTGCTTTATTGATTTATTTTTAAAGTTTATTTACTTATTTTGAGAGAGAGCAAGTGAGGGAGAGAGCGGGGCAGGGGCAGAGAGAGAAGGAGAGAGAGAATTCCAAGCAGTCTACCCACTGTCAGCACAGAGCCCACTGTGGGGGCTCAAACCCATGAACCGTGAAATTATGACCTGAGCTGAAACTGAAAGCCAGATACTTAACTGGCTGAGCTACCCACATGCCCCCAAAACACACTGCTTTACAAAAAAGAAAACAAATCCAGGAAATAAGAAAGTGCTGCTGGGAAACAAAATTATCATAGAAATGGAAGCCTCAAAATAAAGATTGGAAAATCTTCCAGCAAGTAAAGAGAGTAAGAGAAAGAACACAGGAGAGAAAGGATATAAAAATTAGAAGACCAGTCTAGGAGGTTCACATCCAAATAACAGAAAAAGAGAAAAGAAAATCGAGAACAAAAATCACCAAAGAAATAGCTTATGAAAAATTTTCTGAACTAAAGAACATGAATTTCTAGTTTAAAAGGGGTCACTGAGTGCGTAGCCAAATGAGTGAAAATAGATCTCCAAAAGGTTACATCATAACAAAATTTCAGAACTTTGTGATAGAAAATTGTATAAAAGCTCCTGGAAAGGAAAAGTATATAAAACAGAAAGTAGAATGTCTCTCAGCTTTTAAACACTGAAACTAGAAGACAATAGAGATAGGCCATACAGATTCTGAGAGAAAATAAATTCCAAACCAGAATTCTGTATTTAGCTACAGTATCAATCAAATATCAGTAAAGCAGAAAGACATTTTCAGACAGGCAAGATCAAAGCTATTGGTAGATGTGCACCTTCAAAATGAGAGAGTGAATGAAGAAGGAAAAGACATTAAAAACAGGAATTTCAACTCTAAACAGGGACACAAGAAGCCCCAAGGTGATAGTGAAAAGTAATCCGTACCATGTGGGACAGAGGTTACAGCTGAATCAGAAACAAGTAGAGAAGACCAAGAAAATGAAAAACAAGAAAATCATCAATTTTAGGGAAAACAGATATTGGAAACACGATGTGGTTCAGCCATGAATTAAGCTTATATAGTTGAAAATGTTTTTAATGAAATATTAAGCATCAAAATCATGATATAACTATATTGAGAAGATGATGTATTTGTAATGATGGGGTGGGAGACATAAAAGAAACTTAAGTCTACTGCTTCCATAGTGGGAAATTAATAGATTATATGCAAAGCTGAAAAAAAATCAAGAAGTAAAAGTATAATCATACTATTTAGAGAGGTTCTTTTCATAAATTCAAAAAGACACAGCTAAAAATAAACTGAAAATGATTGCTTCTGGGAATTAGAAAATTGGTGGAAGAAACTGCAGAGCAAGGGACCGCCTCTGTTTTTTTTTTTAAGTCTCACAGGACTCCTTGATTTTTTAAAAACTATGTCCATGTACGATTTTGATAAATAGAAAACAAAACAAAAAATGGCCTAAGATTACAATTAACAATGATCTGCTGAACTTAGTAGGTGTTTATAAATTCTTTTTTAAAAAAGTATTTATTTATTTTTTTGAGAAGGAGGAGGGGCAGAGAGAGGGAGAGAGAGAATCCCAAGTAGGCTTCGCACTGTCCGTGCAAAGCCCAAGGCTGGGGCCTGATCGTGTGAACCATGAGATCATGACCTGAGCCAAAATCAAGAGTCAGATGCTTAGCTGTCAGAGCCACCCAGGTGCCCCCGGCATTTATAAATTCTTAAGTGTCATTGCATATGAACTGTTTTATTATACAGCTATATAGTGTGAGTTTTTAGAAAAAAAGTGTTGCACCAGACAAACACCTGCTGGCAGCCAGCACATAGCAGGTGTCTGAACATTGTTACTTTAATTGGTAACAAGGAAAAACAAAAACAGGCACTGTAGACGGTTCTGGACTTCCTAGGTTCTACCTCTTTTTAGTATATAATCTTGGACCTCTTTTTGCTTACGATTCCTTATCTATAAGATCCTTATCTCACAGTAATATTGTGAGTGCTAATCTATACACAGTGCTTAGCACACTCCTTGAGACATAATGAATGGTTAATAAACAATTGCTATTTTAATTGTAAATCCAAATTCTTAATTCTGTATCATCAGAATCATATCCACTGTATTTCCTTCCATGCCCTTCCACAGAACTTGGAACAATTTATTCCCCATAAACGTCTTGTTCAACCACCCTACAGAGATCAGACCCAATTATTATCCTAAAATCACTCATGACTGGTTTGCTTTGAAACACAAACTAGAAATAACTAACTAACTAACTAACTAACTAACCGTCATACTTGGAACCACCTCACTTTCTCTTTTTTAAATCTATTACTGCTTTCCTTTTTTCTTGTTCTTTCTTTCTTTTTTTCTTTTAATGGCATCCAGGAGCAGGGTTTGTAACCAGAGGGCCAAAGTTTGGGTAGGTTGTTTAGCCTTTCAGAGTATTTATTTTCTCATCTGTAAACTGGAGATGATAATACCAGCTAGAATGGACTTTTGATGTTTGCCTCCCTACCACGCTTTCCTGCTACTTCTGGTAACTGTATACTGGTCTTCCTTTGGACAACTCACCCATTTCCCAGCTCCAGAGGAGGACCTTACTGCCAAAGCAAGTCAGTATATTACCCTACCCAGCTGTCCACAGTTATGTGTTCAAGGATGAGCACTTAACCAAATCAGGACCAGTGACACTCAAAACTGCCAGTGTCATCAAGTGTGGAGCTGACAATGGAGCCAATTCAGCTCCAAATTAGCCTATCTTAAGACCACTCCATGCTATGAACCAAAATATCCATTCTTAGTCTAAGCCAGTGTGTGTGTGTTTGCTGTAGGAAGGGAGGGCAGAGAGGAAAAAAAGTTCTTTACTGCAACCAAATGGATCTCAATTCCTACCTACCTTATAACCATTATCTCCACTATTTCTAAGATCAACTGAGACAATAAATAAATTAAAACTTTGGTAAACATGAAGCAATATGCAAATGTTAATTGTTAGTATAATAATTTAAAAAATGTTTTAATGTTTATTCATTTTTTGAGAGAGAGAGACAGAGCGTGAGCAGGGGAGGGGCAGAGACAGGGAGACACAGAATCTGAAGCAGGCTCCAGGCTCTGAGCTAGCAGCACAGAGCCTGATGCAGGGCTCGAACTCACAAACCATGAGACCATGACCTGGCCGAAGTCGGACACTTAACAGACTGAGCCACCCAGGTGCCCCTATCATAATTTTTAATAACAAAGCCCAACTTCTTCACAAGGCAAACTCTGTCTTGCAATGGTCTTGCAAAAGATTTTCACAAAAACCAAAGTAGCCTATTTAAAATCTGGACATGTTGGATATTATTTGTGAATATATGTTTTTATAAAAACATAAGAATATGCAGTTGTTCAAATCACTGTAGGTCATGCATGTGACAGCAGCTCAGATGGCATCCTTATTCATCAAACTTAAAAGGTTAGGCTAGTATCCCCCAATCTCTATTTTACCCTTTGATATTTATGGTTGTATGCTCCATAAACCTGTTTGAATCTTTTTGAAAATATGTATTCTATACTAGTTACTTACAAATGAATTTTATCAGATAATTAATTAGTTAAGTCTGGAGTATTTTACAATTGTTTTATTATTTATAAATAAAATGCTAATTAAAGGGAAACTGAAAAATGGTAACGGCTTTCTATAAAAGTTGACTTTATAAACCTTTAAAATAAAATACTCTGAAGTCAGTGGAAAAATTGGAAGTAAATGGATATTTCAAATGAGCTCAAAGCTTTACAAAAAAAGATATTTGTTTGCTTAAATAAATCTATCTCTTCATGACTATAGGATTAATTTGACTGGCAATTCTTTTCTTTCTGGTTACAGCAAAAGTAAATTGTGGCTCAATTCCTGTTTCATTTTTCAGAAACTGAGTAAGTACAGCTGAAATAAAATGCGGTTTTAAAGGATTTGCTCCATCCGATGTGTCCATGGTCTTATTTCCAGATTAGGCTCCGTTAGGTAAAGGATCAGCTAATCAGGTAATCAGCTTTATTATTACTACCTGATGAAAACAATGAAGATAATAATTTCATGAAATGTTTCATGAATGTAAACATTTTCTTATGATGAAAAATATCTAATAAAAAATGAAAAACTGAGCTACAGTCACATTTTTTACAGAAATAAAATGATGAGAAAAGAATCATATTCTCTAGTTGAAAACAAGTTATGGTATCAGTGTCATGGGTAAAAGTTTCATACCATCCAAAATAGTATTAGATTGATTATTACTCAGAAAACAATAAAATGCTTCAATTCCAGTTCAGTTAAACCAATAACTCTTCTTAAAAAACCAGAGTTATTAAGAAGTTACTAACTGAAAAAAAAAAAAAAAAAAAGAAGTTACTAACTGGGCCTAGGAAGAGTCTGGCATGTTAATAAGTATACTTTAAATCAGTTCTATCTTTCAAAATGGTTATTTTGGGAAGCTATAAACCAAGCCCAGAAATGCTGGAATTGTTCAAAATAGTTTTGGAATTTATGTTTTGTTAACTGCCTTTAAAATTAGCTTCTGTACCACATAAGATCTCTTGTTTTTGATCCAAAAAGGCATACATAACTTTTGACCCACTAAACTTAGTTTGATATGACATTTAGTTGGTTTCAGAATTCGGATGAAACTAGTGTTTAGATTCAAAATAGTGTGTCACAGAACAAAAGTAATTCCATAAATATTTTGTGCAAAGGCAGTGCTCATAGAATGAGTCTACAGTGTAAGTCTACAATAAGTCTTTTGAAAGTTCTGCTGAGAGTCAAATAATAATCCAGATTTAAAAATGTTGTTTTGTCACCTTCCCTACAATTACATCTTAAATTAGGACTAAAACAGCAGTCTGAACATGCAGACACAATATATCAAGTTCTAGACTGTGCAATTAAGTTTTTCTAAAGTGAGCAACTCCTGGAAATTAATTTAATTTAACAAGCATTTATTGAGTGTATTCTACGTATCTATAGTAGTGCTAGGTATGATAGGAAATAAATAAATAAATAATACAAAGCCAGGTCCTCAAGGCACTTATAAACTAACAGAAGAGGAAGTTATATACAATCGCCATTAAAACATTCTATTTCACTTCATTCCAGAGTGGACTATTTTAAATGATGTTTCATTCTTAATTGTATAAGTTCATTTATATTTAAACATTTTAGTGCTCATTTTCTCATGTGTATCCTATTACCACTACCTTCGTGTTTCTTTATAAATACATATCACATTAAATTGTGTACATTTGTTTATACATCCCCCGCCCCCAGCTAGCCTATGAGCTCCTCCACAGTAAGGACTAGAGGTCATAGTACAATGTCGAATACAATGCACATGCACAACAACTGTATGAATCAGAAGGCAGGAAGTTAGGTGTACTATCACTAAAAGAAAGGCAAAGTGGTATGAGAAAACCAAATAAGGAATGGCTTAATTTTCGCTGGAGAGCTTGGAGAAAGCTTCAAAAAGACAGTTTCAAAGAAAATTGAGATCTCAATAAATAGAAATAGAAGAAAGAGAAGATATAGATAGATGGAATGAGAAAGGTTTGCAAAAGCATGACAGTAAAAAAGTACTGGGTATGCTTTAAAACTTCATAATCTAGTACTATTGAAATTCAAAGCTTTTGTGGTTTATTGACAGATGTATTAGAGGTATGGAGAGGTGCAGGAGAAATGCCTAGACAAGTCAGTAGTGATCTGAGTGGGGTTGTTTTCTTACACCTGTACAACTGGGGGACCAGAACAGGTGCCATGAAATTGGCTATTGGAAATCTGCCACATGACTGAACACAACTCAACTGTCTATACTGTTAAAGAATAATACAGAGCACTGTTTACCAAATGGCATTTCATGAAATAATACACTCAGAGAAGAATAATACACTTCTGGGCTTGCAGAGACCTGTTCAATCTAGTGTATTTTCCCAAATAATTTGACTATGGAATCCTTTTGAAAATCCTGCTAACATCCCACTTTGGAAAATATTATTGTAATTTCTCTATGTTTAATATGTAAGTTATCACTATACTTAAACTCAAAATTTGAGTCATCAGATAAGTCTATTTCAAGACTTTTGATGCTGTATTACTAATGGGAATAACTCCTAAATATGCACTAATTTGGGAGCAACAGAGGATACAAGAGAGGATCATGATAAATAAGATTATCAACATAAGACTATACTTGTCTTATATACCTAAACCTACCTGAAATGTTTAATATTTCATGATAGATTGATCAAGGCTACAGTGAAATTTAGTGAAATAAACATAAGGTTTGACTTAGATATAATACCTCAAAACTGTCAAGAATGTGGAAACAAGGTGAATGTCACTAAACAGAGGAATAGTTGACTAAATTTTGATATATCCATACTATATAATATATTGCAGTCATTATAAAATAGAAGGGAATCAGGGTGGCTCAGTCAGGTAGGCATCCGACTCTTGATTTCAGTTTAGGTCATGACCTCATGGACGGGGTCTGAGCTGACGGCATGGAGCCTGCTTGGGATTCTCTCGCACTGTCCCTCTCCCCTGCTCGTGCGCTCTCTCAAAATGAATAAAGAAACTTAAAAAAAAAAAAGCAGAGCTATTTCTACAAAGTATTGGAGAGTAAAAAATGCAAGGTATGGGGCTGTGTGTGTATTTGGTATGTGTGAGAGAGATCCCATTTTTTAAAGCAATGAACAAAATTCCTGTCTCTGTTTATGTGTATGCATTGAATACAGGAAAGATAATATACTGGATTAAGAAAAAAAGACTGTAAAAAGATATGATCATAATCTTACATATATGTAAAATAAAGATAAGATCTAAGTAAATGAAAAATATTAAAAACTACAAAATTTACATCAAAGTTGATTAGGATTAATACAATAAAACACCCTCTTTGAATTCATTGATAGTTTCCCATTAATTACAGTGGGACCTGGGGTTGGGGGATATACATTTCTTAGAAGGTGTCATATATCACTTCATGATCTAGTTCCAATTTTTTTCACATTACCAGTGTACATTCTACATTCCAGTCATTCTAAGCAACCTAGCATTTACTAGAATGCCTCATGGTACTTCATATTCCTGTGTCTTTTTACACACTGAGTCCATTGCCAGAAATGTCCTTTTTTACTTCTCCGTATATTGAATTCTTACTTAAGAGATTTATGCATAAGGGGCACCTGGGTGGCTCAGTTGGTTAAGCATACAACTCTTGACTGGCTCAGGTCATGATCTCATGGTTCATGAGATCCAGCTCCCCGGCAGGCTCTGTGCTGACAGTGTGGAGCCTGCTTGGGAATCTCTCTCCCTCTCTCTCCTTCAAAATAAATTAACTTTAAATAATTATGTGTAATATCTAGTCATACAAATACAAAATACATAACATATTATATCATAAGCATTAAGTAAGTGTTTTGGGAATTCAGAGTCTTGACTGGGATAGTCAGGAAAAGCTATTTGAATTAGGTCTTGAAGAACTAGTACTTTAATAGAAATGAGGTGAGGTGGTAGTCCAAGCTGGAGGAAAGGACAGAAGCCAAGATAATATAGGTAGTAGACAGTGCAAGACACCTTCAGGATGCAGTGCTTTCTATATAGAGGGTATGTGGTAAATAACTGTGGATGAGTAGGTGGACAGATTTATCAGAGAATTAATGCAGGGAAATAGCGAGTTAAAAGATGGGAAGTTTGGGATGGGGCCAAGCAACTGGGTCTTAAATATTTAGTGAAGATACCCCGTATCTTCTATTCTGTATACCGGGGCTCTTCAAATAGGAGTATGTGTACCTCATGTGACACTAGAAAGCCCAGGATACACATGAAACATCTCTCTGACTCATCAATTTTATTTGAAAATTTAGAATTAAGTAATTTAAAGGACATCTAATTTTAAACATTATTTTTATATTAAAACAAACAGATAGGGGTGGCTTGGTGGTTCATTTGTTTAAGCATCTGACTTTGGCTCAGGTCATGATCTCACTGTGAGTTCGAGCCATGCATCGAGCTCTCTGCTGTCAGCACAGAGCTCACTTCAGATCCTCTGTCTCCCTCTCTCTCTGACCCTCCTCCATTTGTGCACTCCCTCTCTCTTTTTTAATGTTTGTTATTTTTGAGGAGAGAAAAAGAGAAGGGGGAGGGACAGAGAGAGAGGGAGACAAAATCTGAAGCAGGCTCCAGGCTCCAAGCTTTCAGCACAGAGCTGACATGGGGCTCAAACTAGCGAACCGCGAGATTATGAACTGCGCCGAAGTCAGGTGCTCAACTGACTGAGACATCTAGGTACCCACTAAATAATAAACATTTAAAACAAAACAAAACAACCCGAAACAGATGTATTATGAAGTGGAATGTAAAATTTGTGTGAATTTTTAAGATAAAACACAAACTTCAAAGAAATGTTGAGCTTATGGTGAGGGTCTTTTAGCTATACTACCAGATCCTGGTGTATGCTGTTTACATCCTTTGCTGGCAGTGGAAATGCAAAGTCATGAAAGGGATTTGAGCAAGGTAGTAACAGCATGGAAGTGATGATTTATATGTATTAATTGAGCATTAGCATGTCAGCTGGCCTAGAATGGGAGAATATTAGACATCTGGACTCTAGCTAGAGAACTACTGTAATAGTTCAGAAATGGCAGCTTTTGGAATGGGAAGAAGCATGACAAGATCCATTAAAGAACTTAGTATTTTAACCAATATTTCAACTCCCGCAAGTATTAAAACTGATGCAGGGATACTAGACCTTCTTTATATTGTCAGGCAGTTTACTATTGGTTAAGTAGCAACTCTGGCACCAAAATGCTTAAGCTCATGCATTTATTTGTGTGACTTTGTAAAAATTATTTAACTGTTCTATACTTCTGTTTGTCATTTGCATAATGGGGGTAATGATACTTACTATTAGCTACTTCACTAGATTGCTATGAGGATTAAATGAGGTAATATATATAAAGCACTTAAAATAGTTCCTGCCTCGGTAAACACTAAGTGTTACCTTCTATATTTACAATTATTATTATTATCTTAAAAATTATTTATAGTGACCTTCATCTTTCCTGAGATTTTAAGTTTCCAGGAATTAGGGAGATCTATAGTATAAGTATATATTTTCTAATCTTTGATGGTTCCGGAAAATCCCTGGATTCTAGAATATCAACCAAGAGATCGATGAGGGCAGTAAAAACACTATAGGTTAGATCAGTTCACCAGTACATTTGTACCCTGTTGCCCTTTCTTACAATTAAAAAAGTCTCTTTTTTAAAGTCTCTTTTTTTTAAGAATGAAGTTTTTTTTTTTAAATGATTTTTTATTTATTTCTAAGATAGAGAGAGAGAGAGAGACAGAGTGAGCAGGGGAGGATTAGAGAGAGAGGGAGTCACAGAATGAAACAGGCTCCAGACTCTGAGCTGGCAGTCAGCACAGAGCCCGACGCGGGGCTCGAACCCACGAACCGCGAGATCATGACCCAAGCGAAAGTCGGATGCTTAACCGACTAAGCCACCCAGGCGCCCCTAAAGTCTCTTTTTAAAATGTCCATAGCAAATGTTTTTGGCACCTAGTAAGATTACATTTATTTGAAGAAATATTTTCTGTTAAAATTAATTGCTGATAACAAAAAATGGAGAAAAAAATGTATTTAAATCTACTCAGAATGAGCAAACTCGATGATATCCTGCATGTTATCGTATGCCACTGCACATTGATAGGTTTTATTAGGCTGAACCACATGAAATTGCCCATATGCAATCATTTTTGACTAGCAGAAGTGACAATTTCATACAGTTCAACCTAATATCCTTTAAATGTGCTTTGGACAAGGAATATATACTTTTATTTTTCTTAATCAAATTCTACACTTTTCTTTGTTAGCTAAAACAACCAAGAAACAATGTGGACAAATAAGGTCAAAAAAATTCAACAAAACCACTCATAAAAAGTAACAGTCTGGAACTTCAAAAACTCTTGTCTTTGCCTTGAACCTCTGATTCTTCCCCCTTCCCCTGCTGTGCTGTTGTGGTGAGCAGGCTGGTCTGATGGGTGGCCTTACAGACTTATCTCTACCAAATGTGCATAGATTAACCACCACAAGCGTTGTCTTTGTTTGGGATACTGCTTTTTTAAGTATGATCAGAAAGGTTTTCTGGAAGGGTAAATTTATTCTTCAGAAATTAAAGGCCTGTGACTATACCAATGAATGAAAAACAAAATTGTTTGATTTACCACGGAATGCCTTTTGTAATCATTTAAGAGATTTACTCAAATTCAGAAGGTCATACTTATTAAAATCAGTAGCAGCTCTAATTATTTGGCTGGCCATCTGCAATCTGGCCATCTGCAATCATTATTTGACTCTCTGAGACCAATTTAACATACAAATAGTATCTTCAAATTTAATTTTAGTTTTGAATAGCTCTTAAAGACATTAATATATATGATAATATATAAAATGATATAATATAAAGATACATTAGCATATGTTTCAGTGTGGTATATTGTTTTTTAGTTTTCATTTTTAGTTTTAAAAGAATAAGATGGAAGCTACTCTAACTCTTCAAGCAAACAAACAAACCCAGAACTGCTTTAATACCTAAGTATCAAAAGAATCCACTCTAAGTTATATATCTACATGAAACTAAATGGACTTGATGAAAATTAGAGTCTCTTCATTACCAAATGTTACTAATAACAGTAAGAAACATGGATAAAATATTGCCTTACCCTATCTTGCACTTTAGCGTCAAAAGTTAAAGGGCTGCATAACGAGAGAGGGAAGGTCTTCACTTTGGATTGCTCCAAAAGAAAAAATTTAGGATAAGTAGGAGGAGATGGCCAGAAGGCAGTGATCACCTTGAAACAAAACAATATAGACCTCTAAATATTTTAAGCAAAACTCAAATCCAAGTAAAATCACCAGCATTTCCCTACCTCCAATATTTTATTCATGCTACAGAGTAATTTATTTCAAAACACAAATTTGAGCATAACATCTGCCATTTAAAAACCCGCACTACCTTTGTTAAACTTAATAAAAATAAAAAGTCTTCATATGGTCTTGTAGAGCTACTGTGATCCCTTTATTTAATTCCTCTAACAGCTTTCTATTTATTGACACCTTTCATCAGTTAGTTCACTTTATCTTTTAGGCGCGGGGTCCATTCAGTTCCTGGTATTCTCTATGTTCCTTCCAGCCACATGGTTTCCTGCTATGCCTTCTGCCTAAAATATTCTTTGCTTGCCTTTTGCCAGAGTTAATCCATATTCTACTGGTAATTAACAGTATGACAGTAAGATTTATTCCTATTTGGACTGTGAATGAAGTGCTATGAGGGCTATAGAAAGGTGATTATTTTATTAGGTGTCTCTATATCTTAGTTGACAGCGATAGAAACCAATGTGGTCTAATTTCAGCAGAAAATAAACTTATTAAAAGATAGGAAGCACCTCACAGAATTCTCCACGAAGCCGTAGAATAAGCTTTGGAGGCGAACAGCCATGAAAAGGGGCTGCAGTATGCAATGCTCCTGTGTGGAAGTGTCAAACTAGATGCTACCTCTAAAACAACTTCTCTATTTTTGGAAACTGGAAGTTGCTGCCCATTGCTACTACTACCTTCTTTAGAAGTGGAATCCATGGCCTGTTTTCTCATGTCTCTAGTTTTTGCTTCAAAGACTAAGGTGTATATGCCTAATGGGAAGAGTCTTGTTTATGAACTCATACTCAATCTGTGAGGGAGGCTGCGAAAGTAAGCAGTGGGCATTTTGAGCCTCTAAGGTAGGAACTATCTTTAATTCAGAAGGTAAGGGACTCCCTAAACACATACTAATGAACCAAGAACAACAACAACTATATTAAAAATGGAGATAGAATTGAGGAAAACTTTTCAGAGGTCATATTTTATTTATTTATTTATCTATCACAAATTATTTTTAAAAAAAATTATTTATTTTGAGAGAGACAGAGACAGCACAAATGGGAAAGAACAGAGAGAGTGAGAGTGAGAGAGAATCCCAAGCAGGCTCCGTGCTGCCAGCATAGAGCCTGACACAGGGCTTGAACTCCTGAAACTCTGAGATCATGATCTGAGCCAAAACTGAAGTCTGGTTGCTTAACTGATTGAGCCACCAGGTGCCTTAAGCAGGTCATATCATAGTTGGGTCTCTCTCGCTCACACTCTTTCTTCTCCCTCTTTATTGGCTTTTTTTGAGCAAGATTTTGTCAGACAAAGTGAAAACAAGTGTTAGGGAGGACACTGCAGGGAAAGAGAAGATTATAGCAAGGGTTTTTAAGTAGCTTTAGAATCAACTGAGAAGCTTTTAAATAACTTACTACACATAAAAATTTTTACTCAATAGAAGTGAAGTGAGGTCCTGGTACCTCACATAATTATCAGAAGACTGCTGCAATCACCTGGTTAAGCATTGCTGATATCAAAAGCACGGGCATGTGAGATAAATGGTATGTTTGGAGAAAGTAGTGAATTGTTGGCCCAGTATGAGTAGAACATAGGCAGATCAGAGAAGAGGCAAGAAAGGAAAACAGTGGACAAAAAGGAAAGATGATGAAGAGCTGTGTGAACAGTTTGAACACCACCATCAGACATTTTTGAAAATGGGAATGATACAACATAGAAATCTATTAACCCTGCATGTGGGTGAAATGTAATATTATAAACACTTCAGTAAATAATAGAAAATGACTAGATATCAGTTATTAAAGAGAGAAGAAAAATATCCCTAAGAAAATGGAATAAAACTGAGACCTTTATGTATCTTTTATGGAGGTGCCTGAAATTTGAGTCAAGCAATAGAACCAGATTTTTTTCTCCAGTTTTTGTGGGTGAATGAGAATAGATGATTAGTTAATGGAGATTGGATGGAGAGAATTAAGAACTCATAAAATTCTTTAACTTTTTGAAGTATTAGAACTCTTAAAGTTCTGAACTTTAGATAAAGTTCTTTAAAGGGAGGACAGACAACTTTTTGCCAGGGAAGCTCTGGGAAGAGAATGAAAGAGACCAGCCTGAGGAGTATAGTTTGAGTAAACTGGGGGATAGTCTTTCATCAGAGAAAGGGGAAAATTCCCCTATCCCTGCTTTGTCACACTGGGTATGGATAGAGGCAATAACATGATAAAAGCTGAGATTGGCTATGATCCAGAATTGCTTCTTTCTTTTCCTTGCAGACGACCTACACAGTGCCATCGATATAAACAAGTATACGAAGAGGTTGCACCTATTCACACATACTGACTTTAAGTCTAAACATGTATTGTGATATTTGAGGATCCTGTAATTCTTTGCCATGTAGTGTACAAAGTTGTTTGTGGCATTATGATGCTGATTTCTGGAGCTAAAATCAATATACTTATAAACAATAAATCAAACAATAACAAAGGTCCTTCTAAGAAGAACAGAATGGTTGATGGAATTCCATCCAAAAGTAAATAGCCCAGATCCACTTCTAGAACAGATGAGGAGTAAGGAGCTTACCAGTGAAACAGTCAAAACTGGCAAAAATTATAAAGCACAATTATTTAAAATTTTTGGAAATTGCCCAAGGGGCAAAAAGCAAATGAAAAAATAGCCCTTACTTATAGAAAAGTTTTTCTCCAGGTGAGGAAGGCTGAGAACAATGTGGCCCCAATCAGCCTTGCCCATAGAAGTTTCACAACAGCAAGGGCAAGCAAAGATCAGAGGTTACTTTTCCACTAACTGTCCCACTCATAAAACAAGGGTGTCACTCCAAGAAAAGTGGTACACTGTCCTTGTCAGAGCAATGACTCAGATTTTCCCCAGGGAGAGATGCAGGCCATGAAAACAGAGAACTCGAAAGTTCTCTCCAAAACAAGTAATTTTACTTAGAACAGTGTAGGAAAGTTCAAGAATAAGGGTGCTGTAGACACAAGTAAGCAAGTAAGAGGAGGCTAGTAACTCCACACAAGAAACAAGGTAAATGGCAGGCCATATCAGCGAAGAACTGGAAATGACTGGATTTATCAGTGACTAAACAAAATTAAAAAATACCTCAGGAAAATGTTTCTTTTTCTTTCTTTCTTTTCTTTTCTTTTTTTTTTTTTGACCAGAGAAAACCAAGGCAAGAGACAGCTTAGAATAGGCTTTCTGGGGCAGGAATAAATTTCAAAGAAAGGCCTCAAAACTACTCTAGCAAAGAGACCAGAATTTAATTGGATCAGACTGTGGAGTACTTTGTGGTCCTTAAGCCTTATCAAAAGGCTTATCAAAAGGCAAAAACAATACAGTATTCCACTGGCAATCCAGTTAAGCTAAACAGATGTGTGAGATACCAATAGAGACAGGCAACATAAGAGAGATCAAGGAAAAGAGATAGTCAAAAAAAGCTCTGTTATAAATACTATCATTACATGGTGACCATGTGCATGTGCAAGTCTGAACCCTTTGAGGAGTATTATCAGAAGCTGACACAGTGGGGGAAATAAACTTCACTAAAATATTCTACCTAAGTAATTAAACAAATAAATAAGCAAGCAATAACAAAAAGTCCTGGGAAAGAGGATCGGTATATAGAGTTGATATGTTATTGAAAATGTCAAGTTTTCAACAATAAAAAAATTATAAGACATGAAAAAAACTGACCCAAACACAGGGGAAAAAATGAACAAAAACTAATTTGTGAGAAAGCCCAGATGTCAGATCTAACAAAGACTTCAAGGGAGCCAGTATAAATATGTTCAAAGAACCAAAGCAAAGTACAATGACAGTTCAATGGATATAGAATATTAATAAAGAGATAGAAATTAAACAGAATTCAATAGAAATTCCAGAGTTGAAAATATAATGATTGAAATGAAAAAATCAGTATAGGGATTCAACAGATTTGAACTGGCAGAAGACAAAAAACAATGAATTTGAAGACAAATCAACAGAGATTTTATAATCTAAATATTGGAAGAACAAAGAGAAATTAATAGAGCCTCAGAGAAATACGGGACACACCTAACGCACCAATATATGCATAATTGGGAATACAAGAAGGAGAAGTGAAAAGGACTTGACAAAATATTCAAAGACACAACAGCTGGGAAACTACGTGAAATGTGCATAAAACAGATCATATCTAGAGAAAAAAAATCCTCAGTAAATTTAAAACCAATGAGTCAAAGTAGAAATCAAAAGATATATTAGAAAATATTTTAAGGTGAATTAAAACAACATAGAACATACTATAAAACATATGGGGTAAGGATAAATCTGTGCTTAGAGGGAAATTATAACTGTGAGCATAAATATTAAAAAAGAAAAAAGATTTCAAATCAGTAACTTAACTTTCCATCTTAAGACACTGGGACAATAATAGAAACTAAACTAAAAAATAAAAAAGTGGAAATAAGTGAAATGGAGAATAAACAAAACAGAGAAAAATCAATGAAATTAAAATTTGTTTTTTTGAGAAGATCAACAAAAATGACATATCTTTAGCTAGAGTAACCAAGAAAAAAGAGAAAAGTTTCAAATTATCATAGCAGAAATGAAGGAGATGATATTATTACTGATCCCAGAAAAAAAGAGTATAAGGGACTACAAAGTCAAAAAATTAAATGGATAAATTTTGAAGAGGTAGAAACTATTCAAGGAGAAATGATATAAACTGACTCAAGAAGAAATAGAAAACCTGAATAGACCTACAAGCAAAGAGAGTGAATTAATAATTTAAAAACTCACAATGTATCAATATTAAGTTCAACATTTATAACAAATGTGCATTTATTGTGGGGGATATTGATAATCGGGGAGGCTATGCATGTATAGGAGCAGGAGGTACGTGAGATATCTCTGTATTTTTCTCTTCAATCTGCCATGAACCCAAAACTGCTCTATAATAAATGAAGCCTAAAACAAAACACTTCCCACATATAAAAGCCTAGGCCCAGATAGCTTCACTGGTGATTTCTGTCAAACATTTAAAGAACAATTAATATCAATTGTGCACAAAGTCTTCCAAAAAATAGAAGAGGAGAGAACATTTCTCAACTCATTATGAAACCATTATTGCTTTGATACAAAAGCTGGACAGACATCAGAAGAAAACTACAGACCAATATCTCTTATGAATATAGGCTTAAACATCCTCAATTAAGTAGCAGCAAGCCAAATCTAGTAACATATAAAAAGAATCATACACTATGACTATGTGGAATTTATCCCAGGGATGTAAGATTGTTTTAACACCCAAAATCAATTAATTTAATACACCATACCAGTAGAATTAGACAAAGCTCATGTCATTATCTCAATAGAGAACAAACATTTATGAAATCCTCTTGATGATAAAACACCTCTTGATGATAAAAAAACTCTACAAATTACAATTAAAAGGAAACTTCCTCAAACAATAAAAACATATATTAATAATCCATAACTCATATCATAATTAACAGTGTAAGAATGAATACTTTCTTCCTAAATTAGGAACAAGACAAAGGATGTCTACTCTCATCACTTCTATACAACATTTTACTAGAATTTCTAGCCAAGGAAACTAGGCAGGAAATGAAAATATAAGGCATCTAGATTGGGCATCAAGTAAAACTACCTCTATTTCAGATGATATGATCTTATATATAGAAAATCGAAAAGAATTCTCTAAGGAACCATAGTAATTTATAAATGAGTTTGGCAAAGTTGTAGGACACAAGATTAATATAAAAAATCAGTCACTTTCTCTATATTAGCAATGAAAAATATGAAGTGAAATTAAGAAATAGTTCCATTTAAAATTGTATCAAGGGAGTAAAATGTTTAGAAATGAATTTATCAAAAGAAGTATAAACTTACACTCTAAAAACTACTAAAGATTTGAAGAAAATCAAGATTTAAATATATGGAAATACATTTCATGTTTATGGAAGAACATGAGCCTTAATATTGTTAACAGCAATATTCCCCAAATTGATCTTTATATTAAAGGCAATCTATAAATATCACAGCTAGCTTCTTTGTAGAAATTGACAAATTGAAATTATACTTATATGGCAATTTAAGGGCCTCAGGATAGCCAGGACAAACAATCTTGAAAAACAAGGACAAAGTTGGAGGACTTCTTATATCAACCATCACAAAGCTATGGTAATTAAGACAGTATAGTGCTGGCATAAAGATAGACATATAGGTCAATGGAATCAATCAAAAATCCAAAAACAAATCTTTTATTGTCAATTGTTTTCAATGAGAATGCTAAGGAAATCCAAAGGGGGAAATAGTCTTTCCAAATGGAGCTTTGACAAACAGATACTCATTGACAACTGAATATGATATTTATAGGATTAAGGAATACAAATAAGGGTCTGAATGAAAATAGTTCTATCACTCAAATACAACTGTTAAAATGTTGATTTCTGCATTTCTTCTTCTAGACTTTCCACCCATGCTTTTTTCTTATAAAGCACTAATGATACTGTACCTAAATTTCATGCATTTTAAACCAAAAAGCCCATGTTTCAACAGATTCTTTGCAAACATTATGTATAACAACATCATATTTTATAATATAATAAGCACTATGATTTGCTTATTAACATTCACTATTGCTTATCATTTAGGTTTTTTCCAAATTTAATTATTACAGATAATCTTGCAAAGTTTCCTTTGGATAAGGCTTTTCTACACTTCTTTGGAATAGATTTTTAGATATTGGGTCAAGAATAATAGTATCTTTACGCTTCTGGTATACTTATGTATCTTAATTGCTTTCTAAGAGTTGTATCAATTTATATCTACCAGAAGCATAAAAAATACAGTTGACCCTTGAACAACATGAAGGTCAGGGGCACTAACTCTCTATGTAGTCAAATATCCACATATAATTTTTGACTCCCAAAAAGCTTTACTAAACACTTCTTGTTGACCTGAAGCCTTACAGAGAACATAAACAGTTGATTAGCATATATTTTATGTTACATGTATTATATACTAAATTCTTACAATAAAGTAAGCTAGAGAAAAGAAAATGTTATTAAGAAAATCATAAGGAAAATACACTTACAGTACTCTACTGTATTTATCAAAAACAATTCACATATAAGGGGACCCATACAGTTCAAACCCATGTTGTTCAAGGGTGAACTGTTCCTGGTTCTACACACCTTCATCAGCATATCATCTCATTTTCATGAACATTATCATCTCTAAACCTCTTTAGAGCATGAGTCTGAAATTCTACTTACAACCTATATTGGAAGAAGAACTAATTATAAGTTTAGTGATAAGGGTAATAGTTAATATTTGCTATAAAAGTTTTGTATGTTTTATGAGATTAATGAAAAAGGAGTCAAGTTAATTTTTATTCTGGAAAAGGGTGGATTTGTATCTGTCAGATCAAATACATATTTTGGCCATATCTACAAGGCACTGCAGTAGTAGTGGAAAATGTGATGGATTATAAGAAGTTTATAGATTGGTTGGAAAGGTATAAGCACAAAACTAATTCAATAGTAATATGAGATTTAAATAAGTTTCACAAAATAGCAGAAGGTCTCAAGGTTGGTATAAAATTATTTGTCAAAAAAGCAACATGGAAAATGAAGCTTCTAGAGGTTCGGAGGAGAGAGAAATTACTTCAAGTTAGGATGGATTTATTTCCTAATTACCGAACTTAGTGTATATATATATATGAATATATATATATATGAAACCTAGAAAAGTCTTTGTCTTAACATTATTCAAAGTCTTTGAACAATAAATGTCAGAATTTTAAAAATTCTGGCATATGATTAATGTTTGTACTATTTGATCATTGACATGGGCATTAATAGCTATCATTTCTAGATTACCGTTTTTTTTCTTTTCATTATTTCTACTTCAAGATTCACTTCTAACAAATTAGCTTGTGAAACATTGTACTAAATTCATCCCTGCAGTGAGTGGTTAAATGTACCTGTCTTTCATCTAGTCCTGTCATCAGGGCTTTCTTTTTCATTGTATGGATTCGTGCTTGGGGCATCTATTGTAATGGAATAGTGAGTTAACTGGCATTGAATTCTTTGGTCTATTATCTATCACACAGAAAAATATCTTTTTTGGGTAACAGAATATTGTTCATGTTAAATAAATATCACTATCAACAATGACAGCCCAGTTTGGTTAATGTTATGAATGAACTTCCATCTTATTACTTTGAAGAAATCAGTTCACTTTTATTCAAGGTCTGAAGTTTATACACACACGTGCACGCACACAAACACAATTCTGTGGTATTTTTAAGAAATAGTTGATAAGTTTTTTAAGATGGGGAAGCTTTTACATTAAACTTGAAAAGCTTCAGAATCTGCCACCCAAAAAGCCACAGTTCCTTATCTGGAAGACTAAAGACAAAACAGAGTTCCTACTATTTGAATATTCATCACCCAACAAAAGTTCCCATATCATAAAATAATGATTAATGCTTATATCACTCACTAACTGTTCCCTACTCAAATATTCTTCCATCATCAACACTAAAGGGCCTGCCTGTCCTTACCTATTATGATAAAAGTTTTGTTACTTGGTCTTTTCTAAATCATTGCAGATATATCTATTCTTTTAGGATTCTGTTTATGGCTATAATTAATACAATGCAAATTGACTCAAAGTATCAAGGAACAATGTAGGATTTCATGAGGTTAGTGAAAGTGATATTTGAGCATTTGAGTGAAACAGAGAAAATCAGCAAGGATTATGACTCAATAGGTGCTTCAAAGGAGAATAATCTGAATATCAAAAATTAGAAAGACCCTGAATATTTTTGCAAAGATGCGTCCTCTTTAAAAGCATCCTAGAAAGTTAAACACTAAGCATAGGATGTCATATTGTGTTATCAACTGTGTTACAAATTAAAAAAAATTAAAATGTCATTCGTTTTTTAGTGATTTTCATTATTTCTACACTTAAAATTATAACTTGCATTTAAATAGCTTTTGGTTTAATACTTTTCATAATAAAGTCCTACTAAACCTTCCCTTTCTAATTCCATGCCCTTACTATTTGCTATACATCTTTAGTTTCTATTTCATTTAGATTCCTCGTCCTGGTACTAATTATTCTTAGATCACAACAATAATAATACAAGACAAT
Source organism: Hyaena hyaena (assembly GCF_003009895.1). Taxonomy (NCBI): domain Eukaryota; kingdom Metazoa; phylum Chordata; class Mammalia; order Carnivora; family Hyaenidae; genus Hyaena; species Hyaena hyaena. The sequence goes on from NW_024080877.1 coordinate 1,499,756, forward strand.
CATGAAAATCATTTTGATTCTTAAAATGAATACAAACAGATTAAGTGAATTCTTTTTTAACACAGATGGGAACCTTAATTTCATGTGCTCATAAACAAAGCATTCCATAGTTCTAGTACAGTGTTAACAAAGAAAGCAATATCTATCATCTTCAGTCTTTGTTTATACCATGAGAGACTTCAATGCAGAATGTAAGGTATTGGGTGAACAAGTAATTAAAGCTCACCTAAATAAACAGAGGTCTGCAAAGTCTGGAAGATTAAAATCAATGAAAAGTTATATGGTAAGTCAGCTCGTCAGCTCAGGGATTGAAAAACAGAAGAAATATGATCATAATTCTGATTAATTTTGCTGTAACATTTCTCAGCAACTAAGGCTTTTTAAAGACATATATTAAAAGTCAAATGACATGGATATGGAATAATCAATCTATCACATGAAAAGCAAGGGTCGTTTGGAAAGTAATAAAAATCAATGATAGTTTTCCAAGATGACAGGAAAATATATTCATTTATTTAGAGGAGAAAAAAATATCTCTGTTAAGTAGTCCAACCGTTAAATAAAATGTCAGATTTCATGTTTGTAAGAATAAATACTTTAAGAACAAGCACTGTATTTTTTTAACTGAAATATTATTGGTATATACTATATGAAAACTTGAGAATACTATAAAACCCAAGTGTTTGCTGATGTTTAAACAGTTAAAACTTTAAAGTATACAGTATTCTGAATAATAAGTAGAAAAAAAATGACTGAACTGGCTACGTACAAAAATGTAGTGAATTAGAGTACATGCCCCATTTAACAGTTGCCGTGTGATAATATAGATGATTGTGGCCAGATATTCTGATTATTCAAAGTCAGAGATGTGGATTTTACTGTAGAATTTCCCAATTTTGAAAGATTATATGACAAATGACACAAGCCTGCTGGTTGAATCTGGCCTGTAAGCCAGTGGTTTTGCAAACCTGGTATAAAGTAATACTATTTTGGTTATGTATAGTTGATTTACACTTATAATAAAGAAAATGTTGCAAATACTTTAGTCCAATCTTCTCAATATCCTTCTTTCTTTTAGTAATTTTTCACATGGAAGTACAAAGTTGTAAGACCTTAATCATGCTTTCATTTTCCAAATGTTTTCACATTGGATAGGATGCAGAAAAGAAAAGCTATGTGTGCATCCAAACTTACGAACATTTAGTGAAGAATAGTTATATACACAACTACAATCTAGACTCCTTTTTGTTTTGTTTTGTATTCTTTAGGTCATTCCTTAGTTATTCAGAATGACAGAATGCTGTAAACAGAGTTGTCTATTTGTTTCAGGAGCAGATGGGAAAAGTAGCTGCTTTAAAATGTGATTAAAATATGAGGCCACTGTTTAGTATTTATTTTTCTTTTTAAGCATCAGATTTTAGGCTTAAGCAACTTTAATCAAAGGAAGAAGGACCAGACAGCTGCTGCAGCTCTAGTCCAATGCTTATGTCTCTGCATGGGAAATGCTGTAACAACAATCACAGCAAATAGACAATCAACTCTATCTCTTGCCAAAGCTGTGAGAAAAGTCACTCATACATCGTTTGAGGGGAGTCCAGTGTGGATATACAATCTTTGTGGGGAGTAACTAATCTATATTTGTTAAAATTAAAAATGCATTTACTAAGGGCATCTAGCTGGCTCAGTTAGTGGATTATGTGACTCTGGATCTTGGGACTCTGAGTTTGAGCTCCACGTTGAGTATAGGGATTAATTAAAAGTTAATCTTTAAAAAAATGCATTTACTACTTTGTATTCTGGTTATGGTGGTGGTTACACAAATCTATGCATGGGTTAAAATTGACCAAATTGTACATCCAAAGAAAGAAGTCAGTTTTACTGTATGATAATTTTTTTTAAAGAGCAAGTAAACCTAGTATACTAGTATAACCCAGTATAAAGGTTGGGGCCATTTTCAGTTTAATAATTACAGCGATGTAAAGGTGGGTAAGGTTGACAATTCCCATGCCTTATCTCATGTGATTTTATTTTATTTTATTAATTTAAAAAATTTTAATGTCTGTTTATTTTTGAGAAAGAGAGAGACAGAGCCAGAGAGAGAGGGAGACACAGAATCTGAAGTAGGCTCCAGGCTCTGAGCTAGCTGTCAGCACAGAGCCCAACGTGGGGCTCGAACCCACGAACTGTGAAATCGTGACCTGAGCCGAAGTCTGACACTTAACCGACTGAGCCACCAGGTGCTCCTCATGTGATTTTATAATTACTCAATTACGATAAAGACTAGTTTCCAGTTTTTTTCAGAAGAGTACACTGAGGCTCCAAGAGAGGGAAAGTGACTTGCTTAAAGCCACATGGCAATGGAGTAATGAAGCCCAGACCAATCCAGGCCTGTCTATACAATTCCAAACAGGCCCATCCCCAGTGTTCCCACTCTGTTGCTCAGAGATAGTTGAAACAATAAACATATTTTTAAATGCATTTACTTTTTGGCCTAGTAATCTTGCTTTAGATATTTATCCTTACAGATATCATACACATGTACAAAACAATAATATTCCATTTTTTCCACTGCAGCAGTGTTTATCTCATCAAAGGTTGAAAACAAAGAAACAAATGAACAAACAAACTCAAATGTTCCTCCACCAGGGGCTGATTATATAAACTATGACATACTTTCAGTGGAAAACCATGCACTTCTACACAGGAATAAAGAATATTAAAAAAAACAAAAACAAGAAACCTAAATAACCCTTCCATCCAGAATTCCAAGATAAGTTGTTCAGCAAATAAGGCAAAGTGCAAAATAAAATATGCATTCTATCTTGTGTAAAAAGGGTGAGAATATATCTGTATATATATTTATCTCTGTTGTTATGTTTGTGAATATAAACAAACACGAAAGGGTACGCAAGAAACTAATAATGGCTTTGACCAGAATGGGTTGGGGGTGGGAGAAGATGGGGACAGGGGTAGAAACAAGATTCACAGTGACTACTTTTTAATATTGTTTTGAGTTCTGAACCATATGTGAACAGGTAAGAAGACAGTTAAGAAAGGGATTACAGGTCGGGGGCGCCTTGGTGGCTGAGTCGGTTAAGTGTCCGACTTTGGCTCAGGTCCTGATCTCACAGTTCGTGGGTTTGAGCCCATATTGGGCTCTGTACTGACTGCTAGCTCAGAGTCTGGAGCCTGTTTCAGATTCTATATCTTCCTCTCTCTCTGATCCTCCCTTGCTCATGCTGTCTCTCTCTCTCTCTCTCCCTCTCAGAAATACATTAAAAAAAAAAAAAAAAAGAAAGGGATTACAGACAGCTGAATGGAGCTATATGTTTATGTGCTACCCTTTTACCCTGCTCCCAGAAGCAGCAATTTTACTTTAACTTTTCTTCTGCTCTAGCAAGAACAAAGCATTTTTGCTACATTTGGGTCTGGAGAAGGAAGGGGAAATCTGTATTGGCGACTTATGTGGAGTACACATTTATTGTGACTTAAAAAGAGCCATCAACTAAGGATAAGCAGCTTAGTTCCTAGATTTGTTCAGTATAGTCCACTAGAGGTATGCGATAATTTCACCTGAATAGTGAAGGAAATACCTGCTCAACAGATTTCAGAACTAAAATTAGGATTCCTTTATTTCTGTTTCAAATTGTTAAGAGCTAAATGCTCTATGCTGTGTTTGAAAGAGCAAAGGATTCTAAAACCTTGGTCTCAGCAGTGAAACTGTCAAATACAAATACTAGATAATCTATATCTACTTCACTGCCATCCCCTAAGAATCATTCTTCATAGAAGTCTCACTGAGAAATCCTTATTGTAAAAAGTAGAGAATGATTTGTAAGTGAAACAAACTTTCCAGGCTCACGGTTACCTGCTTTCCATAGAAATTTTGTAAAGATGCTTTAAATGACAAGAAGTAATCACAGCTTATAGTTTTAGAGTGATTTATAATTTATAGGTTGAACTCTCATATCTTATTTCATTTGATCTTTACACTCTGGTATGTGGGGATTATTAGCTTTGTTTTATGAATTAAGAAACTGAAGTTCAGAGAGGGGAGGCGATTAGATAAGATCTTATTCCAGAGAGATTGGCAGATAAGCAGAGGCTGGAACCCTGATCTGATTCTGAGACCAAATGATTTTCAATGATCACACAGTCATATACATATACATATATAATATTATGCATAAAATTATTAATGCCTGCCATAAATACACACATGACTAATTTAGACATAACTAATGATAGTTATATTTGATGAGAAGGTTAAGTCTTTAAGTTGATTTGTAATGGGGCACCTGGGTAGCTCAGCTGGTTAAGTGCCGACTTTGGCGCAGGTGATCATGAGTTTCAGCCCTGCGTCTCTTTGCTGACAGCTCAGAGCCTGGAGCCTACTTTGGATCTTGTGTCTCCCTCCATCTCTCTGCCCTGCTCGTGCTCTGTGTCCCTCTCAAAAATAAAATAAACATAAGAAAAATTGTTTTAAAGTTGGTTTGTAAAGAAAAATACCCAGTAGGGTCGCCTGGCTGGCTCAGTCGGTTAAGTGTCCATTTTTTGGGCTCATGATCTCACAGTTCATGAGTTCAAGCCCTGCTTCGGGCTCTCTGCTGTCAGCATGAAACCTGCTTTGGAACCTCTGTCTCCCTCTCTCTCTCTGCTCCTGCCCCCTCCCCCCAAATAAATGTTTAAAAAAAAGGAAAAAAAGGAAAAATATCCAGCAGTAAAAAGTACCTTTATAGATCATTAAAACACAGCAAGTAAAAAACATGTAATGTGGATGGCTCAACAACCCTGGTTCTATTAAATTTCAATGTACAAATTAACATATTACATGAACTAGGGTACATACTTGAATATAATTTTATGTTACATGCATTTCACAAAAGAGAATGAATATAGGTGAATTTCTACAACTAAATGTACATATCATGCAGCTGCACTGTACCAATAGCTAACATTCACTGAAAGCTTACTGAGAGTCACATATTACGCTAATATTTTATGTTACCATATTTAATCCTTTACAGATATCTATGAGGTAGATCCAAACTCATAAATACAGACAAGGAAATGAAAATCTTTGAGAGTTTGAGTCACATAGGAAGTAAATACCAATGACATAATTTAAACCCATTCATTTTGAGTTTAGAATTCACACTCCTGGAATATGGGTTGGAGTTCATATTCTTGTTTGGATCACCATTAAACAAGGCAGCAGAAAGAATCATATAATATATATCAAAGATGATAGGTTTCTCAAAGATTTCTAACCTAATTTCCAAGTTCTTATGTGAAAACTATGGCAATAGGACTTCTAATCAAGAGAGCACTGGAAGTATACATTTTAGAGACTTGTCTGTTTCAAATACTTAGAATTACAAAGTACAGACAGAAAAAAATTAAAGGGTATATGTGTACTAAAAATAAAAATCCCCATGTAACAAAAAACAAAACAATAAGTAAGGCTGATGGTATAGACTTCTTAGGTTCTAGGTCTGGGAGCAGTCAGAGGGACAAGGGTTGACACTGCATGGTAGTGGAGATGAAGAAGAGTTCAGCCAGTCTCACTGGATGAAATCTACACTGAGGAGTGATTCCCCAAACTTTGAAAAAGAGGCTGGAAAAAAGTTCAGCTGAAGCTATGCAAATCCAGGGAGCCAGAAGATAAAGACAAAATCCACCTCCTAAAACATAGGACAAGTCCCCTCCCCCCTTGCTGTCCCTACTGACTCAGTGAGTAGAATAAGCAGAAAAAAAAAAAAGCAGATGATATAAGAGAAAAAAATTTTTCTTTTCAAAATAAGCCTGCAAGCTAATTTCTAAAGCATATGAGGAAAACTTAAAGCCAAGAAAGATAAACCTCAACGATTAGTAGAATATATAAAGTTAAAAAATAAAGAACTATGCAAAACAAATACATACACATAGTATTCAGAAAACATCTTAAAAATAAGGTTTTAAGATTCTCAAAGAAATAAAAGAATAACACCTACAAGAATGAGAAACTATGAAAAAATCATAAGCAAAAACAAGACTGGGTATATATAAAAATACGTAAGAAACATTTTTGAAAATGAAAATACATTAACTAAAAAAGAAAACCTTAGTAGGCACCTGATATTTTAAACTGGATATAGTAGGAAAGACAATAAACTGAAAAACAGGATTGAGAAACTCACAAAGAATAAGATACTGAGATAAAAAGAGAGGAAAACTGGGAAAGAGTAGTAAACAGTCATGGAGGATAGATGTCTTAACATATATTCAAACAAAATTTTCAGAAATAGAAGACAGAAGGCATGGCAGATATGCAATGTTTGAATGTTTAATGACTGAAATATTTCCAGTACTAAAGGTCAGTATGATATCCATGATCCAAAGCATCACAATCATTAAATCTATAGAAAGATATGCGAAAATAAATTCACATTTCAAGATTTCATAGTGCAAAAAATCAAGGCTAATGAGAAAGTCTTTTTTTGTTTTTTAAGTAGGCTCCACACCCAGTGTGGAACCGAATGTGGGACTTGAACTCACAACCCTGATATCAAGACCTGAACTGAGATCAAGAGTGGGACACTTAGCCAACTAAGACACCCAGGCACCCCAATGAAAAAATCTTTAATACCATGAGATAGAGAGAGAGGGAGAGATTATCTATAAAGTAACAATAATTAAATGCCACGTTTCTTATCTCTCAAAAGATTCTGGAAGATAGTACTGATGGAAAAATAACTACAACCTAAACATTTAAAATGAACCTAAATTACCAGTAAATAGTGAGACTAAAATAAAGATAAGTTGAGGCTTATGAAAACTAGTTTACTGCTAGAAATGTTTGTTGAAATAACTATTTCTTATAGCCAAAACAAAAGCAAAAACAAAAACAAACAAAACAAACTGAACATTGTGCAAAGGCATGGGATTTAAGAGATGCTTGTGAGCACAGAAATCAGACTAAGGTCTGTTTTAAAATAAAACCAACAGCAGTACCTGGGTGGCTCAGTTGGTTAAGTGTGGGACTTCAGCTCAGGTCATGATTTCACCGTTCGATAGCTGAGCTGTGCATTGGGCTCTGTGCTGACAGCTCAGAGCCTGGAGCCTGCTTTAGATTCTGTGTCTCCCTCTCTTTCTGCCCTTTCCTCACTCACCCTCTCTCTCTCAAAAATAAATAAACATTAAAAATTTTTTAATTAAAATAAAACCAACAAACACAAAGGTGGAATTATAATTCCAAATAAATTTGTTAAGAAAGGTGACAGATAAAATGTGGGTATTATTTAGAGAGAGAATATTCTAAATTATTTTAAATTTCATGAGAAAATACTATAGTGCTTATATATATTAAGAATTTATGGGTAACAATTAAAAGAATAGAAATGTAAACTTACAGCTTCCAAACCAGCAGAGTGGGGGGAAAATGGAGAAAAAGAAAGAAAAAATAAACAAAACTAAAATAAAAATGGGTCCAAATATGTCTGTGACTACAATAACCACAAATATGTTAAATTAACTTCTTAAAAGAAAAATACTATCAAAATGGGATTAGAAAAATGAACTCAGGTTTATTATGCTCAGATGGGACACACCTAAAGCCAAATGATTTGGTGGTATAAAAATAAAAAAGAATGGGAAAGATATTCCAGAGAGGTACTAGCTAAAATAGGTATGAATGTAAGGGACCTTTACAACACATTAATAAGAGTTCCTAATAGCTGTATATGAAAAATCTAGCTCCAAAAAATCGAGAATTCCTATTAAGCATACAAAATTACTGATTCAATTTGTTTCCTGGTTTTTGGCCTGTTCATGTTTTCTATTTCTGCTATTTCAATTTTGGTAGTTTATATGTTTCTAGGAATTTATTCACTTCTTCCAGGTTATCCAGTTTTTTGGCATATAGTTTTTCATAATATTCTCCTATGATTGTTTGCATTTCTCTAGTGTTGGTTGTTATTTCTTCTCTCTCATTTGTGGTTTTATTTATTTGGGTCCTTTCTCTTTTCTCTTTGATAAGTCTCACAAGAGGTTTCTTAATTATATTAATGTTTTTAAAGATCCACCTCCTGGTTTCATTGATCTGTTCTATTGTTTTCTTTAGTCTTTATATCACTTATTTCTGCTCTACTTTTTATTATTTCTATCCTTCTCCTGGTGTTAGACTTGTTCTTTGTCTAGCCCTTTAGGTGTAAAGTTAGGTTATTTACTTGAGATTTTTCTTGGTTCTTTCTTCTTGCTATATACTTCCTTCTTAGGACTGCTTTTGCTGCATCCCAAAGGTTTTGGACCAATGTATTTTCATTTTCACTTGTTTCCATGTATTTTTTCATTTCTATTTTTGATTCCTGGTTGACCCATTCATTGTTTAGTAGCATGTTGTTTAATTTCCATGTATTTGTGGTCTTTCCAAATTTTTCCTGTACTTCACTTCTAGTTTCATAGCAATGTGGCCTATTTTGTGACCTAATATGTGATGTATTATGGAGAATGTCCCATGGGGACTTGAAAAGAATGTATCCTTCTATTAAGGATGGAAAATTCTGAAAATATCTGTTAAGTTCATCTGGTCCAGTGTGTCATTCAAAGCCACTGTTTCCTTGTGGATTTTCTGTTGAGATGATCTGTCCATTGATGACAGTTAAAATCCCCTACTATTATTGTGTTATTATCAGTTAGCTCCTTTATGTTTGTTATTAATTGTTTTATATGCGTGCTATCATGTTGGGTGCATAAATATTTTCAAATGTTATATCTTCTTGTTAGATTGTTCTCTCTCTTTTTTTAAAACTTTTAACATTTATTCACCTTTGAGAGACAGAGAGACAGAGCATGAATGGAGGAGGATCAGAGAGGGAGACAGAATCTGAAGCAGGCTCCAGGCTCTGAGATGTCAGCATAGAGCCTGACATGGGGCTCAAACCCACGAATCATGAGTTCATGACCTGAGCTAAAGTTGGATGCTTAACCAACTGAGCTACCCAGGTGCCCTGGATTATTCTATTTATATAAACCTTCCTTCATCTCTTTTTACAGTCTTTGTTTTCAAGTCTAGTTTGTTTGATAGAAGTTCCTACTATGGCCTTCTTTTGAGATTCATTAGCATGAAAGATGGTTCTCCATCCCCCCACTTTCAATCTGCAGTGTCGTTAGGTCTAGAATGAGTCTCTTATAGGCATCATATAGATGGGTCTTGTTTTTTATCTATTCTGACACCCTATGTCTTTTGATTAGAGTGTTTAGTTCATTTACATTTAAAGCAATTGTTGACAGACATGTATTATTTGTTTCATCATTGTTTCTGGATATTTTCTCTGACCCTTTCTTGTCTTTGTCCCTTTTAGTCTCTCCTTTGCCCTCAAAGAGTCCTCTTTAATATTTCTTACAGAGTGGTTTAGTAGTCAAAACTCTGTTAGTTTTTGTTTCTCTGGGAAACTATTTCTCCATCTATTCTGAATGACAGCATTGCTGAATAGAGAATTCGTATCACAGATTTTCCTAATCATCACCTTGAATATACCACGCCACTCCCTTCTTGCTGCCAAATTTTTGTTGAGAAATCTCCAGTTAGCCTTACGGGTTTTCTCTTGTAAGTTTTACTTCTTTTTGTGCCTCCTGGATCTAGATGTCTGTTTCTTTCCCCAGATTAGGGAGGTTTTCTGCTATTATTTCTTGAAATAAATTTTCTGTCCTTCTTTCCTTCTTCTTCTAAGACTTCTATAACATGAATGTTATTATGTTTGATGGAGTCAGTGAGTTCCCTAAGTCTATTCTTGTGTTACATAGTTCTTTCTTTCTTTTTTCCAGCTTCTTAATTTTCCATTATTTCATCTTCTAGGTCACTAATTTGTTCCTTGAATTCTTCCAACCTGCTGTCCATTGCATCAAGACTGTCTCTAATCTTATTTATAAGCACACATGAGACCATCATGAAAAATGATGACATCCTACACCCCCAAACAAGCCTAGGCAATTGCCAAACATTCAGAATCATATAGAATAGACCTTTATCATAATGAACCAATAATTTAAATGACAATACAGATGAATCTTAAATGTACTATGTTAAGTGAAAGAAACCAAAATCAAAAGTCTACATATGGTAAGATCATATTTAATCATCATTAATAATATAAATTATATTTTGGAAAAGGCAAAATTATAAAAACAAAAAACAAACCATTGCTTGCCAGGGACTAAAGAAGAGGGGTTGACTACAAAGGGATACAGGAAATTTTTGTGGGTGATGGAGGTTCTATAAATTAACTATAGTGGCGGTTAGATGAATAAGTAAATTTGCCAAAAACTCAGAACAGTCCACTAAAAAGATGATTTTATTTTACTTAAATTATACCTTAATTAACTAGATTTCAGAAACTGCTTAATTACTTAAAATAGTGATAAATGTTTTGCCTCAAATACACTTATTAATTTAGAAAGATGATTAAAATCAATCAAATGTTTTAATGAAAGAAGTGAGATAAAACCAGAGTAAATATAAGAAACAAAGTGAGAAATGATGATAATAATATAAACCAATCTCTAGTGAGACTGATGAACAAAACTAACAAAAAACCATTATAGGTATATATATAAACCCAGACTATTAATAACAACCTTAGCACATATTTGATACCTTGGATGAACTGATCAATTTATTTATTTTTTTATGTTACTTATTTTTAAGAGAGAGAGCACAAGTGAGTGAGAGGCAGAGAGAGAGAATACCACAAAAGACAGAGGGAGGGAGAGAGAAAGGAAGAGAGAGAGAATCCTGAAGCAGGGCCAAAGCTCACCTGATGCAGGGCTTGAATTCATCAACCATGGTATCATGACCTGAGCCAAAATCAGATGCCTAACCAACTGACCCACCCAGGTGCCCTGAATTGGTCAATTTATTCATACGTATGCCTGGGTTTTTTCTGGTAGAATTCAAGTAAAGGAATGGATTTTATAAAATGCTTCATAGGGTCATACTCCAATCAAATTTTAATGGTCTGTTTATCTTAAACTCTCACTAGGAATGTTTTCCTTATTACTCAAAATAATCCATCTTTTCAGTACCAAGGCTTTGAGCTTTCCATAAGCATTTACCATTGCTCTCAACTACTCTCTAATTGTCTTACCTATATGATTGGTGCCTATTCAACCACAACTTACACTTACTTTGTATTTTTAACTGGATTTAACATAATGCTCTATAACTATTGTGAATGACAAACTAAAGTTGTTTTTTAAGAGTGATGTTGAAGAAAGAGAGACACAATTGTTTTCTGAAGTTATAGAGCTAAGAGTACCTCAAATGAGTATTATTAAAACTAGGGGGGCGGGGTGGAACCTTTCCCTTTCCTCTTTCTCTGAGTTTAAATTTTTTTATGGACCAATACAATCTTTACCAAAAATTCTGATTTCCTGATACTGGATATTTATAGAACTGCTCTTCATGATGAGAAAACAGAAAAATCGTCATATATACATATAAATAAGGAGTTCCTTCTGAGGAATCATATCAAATATTTCCTTGTGAAATAGACATATGTCAAGAAACAGAAGATCAAAATAGATATATATCAAGAAAGAGCAGATAGATAAGTGCAAAAAATACCTTACTTGATAACTAAAGGCAATGTATGATTCTTGACTGAAACTCAGAGAAAATAAATGTTATAAAAGGACAGTATCAAAATAATTGTCAACATTTGACTATAAGATTTTATATTGGGGGAGATGGGTGGCTCAGTTGGTTAAGTGTCCGACTTTGGCTCACGTCATGATCTTGTGGCTTGTGAGTTCAAGCCACACATTGGGCTCTCTGCTGACAGCTTGAAGCCTGGGGCCTGCTTCAGATTCTGTGTTTCCCTCTCTCTGCCCCATCCCCACTCACACTCTGTTTCTCTCTATCTCAAAAGTAAACAAATACTAAAAAAAAAAAAAAATTTAAAGACTGTATATTACATGATAGCACTGTATCAATGTTAAATTTTCTGAATTCAATAACTAATTCACTGTTGCTTTGTTAGCTGTAAGAAACGTCATCTAAGATGAAAAAGGAAATCAGGTTGACATCAGATTTCTCTCACACAACCATATGTAATAGAAGACAATGGAGCATGTTCAATTAATTTTATAAGTAAAAGATTTCTACCCAAGAATTCAAAACTAACCTAGCTCTATTATTCATGACTGAAGACACATAAGTATTTCCTAGTCATGCTAGGACCCAGAAAGTTTGCTATTTATCCTGAAAAAGAAATAACCTTAAGAAATGCAAAATATTTTAATTATGAGGAACCACCAGCAATAAAACCATTAAAACTTTAGGTTATATGCCTATGTTAACATGGTTCTAAGACAATATATGTGTTAAAATAATTACTTAACAAAAATTAAATAAGGTAAAAAATAAAGCTAAAAATCAATATTATTACAATAAAAAAGTGTGTGTGTGCATGTGTGTGTGGGGGGCGCAAGGATAAGAATGAGGGGAAGTAAAATTATGTTGAGTCTCTTATTGTACATACTGGGAACTATTAAATAATTTTATTCATTGCACTGAAGGAAAAATGTAGCACTTGTAGAGTAAAAATATAATATATAATTTCTAGCAATCCCTATCAAAATAACACCAGCATTCTTTACAGAGTTAGAACAAATAATCTTAAAATTTATATGGAACCAGAAAAGACTCCAAATGGCCAAAGCAATCTTAAAGAAAACCAAACCTGGAGGCAGACACAATCCCAGATGTAATCATCAAGAAGGTATGGTACTGGCATCAAAAACAGACACATCAATGGAACAGAGTAGAGAACTCAGAAATGTACCCACAAATGTATGGGCAACTAATCTTTGACAAAGCAGGAAAGAATATCCAGTGGAATAAAGAAAGACAGTCTCTTCAGGAAATGGTACTGGGAAAACTGGACAGTGACATGTAGAAAAATGAACCTGGACCACTTTCTTAAACTATACACAAACATAAACTCAAAATAGATGAAAGACCTAAATGTAACACAGGAAGCCATCAAAATCCTCAAGGAGAAAGCAGCCAAAAACCTCTTTTGATCTTGGCTGTAGCAACTTTGTACTCAACATGGCCCTGGAGGCAAGGGAAACAAAAGCAAAAATGAACTATTGGGACCCCATCAAAATAAAAAGCTTCTGCATAGCGAAGGAAATGATTAGCAAAACTAAAAGGCAACCAAAGGAATGGGAGAAGATATTTGCAAATGACATATCAGATAAAGGATTAGTATCCAAAATCTATAAAGAACTTCTCAAACTCAACACCCAAGAAACAAATAATCCAGTGACGAAACGGGCAAAAGAGATGAACAGGCGCTTGTCCAAAGAAAACATCCAGATGGCCAACTGACACATGAAAATATACTCAACATCACTCATCATCAGGGAAATACAAATCAAAACAACGATGAGATACCACCTCACATCTGTTACATAAGCTAACATTAACAACTCAGGCAACAACAGATGTTGGTGAGGATGCAGAGAAAGAGGATCTCTTTTGCACCACTGGTGGGAATGTAATCTGGTGCAGCCACTCTGGAAAACAGTATGGAGATTCCTCAAAAATTAAAATTAGAACTACCCTATGACCCAGCAATTGCACAACTAGGTATTTATCCAAGGGATAGAGATATGCTGCATTGAAGGGGTACATGCACCCAATGTTTATTAGCAGTACTATTGACAATAGCCAAAGTATGGAAAAAGCCCATATGTCCATTGATAGGTGAATGGATAAAGATGTAATATAATGGAGTATTACTCAGCAATTGAAAAGAATGTAATCTTGCCATTTGCAACTACATGGATGGAACTAGAGGGTATTATGTTAAGTTAAATTAGTTAAGAAAGACAAATATATGACTTAACTCATATGAAGACTTTAAGATACAATACAGATGAACATAAGGGAAGGGAAACAAAAATAATATAAAAACAGGAAAAGGGACTAAAGATAGGAAACTCTTAAATATAGAGAATAAACAGAGGGTTGCTGGAGGGGTTGTGGGAGGGGGGATGGGCTAAATGGATAAGGGGCATTAAGGAATCTACTCCTAGAATCATTGTTGCATTACATGATAACTAATTTGGATGTAAATTAAAACATAAATTATTTAAAAAATATAATATATAACCTCCAAATGGGAATGAGAATAAACTTTAGAGGTGCAGCAACATGTAGGATGGGAAAAAGAATAGGAAAGAGTAAAAAACAGTATCAAAAACACAGTCCAGCACTAACTAAATATGGTAAAAGTGAACTTCCCGTATCCATAAAAAACAGGCAAATTTAAGTACTCTCACTTTCCAGGGCATGTATGAGATGAGAAAAAGAAAGAGAAGATAAATATTTTCTAAAAAAAAGTGTAAAAAATACGTTAAAATAAGAACAAATCTATTGTTTTTTTATAACAACAGTGAGATCATTCAATTCCTTGTCTAAAAAATAAGACCCTTAGTCTTGTCAAAAAGACAAAACCCAATTCTTGATTTCTATGTTATAAAAGCAATTCTATGCTATAAGACTCACATCTTAAAAATTTATAAGCAAAGGCTAAAATTAAAGGAACAGGGAAAGCTATGTCAGACGACACAAACCCAAAAGCAAGAGTGGCAACATTAATGGCATACTTGTAGAAATCAAAGTATATGATACAGGAAAAGTGAATTATTTTTAACTGATTAAAAAGTATAAATCTACATTAAGAATGTATACTTTATGAACTTTTTACCACAAATAACACAGCATTGAAATATGAAGCAAAGCTATTTGAAATTCAAGAAGAATATGAAAATGTGGAAATAATTGTTTTGGGAAAATAACTTTCTCACACAGTCATTTTTACAAATCAAGCATCCAGATGTAAATTAAAGAATCAACCAACACAATGGATGTGAATAACTTTGTATATAACAAGGAATACAATTTTCTTCAAATGTCCATGTAATGTTCATCAACATTGATTATATTCTATACCACAATGAAAACTTCATTGAACTTCAAATACTAAAAAAAAATTATAGGCTAGCAGCTAATCAGAGGTCAATAAAACTAGAAACTACTGGTTAAAGATAAAAAGAATAAATAACACTATCTAGAGACTAAAACCATTCTCTAAAGAGGAAATAAAGTTGTAAATTAGAGATTTCATATTTTAAAAATAACAATAAAGGTAGTCAAAGGTTCTTAAGATAGGTTTCTGTTATGAAATGATAGGTTGAACTCATATTCTTATCTATTATCTCTTGAGATCTAATTAAAATACTAGTAAAGAAATAATTTTAAAAGGGAAAAACATACAATAAAGAAAAGGGATGAGAGACAACCTATCAGTGAAAAAAGGGAGTTGAACAACTTCAGAGAGAAGAAAAGTAGAAGGAGTTGAAAGTGGTAAGGCAGAGCAGTAGAGCAGGGGGCCAACCCACTGGAGTAGCCTGGAAATGTAGAAAACACAGACCTTGGCAGAGAGATACAGGGCTGAAAGCAGGAAATAAAAGTCAGAAGGCAAAGTTGTGTATTTCCCAACTACTTGTCACCCTAGGATGCTCAGCAGACGGTCACTTCCACCCTTCTGTCAATTAAAAAAAAAAATTGAGGTTTCTTCTCCGAAGAGATATCACACATCATCTGGTATGAATTGAGGTGGCTAGAATGAGAGGGCGTGCTTCCCATCAGAGACATCAGCATTTTACACTTAGGGTTTGTAAAACACAGTGACTATTCTTTTTTTTTTTTATTCATTTTTGAGAGACAGAGAGAGAGAGTGCAAGTGGGGGAGAGGCAGAGAGAGAGAGACACAGAATCCAAAGCATGTTCCAGGCTCCGAACTGTCAGCACAGAGCCTGATGAGGGGCTCAAACCCATGAGTGGTGAGATCATGACCTGAGCTGAAGTCAGACACTTAACCGACTGAGCTACCCAGGTGCCCCACACAGTGACTATTTTCATGTATATCTCATCCAAAGTGAAGCCAGCCAATATACTAATCTATACTATTTAATACTAATACTAATCTATTACTCTATTTAAAAAGTAATCAAGAACCAAAGATCACCAAATACTTGAGGTATATCTACCACAATGAAGAGAAAAAATAAAGACCACAAATGGGGGAAACTGACTATAGTGAAAGTGGAGAATATTTACAGAATATAAAGTAACTTTGAAAAACTTTCAAAACATCCATAAAACAAGAACAGGATATCTATAACAAAGAATAAGGATAAAATAAGAATGAGCCCTTGGAAATTAATACATGATTACCAAATTCAGTGGGATACTTGGAAAAGCAAGTTAAGAAAAATCTTTTAAAAATATAATAAAAATCACAAGATAGACTATGAGAAAGAAGAGTTACAGAGGATTCATTCTAAAGGGCTACCATTCAACTAACAGAAGTCTCAGAACGACAAAAGTAGAGATATATAACAGGGAAAAATAATCATAGAAATAATAAAAGGAAGATCCAGAGATAAAAAAGGATATAAAATTTCAGATTAAAGGATCCCTGTACATCAAGTAAAATAGATCTTAAAGTCTTCTAGTAAGAAGAAAGAAGTCAGATATCAATCATCTGATGAGCAATACTGGAAGAAATGGAGCAGTGTCTTAAAGTTGTAAGGAAATGATTTTAACTCTGGTATCTAACAAAAGCAGTTTTCAAATATGGAAATAGAATAAAGACTTTTTCAGATCTACATAGAGTTAATGACTTTACTTCCTCTATATCTTTTCTGAAATTATTACTTGAGCTTTTGCATCTAATCTAGCAAAAGAAGAGAGGAAATCAAGAAAGAAGACTAGGGGATCAAGGAAATAAGTCTCACTCAGGACATTTGATTAGACACCTGTTTAACTCTCAGACTAAAATACAGTCTAACAAACTGAAAAAAAAAAGGAGTGATTGAAGGAAAAAAGAGTAATTCAAAAAAGAATATTGAGCAAAAACACATGCAAACCTAGAGTTAAGTCTTACTGTTAATGTACATTGACAAAGGAAAATTAAGTAAATATCTATCATGGTTGTGGGTGTAGAGAAATGTGAGAGAAAATTCAAACATTTTAAAGTTTTTGTTTTGTTAGAATGTACTGATTACCTTTATATTTTATTAAAGAATAAACATTTCTTATACATGGATGTGGGCAAAAATTAAAACAGGATGCAAGTTTTCCAAACCACAAAAAGAAAAACCAGGATAACAAAGAAAATTAGATCAGTTCCACAGAAAGCAGGAAAAAAAAAAAAAGATAAACAAATATGCAAAAATAAGTAGAAATCTAATTATGAGGCAGGAAATAGTGCAAACTTATCAATAGTCATAATGCATACATACAGATTTTATTCTTCCATTAAAAGACCAAGACTCTGGTTAAAAATAAAGTGGAAAAGAAGGAAGAAAGGATGAATGGAAGGAAGGAAGGAACAAAAAAGGAAGGTAGGAAGTACAGTGACAAACTAGTTTAAAAAGGCACACTTAATCAACATGATGTAGAAATGTTGAAAATCAAAGGGTAAAAAAGAGAAACCATAAAAATGTTAACAAAAGAAAGCAGCTATCAGATAAAACTTTTAAAATGTTTATTTTGAGAGAGAGAAAGAGAGTGAGCATATGCGTGTGTAAGTGCACAGGGGAGAAGTAGAGAGAGAGGAAAAGAGAATCCCAAGCAGGCTCTATGCTGTTAGTACAGAGCCTGATGCCTGAGATCATGACCTGAGGCAGAAATCAAGAGTCAGAGACTCAACCGACTAAGCTACCCAGGCACCCAGAAAAAACGCTTTAACTGAAGACAAAATCCATTAGTTGGGACAAGAAAGATACATAAATGATATAAGTCAAATTTCAACAGAAACATAAAATAATCTTGATGCCTTGGACTTATTTAGAAAAATATGTTCTATACATATATACACACACACACATACACACACATATACTATTTTCTCTATACACATATATACTATTAATATATATAGTATATGTAGCTTAGTAAATAATGGTATATATTTATAATATATAGTATTTGTATATTATATAATACCATATAGTATAATATATACATGTATACACACCCTATTCATATTATATATGAACAATAGTATGTATGATATATAATACTATATACTCACACACAGATATTGTTTACTAATATAAGGAGAAATAGTCATATCTACAATCATAGTAGAAAACTAAATAGAGTGCCCTCATAAATTAACAGTCAAGTAGTCAAAAACAAATGACAGAAATATCAAGCTTCATCAACAGAAAATATTGTTTGTAGATTCCCACAGATAATGATTATGTATTAGGCTATAAGGAAAATTTCAGTAAATTCCCCAAGTGGAAATTATGCAGAGCATATCGTCTAAACTAAGACGTAACACTATCAATAGACAGTAAAGGAATAGCTAAACACATATCTTGTTAGAATTAAAAAAACACGTATCTTGTTAGAATTAATTTGCTAATTAATGTCTGTATAAAGAGGAAATAAAAAATAAGTTACAGACTATTTAGAAATAATTGACCTCAGAAGAAACCTAGAGCTTTAAGTTTATGTATTAAAAAAAAGACATACTTTGAGACATATGAGGCAAATATTTAATTCAAGGATCAAGAAAAGAAAAACAATATAAACCTAAAGAAAGAGGACAAAGAGATGAACAGTGATAAAAAAAAAAAAAAACAAACAGAAATAAAGGAAACAAAAACAAAATGGTAGACTTGGACAACCAAACAAAGGCTGGCCCTTTCTACAGCCCAGTAAAACAGATAGTTCTAGTACTATTTCAATATTTCGAATGATCTTAGAGAAAGAATAAAAGCATTTGAATTTATTTTAGGAAACTGATGTACTTTGCTATAAAACATGACAATGACAAAGCAAAAATAAAAACTAAAAACGAATCTCACTTATTCTTTCATTCAGTACATATTTACTGAGTGTGAACTCTATTACAGGTACTACACCAGGGACTACAGAAAAAGCAATGAATAAAAAGACAAATCCCTACCCCACCTCCATTTGCTTATTCTGAAAATAAGCAAATCAATACATGACCAAATAAACTTAATAAGAGGAATATGAGTTATCTATGTTGGGGATTTAATGAAACATTATATTGATCAGTCAAAAAACCCTATATGCTTATCCTCATAAATCGTTAAATTTATTTGATAAAGTTCAATATCTACTTCTATTTAAAAAAACTTTAATTAGAAATTGTACATGATATACTTATTTAACATTATTCTGCAAGAATTAGCAATGCAGCCAGATAAAATTATATGAGAATCAAACATTGGAAAAGATTTGGAATTATCATTATTTGCTAACAATAAAACTATGTACATGAAAAAACTCAAGTGTACCAACTAAACTAGTAAGATATTTCATGAAATAACATATCTTTTCATCTTTGAAGATGAAAAGCTTGAAATGCCCATATTGACACTTTGGGGAAAAAATGAACATACATTTATATGCAGACATTCCAAAAAGGTAAATTTGATGATAGTAACCAAAAGTCTTTAAAATGTCATACCTTTGACCAAGCAAGAGTATTTCTAGCAATTTATTTTCCTGATTTACTCTAGTAACATGTAAACATTTTTTATTAAAGCATTGTTTATCAGGAAAAATGGTAAACAACCTAATTGTTCAATGATATGTAATTTTTAAATAAATTATGATACATCCATTGAGTGGAACAGTATGTACTTCTAAAGTTGTCACAGAAAGATGTTTAGGACAAACTGTATACTTTAAAAAGATGGTAATACAATGTACACAATCATTCTACTCTGGTAAAAAACGTTTACTTCTACATATTGAACAAAGCCTAGAATGTACACAAAAATATTGCTGTGGTTTACCATTAGTACTAAGATAAACAAAGATCTTTTTCTTTTCCTTTACCTATACTTTTCTACCTTTCTATCATGAACACTATGTTTTGGTTGCCAAGCATAATTTTCAAAAGCAAATTCTAGTATCACGCTGTTACCAAGTTAATGAAAAATCTTGGGCATTGAGAAGTAAGCTCAAGTATTCAAGTGTGTGTGTGTGTGTGTGTGTGTGTGTGTGTGTGTGTGTGTAAATGACATCTATTGTAGGGTACCCAGTATCTGAACACACTTCTTATTTTGGGGAACCTCACAACAAATTACTACTGAGCAATAATGTGAACTAGTTTCAGGCAAACTAATGTTTCCATCTAGAACTTTCAATTCTGTAACAGCAATGAAGAAACACAGGAAATCATTAGCGATTACTCACTGAACATGTGCCCAACTGAGAAACCAAACTCCAAGACTATCCAAGGGCAGCAGAGCTGGGCAGCATGATAAAGAATGTCCAGTGGAAACTATGTTAGCAGCAGTTCCTAAAGCAGAATTCTTATGGTATGGTATTGGCTAGGCTTTGCCTTTTTTGGTTTCTACTACGTTCTTAAGCCTGGTTCTCCAGTGCCCCTATAGATTCTGTAGAACTTTATGATATGTATCCAAAAAAGTCCTTTTGTGCTCCAGACAAGTTAAGCTTCGAATGAAGAATCCTGGTATAATTGGTGTAACCGGTATTTGGTACAACTGCTTAGCAATTATCACCAGTTAGTTAATGCTCTTGCATTTCAAAAATTGCCAACATTTTTCTAGGTAGCTCAAAAATTTACTAGAGAGTGCATGGGTTTAAAGCCAGAGAGATCAGGAATGAATACCAGCAATGATATTTACTATTTTTGTGACCTTGGACAACAGATCTAATCTGCCTAGGTCTTAGTCTCTTCATTTGTTAATTATTTTGAGGATTCAACAAGATCTTATTAAAATTTCACGTATTCCATGCTGAAATTCTTAACTCTGCTCCCTTACTCTGAAGCTCACATTATACCTGAATTTTTTTAAAAAAATTTTAAATGTTTTTTTATTTCTGAGAGAAAGACAGAATGAGCTGGGGAGGGTCAGAGAGAGAGGGAGATACAGAATCTGAAACAGGCTCCAGGCTCTGAGCTAGCTGTCAGCACAGAGCCCGACATGAGGCTTGAACCCACGAACCATGAGATCCTTACCTGAGCTGAAGTCAGACACAACCAACTGAGCCACCCAGGCGCCCCTATACCTGCATTTTTAATTCATGTATACTTCCACTATAAACACCACTTGCCAATATGATCGGCTCTTTCTATCTCATCAGAATATGAAACTCCTGTCCACAAATCTAAATATCTGCTTTCTTTCATACTATGCATCAGCTACTGCAGTTCTGGTAGAAAAATCAGAACCAGCCCATATAAAGTCAAGCTGCCTTTTGCCCAGACACAAAATGCTATGTCAGATAAATACAAACAAAATGGGAGCCCATATCCAAAATAGCACTAAAAAGTGAAAAAAAGAATTTAAATCTTTACTGAACTCTCATGAAGAACTAATGTAAGATTTCATTGCTAATGAATAGTAAAAAATCTTGAAATTCTCTTTTGTCATCTCCTTAAATCATGAATTAGGGCAGCTGCCCCATAATCTTCTCTCATACCCTTAAATCCTCCTCTAACTCTCTCTCTAAGCTCCATCCAATATAACTTTTTCCTTAATACATCCTTTCTTTCAATCTTTCTAGATTATTTTCTCCTTCTACTTCCTAATGTAAATCAATCAAGCGTTCTCAGCTTCTTTCAATTCTCCTCCCTTCCCAAATCTGTAAAACAGCGTGCGCGTACGCGCATGCACACACACACACACACACACGCACACGGCCCTGAAGCTGAATAAACAGGAAAAGCTTTATTAACTTTTAAGTATTCATAATCTTTCATCTTCCCCCATGCCTTCCAAGATTTCTCCTTTCTCTTTTCCTTTCTTTCCCTTATCCTCAACCATCTCTTTGCCTTTCCCTTTTTCTCTTCCTCTCTCTCTTTTTCTCTCCCTCTCATTCGTGCCCTCACATCCACAACTGTATAGATTTGAGCCATGAAATATTTTCATTTGAAACTGCAATTATGTCTTTACTAATGCTTGGCAATCCTACATTTTCCTGCTTGGTCTTTTTCTCTTTCCCAGCTCTGATCTTTGTCCGGAGCTACAGATCCACAAATGTCTCTACCTTCAGGACATCATCATTTGGAAGCTTTATGGGCATTTCAAACACAAAATTTGAAGTGAATGAAAGACCCCAGCAACTTTCACCTTAAATCTTTGTTTCTCTCCTGTATTCTCCATCCCAACTATCAACTTTCACTTGGTCAGTCAAACAAAAAGCCCTGGTGTGATCTCTGGCTTTTCTGCTCCCTTCATACTCTATATTTATTAATCACCAAGTCCTGATCTTTTGCGTTGTGTTGCATTTGTAAAGTATTATACATATCAGCTGTCAGTACCCTGGATCAGACTAGCATCCACGTTTTACTCTCTCTGGTCTTTCTGTCTCTTGGTCTGCCTTATTTCAGTTGACTGTTGTTTTTTTTTTTTTAATTTTTTTTAATGCTTTATTGATTTCTAGGAGAGAGAGGCAGCATGAGCAGGGGAGGGTCAGAGAGAGAGGGAGTCACAGACTCTGAAACAGGCTCCAGGATCTGAGCTGGCAGTCAGCACAGAGCCTGATGCGGGGCTCGAACCCACGAACCACGAGATCATGACCTAAGCAAAAGTCGGACGCTTAACCGACTAAGCCACCCAGGCGCCCCAGTTTTTACTATTGTTAAAACAATCTTTCTAAGATGCCAATCTCATTCTGTCACTTAACAACATGGGTTCTGGAGTCTAGTGCTAAGTTTGGAACCAGATTTAATCATCCACTAGGGAGAGGGGAAAGTATATGCCATAGTGGTTAAGCACACAGACACTACAATCTGTTTGCTTGGTTCAAATGCCAATGTTAACTTTATTAATATATGACCTTGGAACTATTACTTAAATGTGTAGGACATAATTTTCTTAATTGTAAAACTGAGATGACAAAAGAATCTATATTATAGAGAAGTTGTGAGGATTACATTAATTAATTAATAAAAGCTCTGGTAGAGTCATGTAAATACTATTATTATTATTATATGGCTTTACAGAGATATATAGCCTTTTAGTTCTTCAGTCACCCTATCTATAAACAGGAGTAATATGTACAACATAGGGTTTTTGATATTTGACAACATAAAGAGACTCATATTAGATGTCATATCCTCTGTTAAAATATCCTCTGACCTCCCAATTCCCCAAGGCAGGAATCATTGTATATGCCACCGGTGTCCCAGTATGTGCTCTATATCATAACATTTATCATGTGTAGTTATAACTGATTATTTCTCTGTCTTCACCACAGTGGGTATTCTTGGATTGCAGGAGCTACATATCTTCCAGTGTCTTTCTTACCATACATCACAGCAAAATTATATTCTACAAATGAATGAATATATATAAAGAATATATCTAGCAAATAATAGGTGGTCAATATATGTTAATTCTCTTTATCAATTTTCTCAGTCTGTATAGGGATGGTGGTTGGACAATTTTTTACTAGAGTGCTCTCTGCTTTTAATTTTGACCTCCACCAAAGTATGAGGCCATTTGGTGATGAGTTGTTTTACTTTGATCTAAGCCAACTGTCACTGTTGAGTTTCAGTATCTCAACCTCAACAATCCCATAATAAGAAATTAAGTCACTATTTCCATTTCTGGGCCTTTTTCTGAAGGGTCAACACTGAAGAAAAATGTCTCTAACAATAGTTCAGAGTACATTCTTCAAACACTACAATGCCATGGTGACATCATTAAATTTGATTCTTTCCCCACTAAAACATCTTCATGGACTGGATGAGGTTTGTTAAGTTTAAAGATTTTGTCTCGGAGAACCCTTAATTCTCAGAGATTTTTGGTAAGCATACTTGGTATTTTACACATATTCATAAATAGAATATGAATCATTTTTCAATGTTTCTTAAAGAAGATACCTCTTATAATTTGGATAGGAAAAGTCTTTGCGAGATGGGACTATTCCATGCTCTGCAAGAAATTTGAGACTCCTGGACCCTTTCAGTAGCACTCTCCAATGGCAATAACTCCTTCCCATCACTGTGACAGCCAACAATGCCTCTAGATATTTCCAAACTCCCTCTGGGGAGTGAGAGGCAGGGAGAACAAAAATGATCACACTTGGATGAGAATCATTTTCAGTTAGATCATTTATCTAACCCTTAAAATATATCCATTTCTCTAATATACTTATTACTTTGCCCTTATATCTTACTGATGAACTCAAGGCAAAGGTTAGGGTTACTTATTTTCTCTCTGAAGAAATGACTTGTACTTTTGACATAGAGGAGTAAGATGTTAAGGGAAATCAACAGTTGCATTAATTGAATAGGTAAACACTTGCTAAAACATTATCTTTGAACTATTTTTATTTGTAGTTAGTTAAACTTGCAAACTTGGCACTCCCTCCTAAAATATGAAGGGATTGCTCTGAAAAATGACCACAACTCCACTTGATCTTAGCTAAAAGGCCGAGAAGCGATTGACCACAACTTTCAAGTCCATAACTAACAGATATTTTATACTGAATAGAAATTATGTAAAATGCATGCTTTACATAAATTTATAAGGAAAGTTCTATCTAATTATTAGGTATATTGTGCTACTGGGAAGCTTTTAAAAAGTACTATGAATAGATAATGAATATTTTCAAATGCTTTCTGTCATTTTCATCAAAATGGTCAAATTAAAAATATTATAAAAATAAAGCCAATCATTTTTTATTTTGATGATAATAAGAATGGTAAACTACAAAGAAGACAACTTGCATGGGAGTTCTTGTGTTTCTTTACTTTGACACTTAACCTCATTGCAACAAGACAAAATATCAGGGAGATTAAATGATTAAAATACATCAAATAATAAAGACTTCTAAAGCATAGTATTTATATTTCAATGGGAAATATGAACAAAGCCTTATTTTATAATGCAAATCTAATTGTTTTTGCTTTGAAATAATTGCTCTGGCATGTTTCTTACATTGCTTTGAAAAAGTCAGGCTTACCTACCTTTCCTCCTTGTACCCATCTTAACCTCACTTTTTTTTTCTTTTTAAAGAATATTTATTAAACATTTTTTTGTGCCCACAGCACTGTATTAAGTACTCTTAATTATGTCAAGGTAAGAAATGAAGGAACGGGGGAAGTGCAAATTAAAACAACAGTGAGAATCCACTATACACCTATTAAAATGGCCAAAATCTGGAACACTGACACCACCAAATGTTGGCAAGGATGTAGAACAAAAAAACTCTCATACATTGCCTGGGGGGGTGCAAAATGATACAGCCATTTGGGAAAGCAGTGTGGTGGGTTTTTAAAAATATATATAAAACTAAACATACTCTTACCTTATGATCAAGTAATTGCACCCCTTGGCATTTAAGCAAAAGAGCTTAACATGTATGTCTGCACAAAAACCTACACAGAGATATTTACAGCAGCCTTATTCATAATTGCCAAAACTTGAAAGCAACCAACATGTCTTTCAGTAGGTGAATAGATAAACTATGGTATATCCAGACAATAGAATATTATTCAATAGTAAAAAGCTATCATGCCATGAAAAGCATGAATAAATCTTAAATGCATTATTACTAAATGAAAGAAGCCAATCTGAAAAGTCTACATACTCTAGGATTTTGACAGTATGACATCTGGAAAAGGGATAATTATGGAGACAGGAAAAGATCAGCAGTTGGCAGGGGTGGGGTGGGAGTAGGGATGAATAGGCAGAGCAAAGAATTTTTAGGGCAGTCAAAATATTCTTTATGATATTATCCATTTTTCCATACCTCTAGAATCTGTAACACCAGGTGTGAACCTTAAGGTAAACTATGGACTTCAGGTGATTATCATGTGTTAATGTAGGTTCATCCTTGGTAACAAACGTACCACTCTGGTAAGTGATGTTGATAATGCATATGTGAAGTCAGGAGGTTATAGGAAATCTCTGTACCTTTCTCTTAATTTGTTGTGAATGTAAAACTGCTCTAAAAAATAGTCTTTTTTAAAAATGAAGGGAAGCAAGAAAAACGGACGTATTTTTAAAACACACTATTTTTCAAATAGTTTATTTTCTAGACCAAAAAAAAAAAGCCTTAAAAAAGAACTACATGCAACAAGCATGCTACAAGCAATAAAGTGTAAATGGCAGAATGGAGTAGTAGAAAAACACTAAACTTGAATTAGAAAACTTGGGATCAGATCCAAATTTCTGTGTGAAATTGGGCAAGGCATTTATATTTACTTTTTCTAAATCCCAGTTTTCTTTTCTGTAGAATAAGAATATTAACATTTCTTTTAGAGTTGTTTGGAGAATTAATGAGCTAAGTCTCTGAAAACACCAGCATGGTATAATGACTGGCACACTCAACTAGCCACCCATTAAATGTTTCTTTTCCATAAGCCTAGGAATGGAAAACAAGGGGGGATCACAACTTGGTGGGATTTTTTTATAGTTTCATTATTTGCCTAAATGTCATAATCTACAGGGGAAATACACTATCACAATCTATAGAAGAGCAGGAAAGCCCTGGCTGTTTTCATTCAAACCTATTTCTGCCAAGTCATTCTCCACTTTCTGTATTATCTTATGGGACCCAGTGAAGAAAAAGGGTATGGCTAGATGTTAACTATAGCAGCGGAATTCAGAAATACTGTTTTTTCATCTTGGGAAAATGGTCTACGAAGGCAGCTATGTCCAGAAGAACCAAAAATAGAAAGTAAGTAGGCGTGATAAGAAAGTAGCTAGAAAGGCAGTTATAGCACAGGGTTTCTCAACTGTGGCCCTAATTGCATTTTGGGCTCCATAATTCTTTGTTGTGGAGGGCTGTGCTGTGCATTGTTATATGTGTAGGATCCTTAGCCTTGTATCATACCCCACCAATAATGAACACCTCAAATGCCAACATACATTGCTGAATATTCCTTTAGGAGAAAAAACTGCCCCTGGTTGAGAAACACTGACTTAGATGGTAGCAATGGAAGGAAAAAAAAAAAGAGTGAGGTAACTAATAATACTGTCTATAAGATTCATAGTTAAAAAACAGGCACAATTTTAAAAGATTTATCAACATGAAAATGATATATGTTTATATGAATCATGTCTGGGGAAAACTATCAGCAGTAGCTCTCCAGTAGATAATGTAATGAGCAGATGAAGAATAAATGTCATATAATGACTGTCAAAGATCAGAAGCTGGGAGAAGGAAATAATGAATTGCGTGGGGGTAGGCACAAAGATATCGGAGTGAGTCAGGTCAGGGGTAATTTTTTCACTGTGCCAATTTTAATTTTCTTCTTAATTTGTTTTTTCTGAAAACTGCAACTGAGGAAAACATGGTAGTAGATTTTGCCCCTTTAGATAAGTGGGCAGGTGGATAGACAGGCAAAAGGATTAGAAATAGTCATTTGAAAGCATAATCAGATTAAAATAAAAGGTCTTTTGTCCATTTTTCTTTTGAGAGGGTATTGATTTGTAGTAATTCCTTTTCAGTTATATGTGTTGAAATGTTCTCTCCAGTTTGTAACTTGTTTCTTCATTCTCTTTAAGGCGACTTTTGAGAGAAAAAACATCACAATTATAATGCAATAAAATTTAGCAATCTTTTCCTTAATGACTTTTTAAATTTTGTATCTGAAAAATTTTCCATACTCTGAAGATACTCTCTTAAAATTTTGTAGCTTTGCCTTTCACATGTAAGTCTTTACATAACTTAGAGCTGGTCTTTATATAGGGTCTGAAACAGGGGGTCACAAGCACATAGATGTCTCTGGGCTGTCCTAATTCACTCCACTGGCCAACCCACCCATCTTTGCTCCAGTATAGTATGGTATTAATTACGAAAGCTTTATACTAAATCCTCAATGCTGGTAGGTCAAGTCTCCCCACCTAATTCATCTTCAAGAGTATAATATCATTACCCTAGTCCCATCTTTTACTTATTAAACAGGTATCTTTTATGTTCTGTGTAATAATTTTAATATGTGAAATGTCTGCAAATCTTCTTCTTCTTACTATGGATTCTGATAGTCTTTCTTGGTACCTTGTAATTATTTCATATAAGCTCATTTTTTGGTGGGGGTGGATTTTACTGTGGGAATTTTTCGAGTCCTATCTTCAAAGTAGATTCTTTAGGAGAAAATTTGTATTTGCTCCTACCAGGTACTTGGGGGGATTTTAAACTCGGGGCCACATTACATTCTTGGCTTTAATTTTCTTTTTCATATCATCTGTGTAGTGTGAAGCTCAGTAGCACACCCACAAGGCCAGCTTGTGGTTACAAATGATTGGGGAGAGATTTTATTATGCTCAGTGCCAAGACTGAAACCAATTAGTTTTTCTTCAAGTGCTGTGGGAAGTGATTGGCTGATCTTTCATACAGTCTCACAAGTGAAAGTGAAAAAGATTTGGAAGTCTAGGCTGAGGGAACTTTATGTTTATGAAGGATCTTGATTCTTGGACGTTGATTCTTTCCTGTTCCTCTTTCAATGGACAGACTCTGTGAAACCCTAGCACAGGGTTAACCAGGCTCAACAAATACCTTAGAGCTTACCTCTCTGAATGGCACTTTTACCTAGGTTTGTTTGTTTTGTTTTGTTTGGGCCTTATAGGATAAACAAACCATCACCATCTTTTACATCATTTTTCCAGTTAATAGTTGAATGCACTACTATGTTTTTATCAACCATGTCATTTTTAGTTATTTACCATGAGATGCTAGGGTATCTAGTTCACCATACTAACAAGACATAAAGGTTAAATTTTATTTTCTCTCTCATCTTTATCTATTCTTTTCCTCCCATCTTTATCTATTCCTTATCTTATTTCTTTTAAAATGTCTCTTTTCTTTTTTATTTCCTGGTTTCAAAATACCAGATACTTATTTTAGAAAAAAAAATCAAGTGATATGGAAGTATAAAAGTAAAAAGTCACTGGGCACCTGGGTGGCTCAGTCAGTTAAGCATCCAACTCTTGGCTTCTGTTCGGGTCATGATCTCATGGTTTGTGGGTTTGAGCCCTGCATTGGGCTCCATGCTGACAGTGGGGAGCCTGGTTGTGATTCTCTCTCTCCCTCCCCTGCTGGCTCTCTCTCTTTCAAAAGATGGTTAAATAAGCTTAAAATTTTTTAAAAAGGAAAAAAAAGGTAACAAGTCACAGCCCCCTATCCCACCTCCCCATACCCCTAAGGAAAAGACACTGTTATAGTTTGCTCTCATACAATATATATTTTTATTTTTACAAAAATAGTATTATGCCTACAAATATTCCCCTATTGCTCCTTAACATAGTTTTAACAAATAAAGAAACATACAGCAGGTAGAATTTAACATATCATTAATTATAGATCTACATCATGAATATTTAAAAAAAATACTGTCTTGCAAATATTGAATTTCTTTCTCTTTTCTTCAATATAGAGTCCCATTTTCTGAAAAACATTCTGAAAGTATATTTTAACTTGTTTTATTAAGTATGCAATGTTTCATTACAGATCCACATTTCACTTGTAAGTACGTTATTTATCAATAAACATAGATTCAACATATTTTCAAGGTTTCATATTCTCATTTGTCTTTCTAAAACTGCATGATCAGAAGTTATTAACTTCAATGGATTTAGAAATTTCTAAGTAATTAAGTAACAGTGGGTTTACGAAATATTACCAACATGCTATGCAACTGTTATTTCAAAAGACACTAAGCAGATTTAAAATGGTTATACTCCTTAAAGGGTCTAAGTATTCTCACTGACTTTGAGCTACCACCTTCTGGGGCTGTTCACACATGCTATGAAAGAATAGTTCTTCTGAGAGATCAAATGAACCATTAGTGACAGTCACCAGTATTTTGGAAGTCCACTATCCAAGAGGGTAGATGTTATACATTCTAAAAGTTAATGATTTATTTTTAAAAAATTTTTAATGTTTATATACTTTTGAGAGAGAGAGCGAGCATGAGCAGGAGACAGAGAGGGAGACACAGAATCCAAAGAAGCAGGCTATCGGCTCTGAGCTGTCTGGACAGAGCCTCACGTGGGGCTCAAACTCATGAACTGCAAGATCATGACCTGAGCCAGAGTCAATTTCTTAACCAACTAAGCCACCCAGGCACTCCTACTAATCATTTATTTTTAAAACTATATTGGCAAGATGCAGGGGCAGAGAGCTATTAGGTGGTACAAGCAAGCTAGGTAATCATCTAATGATAATAGATAAATTATCTATATTTTCTATCTATAAACAATGTCTAATAATGGTAAAACTATAATATAGCAGTAAAAAACCCATATTATTTACAAACAGGTGGATGAATTATTTGGGAAAATAAAAGTAAGTAAAAATTAAGGCAGTTAAAAATTAAAAGCAGTTAACTGTAGGTGGCCCCATAGGGAAGGGATACTCAATACCACTAGATTCAACATGTGCATAATTTTTTTTTCTTAAAAAACAAAAGGGAAAAGAGTAAGGCCATAATAGGGAATCTAAGGCTGCCTATGCATTCTCACTCCACATCTGCATTTAGTATCCAATGGAGAATCAATGTAGTTTGATGAGGGTTGGGTTTGGATCCACACACATATGGGTTTGAATTCTGGATCTGCAACTGGCCAATTCAAATGTCTGTGGGAAAGTCACTTAATATTTTTCAGAACTTTTTTTTTGTTTATAATTAGGCAATAATTATTTCTAACATTCCAAGGCCCAAGGGTTCCTAATATTCAAAAGGTAGAGAGAAATTTAATTATTTTTACTTAAAGTAGCCTAGATAATAAAACTAACAGAACTCTAATAGTAGAGTTAGATTCAACTATGACCATATACTTTCTTACCTATTCATTTGTACCTAAGCCCTCATAATTCTGTAAAGCATGTTAAAAAATTTATCGTGCTTCAAAAACGACAGACTTTAAAGAAGGTGGGCTATAGTAACTTTTCAACTCTGATGCTGTCATGCCTTGTTATAATTCATGGAATCAAAGAAAGAAATGCTCATTCATGTGACATGAATCCCTAAATCTAAAGCACAGTGTCTAGAACACTGTTAACCACCTGTGATCCACCTTTGAAGGGCTAGACTTGCAAATCCAGATCTGTGAACAATGAACTAGAATTCAAACTAACTTTAAACTCTGATAACAGGAAATTAGTCACCAGTGCTTAACACAATGCCTGGCAGATAACAGGTGCTTGGTGAATATTTGTGAAATGGATAAATAACTGGATGAAAGAGTAAATAATTCCTAGGTGATTATTTGAGTTTTCATTCTGCAAAGACTAAATGACCAAGTACAAAATTAAATAATAAATTTATTTTATTCATAACGCATTAATTATTCTTTCTTAATTTAAAAATTAAGATAAAAAATAAGATAATATAGATTAAGTGAAGTATCATTCCTTGGAGAAAAATTCTGCCACTTACATACATGTAAAGTCAATGTTATAGTTTCACTACTTCTGTTTCATAACGAGGTATTTTTCAACCCACCTCTTAATAGCAAAAATAGTGAGAACAGTATTAGTAAATGTAACAATGTTTTTTTAATCAAAAATACTACAGCCACTATAATATAGGCCTGACATTCATGATCTCATTCACACTTCACACCAAACTTATGAAACAGATATTATCATCATATTTGACAGATGAAGAAAATGGGAGTTTAAAGAGTTAATTTGCACAAAGTCACAAAGATGGTAAAATCCAGATAAAAAAATCAGTCTAATTCAAAAATAACTGGTGTAACCCTAAGGGCAGTTAACACACACACACTCACACCACATCTTGCCTGCTGTCCAACCCCAACCATGAGAGAGTATTTTATCTACTCTTTCAACATCTATTGTACACCAATTATGCTAATTATGCTCCAGGTACTACACTAGGCTCTCCTAAAGATCACTTGTAATTCTGAAATACAACAAAAAACGGCACATACCAACACTGCTCTCTGGAATCAACACTGTTGAGAACAAGACTCTGAAAGTTTCCACACTGTTCATATGCATGTGACATGTGTGCTTTTGTTTGTCTTTACTAAGCTACACACTTCTTTTAGGCAGAGTGGTACCAGGTTTATTTTTATATCCCTAAAAATGCCTAGCACAGTGCTTTGCTCATAAAAAGTTCCTAATAAACACTGTTCAAAAATAACACTATGTGTAAATTGAACTAAATTTCCTTGGCTGAGAGAAAATGTAAATGAAGATTTTATCTTCCAATCTTCTGTGCAATTATCTTATACTTAAAAAAAACATAAATTCCAAAAACAGGACAGTTTTATTATTTTAAATCTTTTATTGGTGAGCTTTAATAAAATTGTTAAACTTTCATGGAAACATACGAGATCTATTCTGATAAATCACATGTAGTATGTAAATAGATTTTATTTGCTTTTCATATTTTATAACCTTAGGTAATTTTCTTTTTATAACATGGCCTTCCCCTACAATCCAAGTTAGGACATATGATTGCACAAGGATAAAAAGATTCCATTTTAAAGAGGATAAATAATAATTTTTCTGTTTTTTTCTCAGAGCCATTATTATGATTACAGAACTATATGAATACTTGATCCAGTAAGAATTAATATAAAAAAAGAAACCACATCCTGGCAGGAATTATTTTATTTCCTCTTCTGACACTGCATTTTGCTTTTTAGTCTAGATAAAAATAAAATCAATTTGAAAGGACAGATTTTAATCTGAGATGATACTGAGCATTTTTTTGTGTGTGTAAAAAAAGATATGTGGCAATTCATACTATGCATTAGAGATCAGAATCTGGCTCTGAGTTTACATGATTGATGGTCTTCTCTCTGAATAGGCATAAATGTGAATCGTAACTGCAATAATGCTTACCAGAGACAGTGGATGTGACCTCAACCAGTTTCTCCTTTTATCTTTAGCATTAAATTGATTCCGATGTAGTAAAATGTTTTTGAAAAGCACACACAAAGTCCTGTGCATTAGTTAAAATGTAATAGAAAATAACACATATACACATCCATAGCCTGATTTCAGTAGACAAAACAATGATGTTAACTAATTCTAGAAAACCTCATCCAATAACCAATTTCTGAAATTACATACTTGCCCAGGATAGAAATCATTCATTTGTGAGTTAAAATAAACCCAGAGGGCAGAAGAGTTGCATAGTGGTATATTTTGTATTATTTTCTTTACTGACCATATAACAATTGCTACTTATATTACTAGGCCTCAGTATTCTCACTGAATATTCTGTCTGGCTCTAAAATTAGAAACTTACTTAGACTCATTCTTCTCTAATAGGAAAAAAATGCTACAGTGGTATCTTCTGGTCACCAGTCAGTTGGCTGGCTCCTAAGTGCTCATAGAAGAGAAAAGTGCTCACTCAGTATACGGACAATCAGTCTTATTGTCAGTAATCTTTTTTTAATTGTTCCTCCTCTAAATCATAATCAGGCGTTTCTCCTTCTTATATGGGATACTATTGAAATTGAAACTGGAACCCCTGTAAGGCATAAATTTATCTTGCAGAAATGATTTAATTAATCTGTGCTCGTATTACTTAGTAGTAAGATCTTAGGTAAGTCATCTCACATAGTAATATTTGACATTCCAACCTTACAGAATAACTATGGTAAAAAAGTTTAGCAGTATTTATGAAATCCAATGAAGTTCTAGGCCCTGTGCCACTTGTTTTACATATATTTTCACATTCAATATTCAAAGCAACCATTCTTATAAGGTAATTATGATCATTTCCATTTTATATATAAGGATATTAAAAAATCATAAATTTGAAGTAATGCCATAATAAATGGCAGAACCAGGAATCAAACCTAGGTCTACATGACAAATTTGATCATGAAGTGCAATAATATATATAATGTAAGATAATGAAATGAATAGATAAATAAAAAAGTAAAAAATCCCAGGAACTACAATCCTGGTAATGGTACAGTAACTTGACCCAGACTTGTTATCCGATGGCAACAATTATAAATTGTGAAAAAAATACTAAAACAAACAACTAAAAAAAAACACAACTATTTGGAGACTGACCAAAAGTAGGCAAAACCAGAAAAAGAGACTCTGACCTTTGAAAGAAGAGAACAAATCTGGACAAGATCTATATTAATAGAGCTTTTCATTTGAGGTAAAAAGTTGTGGGAGTAGCTAGAGCTAAAGCAGAAAGCCACATTCTTACTGGCTTGAGGTATTAGAGGCCAGAGTTCAGGGCTCAAAGAACAGCTGAAAATTGAAGGTTGTAGTAGGAGGTAGATTTTGGAAAGCAGGGAAGCAGAGGGGGAGAGATAAAAAATTTTGCATATATTTTCCTACCCTTGAACTACACACACAGCGGGAAGACTACAAAGATCCTACTGGAAAATAATAGCTGGAAGGATGAAAGGGATTTCTGCTGCTGCCCATTGCAGGAGACAAAGAGTTTGGAGTTTGAATCCTACCAAGCTAAAGCAGCTTGGTGAACGGCTTAGACCTTCCACAGAAATCCATAAAGGGCCACATTTTCAGAGTTAGAATTACATCCCTGGATTAAAAGAGTCACCCTAGGATGTAAGGCAAAACCGAAAGAGACCCATTCTGACAAGATGTAAAACTAAACCTTTACTAGAAAAAGATAAGCAGCCAGTAATTTAACTGTTAGAAAAAAAGTTAATATTCTTCAGAGGAAGATAACAGAATCCAGAGACTCTAAAGTAAAAAATCTACCCAGTATAGAATTTAAAAAAATCTCAACACATGAACAAACAAGAGAATGTGACCAAAAATTCATAGAAAAAGCAACAATAGAACAGATTCTGTAATGACTCAGAAAGTACCTTAATGCAGCTATTATAAATATTATCAAGAACATGGGGCTCCTGGCTGGCTCGGTGGGTGGAGTATGTGACTCTTGATCTTGGGGTTGTGAATTCGAGCCCCATGTTGGGTACAGAGATTACTTAAAAATAAAAACAAATACTATCAAGAACATTAAAAATATTATTATGATAAATGCACAAAGAATCTTAGGAGAAATGGAAACAACAAATAAGAATCAAATACGCTAAAAATGGTCAAAATTATAAATTTTTTAATGTATATTGTATGACAATAATTTTTTTAAAGATTTAAAATGAAATTATAGAACTGAAAGTGCTATATCAAAACTAAAAATTCTCTGGATGACTTAACAGCATGTTGAAGATGACAGGAAAACCAGCCAGAGAACTTGAAGGCAGATAAACAGAAATTTCTGAAGAGTCTCAGGGACCCACATAGGCAAGAAACAGAATGAAGTGATTTATCATACATATATATGAAGTCCCAGAAAAAAAAAAGAAAGAGAAAATAGGCAGGAAAAAATATTTGATTAAGTAATAAGTAAAATTTCCCATGCTTGGTGAAAAAACATTAAAGTACAGATCTAAAAAGCTCAGCAAAATGCAAGAACAAAACATAGAAAGAAACATAATTTAGGCACATCATGTCAAATTGCTAAAGAACATGGATAAAGAATAAATCTTAGAATAGCCATAGAAAAAAAAGACAATTTAATTTTGTTATCAGAAAACTGATTCTTATAATTCATGTAACACTGGAAATTCAACTGTTCATTCAGTTGTATTTCATTTTAAGAATTTTTTGATTTGCATTTAGTAAAACCTTGGATGGCGAGTAACTTATTCTGTGTCAAAAAGCATTACTCTCAACACATATTTGCAAGATGAGCAAATATTTCTAATAAATTTTAAGTTAATAAACAGTGATGTCCTGCAATATGAATAGTATGTGTTCCCGAAGGCCACATGATCACAACTGAGCCAATGGTTCTTGAAATTTGCTTTGATATACAAGCGCTCTGGATTACAAGCATATTTCTGGAACGAACTATGCTTGAAACCAAAGTTTTACTGTATGTATTTTTCCTTTACTCAGAGCTATGAGAGCTATAATAGTGTATAACATATTTATAATGGGAAAAGTATTTATAGGTCCAAAAAAAGTTAAAACAATTATATTAATATTGTTCTGAATATACTAGCTAATTAGATACAAGAAACAAATAGAGATATAAATATTAGAAACGAAATGGCATTACTCTCAACAATGGGTACATTAATCCAGACAGAGACTTAATAAGAAAATAGTGGATTTGAGCAATACTGTAGATCAAATGGACCTAATAGCCAAGTATAGAACATCCCATCCAGTACCAGTAGAATATACATTCTTTCCAAACACGTATGGAATATTTTTGAGGACTGATCATATATTAGCCTACAAAACAAGTCTCAACAAATTCAGTAAGACAGAATTTATAGCAAAGTATATTTTTTATCACAATGGTATGAAATTAGAAATCATAACAGGAGAAAAGCTGAAAAATACACAAATATATGCACATTAAAGTGTATACTCCTGACCAAGCAATGGATCAAAGAAATCAAAAGAGAAATTTAAACAATATCTTGAAACAAATGAAAATAGAAACACAACATATCAAAATGTATGGGATATAGCAAAAGCAATTCTAACAGTAAGGTTTATAGTTATAAATGCATAAGCAAAGAATACAGATATCAAATAAACAACCTAATATTACATTTCAAGGAACTAGAAAAAGAACAAATGAAGCCCAAAATTAGCATCAGGAAGGAAATAATAAAAATTAGAGCAGAAATAAGTGAAAGAGTAAGGAAACAAAAGAAACGATTAACACAACTAAGAACTGGTTCTTTGAAAAAAATAAACAAAATCGACACACCTTTAGCCAGACTAAGCAAAAGAAAGGACTCTAAATAAGATTATAAAGGAAAGAGAATACATTACAACAGAAACCACAGAAATATAAAGGATAATAACAGACCTACTGTGAACAATAATATGCCAATAAATTGGACAATCTAGAAAAATGAATACATTCCTAGAAACATACAACCTACCAAGACTAAATCATAAAGAAACAGAAAACTCAAATAGACCAATGAGTAAGAAGATTAATTCAGTAATCAAAAACCTTACAACAAGCAAAAGCCCCAGGACCAGATAGTTGCACTGGTGAATTCTACCAAACATTTAAAGGAGAATATCAATCTATCTCAAACATTTCCAAAAAAATTAAGAGGAGAGAAGACTTCTAAATTCATTTTTATAAGGCTAGCATTATCCTACTACAAAGGCAGGTAAGGATATTATAGTAAAAGAAAACTACAGGTCAATATACCTAATGAATATACAGACAAAAATTCTCAACAAAATATTAGCAAACTGAATTCAACAGCACATTAAAAGGGTCTTCACTATGATTGTGCGACTCATTCCTAGGATGCAAAGATGGTTCAATACATGCAAATCAATAAAGTGAAACATCATATTAACATCATGTAGATCAAAATCATGCAATCTTAATAGATGCAAAAGAAGCATTTGACAAGTTCCAAAATCCTTTCATGATTAAAAGCCCTCAACAAAAACCTCAACATAATAAAACCCATATATAAGAAGCCCAAGTTGAACATCATATTTAATGGTGAAAAATGGAAATCTTCTGTCTCCTATAAGATCAGGAGCAAGACAAGAATGTCCACTCTTAACATTCCTACTAAACAAAATACTGGGAATGTAAGCCAGAGTACTCAGGCAAGAGAAATAAATAAAAGGCACCCAAATCAGAAAGGTAAAATTGTCCCTGCTTACAAATGATATCATCTTATACATAGAAGAGTCTAAAGCTGCCATCAAAAAACTGTTAGAACTAATAATGAATTCAGTAAAGTTTCAAGAAAAAAATCAATATATAAAAATCAGTTGCATTTCTATACAATAATAATGAACAATCTGAAAAAAAAAATAAAGAAAGCAATCTCATTCACAGTAGCGTCAAGGAGAATAAAATACTTAGGAATACATTTAACCAAGGAGGTATACCTGTACAAAGAAAAGTGTAAGACGCTGACAGAAGAAAACACAAATAAGTGAAATGATATCTCATACCACAGAAGAATTAGTATCATTAAAATGTCCATACTACCAAAAGTCATCTATATATTCAGTGCAATTGCTATCAAAATTTCACAGGCATTTTTTACAGACAGAACAACTAATCCTAAAATTTTAATGGAACCACAAAAGACCCAAAGCAACCCTGAGAAAGAATAAAGCTGGAGACATCATGATTCCTAATTTCAAAGTATACAACAAATCTAAAGGAATCAACATAATATGGTATTGGCGTAAAAACAGACACAAAGACCAATGGAATCAAATATAGAACCCAGAAATAAACCCATATATACAGTCAACAAGGGCCCAAGTTGACAAGGAAGAAGCCAAGAAAATTCAATGGGGGAAGGATAGTCTTTTCAATAAATGGTGTTGGAAAAACAGGATACACACATCCAAAATAATAAAAGTGGAGCCTTAACTTATACCACTCAGA
The DNA here is from genome assembly GCF_003009895.1 of Hyaena hyaena. Taxonomy (NCBI): domain Eukaryota; kingdom Metazoa; phylum Chordata; class Mammalia; order Carnivora; family Hyaenidae; genus Hyaena; species Hyaena hyaena. Next base: position 1,538,233 of record NW_024080877.1, read on the forward strand.
AAAATTAACGTGAATTGAACTTAATGCTTAAGTGTAAGACCTGAAACCATAAAACTCTTAGAAACAGAAAAAAATTTTTTGACCTTGCTCTTGGCAATGATGTTTTTCATATGACATCAAAAGCACAAGAACAAAAAAAAATTAAACCAGTGGGACTACATTAAACATATTTCTACACTGCAAAAAAAAATAAATCAACAAAATGAAACGGCAACCTATGGAATAGGAGAAAAAATTTGCAAAGCATATATCTGATAAGGGGTTACTATCCAAAACATATAAGAAACTCCTACAACTCAACAGCAAAAAACCAAACTATCTGATTTAAAAAATGGCAAAGAAAATAAACAGATAGTTTTCCAAAGTCAATACCAAAGGTATGGTCAAAAGTACATAAAAAGTGCCCAACATCAATAATCATCTGGAAAACGCACATCAAAAACCACAATGAGATATCACTTTGCACCTGTTAGAATGACTATTATCAAAAATACAAGATATAGTAAATGCTGGTAAGGATTTGGAGAAAAAAACAACCTTGAAAACTTGTTGGCAGGAATATAAATTGGTACAGCCACTATGGATAACAGTATGGGGGGGGTCTTCAAAATATTAAAAATAGAACTACCATATGACCTAGCAAGTCTACCTCTGGGTGTGTATCTGAAGAAAATAAAATCACTGTCTAAAAGAGATATCTCTACCCACCATGTTCACCGCAGAATTGTTAACAATAGCCAAGACATAGAAACAACTTGTGTCTATCAATGGATGAATGGATAAAGAAAATGTGATGCATTTGTGTGTTTACAACATGAAGTATTATTCATCCATACAAAGAAGGAAATCACACCATTTGTGACTACATGGATGAAACCTGAGAATATTAATATAAATGAAATAAGCCAGAGAAAAAAAACTGTATGATCTTACTTATATGTGGAATCTAAAATAAAAATGAACTTATAGAAACAGAAAGTAAATTGGTGACCACTGAGGTGGGAGAAATGGGTGAAGGTGGTCAAAGGGTACAAACTTCCAGTTAAGATGAGTAAGTTCGGGGGCTCTAATGCACAGCATGGTGACTATAGTTCACAATACTATATTGTATACCTGAAAGTTGCTAAGAGAGCAGATCTTAAACGTTCTTTCCACACACATGCACATACACACACACACACGGTAACTATATGAAGTGATGGATGTGCTAACTAACCTTATTCTGGTAATCATTTGCAATATATACTTATATCAAATCATCACACTGTACACCTTAAACTTATACAATGTTATATGTTAATAATATCTCAATAAAGTTGGGTGGGGAGAAAGGAAGAGCTAATTATATCCTTATTTCCATGATGACATGCATGTATGCTTGAGAAACCCAAAAAAGTCAACAGAAAAGCCCCTAAAAAGAATTTAGAAAGGTAGCTAATTACATAATTAGCATATGGTAGTCAATGTTCTCCTATATATAAACCATACTCAAATTATAAAACAGAAACTAGAAACAAACCCATTTAATATGAAAAACACAACAAAAATAAGTAACTTGGGATAAACAAATCCAGATATCTATAAGACATGTAATCTGTTTTCTGAACAGATAAAATCGGGGGACCTGAGTTGCTCAGTGGGTTAAGCGTCTGACTTCAACTCAGGTCATGATCTCACAGCTCGTAGGTTCGAGACCCGCGTCAGGGCTCTGTGCTGACAGCTAGCTCAGAGCCTGGAGCCTGCTTCAGATTCTGTGTCTCCCTCTCTCTCTGACTCTCCTCTCCTCATGCTGTCTCTCTCTCTCTCTCTCTCAAAAATAAATAAAACATTAAAAAATTAAAAAAATCAATACTCAAAGACTCATATTCTGCCTAAATTAATCTATTATCTTAATAAGATTCTCATTAAAATACCAATAAGATTTTTTTTTTATTTTGAGAGCTTGAAAATTGATGCCAGAGTTCATCTAGTAAAAAATATGTCATTATCTACAAATATTTTGAAAAGAAAAAAGAGAGTAAAGAGGAGACGAGTCCTTGCACATAGTAAAAACACTGTGAGGATATAGTAATTAAGGGCTTTTATATTAGAGAAGAAACAGACAAATAGAAAATGTATACTGGGGAATTCTGGAATATATCCCAATACACATAAGATTTTAATATATGATAAAAGTGACTTTAAAAAGATTAGTCAATATCAAAAAAGTAAAAATAAAAATAAAATAAAAAATGATTAATCAGTACAAGCTGCTGAGACACTAAGAAAATTCCAGGTGATTTAAATATAAAATATTTAAAAATATTTGGAGGGAGGGATGAATAGGCAGAGTATAGAGGATTTTTACGGCAGTGAAACTACTGTGTATGATACCATGATAGTGGGTACATGCCTTTATAAATCTGCCCAAATCCATAAGATGTACAACACCAATAGTGAACCGCAAGGTAAACTGTACACGTTAGGTAATAATGATGTATCAATTCAATTGTAATGAATGTGCCACTGTGTTGGGGAAATTGATAAAGAGGAGGCTATGAATGTTTCAGGGGGACATAGGCTTATGGGAAAACTCTGTATATTTCAACTTTGCTGTAAACCTAAAACGGCTGTAAAAAGTTTCTTAACAAAAATTAAACCATAAAAGTGGGAAGGAAAAAACGGTGTCACAATATTGGACATAATCTACAGAAGCCATAAGAGAAAAGACTGATTATTTGAGTTAAGCAAAAGTTAAAATTTCAGTATGGGAAAAAAGAAACTACCAAAGTCAAGTTGAAGTGCAAATTAAACTGTAGAAAAGGGTTTGAAATTCATAAGAAAAGGTACATTTTATTAGTATACCAAGAGTTTTTAGAATTCAATAAGAGATAAAGGAAAGGACATTAGCAAAGAAAAATGGATATGTGCATTTATGTAAAAAAAGTATATACAGTATATGCATATGTGTAAGTGTGCATGTATATGTGTGTGTTACATGTATATACACACATAAACTTGTATGTGGATAGAGGATTTCTGAAATGATACATAAAATAAATTAATACAAGTTACTTATGGAAAGTAGAAACAGGATAGTTTCAATTTTACTTTTTATTTTATGCTTTTCAATATTATTTGTTTCTTATTTTAAAAACCATGAGTATGTATTGCTTTAATAATTCAAAAGCAAAACCTAACACAACATATTCCTTCTGAAGAAACTTAGCAGTAATATGCTGATTGTTGAAACCAGTACACATTAAAATTTCTGTGGTCCCTCTCTCCACTAACTGACAGTATTACATACTGAATTCTATTGTGGAGTTAAAGCACTTCAAAAAAGGGAGTGATTTACTAAAATCCAATAAAAGAAAAGGCGGTAAAACTCTAGAAGAAGGGAAGTTATCTAAATATAAATGTAAACTCAATTTTACTTGTGGATTTTTTTCTTCTCAAATTGTTTTTGAAATACACAGCAGAAGAAACAAAAACAATTATTGCTGTTTTCATTTTGCTTCTTTCATGTCAGAACCACAGAATTTTTTCTAGAAATTCCTTTCCCTTCATTCCCTCTGGTGCTCTGGAATCAATGGAGTCCCGTCCTCCAAAGCCCATTACATTCTTAGACCTTTCTCTTATGAATGCTGTTTCTCTAACCTCAGCAGTTTTTATTCCAGGAAACTGGCCTCTCTCCCCAAGATTCTGGCTATTTACAAGCAATAGTTGTATCAAAAGCAACTTGATCAGTTGCATACTCAGTAAATGAGCATACAGGCAGGGAACAATGACAGTAATTAATATTAGGATCCGAGTCTTAGCCTTTAGTACTGAGATACAGTGTATCACATATTGTATAGAGTTTTCATGAAGTTTCTCCTCAAACATCCTGGATCAAGATGACACTTTTTCTAATAATCATAATGCAATTTCTTTCTGAACATTTAAGTACACTGGAATTTCTATTTCATGTATTTTGGCTAACACCTAAGCGGTAACAGAAATAACCAATACATGTATAAATGAAATGAAATTACTCAATTGCTTCTATGATACTTTATTGCAACGATTATCAAACCTGGTATATTCTATTTTTCTTCACAACCACAACTTGCATCTTCTAGTATGGTGTCTGGCACATAAAAGTTTTCTGAATATATAGATGAAAAAATACAGGTAACAGAAGTACTGTCAATTACTTACAAACATATCATTAGAGTTGGAAAGGGCCTTAAAAGTTTTCTAAAGCTATAAGAATTCTGTAAGTTGCCTCTACCCTATCCCTACTCCTCACCATAACTACCACCGTCATACTTCTAGAAAATATGCTCATTCACTCTTACCAGGGATGTACTATTGATATTAAATTCTCCATGTAAGAAATCAGTTCATTTCAGTTTCAGATATACCTTGGGCCTTCGAATATAGACATCTGAAGGCAAGTATAATACCTTGACGTTTTCCCTAGGTATTGTTACCAGTAATTTGGGGTATTTACTTCAGCCTTACTGATATCTATCAATCTATAAAATCCTTATTGTTTTATGTGCTCATTTATGTCCTCAAATTCCTTACTTTTTAGTTCAAAGTTTTACTAATTAGATCAGCACACTTCTAAGTAGACATTATGTTTCCAATTTCTGTGAGGCACACTCTTACTCAAACGTCCAATACTTTTGTATCATCTCCACTTCTAGAGAATCCAAGTCTATGGAATAAATAATGCTCAGTCACACAGGTAATAATTAGCAAAATTGAGATTAACCAGTAGAGATGGGGCTAAAACATCTACATTTTTAAAAAGCTCTCCAGGTTATGCTGAAGCATAGTCAGGGTGGTGAACTACTACTCTAGTAATTTGATTCATAGTTTAGAAAATAAAACTCCATTCTTTAAATAGTTAACTGCTCACTTAATCTTGAACTTTGTTTTCTTTCCCCAAAGTTTCAACATTCACTAGGAAAATGAGATAAAAATATTAAACCAAAGCCATAGGTCCTTCAGTTTACTGAAAAATTCTGGGAAATAAAGAACGTATCTCCACTTTGCAGCATTTCAAACTCTCTGGTTTCGATGTTTATCTCTTATAACAAATTTAAAGAAAATATTTAGGGGTGCCTGGGTGGCTCAGTGGGTTGGGCGGCCAACTTCAGTTCAGGTCATGATCTCACGGTTAGTGGGTTCGAGCCCCGTGTTGGCTCTGTGCTGCCAGCTCTGAGCCTGGACCTGTTTCGGATTCTGTGTCTCCCTCTCTCTTTGCCTCTCCCTAGCTCATGCTCTCTGTCCCAAAAATAAATAAACGTTAAAAAAAATCTTTAAAAAAAGAAGAAAATATTTAATGTGAAAGGTATATGACTGAATTAGCTTCAGAACTGCCTTAGTTTCAATATCTTCCTTCTAGATGCTGTCTATAAGCAGAGAGGCTAATTACAATTTACTTCATTTACTTCATAAACATTTATTGAGTACCTATTATATGCAAAGAATAATTTGAAGCAGGTTTTACCTGCATGAAGATTATGTTTTGGAAATTTTATGTGTTTCATGTAATAAAGAAAAAACATAAGGGCCCCAATATAGGAATTTTTTGTTTATCTTTTAAAAATATTATTTCCAATATTATTAATATATGCTATTATATTAGTTTCAGTTGTATAATATAGTGATTCAAAAAATTTATATTTACTGAGTGTTCATCATAGTAAGTGTACTCTTAATCCTCTTCATCTGCTTTACCCATTCTCCCACTCATCTCCTTTCTGGTAACCGTAAGTTTGTTCTCTATAGTTAAGAGTCTGTTTCATTCTCTCTTTTTTTCTTTACTGCTTTTGTTTCTTAAATTCCATATATGAGTGAAATCATATGCCATTTGCCTTTCTCTTACTGACTTATTTCACATAGCATTATCCTCTCTAGCTCCATTCATGTTGCAAATGACAAAATTTCATTCATTGTTATGACTGAGTAATATTCCATGTTGTATATACACCACATCTTATTTATCCATTCATCTATGCATGGACACTTGGGTCGCTTCCATAATTTGGCTATCATAGATAATGTTGCTATAAATATCAATCAACGTGCATGTATTCCTTTGAATTAGTATTTTTGTATTCTTTGGGTAAATAGTAGTGGAATTACTAGATTATATAATAACTCTATTTTTAATTTTTTAAGGAAACTCCATACTGATTTCCACAATGGTTGCACCTGTCTGCATTCCCACCAACAGTGCAAGAGTATTTCTTTTTCTCCACATCCTCACCAACACTTGTTTCTTGTGTTTTTGATTTTAGCTATTCTGACAGGTGTAAGGTGATATCTCCGTGTGGTTTTGATTTGTATTTCCCTGATGCTGAGTGATGTTGAGCATCTTTTCATGTGCTGTTGGCCATCTGGATGTCTTGTCTGAAGAAATGTCTGTTAATGTCTTTGGCCCATTTTTTAACTGGATTATTTGTTTTTTTGGGTGTTGAGTTGTATTAGTTCTTAAAATATTTTGGATACAAACTCTTTACTGGATATGCCATATGCAAATATCTTCTCCCATTCAGTAGGTTACCTTTTAGTTTTGTTGATTGTTTCCTTCACTATGTAGATGCTATTTATTTTAATAAAGTCACAAGAGTTTATTTTTGGTTTTGTTTCCTTTACCTAAGGACACATATTTAGAAAAAGGTTGCCAAGGCCATGTCAGAGAAATTACTACCTATGTTTTCTTCTAAGATTTTTATGATTTCAGGCATCACATTTAAGCCTTTAATCCATTTTGAGTTTATTTTTGTGAATGGTGTTAGAAAGTGGTCCAGTATCATTCTTTTGCATGTGGCTGTCCAGTTTACCCAACACCATTTGTTGAAGAGACTTTTTCTCATTGCATACTCTTTCCTCCTTTGTCAAAGATTAATTCACCATATAATCATGGGTTTATCACTGGGCTTTCTATTCTGTTTCATTGATCTATGTGTTTGTTTTTGTGTTAGTACCTAGTATGGTACTAACACAATTTTGATTACTATAGCTGTTATATCTTGAAATCTGGGATTGCACTACCTCCAGTTTTGTTCTTTTTCAAGATTCCTTTATTTATTCAGGCTCTTTACTGGTTCCATACAAATTTTCAGATTATTTGTTCTAATTCTGTAAAAAATGCATTTGGCATTTTGATAGGGATTGCATTAAATCTATAGATTGCTTTGGGTAGTACGGACATTTTTGCAATATTTGTTCTTTCAATCCATGAGCATGGGATATATTTCCATTTGCTTGTGTCATCTTCAATTTCTTTCCTCAGTGTTTTATAGTTCTCAGAGTACAGATTTCTTACTTTCTTGGCTACATTTATTTCTAAGTATTTTATTATTTTTGCTGCAATTGAAAATGGTATATTTTTATTAACTTCTGTTTTGCTGCTTCAGTTTTAGTGTATAGAAATGCAGTGGATTTCGGTATGTTGATTACTGTACTCATATGTTCTAGTTTTTCTACATATATTGTCATGCATCTGCAAATAGTGAAAGTTCAACTTCTTCCTTACCAACTTAGATGACTTTTATTTCTTTTTGTTTTTCTGATTTATGTGGCTAGGACTTCCAGTATTATGCTGAATGAAAGTGGTGACAGTGGACATCTTCCTGATCTTAGGGCAACAGCTCTTAGTTTTTCACCATTGTGTATGATGTTAGCTATGGTTCCTTCATATGCAGCCTTTATTATGTTGACGTATGTTTACTCTAAACCTATTTTATTGAGGGTTTTTATCATGAATGGATGTTATACTTTGTGAAATGCTTCTTCTGCATCTATTGAAATAATCATATGGTTTTAATCCTTTCTCTTGTTAATGTGACATATCATGTTAATTGGTTTGTGAATATTGAACTACTCTTGTATCTCAGGAATAAATCCCACCTCTGGTGAATGCTTTTTAAAGTGCATTGCTGGATTCTGTTTGCTAATACTTTGTTGAGGATTTTTGCATCTATGTTCATTAGGGATATCAGACTGTAGTTTTTGTTTGTTTTGTAGTGTCTTTATATGAGTTTGGTATCAGGGTAATGCTAGTCTCACAGAATGAATTTGGAAGATATCCTTCCTTTTCTATTTTTTGGAATAGTTTGGGAGGAATAGGTATTAACTCTTCTGTAAATGTTTGGTAGAATTCACATATGAAGCCGTATGGTCCTGAACTTTGTTTTGTTGGTTTTTGTTTTGTTTTGTTTTTACTGATTCAATTTTATGGTTGGTATTTGGTCTCTTCAAATTCTCTATTTCTTTCTGACTCAGTTTTGGGAGTTTATATATTTCTAGGAATTTATCCATTTCTTCTAGGTTGTCCAATTTGTTGGTATATAATTTTTCATAATATTCTCTTATAATCCTTTATAAATCTGTGGTGTTGGTTGTTCTTTCTCCTTTTTCATTTCTGATTCTGTTTGTGTCCTCTTTATTTTTTGATGATATTGGCTGAAGGTTATCAATTTGGTTGATTTTTCTAAAGAACCAGCTATGGGTTTCATTGATCTGTTCTATGTTTTTGTTGGTTTGTTTGTTTGATTTTGTTTTTGTTTTGTTTGTTTGTGGTTTCTATTTCATTTGTTTCAGCTTTAATCTTTATTATTTCCTTCATTTTACTGGTGTTGGGTTTTGCTTGTTCTTCTCTTTTCTAGTTGTTAGGAGTAAGGTTATGTTGTTTATTTGAAATATTTCTTGCTTACAGGTAGGCTGGTATTGCTATAAACTTTCCTCCTAGAACAGATTTTGCTGCATTTTGAAGATTTTGGACCATGGTGTTTTCATTTTCATTTGTCTCCACATATTTTTTTTTTTTTTTAATTTCCTCTTTGATTTCCTGGTTGACTCGTTCATGGCTTAATAGTGTGTTATTTAACCTCCATGTATTTTTGGTCTTTCCAGATTTTTTTCTTGTGGTTGATTTCTAGTTTCATAGCATTGAGAATGGAAAAGATGCATGCTGGACTCCAATCTTTTTGAATCTTGTTGAGACTTGTTTTGTAGTCTGATATGATCTATTCTGGAGAATGTTCCAGGTACAATTGAAAAGAATGTGTATTCCACTGTTTTAGGAAGGAATGCTCTGAGTATATCTGTTAGAACCATCTGATCCAATGTGTCATTAAAAGCCAATGTCTCTTTGCAGATTTTCTTTCTTTTCTAAATTTTTTTTAATGTTTATTTATTTTCGAGAGAAAGACAGAGTGTGAGCGAGAAAGGAGCAGAGACAGAGGGAAACACAGAATCTGAGTCAGGGTCCAGGCTCTGAGCTGTCAGCACAGAGCCTGATGTGGGGCTAGAACCCACAAACTGTGAGATCATGATCTGAGCTGAAGTTGGACGCCTAACCAACTGAGCAACCCAGGTGTCCCTTGTTGCAGATTTTCTTTTGGACGATCTATCCATTGATATAAGTAGGGTGTTAAAGTCCCCTACAATTACTGTATTACTATTAATTACTTATTTTATGTTTGTTATTAGTTGCTTTATGCATTTGAGTTCTCCCTGTTGTGTGTGTATATATTTACAATTGCTGTATTTTCTTGTTGCCTCCATTATGATAATATAGTGTCCTTTTTTATCTCTTGTTCAAGTCTTTGTTTTAAATTCTATTTTGTCTGATATAAGTACTGCCATCCCAGCTTTCTTTTCACTTCCATTTGCATGATCATTGCTTTTCCATCCCTTCACTTTCAAACTACTTGTGTCTTTAGGTCTGAAATGAGTCTCTTGTAGGCAGCATATAGATAGGTCTTGCTTTTTAATCTATTCTGTCATCTTATGTACTTTGATTGGACTGCTTAGTCCATTTACATTCAAACTAATTATTGATATGTATGTACTCACTGTCAGTTTATTTCTTGTTTTATAATTGTTTTTGTAGTTCTTTGTTCCTTTCTTCTTTTGCTCTTTTCTTTCATAGGTTGCTGGCTTTCTTTAGTGATATACTTGGATTCTTTTATTTTTTTTTTACATATTTATTATCCATATTTGATTTGTGGTTACCATTAGATTTATATATGACATCTTACACATATAGCAGCCTATATTAAGTTGATGGTTACTTATGTTTAAACCCATTTTTTAAATGTTTTTTTTATTTATTTCTGAGAGAGAGAGAGAGACAGCGTGAGCAGGGGAGGGTCAGAGAGAGAGGGAGATAGAGAATCCGAAGCAGGATCCAGGCTCTGAGCTGTCAGCATAGAGCTTGGCGCAGGGCTCAAACCCACGAATCGTGAGATCATGACCTGAGACGAAGTCAGATGCTTAACTGACTGAGCCACCCAGGCGCCCCTGTTTAAACCCATTTTAAAACCACTAAATTGTAACTCCTTCCCCCCCACCCCATGTTTAAGGTATATGGTATCATATTTAACATTCTTTTATTTTGTGAATTCTTTGATATTTATAGATATATTTAACTTTACTGCTTTTGTTCTTTTTCTCTTCCTCCTGCTTATGGTCTCTTTTTCACTCAAAGAGTCCCTTTTAACATTTCTTGTAAGGTTTGTGTAGTGGTGATGAATTACTTTAACTTTTATTTGTCTGGGGACTCACCTATTCTGAATGGTAACCTTTCTGGGTAGAGTATTCCTGGTTGCAGCTTATTTTTTCCTTTTAGAACTTTGACTATATCAGGCCAGTCCCTTCTGGTTTGCAAAGTTTTTGCTGAAAAATAAAGATATAAGGGTTTCCCTTGTATGTAACTGTTTTCCTTCTTCCTGCTGTTTTTGAAATTCTCTCATTATGTTGGCATTTTAATTATTATGTGACTTGGTGTGGACCTCTTTGGTTGATTTTGTTGGGGACTCTCTGTGCATCCTGGATCTGGATTTCTGATTTCCTTCCCTAGATTTGGGATGTTTTCAGCTATTATTTCTTCAAATACATTTTCTGCCTACTTTTTGCTCTCTTCTTATTTTAGGATCTCTATAATATGAATGTTAATATGCTTAATGGTGTCATTGAGTTCTCTCAATCTATTTTCATTTTGTAATTTTTTTCTTCTTTCCTGTTCAGCTTGATTGCTTTCCATTACTCTGTCCTCCAAGTTATAGGTCCATTCTTCTCCTTCCTGTAGTCTACTAATTATTCCCTATAGTGGTTTTTAATTTCAGTTACTGAGCTCTTCATCTCTAATTGGTTCTTTTTTATGTTTTTTATTCTCATTTAGGAGTCTCATTGAGGTCCTCCATTATTTTCTCAAGAGTATTTTTATGGCCATTACTTTAAATTCTCTGTTAGGTATATTAATATACCTAACGTTTTATTTAGGGCTCTTGTGATTTTGTCCTATTCTTTCATTTGAGACATATTCCTCTGCCTCTTCATTTTGTCTAAATCTCTGATCTGTTTCTATGTGATAGGAAAAGTCAGTTACATCTCTTGCTCTTGCAAGTAGTGGCATTATAAAGAAGAGGTCTTATAGTGCCCTACAGTGCAATGTCCCCTGCTCACCAAAACCTGGCACTTTAGTGGTATCTCCTGTGTGTGTTTTGTGTGCCCTGCTATTGTGGCTGAGCTGCGTTTGCCTTCAGTTCAGTGGTCTGCAATGGCTCTCTTTGCCTGTTATGGACAGGCATGTCTACTCTTACCACTGTTGTTCAACACAGTACTGGAACTCCTAACTTCAGCAATCAGACAAGAAAGAGAAATGAAAGCATCAAATCAGCAACGAAGAAGTCAAACTTTCACTCTTCAGAGATGATATTTTATGTGGAAAACCTAAAAGACTCCACCAAAAAACTACTAGAACTGATATATGAATTCAGCAAAGTTGCAAGATATACAAACAATGTACAGGAACCAGATGCATTTCTCTATACCAATAATGAAGCAGCAGAAAGAGAAATCAAGAAATTGATGGACCCACAAATGTATGGCCAACTAATCTTCAACAAATCAGGAAAGAATATCCAGTGGAAAAAAGACAGTATCTTCAGCAGATGTGGTATCGCTTTACAGGTGGGGATTCAATTTCCTCTTGTCCTCCCAGCTCTCCTATAGTTGAGTATGCTGATTTTTAAAGTTCCAGGTGTTAAGCCCCAGTGATTGTAAGAATTCACAAAATAATGCCCACTGGTTTTCAAAGCCAAATGTTATGGAGATTTGTGTTTTCTGCATGGGTTCTTATGCCTGGGGTAAGGGTCTGTTTCCTTCCTCTATCCACGCCTTTGGCATCCTTCTCTCCTGCGGCAAGTCCTCTGGGTCAGTTTGGGTCAGTGGCCTCTTTATATTTCTTGTGGAGAATCTGTTCTGCCAGTCTTTGGGTCATTTTCTGGGTTATTTACACTGAAGCAGGTATTATATAGTTGTAGCCATAATATAAGATGAGCTTAGGATCTTCCTACTCCATCTTTACTCCCCAAACAGTTTATAATGCTTTACATTCCTTCCTTTTTAGAAGCTCAAAGATAAGAAAACACACATAAAATCCTTACACTTAAGTTCTGAAATAAGAGTGTACATCTTTTGTAAGTTTTATTGTATAAAAATTTTGTGATAATTATCTAAATATATGGGAAATGATCATAAAGAAAATAAAACTGTACTGATGATCTATATATCACATACCAAGTTATTTATTAGAAAGACTTCACTAGAATTAGCTTTATTAGAATAAGCTATAGAATTAGTGTTAAAAATATATAGTGGCTATGTTCATTTTGAAAGATCAATGTTTCTTAATTTGAATTTAAAGTGAATTTCTTACCCATGAAAATAAAAAGTAGCTCTGGTTTAAATCAAGATTACCAGAGGAAAAACTAACTCAGTTCATTTACAAATATAACTACCAGTACAATTAGAAATGCAAATACTATGCCATCTCTAAAGTCTTTAGGGAATCTCATTTGTTGATATATGTATTATAGATACAAGCCTTAATCATCAAACTGTAAAATTATTATTTGAACTCTGACCTCAAGTAAACCAACAAAATGATAGACATTGTTTTATAACTTTGAATTATAGAGCTTTAGAGTAGCTGGGTAAAAGTATTATCAGGAACCATCTATGGTCAAAGAATGGTAGTGCCAAATCATTATAAGCAAAATATGTACATCTACTCGTAGGTCGTATCTTGTCACAAGTGAAACAACCTCTTTCCTAGGAAAAGAAAATTCTCGTGTTTTTAGAATCAATTTTTCTTCCCTAAATTTATTCTCAATTCAAAAAAATATATGACAGTGTTATTGTTTGAATTGTGTCACCTCCCCCAAAATATGTTTAAATCTTAATCCTTGACAGTTGAATATGACCTTGTTGGCATATAGGGTCTTTGTGGATGTAATCAAGTTAAGATGAGGTCATGCTGATGTAGGGTGGGCTATAGTCTGACTGACCCAAATTGACCCAGACGACTTGCCACGGGAGGGAAGGATGCCAAAGGCAAGGATAGAGGAAGGAAACAGACCCTTACCCCAGGCATAAGAGACAGAAACACAGGGAGAAAACCATGTGATAAGTGAGGCAGAGATTGATATAATGAGTTTATAAATGAAAGAATGCCAAGAATTGCCAGGCAACACCAAAAGCTAAGAGAAAGGCATGTAACAGATTTTTCCCTATAGCCTTTAAAAGACCATGGCCCTGAAGAGAACTTGATTTTGGACTTTCAGCTTCAAGAACTGTGAGAAAATAACTTTTTCAAAATTTAAACCACCCAGTTTGTGGTAATTTGTTATAGCAAACCTAGGAAACTAATATAAAGGTCCAAACTGCCTGCTTACTTTTATTTTTTTAGTGGAAATATCAGTTTCTCAGACTAAGCATCTGATCAATGTACACATAAAAGAACTTAATCCCAAGAAGAAAATTCTTCAAACCATTCTGTCTTGCACACGGAATAGTTCTCCAAATAATAGCGGTTGATACAAAGTTAAAATTTTAGAGCAGGCAGTGAGTTGATAAATACTCAAGTAAAATTACCTGCAAAGTTTGGAATGTATAGTTTTCATAGACTCAAAGGTTAACAATCATTTTTTCTAACAACTATGATTTTAAATAGTGATTTTTTTTGATAAACTGCATTTTCACATGTTTAAACATAAGCTGATTGTTGGGAAACATCAATAAAAAAAATTTAATGCCAGTACAACAATATAATGATATAAAACAAATTTGGCATGAGAATAACGGATGAATTAATTATTTCTTTTGTAAGAGTTGAGCTTACCATGAGGAAATCTGTTTTCAATCATTTTGCAAAAAGTAGAATAACTATATCACCTATGTATTGAATTATGAACTAGGACAAATGTTAAATACCTAAGATTTTTACTTATATCATTTATCTACTTAATTCTTAAAACTGTATTATTATTATCATTCAAATTTTAAAGATTTACAAACTTGGGGTAAAGAGAATCAATAATTTATCTATGGTCACAGAGAGTGGTAGGTGTGTCAGAGTGGTGGTTAGTGTTAACATGTTCCTTGAATTTGCATTATTATATAGTGGAATTATAAGTTATACCTGGTAGGCTCTAATTGTCTTTCTAGGTACTAAAAGTTTTTACAACTATAATATTCAAATAAGCCTTAAAATATGGGAGATAAATTAAATAGCACTTTTGACTAGAATTACAAATATTTGTATCTTATTAACAACATGGTCATAAATATAATGCAATTCAAAGAGAACAAAGGGCTGGTTTTTAATATAATGTGTTAGAAATATAAATCAGAGCTATCTGACAGAAGATATGTTGCTTTCAGGGTATCTGGGAGGCTCTGAGGTACCTCTGACAGTGCAGAGCCCGCTTGGGATTCTCTCTCTGTCCCTACCCTATTCCCATTCTCTCTCTCTCTCAAAATAAATAAATAACATTTTTTAAAAAAAGATATATTGCTTTGTTTAAAGAAACACTTAAGACCAAAATAGGATATGATATATGAATGTGTTAAAAAAGGAAGTATTAGGGAAAAAAACTTGACAAAAAATAGGCTTCTTATGGAGTAGTGTTTATGGAAACTATTGCTACTAATGTAGCAATGGTCAATTTTAAGTATTTTCTTAAAATAGTTAAGTTGATTAGATCAAACTAAGAAAAGATTTACATCATGATTAAAGTATAATTCTATGAAAACATGTTTTTGAAACAATCCCTAAAAGTGCGCAGAGGGTTATAAGAACTACCTACCCCAGAGAGCTCTTATACTAGATTGGTTTGTTAAAGGAAGCAGTGGAAACTATTTCTTTAAGGATCCTTAGGAACAGAAGGCATACATTGCCAGCAGTTCAGAATGGGTTAGGTGTGTCTTTGCCAGAAGGCAGCCATGGATAGCCACTCTTAGTTCTATAAGCCCAGGGACTGCATAATAATGCTATTCTTGCAACTGTGAGGCAAGGGCAACACAGCTGCTTTTTCCTTTCTTTGGTGATCAGGATTTGCTGTCCAAAAATTTGGCAGAATAATTTGAATGTAATTAGATGAAATTTTCCCCCACAGAAAAGCAAGAATTAATTCTGACTTTAGTTACTGAAAGAAAACTCAGAAGCTCTACACTGGGCTTTTTAAACATTTATATCTTCCTTTACTTAGAAAGTGTTCCTCTATGTACAACTTAAAAAGCAGACTCACTTGCTCGATGACCTCAGGCCTATGAGTTGAATTAGTACTAAATAAAAAATTCTGAGCATATCTACAGTTTCTTTGTTTGTATAAAATCCTTTGAAAAATTCAATTTTAGAGCATTCTACTTAAATTTTTATGAGTTTATTTTCATTTCATTTTATATTCGTCTACTTAAGGTTTTATACTTCACGAAGGTGGCAAAGGCAGATTCCTTATATTTATAATTTCTTTTCTTTAAAGTACAGTCAATTTCTTTCCAAGCAAACTTTCCCTTTAACTGGTAATGTAATTAATTTCAATTTGAAGACGGCACTGTGGTCCACAATCCTTGGCTGACTATTCTTCCAAGAGCAATAAGAGCTGCTGAGAAAGGAACTAAAAGTTCCATGAGTTCTTTTGATGCAGGATTCTCACAAAATATAAAGCTGTGAGGAATGTAAAGGGATGACTTTCCAAGATTTTGGAGCACTTCAGAATAGTTGTTAAAAATAAGCAAGAAAAAAATGCTGGAATTAAACAAAAAAATTCATAAACAGTGTGGATCATTCCAATCAAATAAAAAATAATTGTAATCCCCCAAACTATTTGGTATTTGTCGTTAGATGATAGATGTGTCCAAGATGGATACAAACAGCACTGTTTTTAAACATGGGTACTTAATTTCTGTTACTTAAATTTTTATTTTGTATTTAGGGATTTAATGCAGCTCTGTACTATGAAATACAAAACGTAAAAGCAGCTTACTGTAATTTTTGACATGCAATGATGCTCAGGAAAAAAGGCAAAGAAGAAGAGAGAAATAGCTTAACTATATAGAAATAGCTATATTAGCTATACTTCATATATACAATTGCTATATTAGAGAACACTATTTTTTCATTAAAAGGCAAGATATTACTACTTGGTTCTACATACTTAACAACAGAAAGCTGATAGTATAAATATTTCATTGCTTGCCTCCAAAAAATTGTTGACATCCTTTGTGGCCATCTGCCAAGGTGGTCAATCCTTTGTGTGTGATGGAATTAGAGAAGTATCAGGGTTCTATGGACTGATGAAAGAAAATATTCTGTGCTCTTGGCTTCTGGTATTTATTTCCTTGGTCCTGTTAAAAAGGAAACAGGAGTGAATTTACCAATTCTGAACAGATAGCCAGTTACTCTGTGTTTCTTTAGATTCACATTTAAGGACGTTTTGAGATGTTATGAGTTCTCTTAAGAATCATAGAATTTTAGCCTTATATACAAGATTTGCTAAATTTATGACTGCAAGCAAGAAAGAGCTATGCCAATCAGATGATTCAATCCCCAAACTTTGCATTATAGGGAACTGAAATCCAAGAGGTTAAACAACTCAACCAAAGTTACAGCCAATTAGTGACAGAGCTAGTATGAGAAAACAGTTCTTGTTACTCCAAGTTTAGGGCTCTTTCTTCAAGTTGTCTCTCAGCAGGTAGAAGAGAATAATCTTTGGAAAAGGAAGGGAGATTTAGAAAAATGTTATCATGACCAAGCTAATTTCTCAGCCTTAATGCTTAGAGAAAATTCTAGAAACAACAAACAAAAACCACAATAGTTTGATAATATTTAGATAAATTCATAGTGCAGCATTTGCTAAAGGAAATATTTTATTAAAGTATGACTAAGGTATTATTCTATTAATAAATTAAATTATACCATTAAATTTCTGAATTTCACACAGAGCCAGTCCTTTATTTTTCCAAATCCTTACTACAACAATTATCCATATAGCAAAAAAAAAAAAAAAAGGTATTTTTATTATTCAAAGTAAAAGAGTGATATTTTTAAAAAGAAAATTGTACTTTAGACATTCCTTTGATCAAATCTTCCAAAGATTTCCCACAACAGTTGTGTTAAAGTCTTATCCTAAACTACATGATTTGGCCCGTGTTTAGCTGTCAGCCTATCTCATAACTCTCTTCTTGCTTGGTATTCATTCTAGAGCCTTAGTGGCCTTCTTGTTCTTCCTCACATATATTAAGCCCACTCCTGGTTTATGTCTTTGACCTTGGTCTTTCCTCAGATTGGAACACTTTTCCCCAGATAGCCACATGTTTGTTCCCAGTAACTGAAACACTTTCTTTTCTCTTGAGAGCTCCACTGCATGTTTCAAGAATCTCCTCAAAAGTCACCTCCCAGGGTGTCTGGGTGGCTCAGTCTGTTGAATGTCTGACTCTTGATTTCGGCTCAGGTTTTGGGATGGAGCACTGTGTTAAGCTCAGCACTGAAAACAGAGCCTACTTAAGATTCTCTCTCTCTCTCTCTCTCTGCCCCTCTACTTGGCTTGCACTCTCTTTCTCTCTCAAAAGAAAAAAAAAAAGTTACCCTCCAGAGATGCCTCTCTTTTTACTCTAGTCAAGCAACCTCCATCACTCACCCCTCCTTCCCAATAGGAGTCCATTCTTTATACCTGTATCTCCTTCACTTTCATTCATGGTATTTATAATTTGTACATGTTAATTAGCCCAACATAATCCTTACAGGGACCAGATATGTTTTTGGAATTAAGTACTATTTGAGTTTTTAAAGGTAATATGGCACATGTATTGTAATTAGGTAATATGTCACTTCTCTTTCCGTATCTGAGAAGTCTAGTATGTTAATATATCTTCAGCAAAACATATATTCATTCTAAGTGGGATTTTAAAAAAGACAACAGCTTCATACAAGTTGTTGTTAATTAAACAAGTTAAGATTATGTCAGGTTTTACCACAATATGAATTATAAACACCTTCAGTTTCAGAGCTTTTTGATTTTGGAATTGTACATAAGAGACTGTGGAATATCCTACATATTAACTTGTTTGTTTATTGCCCCTCTTGCATGAAGCACAAAGGAATGACCATGGGTATACTCATCAGGCCAGAGATTTTTTTTTTTTCCTGTTGTATGCTCAGTGCCTAACAGATACTCAATTTTTAGTTAAGTGGATAAATGATGGTTTCTGTAAGTATTAGTTGTTTTTGCTTTTTTACATTATAATTAAATCCTAACCTATAAGAATATATTTCTTCTCAATTGAAAGAATAGTAAAAAAATATATTTTAAAAGCTTCTTAAAATTATTTCTTCTTTTAAGTTTCCCTAAAGGAAAAAATATGGTAAGTGGCATTTCAATAAAACTGCAGGAAACAACACTTGGGCTGTGTGATACAGTGGCAAGAGTTTTCGACTAGAACTCTAGGGATCTAGGTTTTATCATCCTTGCATTCCCATCTTCTATTTAATTCCTTATCTATTTATCATTCATCCATCCATCTAGCTCTTTCTCTTTCATTTAGGTCGCTCACCATTCTTGGATGAATGCATTATCTGTGAAACAAGAGGATAGAACTCAATGATCTTTAGTAGTTCTATGATTCTAACAGTTAAAATAACTGAGCTAGTTCTCACTCTCACTATCCCAGAAATTGGCTGACCAGTCTGAAAGACACATAATCTTGCTTATCTAATCAAAATAACAAAAATAGAGACCAGTTTTAAATTAAAAATAGCATGTCTGCTCAATGCCAATGAAATGTCATTTGTGTCAAATACATCTTATGTCACATATATGAAATCTTGAGCTTTTGTTTGAGTTTCTTCATAAGAGTATGCCCAATAATAACAAGTATTTATTGAGCATTTACTCTGTGCCCAGCGCTATTCTAAGTCTTTACAACTTACAATAATTCCATAAGATAGATAGTAATATTACCCCCTGTGGTATATTGGATCATTCCTCCCTTTCTCTAGTCTAACTTGAGAAAATATACTAGTGTATACTAGTATACACTAGTATAACTAGTGTAACTCTCCTCTCTTCAACTTTGGGCTTGGCCATGAGACTTGCTTTAACCAATGGGATAAAAGCAGACATCATGCAAAAAGAGCTTTGAAATATGCTTGTGCAGTTGCACTTCTTCCCCTATTATCTTGCTTTTCATCCCGGAACAAAAATGCTTTGGTTAGCTCCAAGGAAGATGAGTGACATATGGCTCAGACTTAGATCCATCCTCCACTTGGATCCATGTCCACTTGAGCCCAGCCTAGATCATACCTACTTCAACTTACCCGCAGTCTCCTGAGCAAAAACTACAAGCTTATTGTTGTATGCCAATGAGCTATTAGGATGTGTACTACAGCCAGAGCTCACTGATAAACTGTTTTACAGCCAATAAAAATGACGGGCAGAGACTGAATAACTTGTCCAAACTTTTATAGTTACTTAAGTGATATGAGAGATGAAGCCATGCAAGTCTCACTCAAGGGTCCACAGTCTTAACATCTATGCTATAGTGCCACTACATTATACTGGCTGTAATATATGATATTAAGCAATTTATCAACATAGCAGCGGGTGACTTGGCATATATTAAAATTCATAATTATAAAGGTAGTCAAACTGTCAATAGACAAAGTTGTCCTGCAGTGAAATGTTTCTTCTTAAAAAATTACTAAGTATAAAAAAAGTACTATTTCCTAGAAGCTGATTAGTAAGTCTACATATATATCTCTTGAGGTGGCTTTCCAGCTCATCCTGCTACCATACAAGGGACTTCAGTGCTGATATCTCTACTACATAATTCCAACCTCTGACCTTGGCTAATTCAGGCATGCATCTGTGATCCAAGCTGGATCAGTATGGTTTCTTTTCCGGTATTCTAAAATCTGGACACATGACTGGGAGTCACCATCAATGGCCTTACTCTGGAGAAAGCTGAAATCACCAAAGCCATGCCTCTTACTTTTTTCCCCACCTGTCAATTCCATGACAGTACCTTCTGGGAAAAATGAGCTTTCTGAATGAACTTACTAAACCTGTTTTCCTAGGGGAGCCTGGGTGGCTCAGTTGGTTGAGTGACTGACTTTGGCTCAGGTCATGGTCTCACTGCTCATGGGTTCGAGCCTCATGTCAGGCTCTGTGCTGACAGTTCGGAGCCTGGACCTTGCTTTGGATTCTGTGTCTCCCCCTCTCTCCATGCCTCCCATGCTCATGCTCTGTCTCTCTCTGTTTCTCAATAATAAATGTTTTAAAAAAATAAAGTCTGCTTTCCTTGTTGTATCTGTTTTTTTAACAGATTTAAAAAAAAATCCATTGTTTTTTTAAATAATATATAAGTGCAGAGTAAAGATTTTTTTTAAAGAAAAGACCAAATAAAGTATGCAATTGTTTTACATTTTATTAACTTTGCAACTTATAGTTATGGATTTTCTGTTTCCCGATAACCAGTTAAAAATTCTTGCATATTTTAAGAACGATGGGTTATCTATGAATAGAACTACATTTCAGTAAAGTTGAATAAAGTCAATCTTTCTTTGTAATCCTATGCATTTTATTTTATTCATTTAAAAACATTTATGTTGAGCTTTCTACATTCCTTTTGATAACAAAAATCAAGTAAACATATGGGATTATTTGAATTACTAATTCAACTCAGAAACTATATAGGAGACTCAATATATTCCAGACATTGTTTTGAGTCCTGGAGATATGCAAGGACAAAACAGTATCTGCTCTCACAGCGTAGTGACAGGAGTACTATTAGTAATGAACCTGAGAGATCTATATAGTTAAAAGAGAAAAGTAGCTTAGAAGTGTGAGAATATGGAGGCAACATGCCTGGAAAAGATTTATGTGCAATCCTTAATCTATTCCTAATCTTTAAGGGGGCTATATCAGCACAGGGAGCTCTACCAGAAATCATATGTAAGAGTCCATAAAGAGTGCAACCACTACCACAATGGCATATTTATGTTACACTTTTTACTTTCCCAGTGATTTTCATATGTCAGTGATTTCATATATTATAATATGACCTCTGAACACTTCCTCAATATGAACAGGTGAGAAAATGGAGCCTCAGACGTTTGAGAAATGTGACCACTGTAGGTAGTGGTTGAAAGAGGGTTACAGTCTGATTTCTAAGCCCCCCACTTCTATTTCCATTATATCACACTGCATCATCTTTACAAAAGACAGTTAGTTTCACAGCAGGCAGTGATGAAAAAAATTTTATTTACTTCCGTGAGATACTTGTGAAGTAGGACTGAGAAACAACATTACTGGAGTTACACAGAAGCTGCTGGCTACAAATTGAACATCTTTTGTCATCAAGCATATGCTCAAATTACTAAGAACTTTGAAATGGTGTGAAAGACTTGGTAGTGGAGGAGTTTAAGAATGCATTACCTAAAGCAGATTTTCCAACTGGTGGATTTAACCATTTAGAGTAGAGGCTAGCAAACTTCAGCCCAGAAAAGAAATCTGGTCTGTCACCTGCTTTTGTATGACCTGCGAGCCAAGAATGGTATTTACATTTCTAAATGGTCTAAAAGCATCAGAAAAACTTCTATGACATCTGAAAATTATATAAAATTCAAATTTCAGTGCTCATAACTAGAGCTGGAACACAGCTATCCTCATTTGTTAATGTATTGCTTAATGCTCCTTCACACCTTAATACCACATTTGAGTAGTGCCGGGGACATGCTGGACTGTGAAACTTATAATTATTTACTACAGACCTTTCACAGAGACAGTTTGGTGAACCCTGACCTAAAAGATCAGTTTTCCAAGGAGTTCATAGTGCTAAAGGCAGTAATGACATCGATTTAAGCTTATAATTAAAAAAAAAATAGTAACTGCGTAGTTAAATATTTCTTCCCCTTAAGAGCATCCAAGGCAGATGAGTAAATGACTATCCTAGGAACTATACGGTGACCATACAATTAATGAGAAGCATAAAATTCCTATGAAGCCTGTAAATTTGCCTTCAGACGATCATTATCAAATCTGTAAGTTGCATTTATCTAATCAAAAGGAACTCCTAGAAGTCTCAAATACCTTTCAAAAAGTCAAAATTAAAAGAGTATGATCCTATCCCAAATTTTCTTGAGCAAAATAGTTTTTTTTAAAGTTTATTTTTGATTTTGAGAGAGAGAGACAAAGAGAGAGAGTGTATGAGTACACACAAACCGAGGAAGGGCAGAGAGAGAGAGAGAGAGAGAGAGAAAGTATCCCAAGCAGGCTTTACACTGTCACAGTGGAGTTTGATACTGGGCTTGAACTCACAAACCATGAGATCATGATCTCAACTGAAGTTAAGAGTTAGATGCTTAGGGGCGCCTGGGTGGCTCAGTCGGTTAAGCGTCCGACTTCGGCTCAGGTCATGATCTCACGGTTAATGGGTTCCAGCCCCGCATCAGGCTCTGTGCTGACAGCTAGCTCAGAGCCTGGAGCCTGTTTCAGATTGTGTCTCCCTCTCTCTCTGACCCTCCCCTGCTCATGCTCTCTCTCTCAGAAATAAATAAAACATTAAAAAAAAAAAAAAGTTGGATGCTTAACCTACTGAGCCACCAAGGCACTGCCCCCATCATTTTTTTTTAAGTAGGCTCCCAGCTCAGCATGGAGCCCAACATGGGCTCAAACTCACAACCCTGAGATCAAGACCCAAGCTGAAATAGTCTGATATTCAACCAACTGACGCATCTAGGTGCCCCCAAATTTTCTTATTTAGAAATTAAAAACAGCTCATTACAAAAGCATAGAAGAAAGAGAACTCCAAAAGATGAAATCATAAAAGCAGTTTGGCACCTACTTTTTTTTGCTGTAACTTAAGAGTTACTTTTCTACATACATTTAAAAATTCATTTGGCCACAAAGTCAAGTATTTTTAAAATGTCATCATTTTAGATTTACTATTGCTCACTATTGTCAAATCATTTTCTCTCCATGTAATTAAAAGCAAATTAAATGAGCAGGTCTCTTACTAGCAGTGAAACCATTTGAATGTCCTTATTACGTGTATTAAATGTTAGTTTACATTTAAAATAAATTTTGTTTGGGGCACCTAGGTGCGTCAGTTGGTTGAGGATCTGACTCTTGCTTTTGGCTCAGGTCATGATACCAGGGTCGGGGGATCAAGCCCTGCATCAGGCCCTGAGCATGGAGCCTGGGTGAGATTCTATCCCCCGACCTCTCCCCTATTTGCATGCACGCTCTCTTCTCAAATATATAAGTAAAATAAATAAGTTTTATGATATAATTCTTAACAATATAGCTTAAACGATAATGTTTATTTACTCTACTCATTCATTCATTATTTCTTCAGCAAACAGATGAGTATAAACTCTTTGCCAGCTACTGTAGAAAAAAGTCAAGAAATAAGTGACAGTTCATGTTTTCTAGGAATTTACAGGCCAGTGGCTGGAAAAGAGACAAATATACAGAATGTTAAAGTATAATTTGATTAGAATTCTCTACTTGATGTATAGTAAACCACTGATGGATGTAAAAAAAAAAAACTGCTATATAATATCTATAACAAAAATGAACTTGCTTCCCAACATGGCATCATGTTAACATCACTGAGCAGCTGCGGCTAGAAATGCTCAAGAACCAAGTGGACCAGGAAGTGGAGTTCTTGTCCATGTCCAATGCCCAGATCAAGGTGGTGCAGACCAAGTATGTGGAAGCCACAAGCCAAACAAGAACAATGAGGGGAAAGAATGACTCGTCCCACTGACGAGTCCTATGTATGTCCCTGGGAAAGTACATAATATGAAACATGTACTCATCAACATGGGAACAGGCTACTATGCAAGAAAGACAAATGAAGAAGACAAGGACTTTTGTAAGAGGAAGACAGATTTCTTCACCAAGCAAGTGGAGAAAATGCAGCCAACGCTGCAGGAGAAGCATTACCAAGAAACATGCTGTCATGGAGATGATAAGCCAGAAGATTCAGCAGCTCACAGCCCTGAGGGCAAGTCAGGCTATTGCCAAAGCCTGAGAGTTTGTTTCAGAAATGGGTCAGAGGGACCCTGCTTCAGGAGCCTGGGACTTTGTGGGCACAGCTTTCTGGGGTCAGGGAAGAGAAGGGTATTATGTTTAACGCTAATAAATGTGCCACTTGGGCGAAAAATGAACTCAGTTTCTAGAGGCGAAGACAGAAAAGGGAGAATGAATTAAGAGGTTTTAATAAGATAGAATCCACTGGGCATACTGACCAATTAGATGAAGAAAGTAAGACAGATATAAAATTATTCTCAATAAGGGTGTCCTTCATTTAGACATATATAGAGAAGGAAAGAAGGGTCTGGTGAATGCTACCTAGGAAAAAGGATAAATTGAATATTCTCTGTAGATGACCAAATTCTCCTTGCCTCTTAACTTCCAGATACTATACACAATCCCTCATCCAATACTTTTTGAAGCCAGATCTGTTTTAGAATAAAAAATTTTGTAGAATTTTGAAAGGCAAGCTTAAATCTTTTAGAACTATTAAACAGAATTACAAAATCTTTTTTTAAAACACAAAGTTTTAATATCTAAAACATACATCAAAGACTGATCAGTACTAAACTATATTCAGGCTTCTTGTCACTGAAGATTAATATTTGACTCAAAAAGAATGGACTCTCACGAATTGACAAACAGATATACAAAATGTATATCTGGAATATATGGAATGTATTCCATACACTGGAATGTTATTTGGCCATAAAAAGGAATGAAATTCTGCACATGATACAAGATGGGTGAACCTTGAAAACATTATGCTAAGTGAAAGTCAGACACAAATATCCATGTACTGTATGATTCTATGTATATGAAATGTCCAGAATAGGTAAGTCCACAATGATAAGAAGATTAGTGGTTGCCATGGACTTGGAGTAGAGGGGAATGGAGTGACTGCTAAAAGGTATAGGGTTTCTTTCTGGGGTGATGAAAATGTTCTGAAAGTAGGTAGTGACTGATGTACAACATTGTACAATATTGTAAATATACTAAAAAGGCCCAAGTTGTATAATTTAAATTTGTGAACTGTGTGGTGTATGAATTGAATCTCAATAATGTTGCCACTAAAATTTCTTTAAGAAAGGAATGAATTCATTTGATCAGATAACCTTTAGTTTCTAAAGTATTTAAAATAAGCTGCCAAGACAAATCATACTAGAGAAATATTTCTGTTCACCACTGAATAACTATTTTGATCTTATAAGATATACCTAAAAGAAAATAATACCATAGTTCTGCAGACTTTTCATATTTAAAAACGTAAACTTACATAAATAGGTTTAAAAATGGAATATGCATAATTAGTATGGATAAGAAAAGAAACACAGGGAAAGAATCAATAATAAAATAAGCCTGGGCTAGACTATAGTTTGTCCTTACCTCAAAGATATAAAAACTAAAAATTTTTATCAAATGCTGAAAGCAGTCATAAAAAGGTAATCTGGCAATTTTCTCTCTAAATCCAAACTCCAAATTCATTTTATTCCAATTTAAGTTGGAGAATGTTTATAAGCCAACATGAAGCTACTTATAATAGGATCACTGTGAACAATGCCTATGGAAATGAGAAAATTTAAAACTGAAGATTAACCAGAAAAATGAACAAAGACACTAGAATCTGTCTGCATTAGAACAACCTTAAGTATTAACTTATAAAGATGAATTATAGAGGAACAATGAAAAGAGAATATAAAGAAAAAGCCAAGTCCACCAAAATGATGTTTATCAGTTGGGTCCCTGACTTGATGTTCTACCAGGCTTGCGCCGAAAATGGCTTGTCCTTGATGGCTTGGGTTGGAAGGTCTGCTAAATGCCTCCTTCCTCTAGCAGATCACAAGTAGTCAACGAAGGGTAAAAAGAGAAATGTACTTTAGTAGATTAGGAAACGCTACACTGAATTTTTACTGCATAGTCTTCTCTTATATATATACATATATACACACATATAACATTTATATATATACATGTATACATGTGTGTAGAAGGAAATATCTAAAAACAATTTTTAAGAATGTGAAAAATAAAATGTGCAACTGAAAATTTACAAAAATAAAAAAACTGAATATATGTAGCACACTTTAATATTCATAGGAAATAAATTGTAAAAGGATAAAATTCTTACCAAAATACCAGTTTATTTAGTCATCTGAATTATTTTTTATAATTTATGTTTTATTCACATTGAGCAATGTAGGTAAAATGGGTAAGTTTTGATTTATAAATACAACATGATACTATGATTACTAGCTTCTGTTACATGACCATGAGCTAACTGCTTCCATATTTATCCCAATATGTGGTAAATCACAACATTAAAAATTCTTTTTTGTTGTTGTTTTGTCCTTTTAAGATCACAATATTAGTTTAATGTTATGATAATGTTTAATAATATAAAGTATAAATCTTGGATCTATGTAATTTAGCAAACGTGAGCTTCCCAATCATTTTATAAAACCTGCTATCTCTTGAATAACTTGTATAAAATAATATGGGATGTTTGAAGTATTAGAAAAAAATTATTCAGCAGTCTTTCATAAATGGCATACTCTTAACATGCGAGGTAAAAGTAAGATAGGAAGAGTACACATATGTTAAGATAATGTAGCAAGTAGCAACTGATTTGTATGAAAATTAGTCTGTAGGTCTTAATATTTAGATGAAGAAATTTGGGTAATGCTTGCAGCAGGAAATGAGGAATTATGTGGCTTTACTTTTCTTTTTGAAATGAAAATGATGTTAAGATCTATTATATAACATAAAGATACTGTGATAAAGTAGTATTTATTAAGCTTCTTAAAGTCCAAATTAGAATTTTAGTTGGAACTTCAAAAGCAATAAAAAAAACTAATGCCTTCCTTCAATAATTTTATTTTATATTTTTATTACTAAGTAATACATGAGACTAAAAATATCAAACACAACATATATATGATTAATGGTCATGTGTGGCAAATTCAGCTATATGGACTACTATGTTTACATAATCAGTTTTAGAAAGTGATTAAAAAACTATGCATTCATGGTAAAAATCAAATGCAGTTACAATAGATCATGCTAATACCAGTTAAAAGACAGAAGTAATAATAAGGGTTAAAATCATGTTGGGATTTGGAAAAATTTTGTATTAAATACAAAGATGTTTAATAAATCCCAGAAACATAACTGGAGACATTTAATTAAAATTTAATTTGCTTCAAATAATTCTTTTACTGTAATATATAGAACAGAGGCACACAGTGACACTATTTCTATTAACTTATAATTTATGGAAATACTTGCTTTGTTATTAAGAGCTTAGTTTGAGAGTTTTTAAGAAAAATAAGTAATTAAAGAGAAAAGTTGGGGAATTAAGAGCTGATATAAGTGACAAACAGGCAAAAAGAATCTATAAAAATAATTGTAGTAGTCAAATGATCTTTACAAGTAACGGAAAAAAAAGAACAGATAACTAAAAATGTTGAACAAGAATTAGGTATGTGGCAAGGTAACAAAATTATTTCCAGTCACACATTTCACCTAGAAGAAATGAAGAGTCTTATAACTTAAGCTTATTAAAGTAGCTATCTGGGTGAAGCAAACACACAGTATAGTATCCTTATTTCACGGTTTCAAAATTGTGACATGAAAGCCACGTTAAAATCAATTGATTAAATAACTAATTAATGTGGAACAATGAAAGTGAAGTTCTATGAAATTGATTGCCATTGCAGAATATTTTCAAGTCCTATACATAGGAATATAAAGAGTAATTGGGAAATATAAAGTAAAAATTAACAGATTTGTACAATTAGCAAGAAGACTAGACTAACCAAAGTATACACTGTATGTATTTTCACCTAATATTATCCTTCCTTCTGCTATGCTCTTCCATTGTCTATATCAGTATCCAAACCTTCCTCATACTTTAAGATTTGCCCCCAAATTTTCCATGAAGTTTATCCTATCTCCTCCAGCTCATAGTAATTTCCACTTTCCCCAGATTCTTGGTGAAGAGTACCACCAATTTAGGGGCACCTGGGTGGCTCAGTCAGTTGCGCGTCCGACTTTGGCTCAGGCCATGATCTCACAGTTTGTGGGTTTGAGCCCCCCGTCGGGCTCTGTGCTGATGACTAGCTCAGAGCCTAGAGCCTGCTTCAGATTCTGTGTCTCTTTCTATCTCTGCCCTTCCTCTGTTCATGCTCTGCCTCATTCTGTCTCTCAAAAATAAATAAATGTAAAAAAAATTAAAGAAAAAAGAGTACCACCCATTTCAAAATCATGAGATAGACTGACAGTTTTCCCGATCACAGAGATATACCAGAATTTATTTTTAAAATCACTTTTTAAATTAAAGTAAGTCATGATCAATACAAAATTCAAAATGCATAGACGGATATGAAGTGGAAAAAAAGGCTCAGTCTTCTACAGATAAACACCATCAATAATTTCTCATATGTCTCACTTTATCATTCTTATACACCTTTTAGAAACTCTTGGGGATGGGCACCTGCATGGCTAGGTGGGTTAAACATCTGACTTGATTTCAGTTCAGGTCAGGAGTTCATGGCTCATGAGGTGGAGCCCATCTCCCATCCCCTTAGGATTTTGTTTCCCTCTCTTTCTAACCCTCCCCCACTTGTTCTCTCTAAAAATAAAATAATTTCTTTTAAGAAAGTAAAATTCAAAGGAAAAAAGAAACTCTTGGGGACAAATTACTTAGGGATTTGGAGTTTTCCAGATTTAGAAAGGTATTTTGATTCATTTACTTCATTTTATGTAACACCAGTCAATGGTATCTAGGCAACATCTTATCAAAAAATACATTAGTATTTCTGTAGTGAATAATGTTTATTTATTTTGAGGGGTGGGGGATAGATTGTAAGCAGAGAAGGGGAAGAGAGAGAGAGAGAGAGAGTGAGAAAGTGAGAGAGAACAGACTCTGCATTTTCAGAACTGAGTCCGACGCTGGCCTCGAACCCACAAACAATGAGATCATGACCTGAGCTGAAATGGAGTCCAACACTTAACTGACTGAGCCACCCAAGAGCCCCTCGCCCTTTGATATAAACATAGAACACAGGAGCACCTGGGTGGCTCAGTCGGCTAAGCATACAACTTCACCTCAGGTCATGATTTCACAGTTTGTGGGTTTAAGCCCCGCATCATGCTCTGAGCTGACATTCAGAGACTGGAGCCTGCTTTTTATTAGGTCTCCCCCTCTCTATGCCCTGCACCTGCTCACACTCTGTCTCTCTCTCTCAAAAATAAATATACATTAAAAAAATAAACATGGGACATAAATAATTTCACATATTCACAAACTGTTTTTCCCCCCTTAGAAGATGTGCCTTTTTTCCCTCCAACTTTATTGAGATTTAACTGACATATAACACTAGTAACTTTAAGGTGTATAACATAATGATTTAATACATGCTTATATTGCTAAACGATTATACAATAAGGTTAGTTAATACATTCATCATCTCACCTATTTATATTTTTGTCTGTGTGTGGTGAAAACATTTAAGATGTACTCTCTCAGTCACTTTCAACTATATAATACAGTTATTGTTAACTGTTATTGTTAATTCAGCACCATGTGAACATTAGATCCTAATACCTTAATTCATATTATAACTGGAAGTTTGTGTCCTTTGTAAAAAATCATCTCCCCATTTCTTCCACTTTCCAGCCCCTAGCAATAACCACCATTCTATTCTCTGTGTCTCTGAATTTGAGTCTTTTCCCCAAGTTTTTACTTAAATTCCAGTTAGTTAACATACAGTATAAATATTAGTTTCAGGTATAGAATTTAGTGATTCAACTCTTAAATACAATACCTGGTGCTCATCACAATTTTTTTTAAAAAAAAGATTCCACATATAACTGCGGTAATACATAAGTCTGGCTAATATCTCACTTAGCAAAATGTCCTTAAGGTCTATCCATGTTGTCACAAATGGCAGGATGTCCTTCTTTTTCTATAGCTAAATTTTATTTATCTGTATTTTCTTTATTCAGTCATTCACCCACTGATGGACACTTAGTTTGCTTGTATGTCTTGGCTATTGTAAATAATGTTGCAGTTAGCACTAGGGTGCAGATATCTCTTTCAGACAGTGATTTTATTTCCTTCAGAGATATATCCAGAAATGGGGCCATACAGCAGGTCTATTTTGAACTTTTTGAAGGACCCACATACTATTCTCCATAATGGCTATACCAATTTACATTCCCATCAACAGTGTATAAGATTTCCTTTTTTCCTACATCCTTGTCAGGACTTGCTATCTCTCTCTTTTTAAAAATTTTTAAAATGTTGGGGCGCCTGGGTGGCTTAGTCGGTTAAGCGTCCGACTTTCGCTTAGGTCATGATCTGGCGGTTCGTGGGTTCGAGCCCTGCGTCGGGCTCTGTGCTGACTGCCAGCTCAGAGCCTGGAGCCTGTTTCAGTCTGTGACTCCCTCTCTCTCTGACCCTCCCCTGCTCACGCTGTCTCTCTCTCTCCTAGAAATAAATAAAACATTAAAAAAATTTAAAAAATTTTAAAATGTTTATTTATTTTTGAGAGGAAGATACAGAGAGTGAGCATGAGCAGGGGAGAAGCAGAGAGGGAGACACAAAACCTGAAGCTGTCAGCCACAGAGTCGGACGAAGGGCTTAAACTCACAAACTGAGATCATGACCTGAGCCAAAGTTGGACACTTACCGATTGAGGCATGCAGGCACCCCCTCTTTTCTTTTTAATAATAGCCATTCTTACAGGTGTGAGGTGATATCTCATTGTGGTTTTGGTTTGCATTTCCCTGATGATTAATGATGCTGAGGGTCTTTTTATGTACCTCTTGGCCATCTGTGAGGTTTTGTTTTTTGGGTTTTTTTTAATGTCTTTTTGTGTCCTTCTGACCATTTTTTATTTAGATTATTTGATTCTTGTCTTGGCTACTGAGTTATAAATACGCTATTTAGTTATAAATAAGAGTTCATTATATTTTGGATATTAATCCCTTGTGTGATATCTGGTCATGTAGAGTTTTTAAATTCATGATGAATTTAAGTAGGCCTGTAATGTTTCCAGGTCAGTTAGGTTTTGCCCAAATGTGCTGAGGAGAAAGGAGACTTTTATATTGCAGAGCTTTTTCCATTTTAGGACTGCAATTATAAGCCTATACTAACTCTAGCCCTAAAAACACAATACGCTGCCAGGGCGTCTGGGTGGCTCAGTTGGTTAAGCGTCTGACTTCAGCTCAGGTCATGATCTCATGGCTCGTGGGTTTAAGCCCTGTGTCGGGCTCTGTGCTGACAGCTCAGAGCCTGGAGCCTGTTTCAGATTCTGTGTCTCCCTCTCTCTGCCCTTCACTTGCTTATGTTCTCTCTCTCTCTCAAAAATAAACATCAAAAAAACAAAACAAAACAAAAAACCCACAACACACTACCACAGACATACAGTTAATGACAAACTGTATCCTTTTTGTTCTTTCATATGTTTCATTATGAATGAAACACAATCCTGTTCTCAGTCACAGTGTTCAATGATTGAAATCTATAGAGAACAGTGCATATTTGACTCTCAGTAAATACAAGTAGTAATTTAGTACCCACTAGAAAAAAATCTTACTGCTGAGTTGTTTCTGGCTTTGTATATATTTCCTAGAAGGAGATCTTGCAGAGAATTCAGATAAGAGAATTCAGAGAGTGGGTCAATGGAAGATGCTCTATCAGATGGTAAGTAGTATATTCATTCAATTTCTTTAACTATTGTCTCCAATATCATGCCTTACATTGCTTCCAGATGTATCCCACATTCCCTCTTTTGCTACTGATTATAGTTTATTAATTATAGATATCTTTTATACATATTTGATTCATCCTTTGATATTCTCCTCTTTTCATCTCCAACTGTTGTGGTTTTTCTTTTTATGTTCTCTTAACCAGCTATATTTAGTAGATGTTAAATCTGGCTGATAATCCACCTAACTTTTTCTGATATTCAGGTATGGATTCAATTTTTCTTTACAGATGGCTAACCCATTGTCCAAACAACATATATTAAATAATCAATTTTTCCCACTGATACATGATGCCATCTGTATCATTTCCGATATTCTTGCACTCATTTAGTCTAGAGTTTATTATCCTCTTCATTCGGTCAGTACATATGCCAATACAGACTTTTCCAACTTGAGGCCTGTGAGAGAATTAAATTCTAAAAAAGTGATACGTGAATTATTTCTTAATTATACTACAGGTAATTTCTATATGCCATGGAAAGGAGGCTATTTTATTACATACATAGCTTAAGAATGGTCATCTGAAGATATTATGTCCTAATATTTGGAACCATTAAATATTACCTTATAAAGGAAAAGGATATTTCCAGATGTGATGAAAGGATTTTTAAAAGAGCAAATTATCTTGGATTATCCAGGCTGGACCTAAACGCAATAGCAAAGGTCCTTATAAGAGAAAAGGAGATACATACAGAAGGGCGGGAGGCAATGTGGCTGTAGAGTCTGAGACTGAAGTGATGTGGCCATAAACCAAAGCTGCTGGCAGTCACTAGAAGCAGGAAGAAGCAAGGAAAGGATTCCCCACCTAGAGTCTTTAGAGAAAAGAAGGCCCTGCCAACATCCTGATTTTGGCCCATTGACACATATTTCAGATTTCTACTATCTGGAACAGTGAGAAAATCATTATCTGTTGCATTAAGCCACCATTTATGGTAATTTGTTATAGCAGCCATAATAAACAAATATACAAACAATATGCCTAAACTATGGTAAATACCCAAACAATATGCCTAAGTACAATATGGCACTAAGGCTTAATTCAAAGTTATTTTGGTATACATGACAGTTACTCATATGGATACATTATTAATCTTGTACTACAATAGATCGTATTAGTTGTAGTAGTTACTCAGTTGAATTTATTTGGGGTGGTGGTTCCAGGTATATAATCATATCATCTGCATGCAGGGCTTTAACTTCACTTTCTTGATTTTTAAAAAGCTTCCTGTATCTTTCTTTTGGCTGGTTCCCTTCACCATGATGTTAAATAACAGTCATGATTGTAGGCGTCTTTACAATGTTCCTGAACTTGTGCACATGCATTTGTAGTATTTCCTCTTTCCTATTTTCCTCCAACATCTGCTGAGACTGTCATGGCCTGAGATAGAAGAATGCAAAGCTTCCCATGCCTAGTGTGCTTTCGACTATTTCCCCTGGTACCTGAACTGTTTTTCTTTTACAAGTGTTGATGCCATGTTATTTGGCTTGTAGATATTCATAAAGAAAAGGATATTTCCTTCCTCCTCATCATTGTGAATTATAGGCTTTGCATTAAAAAACTACTTTGTCCATCTCATGGGATGTGTATGTGGACTAATTCCTCTGGTCTGAAGTATTTTGTTTGCTTTTATTTGCCTTAATTTTTATCTTTCTTTAGTTTTCAACATTCTTAAAATTCTTTTTTTTAATGTTTATTTATTTTGGAAATAGAGTCAGAGCTCAAGAAGGGGAGGGGCGGAGAGACTGGGAGCCACAGAATACAAAGAAGGCACCAGGTTCTGCACTGTCAGCACAAAGCCTGATATGGGGCTCAAACCCACAAACCACGAGATCATGACCTCAGCCAAAGTCCGATGCTTAACCAACTGAGCCATCCAGGCACCCCTCAACATTCCTCAAATTCTTTAATTTACTTGTGTTTCTTGCATATGAACAGAATCTTGGTCTGTGCTTTAGCTGAAAATCCATTTTTAAAAAAACTAACATGAGTTAATAAGTTCATTTACATTATTTTTTCTCTTGGCTGATTCCCTTCAGTACAATGTTAAGTGATTATTGTGACAGTGGCCTTTTGATAAATAGAAATGGTCTGTTTTCATTCTGTTGTTATTTCAACTTGTTTTCTGGATTTTTAAAAAAGAAAATATGTTATCATCATTTATCTCATTTTTCTCCATTTTAGTCCCAATCTCTGTTTCAGTAGTTATAACTTTATGCAACTTTTCATTTACAAATTGACTTACATAATTTTTGTAACTTTGTTTTTTATTTCTGTATTCAAGATCTATTAGTATACTCCTACGAGTAATTATTATATTAGCAGATTTTCTATTGCTCTGTCCAGGTTTTTCTTTCATTCATCATACTTCAGTTAATATTTTTGTGCTTTTTGTTGTACTGTTAAATTCTTCTTATACTTTTGTTATTAGAAGCTTTCCTTGACATTTTTTTGACTCGAAAGTATTAAGGAAGAGGAAATCAACACACTTATGACTATAAAAAACCTGGAGGAAAGAGGAAAATAGATGATATATCATTTCAATTTTTAGACAATACAGTGTTTACATTTTGTTCTTAAATATCCATCCTTGTTTCAGTCTTTATTTTACAGTTAAATCTTTTTAATGCTCCACTGGTTATCCTTCTGTGGTAATTTTTCTAGTTATTTCCATCTGATTGGCAATTTATTTTCTAGGAATTTTTTCAAAAAGAAATAATATTCTCCAAGTTCAAAACTGTCTGAAGTCTTTACATCTAGACTGTTTGACTTAATTTAAAACACAAAACCCTGGATGCCTGGGTGGCTCAGTAGGTTGAGTGATCAAATCTTGATATGGGCTCAGGTAGTGATCTTCCAGTTGTTGGATCGAGCCCTGTGTTGGGCTCCATGCTGAGCATGGGCCTCCTTGAGATTCTCTCTCTCCTTCTCTCTCTGCCCCTACTATGCTTGCATGCTCTCATACTCTCTTTCTCAAAATAAATAAAAAAAATAAACATTTAAAATACTAAAATACAAAACTTTCTTTTCTACAAGATCCAGTAGCTGTCATTCCACTGTCAACTGCCACTAAATGTTGATGTGGATAAATCAGAGACAAGCCTGAGCATTCTTTTCTTGTATCAGTGATTTGATCATTCTTTCTTCATGATTAAAATCTAGGAACTTCAAGAGGATAAGTCCTAGTACTGACAGATCTAGATTAATTTTCTCTGGGCCATGGTGTGCCCTTTCTATAAGTGGATTCAAATTGCCATCTGTTTAAGAAAGAGTTATTAAGTTTCAACTTTAAGTATATTTTTCGATTATTTTGGTTTGTCTCTTTAGTTCTCTCTCTCAATTTATCTATCTATACACAATCACACAAAATTTTCTCCCCAATTATTTTGTTCTTTGTTTTTTTTTGTCATTGTCATTTTGATCTTTTATGTTCCTTAAGGTACTTTCTATAATGTCTAGTCTCTCTTGTGCTCTTTCTAATTTCATCTTTGAAATAAATACTTCTTTCATAAGTTTGACCAGCTCCTAATTTATCTTCTACTATCTTTACAACATTTTCCCAGATTTCTTGCTTTCCAGACCATGAGTTTTGCTCTCAGAGGTAACTGCTTTATTCATTTTCTCTCTTCTCTCCCTGCCTCTCTGTCCATCAATCCATTTATCCTTCCCTCCCTCCCTTCTTCTTTTCTTTCCTTCCTTCATGGAAGTGAGGCAAACAGTGTTGGAGAAATATAGTGATAAAGGATGCTTGTTGGACAGCTCCCAGAAGATGCCAGCAAAAAACATGGCCTGAAGGTATATAACAAACCTAAATTGCCTTGTTTGCAGTCACAAGTATGGGAACAGAGGTGAGCTGGGTTGTTAGCAGAATGGACTAGATGAAAGTTTAAAGAGGAAGAGTGGGTGGGAGCTACACAAAGAATACACATACAAGCCCACTCCGTTGTGAAGACTAGCAAACCTGAAACAATACTCGGGACCCTCCTACCAACACACACATGCCCCCCACCCCCTCTTGAAAATGCCTAGCCACGTAAAACCATTATAATCAGTCATATGCAATATAAAAGTAACTACCACAACACTGATAATAAAAATATTCTAAGATAAGACGATGAAAAGAACAATAAAATATAGTAGCAGGTAGCAATCAGTCACTAGTGGTACCACAGTGCAAGGGAGAGGTTGGACAATTGAACATTTTCTTATGTGTAATAGCCATTTGCAATTCTTTGATTAACTACATGTTTGTATCTTTTATACAAATGAATTGTCTTTTCTATATTGAATCATTAGCACTCTTTCTATATTAGGAAAATCAGCACTTCCCTTACTGTAGCTACCAAATATTAATTCTCAGTTTTCAAGTAACTTTTAATTTAATTTTTGGATTTTTTTCTAATTCATTAGAAATTTTTATAGTAAAAAAAATCAGTCTGTTATTTTATAGCTTTTAAAGAGTTGCTTTTTATTTTATTTTAATTTTTTAAAAATTGTTTAATGTTTATTTTTGAGAGAGAGAGAGAGACAGAGCATAAGTTGGGGAGGGGTAGAGAGAGAGGGAGACATAGAATCTGAAGCAAGCTTAAGGCTCTCACCTGTCAGCACAGAGCCTGATGCAAGGCTCGAACCCACAAACCGTGAGATCATGACCTGAACCAAAGTCGGAGGCTTAACCCACTAAGCCACCCAGGTGCCCCAAGAGTTAGTTGCTTTTTAAACAAAACACTAAAGCTATCACTCAATGTTTTCCAAAGATGTTTTAAATTCCACAAATCACATCAATCTGATACTTAAAACCCACATATGGCTTCTTTTCCTGGTTAAAATAAAACCTAAATTTAGTATTCCTTAACAGGAACTTTAAGGTCCTTACATGTCTGGCCCCATAACTCTCTTCAGTTTTATTTCAATCCACTCTTTCCCTTACTCTCTCCATAACAGCACATGAGATTTCTTGCTATGCCTCAGACACATTAGTTCTTGCTGACTCAACAGCCTTTTCATTTGCTTCTCCATTCTGCTGTCCAGGCCACTCACCCTCACTCATGGCTTCCACTTATATCATCTGGGTGGTTTCTGCTTCAGTATAATTTTCTCAGTCTTCTCTGACCACATTATCTAAACTAAACTAGCACTCCTAGCTCTTCATCACCCGCTACTGCTTACTATATTTTATTTTTCTTTTTAAAACATGTCTCTTTCTGAAATCAAATGATTTAATTAATTGCTAGCTTATTGTCTGTCTCCCACAAGAGGTAGTGAGCTCCATGAGAGGAGAGACTGTCTCCTTTATTATTTATATAAGCTTCTGCAATAAGCCCCAGTAAATAATTGGTGCACTAATGTATTTTTCTTTTTTTTGTAATTTATTGTCAAGTTAGCTAATATACAGTGTGTACAGCATAGTCTTGGCTTTGGGAGTAGATTCCCGTGATTCATCCCTCACATACAACACCCAATGCAAATGTATTTTATTAAATAATGAATGAATGAATGAATGAATGAATAAACAAATGAGTTTCCAATGCTTAATTTAAAATGTTTTAAAGCAGCTTTAAAAATATTGCCTTTATTAGTTCAAAAAAGGCATATGATAACAAATTATTTAGATCACAAGCATTTCTTTAGAAGTTCTTGCTTTAAAATTTTGCTTTTACAATATTCTAAGTGTTTTTTAAACCAATCAGTACATGTATAACATATAATTTCTTCTGTGGTGAGACCAGATCATATGTGTGTTTGAAAACAATGTGGAGATTGAACAACATGCCACTGAACAACCAATGCATCAAAGAAGAAATCAAAAGGGAAATTAAAAAAAAAAAACTAGTTTGAGACAAATAAAAATGGAAATGCAACAAATCAAAACTAATGGGATGCAGTAAAAACAGTTCTATGAGGGAAGTTCATAGCAATAAATGCCTGAATCAAAGAACAAGAAAAGTTTCAATAAAAGAGCTTAATTTTACATCTCAAGGAAATAAAAAAGAGTAACCAACAAAGCCAAGAGTTAGTGGAAAAAAGGAAATAAGAAAAATCAGAGCAGATATAGATGAAATAGACATTAAAAATACAATAGAAAAGATAAATTAAACTAAGAATCAGTTCTTTGAAAAGATAAATTAAATTGACAAGATGGATAGTATTTAAATTTTTTTATGTTTATTTATTTTTGAGAGAGGGAGACAGACAGGCTGCAACAGGGGAGGGGCAGAGAGAGAGGGAGACAGAAACCAAAGCAGACTCCAGGCACAGAGCCCAACACAGTGCTCAAACCCATGAACTGAGAGATCATGACCTAAGCTGAAGTTGGACACTCAACCGGCCAAGTCACCCAGGTGCCCCTAGATGGACAGTCTTTAGAGAAAGTCACCAAAAAAAAAAAAAGACTCAAATAAATAAAATCAGAAATGAAAAAGAGAAGACATTACAACTGATACCACAAAAATGCAAAGAATCATAACAATGAACTATTATATCCCAATGAATTTGACAATTTGACAATAGAATGCATAAATTTCTAGAAAACTACAACCTACCAAGACTGAGTCACGGAGGATTAGAAAATCTGAACAGACTGATTACTTGTAGGGAGAATGAATCAGTAATCAAACCTAGAAACAAACCAAATTCCAGGATCAGAGGGCTTCACTAATGAATTCTATAAAACATTTAAAACATCAATACCAGTACTTCTTAAACTCTTCCAAAAATTAGAGAAGGAATGCTTCCCAATTCATTGTACAAGACCAGACAAGGATGCCACAAGAAAAGTATAGGTGATGATGAACACAGATGCAAAATCCTCAACAAAATAATACCAAACCAAATTCACGAATACATGAAAAAGTTTCATACATCATGAACAAGTGGGATTTGCTCAAAGTACACAAGAATTATTCTACATCCACAAATCAATCAATATGAAACACCACATTAACAAGATGAAGGATAAAAATCATATGATTATGTCAACAGATGCAGAAAAAGCATCTGACAAAATTCAACATCTATTCATGATAAAAACTCTCAACAAATTGGGTATAGAGGGAATGTACCTCAACATAATAAAGGCCATATATAATAAGCTCAAAGCTAATGTCATACTCAACTGTTAAAAGCTGAGTACTTTTCCTCTAAGATCAGGAACAAGACAAGGGTACCAAATCTCATCTCTTTCATTCAACATATTATGTAAATGGACGTCCTAGTCAGAGCAAGTAAGAGAGGAAAAGGCATTCAAATTGGAAAGGAAAAAAAGTAAAACCGTCATTATTTTCAGAAGACATGATAATATATATAAAAACCCATGAAAGATACCAAAAACTGTTAGAACTAATAAACAAATTAAGTAAAGTTGCAGGATACAAAATCAATATACAAATGTGTATGGTATTTCTGTACACAAATAAAAAACTATCAGGAAGAGAAATAAGAAAACAATACCATTTTACAATTGCATCAAAAAGAATAAAATATGTAGGATAAATTTAATCAGAGAGGTGAAATATCTGTACACTGAAAACTATTAGACATTAATGAAAGAAACTGAAGAAGAAACAAATAAATGGAAAGACATTCTGTGCTCACAGACTGGAAGAATTAATATTGTTAAAATGGCCATATTACTGAAAGCCATTTAAAGATTTAATGCAACCCCTATTAAAATGCCAATGGCATTTTCCACAAATAGAAAAGCTAATTCAAAAATTTATATGGAACCACAAAAGACCCCCCAATAGCCAAAGCAATCTTGGGAAAGATTAAAGCTGGAGGCACCATGTTCCCAAATTTCAAATTACACTACAAAGCTATAGTAACCAAAACATTATGGTATTGGCATAAAAACACACACATAGATTAATGGAAGGGAATAGAGAGCGCAAAAATAAACCCATGCATATATGGTCAATTAACTTAAGACAAAGGAGCCAAGAAAATGTGATGAGGAAAGGACGATCTCTTCAATAAATGGTTTTCAGAAAACTGGACAGTCACATGAAAAAGAATGAGGCTGGACCATTATCTTACACCACCCACAAAGATTAACTTAAAATGTATTAGACTTGAGTATAAGACCTGAAACCATAAGACCCTTAAAAGAAAACATAGGTGGTAAACTCCTTGACATTTGTCTCAGCGATGGTTTTTTTGGATTTGACAACAAAAGGAAAAATAAACAAGTGGGATTACATCAAACTAAAAAGCTTCTGCCAGGGTGCCTCTGTGGCTCAGTTGGTTAAACTCCCAACTCCTAACTTCAGCTTGGGTCATGATCTCATGGGTTTTTGGGTTTGAGCCCCACATGGGGCTCTGCACTGGCAGTGTAGAGCCTGCTTGGGATTCTTTCCCTCTCCTCTTTCTCTGCCCCTCCTCTGCTCTTTCTCTCAAAATAAATAAATATATTTTTAAAAAGTTTCAGATGCTATAGCATAGTAATTCTACTACACAGTCTATGTAAATAAAAATAAAAACAAGCTTTTCCTAAAACACATGTAACAGTAAAATGTAAACTTTCTAAATGTGCAAGGACAGATAAATGAAGGGCAGGGTGGTTTATTAACTGAATACATAGCCACTGAAATGATAACCATGGAGATGCATTCTCCAATGATAATGTATCAGATACTGTATATAAAGTACTCTATGATCTTTTTGGAGAACATGACACATATAAGCACACTGAAGTCTTTCTTAGAGAAAACAAACTTCTTTTCATGCTCAAATTAACTATTTTCAAAACTTATTTGGAAACAGAACCCTTTGTGTACCAGTTACTATTGCTGCAGGATAAACAACATATATTATTTACAAGTTTAGGCAAAGTTCAGCAGTAAGAGCTTGTTTCTGCTTAACTCAGTGCCAGTGGGGCAGTTTGAAGGCCTGGCGTGGAATCATCTTAATCACATGCCTGGTAGGACTTCTCATGTAGCTTGGGCTTCCTCACAAAATGAGAGTTGGGGTTCCCAGGGAGAGCACCCCAAGGGATATATAAAGTCACGGAGAGTGTACTTTCTATTATGATTAAGCTTCTGAGGCTACCTAACATCATTTCTACTGTATTCTGCTCATCAAGGCAGACAAATCTCAAAGAAAAGGGAAATAAATTTTACCTTTTCATGAAAGAGTGGATATGTTCTGGAAGAACATGTGGAATCAGAAATATTTTTGTTGTCAGTTTTGGCAAATATAATTTGCCATATATTTTTAAGTAACAACTATTAATTTCCCAAATTTGGTAAATCTTTAAAAAATTTTTTTAATGTTTTATTTATTTCTGAGAGAGAGAGAGCATGAGCAGGGTAGGGTCAGAGAGAGAGGGAGACACAGAATCTGCAACAGGCTCTAGGCTCTGAGCTAGCTGTCAGCACAGAGCCCCATGCGGGGCTCGAACCCACAAACTGTGAGATCATGACCTGAGCTGAAGTCAGACACTTAACTGACTGAGCCACCCAGGCACTCCCCAAATTTGGTAAATCTTGATGGAGGTACATCAAAATAGCTATGTGATGTATATGCTACATACATATTATATATATATTCATACATATGTATATACATACCATTTGGTATGGGAAAAAATCCCCTGTGTTTGACACAGTAAAATAGTCCCACAAAGTAAAACTTTGTGAACGCATTAGGCAATTTCCATTCACATTTAAAACAACAATAGGAATTAGGACTGTCTGCAATTCAGTTTTCCCATTGACTACTTGGATTAGCAGATTGTCTACATTCTTGCATTTTACAAGAGATACCACATTTCTGAGATACTGTCTTATGATATTAGTGATGAAAAAAAGTTTAATTTGACTTATAGGAAATCTATACAATGGATATATCTATTTTGGCAAACACAATTCTGAGTAATAAAATTAAAACACAATGAAATAAATGAACAGAATCGATCTTTTAATAGCAATGTCTTATGGAATTTTCTTTTCATTTTTTAATGTTTTATTTATTTCTGAGAGAGAGAGAGAGAGAGAGAGAGAGAGAGAGAGAGACAGCGTGAGCAGGGGAGGGTCAGAGAGAGAGGAAGATACAGAATCTGAAACAGGCTCCAGGCTCTGAGCTACCTGTCAGCACAGAGCCCGACGTGGGGCTCAAACCCATGAACCGTAGATCATGACCTGAGCCAAAGTCAGACGCTTAACCGACTGAGCCACCCAGGCGCCCCTGGAATTTTCTCTTTTACAAAAGACAGTTTTTCAGAATTCTTCCCTTATGTAGTTATAGCTACTAAATAGAAACTATTTTTTAATGGTGGTACAAAAACATTTTTCAATAGCTACTTCTAATTACCTTTATAAAACATGACACATTAAGGCAATACAAATGAAACCAAAGTGGAAAGATCTAACGTCTAAGGAAATTAAAAACTTATAATGTTGGGAATGAAAAGTGCAACATAGGGAATTTAGTCAATAATATCATAATAACTTTGTATGGTGACAGAGATTAAGTATGCTTATCGTAAGCACTTTGTAATGTGCCTAATTGTTAAATCACTATGTTGTATAGCTGAAACTAATGATATATGTCAACTATAATTTTAAAAAAATACAAGTTAAAAAAAACTTAGAATTAAAAGAAAAACTTTAGAAAATTAAAATAACACCTTAAACATTCTTTTTCAAGAATCCTCTGAAAAACTCACTCTACAAAAATGAGAGAACAAAAAAAAAAGGTTTAAGAAAAAGGAGTTTTACATAGGAGAGAAAAAGAGAATCTCACAAATGAGTAAGAGATATCCTGCAATGATACCTATGCCACCAGGGATGGTAGCCAGACCAAATTGCAATGACTCAAGTTGAAGGCTGTCATCAAGATTCCCCAATGATTCTTTTAATGACTCTTCCCTTCTCTTTTATTTTTTGATCAGTCTAGCAAGAAGGTTATCAATTTTATTGATATTTCCAAAGAGCTCTTGTACTTTCACTGATTTTCTCTATTGCTTGGTTTTCCCTAATTTATTGATTTCTGCTTTTATATTATTTCTTTGTTTCTAGTTTCTTTGGCTTTAATTTACTTTACCTCTTTTTCACGTTTTAATTTAAATTACAGTCAGTTGTCATACACTGTAATATTATATTTAGGTGTAGAATTTAGTTATTTATCACTTACATACAACACCTGTTGTTCATCACAACTCTAATTCTCATCATCCATTTAACCCATCCCACCACCCACCTCCCCTCCAGTAACCTTCAGTTCGTTTTCTAAAGCTCAGAGTCTGTTTTCTTATTTGCCTCTTTCCTTCCCCTACCCCCATCTTCATCTGTCTTGTTTCTGAAATTCCACATATGAATGAAATTATATGGTATTTGTCTTTTTCTGACTGACTTATTTAGCTTAGCATAATATTCTCTAGCTCCATCCACATCACTGCAAAGGCAAGATTACATTCTTTTTGATGGCCAAATAATATTCCATCACACACACACACACACACACACACACACCATCTTCTTTACCTATTCATCAGTCGATGGACATTGGGCTCTTTCCATAATTTGGCTATTGTTGATAGTGCTGCTATAAACGTGGGTGCATGTGCTCCTTTGAATCAGCATTTTTGTATTCTTTGGATAAATACCTAGTAGTGCAATTGCTGGGTCATAGGGTAGTTCTATTTTTAACTTTTTGAGAAACCTCTATACTGTTTTCCAGAGAAGCTGCACCAGTTGGCATTCCCACCAACAGTGCAAGAAGGTTCCCTTTTCTCCACATGCTTGCCAACATCTGTGGTTTCCTCAGTTGTTGATTTTAGCCATTTTACGAGGTGGTATCTCCTTGTGGTTTTGATTTGTATATCTCTGATGAAGAGTGATGTTGAACATTTTTTTCATGTGTCCGTTAGCCATATGGATGTCTTTAAAAGTGTCTATTTATGTCCCTCTGCCCATTTCTTCACTTGATTGTTTTGGGGGTGTTTAGTTTGATAAGTTCTTTAGAGACTTTAGATACTAAACCTTTATCTGGTATGCTATTTGCAGATATCTTTTCCCATTCTGTTGGCTGCCTTTTAGTTTTCTTGACTGTTTCCTTTGCTGTGCTTTT
This sequence comes from Hyaena hyaena, assembly GCF_003009895.1. Classification (NCBI taxonomy): domain Eukaryota; kingdom Metazoa; phylum Chordata; class Mammalia; order Carnivora; family Hyaenidae; genus Hyaena; species Hyaena hyaena. Next base: position 1,582,441 of record NW_024080877.1, read on the forward strand.
TACCTCTATGAGGTCCCAAGAGTTCGTTTTTGCTTGTTCCCCTTGCCTCTGGAGACGTGTCTAGTAAGAAGTTGGTCTGGCAGAGGTCAGAGAGGTTGCTGCCTGTTTTCTCTTGTAGGATTTTGGTCTTTCATCCATTTTGAATTTCTTTTTGTGTATAGTGTAAGAAATTGGCTCAGTTTCATTCTGCAGTGCCGCTGTCCAGTTTTTCCAGCACTATTTGCTGAAAAGATTGTCTTTTTTTCCATTGGATATGTTTTCCTGTTCTGTCAAAGATTAGTTGGCCATACATGTTTTAGTCCACTTCTGGGTTCTCTATTCTGTTCCACTGATCTATGTGTCTGCTTCATATATTTTTAAGATCTACTGTTAGGTGCATACACATGACAGTATGTCCTCTTGATGAACTTTTATCAATTTTTTTCTTTATCTCTGGTAAAGATAGCTTTCTTCTCATTTAGAAGTCTACTTTAATTTAATTTAGCCACTTCAGCTTTCTGATGATTTGTGTTAGCATGGTTCATTTTATTTTTAACCTACCAGTGTCTTTACATTATAAAGCACTTCCTCTATCCAGTATATTAGGGGTTGGCAACCTATGGCCCATAGGACAGCTTATTCATTTATTTAATTTTTGGTAAATAAAGTTTCCTTGAAATAATGACAGAACCACTTGTTTACATTTTGTATTTGGCTGTTTTTGAGCTACAACACAGAATTGGGTAAGTGTAACAGAAACTGTATGGTCCTCAAACCTAAAATGCTTCCTATCTACCCTTTGATAAAGTCTGCCAATTCTTGTGGTATAGAATTGTTTACTAGATTATTAATCTAACAAAATATATCAATTCACTGGAGTGTTTAGACAGTTTACATTTAGTATAATTATCATATAATTGGATATAAATCTACAATCTGGCTATTTGTTTTCTATTTTGCCCATCTCTTCTTTCATCCCATGTTCCTGCCTTCTTTTGAACACATTCAATTTTTAGTATTCCATTTTATCTCCTCTATTGTCCTATTAGCTCTCTTTGTATCTTTAGTGGTTATTCTAAGGTTTAGATATATATCTTTAACTTACCACAGCATAGATTTAAATAATACCATACCACTTCCTGAATAATGTAAAAATCTTATGACATTTTACCTCCAATTCTCCTTCCCATTCTTTGCACTGTGGTCATGCATTTTACTACTAAATACATCATAAACCTCACAATTTTCTTCCTATTTTTATTACTTCTTTTGATTTAAATAGTCAATTCTTTTTTTAATTAAAAATACATTTTAGTTCAGTATAATTTACATACAGTGTTCTATTAATTTTAGGTGTACAATATAATAACTCAATAGTTCTAGATTATTCAGTGTTCATCATGACAAATGCACTCTTAATTCCCTTTATCTATTTTCTTCATACCCCTCCCTACCCATGTCCTCTATGTCAACCATCAGTTTGGTTTTTTTCTTTGTCCATTTGAGTCTTAAATTCCACAAATGAGTGAAATCTTATTGTATTTGGCTTTGTGTGACTCATTTCCCTTAGCATTATATTCTCTAGGCCGATCCATGTTGTTATAAATGGCAAGATCTCATCCCTTTTTATGACTAATATTCCATATATATAATGGAATATTACACACACACACACACACACACACACCTCATCTTTATTCATTCATTTGTGGATGCACACTTAGGCTGCTTCCATATTGTGGCTATTGTAAATAATGCAGTGATAAATATAGGGATGTATATATTTTTTCAAATTGGTGTTTTCACATTTTTTTAAAAAATTCTGAGAGAGACAGAGAGAGACAGTATGAGCAGAGGAGGGTCAGAGAGAGAGGGAGACAAATCAGAAGTAGGCTCCAGGCTCTGAACTAGCTGTCAGGACAGAGCCCGATGTGGGGCTTGAACCCACGAACCAAGAGATCATGACCTGAGCCAAAGTCAGACGCTTAACTGACTGAACCACCCAGGCGCCTCTGTTTTCACTTTCTTTAGGTAAATATCCAGTACGAGAATTATTGGATCACATATTTCTATTTTCTACATTCAGTTATCTTTTAAAAATTTAAATGAGAAAAAGTCAGTCTCTTATTCTTATATTTACATATATATTTACCATTTCTGGGGTTCTTCATCCCTTTGTGTGAATTGTGCTCCATCTAGTACCATTTTTCTTCTAATTTAAGAATTCATTTATATTTCTTGTAACAAACGTCTACTGGTAATGAGTTTCCTCTTTGTTGTTACTTTGCTGTTTTATCTGCAAATGTCATTACTTTAGATGTTTTTGCTGGATATATAATTTTAAGTTCATGGTTTTCCTTTTTGTGCTGATCTCATTGCAATGTTTTCTGATTTGCATTACTTCTATAGAAAAAGTCAGTAAATTTTTTTATCTCTTGTGTTGTATATATAATGTGCCCTTTTCCTGGGCTTTTATGATTTTTATTTTTATTGCTGGCTTTCAAAAATTATGTCTTGGTGTGGTTTTCTTATCTGTTTGAAATTAGTTGAACTTCTTGATTTTGTGAGTTTGTATTTTTTATAAAATGTGGAAAAATTCTGGTCATTATTTCTTGAAATATTTCTGGAACTCCAGTTACACATTTTTTTTTTAGACTACACTGTAGACTACACAGTACCAGGACACTGAGGTGTCATCCATTTTTTTTTTTTTTTTACAGTTGTCTTACTCTCTGCTTCAGTTTGGAACAGTTCTTTAAGTCCACTTATATTTTTATCTGCAGTGTCTAATGCACTACTTAACCCATCCAGTGGATATTTCATTTCATATATCATTATTTTAATGTTTTTCTTTAAATCCCTGAATATGTAAACAATTAGCTGTTTTAATGTCTTTGCTAATTATACCATCCCTGGCAATTTTTAGTCTGTTCTCCCCTGGTTTGGCTACTATATCTGGCATTACATATGGAAAGAGGACACCACTAAGTCTATGCCATTCTCAGTGAGCTCAGAGGGCATATGTACCATATGCATGAGGATACATGATTAAGTAGGCAGAATATCTTCTTCATAAGAATGTCATATATGGAGATAGTAAGTAAAGTAGTTAGTTTGAAAGACTTTATGTTTTTTAATTTTAGAGAGATAAAGAACACGCACAAATAGGGGAGAGTGCCGGGTGGGGGGTAGAGAGAAAGAGAGAGAGAGAGAGAGTGTTAAATAGGCTCCCTAATGCGTAAGTCTTGATCCCATGACCCTGGCATTATGACCTGAGCTGAAATCAGGAGTCAGAGGCTCAACTGAATGAGCTACGCAGGTGTACCTGATAAAGCATTTTAATAGAGATATACAAATGACACTAAATATTCACAGAGTAAGGGGTACCTATGCAAGCCCACAAAGGTCAAATAAGCCTTCTGAATAAATAGTATGAGCCATTGTGGTGTCCTTTATTCTTTACATCTCCAAAGAAAAATGTTAGACTTTTCAGATGAGTTAGTTTCCATATTTTGATAAGACCATGTAAATTATATAAATCAATATATTTCTTTTCTTCCCTGATTTCAAATTTTCAGGAAAAAAATCAAGTGAACAGAGAAGAAAAATGAAAAATATATGCTTCGCACACAAACCCCCACATTCCAGTTGATTGGTTTTGCTTTATTAAATTATATATTATATATATGTATATATATTCCTAATTTGGAGGACAAAACCAATATTGATTATTATAGAAATTTAGAAAAGCATAAAAAAGGACAGGAAAAATAAATCCACTCATTATTTAATACTAAAAGATTATCTCTGTTACATTTTATTTTTTTATAGTGTTTTATTTATTTCTAAGAGAGAAAAGAGAGAGCGAGCAGGGGAGGATCAGAGAGAGAGAGGGAGACACAGAATTTGAAACAGGCTCCAGGCTCTGAGCTAGCTGTGTGCACAGAGCCTGACGTGGGGCTTGAACCCATGAACCGTGAGATCATGACCTGGCCCCAAGTCGGAGGCTTAACTGACTTAGCCACCCAGGTGCCCCATCTGTTACATTTTAGTGCACATGTATGTAGACATTCATTTCGTTTTAATGTTGATTTATTTATTTTGAGAGAAGTGCAAGGAAGCAGAGAGAGAAAGAGACAGAGAGAAACCAAAGCAGGGTCTGTACTGTGAGTGCAGACCCTGGTGTGGGGCTTGAACTCATGAACAGTGAGATCATGACCTGAGCAGAAATCCAGAGTTGGACACTCAACCAACTGAGCCACGTAGGTACTCCTCACTTTTTCTTTCTTTCTTTTCTTTTCTTACTTTTTTTTTTTTTTTTTTTTTTTTTTTTTTAACGTAGGCTCCATGCCCAGAGTGGAGTTCAATACAGGGCTTGGCCTCACAACCCTGAAGATCACGACTTGGACTGGGATCAAGAGTTGATCACGACTTGGACTGGGATCAAGAGTTGGTCACTTAACTGACTGAGCTACCCAGGCACTCTGACATTGACTTTTTTAAAAACAAAACTGAGTGTGAAAAATTAGTTATCTAAGAATAGTTTATTCTATCAATATAGGTTTATTTAATTAATACCTATTGTTGGGCATTTTAATTTGTTTTCAAACATCATGATACAATAGTTCTTGATAATACACTTACGAGAAATTTATAGAAATGTGATCCCTGGGTCAAAAAGTACACACACAGGTAAAGCTTTTGTTAGAGTTTCTTCCAGAGTTTCTTCTGTTAGAGTTTCTGCCAGGAAGATAATACTAAGATGTTGACTAGAACAACTACTGGATCTCTTACTAAGCATCACCTCCAGTAGGAATTATAGACAGAAAAAGCCAACAATAAGAAAACCTGAAAACTCCTAGGGAAGGCAAGGTGGTATAGAGTCCTGGTTTGAACTGTAAATGTGCTTGGTCCATGGAACTTGGGGTTCTAGGGCAAGAGGAGGCCTACAGGCTGTGGGAAAACAAAATAGGAAGTAAACAAATGGAGTTTTGTTTTGGATTCTTCCCTATCATTGCCTTGAGACAAAACTGACTCCTCCCATATCTGCAGGGACTCAAACTACTTTACAAATGCACTCAAGAGTAGACAGAGTACTTATAAAGAGCTGAGAAAACATGAGGGGACATTGAGCAGCCATGTCCCCGCTCTTTTCTACCAAATCAGAGTTGGTAAATTACAGTCATCAGCTTTGGATGCTGCTTCTTTCTGGTGGGATGGGGGAATGAGGGGAAATGGAAAAGTACAGACTTCAGATATCACTTTGTTGATTTGATAAATTATTAATTGTGATTTTATTGGTGGCTTGGGGCTTTCCTACTTACCTCCCATTCTCTGAGCTCACTGAGAATTACCTGGACTGAGTGCTGGCCTCTCCTGATATGTAATGCCAGATACAGTAGTCAATCCAGGGGGAAATGATCCTATAGGACCAAATATCAAGACATTGTGAGAAACACAACTATTTCCAAAGAAAAAAACATTGGCATACAGATCCTAAGAAAAGGTAAAATGTTAGATCTAATGACCCAAAATTTAAAAGTAGCCTAATAAACATCCCAAAAGACATAAGGGAACATATTAGCAAAATGTGACAAGAATAAGAAAACCAAGAAGCATGCAGAAATATGACATATGAATATTATAAAACCTGAAACACAGAGTTGATAAGCAGTAGAATTAAAATACCAAATGAATTAATGAATTTGAAGACCAGTTTCAGGAAATCTTCAAGCCTAAGGAAAAAACAAGGAAACAGAAAATATACAAGAAAGACTAAGGGACTGTCACTATTATCTGAATAACAGAGATGCAGAAAAAAAAATAATTAGAAACGATATACATAACAAGACAAAAAGACCACAGATTTTCAAAGTATTGAAGGAAATATAAAATCTAGAGTTGGACATATAGCTATGTAGCTGTTCAAATATGAGGTTATGATAATATGTTTTCAAGTATACAAAGCCTCATAATACAGTTGTTGATTAAATACTCAAACAGAAAGAGAAGAGGGGTGCCTGGATGGCTTAGTCGGTTAGGCGTCCAGCTTCAGGATGGGTCACATCTCAGGGTTCCGGAGTTCCAGCCCTGCCATTGGCTCTCTGCTGTCAGCACAGAGCCCGCTTCAGATCCTTTGTCCCCTTTCTCAAACACACACACACACACTCTCTCAAAAATAAAAAATAAATAAAAAAGAGAAAGAGAAATGAAGAATGTCTGTAAAAGATGTATAAAGTAACCAATACAAAAAAGGATTAAAAACCATACAATTCTTTCAATAGATGCAGAAAAAGCACTGGACAGAGTAAAACATCCATTCATGATAAACATTCTCAACAAAACAGGTTTAGAGAGAACATAGCTCAACATAATAAAGGCCATATATGAAAAACCCACAGCTAACATCATACTCAATGGCAAAAAAATGGAGAGCTTTTCCCTGAAGCTCAGGACAAGACAAGGATGTCCGCTCTCATCACCTTTATTCAATATAGTACTGGAAGTCCTAGCCACAGGAATCAGAAAACAAAAAAAAAATAAGGGACATCCAAATTGGTAAGGAAAAAGTAGAACTTTCACTATTTACAGATGACATGGTACTTTATACAGAAAAACTACTAGAATTGGTAAGTGGATTCAGTAAAGTCACAGGATAAAAAATCAACATACAGAAATCTGTTGCATTTCTATACACTAATAATGAAGCAGTAGAAAGAGAAATTAAGAAAAAAATCTCATTTACAATTGCACTAAAAAATAAAAATGTAGGAATAATACTTAACCAAGTAGGTGAAAAGTCTGTTCTCTGAGAACTATAAAATACTGATGAAAGTAATTGAAGATGACACAGGAAATGGAAAGACATTCAATGCTCATGGATTAGAAGGACGAACATTGTTAAATGTGTATACTACCCAAAGCAATCTACAGATTTAATGCAACCTCTATGAAAATACCAACAGGATTTTTCACAGAACTAGAAAAAAAAAAAATCCTAAAATTTGTATGGAAGCACAAAAGACCCCAGATGGCCAAAACAACTTTAAAAAGAACAAAACTGGAGGAATCATAACCCTAGATTTCAAGATATGATACAAAGCTGTTGTAATCAACACAGTATACTGGCACCAAAACAGACACACAGGTCAATGGAACAGGATAGAGGGCCCAGAAATAAAAGCACAATTATATGGTCAATTAATCTTAGATAAAGGAGTCAAGAATATGCAATGGGAAAAAGAGGTTCTTCAACAAATAGTGTTGGGAAAACTGGACAGCTATGTGCAAAAGAATAAGTTTGGAAAGCATACACAAAAATAAACTCAAAATGGAATAAAGACCTAAATGTGATATCTGAAAGTATAAAAGTCCTAGAACAGAGGATAGGCAGAAATTTCTCTGACACTGACCATAGCAACATTTTTCTAGATATGTCTCCTATGGCAAGGGTAACAAAAGTAAAAACACAGTATCGCAACTATATCAAAATAAACAGCTTCTGCACAGTGAAGGAAGCAGTCAACAAAACAAAAAAGTACCCTACTGAATGAGAGAAGATCCAATAAAGAGTTAGTATCTAAAATATATAAAGAACTGATACAACTCAACACCCAAAAAACAAATAATCTGATTGAAAAATGGACATAAGACATGATCAGACATATCTCCAAGACATACAGGGGGCTAACAGACACAGGAAAAGACAGTCAACATCTCTAATTATCAGGGAAATGCAAACCAAAAGCAGGATAGATATCACCCCACACTTGTCATAATGGCTAAAATTAAAAACACAAGAAAGAACAAGTGTTGGTGAGGATGTGGAGAAAAAGGAATACTTTTGCACTGTTGGTGGAAATGTAAACTGGAGTACAGTCTCTACTGAAAACAGTATGTAGATTCCTTAAAAAATTAAAAATAGAATTACATAACATATTATCCAGTCATTCCGATACTGGATATTAAGCCAAAGAATATGAAGACACTAATTTGAAAAGATATATGCACTTCTATGCTTAATGCAGCATTATTTACAATAGCTAAGATATGGAAGCAGCCCAAGTGTCCATTGATAGGTGAATGGATAAAGAAAAAAGGGTGTATATACACAACAGAATATTATTCAATCATAAAAAAGAATGAAGTCTTAGCATTTGCAATGATAGAGATGGATCTAGAGAGTATAATGCTAAGTGCAATAAATCAGTCAATGACAAATATGCTATAATTTCACTCATGTGGAATTTAAGAAACAAAACAAATAAAAAAAGAAACACCAAAAAACAGACCCTTAGTACAGAGAACAAATTGATGGCTACTAGAGGAGAGGTAGCTGAGGTGGATGGGTGAAATAGGTGAAGGGGATTAAGAGTACATTTATCATAATGAGCACTGAGTAATGTCCAGAATTGTTGAATTACTATATTGTATACCTGAAACTAATGTAACACTGTATGTTAACTGTACTGGAATTAAAATAAAAATTTAAAGGACAAAAAGAGAAAAAGTACACTATACTTATTTTAAAAATGATGTACAAAGTAATGCTGATAGAGTATTAGTAGTGCTGATAAAGTTTGTTGTCTTTAAAAATAGCATTAAAGAAAAAAGAAAAATTGACTGCAATATTTTGTTGTTTAAAGTAGATAGTAACACCATGATGGAGTTGGGGAAGGTGAGACAGACAACAGGATGTCAGAATGAATAAGAATCTATTTTGGGGAAATATATAAATACTGCATTTTTAAATAGGAAAAGATAAAAAGAAGATACACAATGCGTGTGAAAAAACTGAAGTAAGATGGTAGAAACATTCAAATGTATCAAAAAATTATAATAACGATCATATTTTTATTGAAAGTTTCTTTTCTTATTAGTGGGTATACAAAAAATCCTTACTTATAATCTCTACTTTTTCTTTATGTAAGTGGAAATAACTTTTTCTTTTAATAATACAGAGTTATTATAAAGTTTCAAATTCTGGGGATAAAGTGGAAAATCTTCTAAAGTTAACTACCATTTGGTATATACTATAAAGGACATTAGACCAGATGACCGCTTATTTTTTCCCCAACATTTGCCTACCCTGAACTTATATACTAACTTTTTTTTTGGCAGAATATTTACCTTTTACATAACCTTGACACATGTAACCAGAAGTATGGCAACAACTTTAGCAGGGGATAGAAGGAACTCAATTCAGAGTATTACTAACCAAACTTTCTGCTTGTGGGATGGTAGAAAACTAACGGATTACAGGATTAATTTAGGTATGTGGTAATGGGAGTTCAAGTGAAGCAGGATTAGGCAGATTAGAGCCCATTGGTCAGGGTTAAAACACTGAAACTCTAGTCATTTCAAAAGGGGGTGACCAATATCATATGGCTCAGTTAGATGTGGAGAATGAGGCTGTCTAGGTTGTTTCCTATGGAGGTGGGTCTGGACTATGCCCGCAGGTGGGGAGACCATCAGGTGTCACCAGTACCTATGGGAGAAGACTGGAAGAAGGGAGGAATAAACCTGAATAGATCAAAAAGCATTTAAGGACATAAAACACATTCACAGAAATCTCACAAAAATCCTCAGAACCAGATAATTTTTTTTAAAAGATTTTATTTTAAGTAATCTCTATACCCAAATGGGGCTCAAAACTCATAACCCAAAGTTCAAAAGTTGCATGGTATAGCAATGGAGCCAGCCAGGCACCCCTGAACCAGACAGTTTTAACAAACATTAAAGAAATAGTAAATTCATATCTTGTAAAGTTGTTCTAGAAAACATAAAAAGAATAAAAGCTGCCCACCTTATTTTATCAGGCTACTGTTGTCTTAATTGCAAAGTTAGACAAGGAAAATAAAGAGAAAACAAATACAGCACATTCCAGTTAAGAATGTAGATTCAAAAGTCCTAAATAAAATATTTGCTAACCAAATAAAATAACTTTAAAAATAAAACACCCTGATCAAGTAGAGTGATCTATAAACACGGGGATGGTTTCGCATTAGAAATTCTATTCATAACATTCACAACGTTAATATACCACAGGGTAAATGTCATGTGATTGTTTCAAAGATGCATAAAAAGCATTTTATATGGTTCAACAGCTATTTATGCATACCAAGCTGGAAATAGAAGAACTTTCATAATTTAGTAAAGGTTATATGTTAAAAACTTTCAGCAAGCATTATACATGCATTATCCTAGATGCATCCTCTTTAAGACTGGGTATAAGATAATGATGCCCACTGTCACTACTACTGTTTAGTTCCAGAGGAATTGATCAAAGGTATTAGAAAGAAGAACAAAGTAAAAGTATGAGGATGGGAAGGGTAGAGAGAAAACCTTCATTATTTGGAATTGATATATGATCATTTTTCTAGAAAACAGAACAACCTATTAAGAATAAGAGAGTTCAGCAATGTTGTTAGAACTTGTATCCATTTTCAAAAAATCAATAGCATTTCTGTACAAAAATCACATACATTCAGAAAATATTTTAATCAAATATTTAAAATATTGATTTTTACTCAAAGAATATCAAGCACAAGATTAAAAGATTTGAAAAAGTGGAAGCAGATATTTTTTATATTTAAAACTAATAGGAAATTAATATCTAGAATACATGACAATCTTTTAAAGAACATTAGTCAAAAGAACCCACATGAAAAATAAAGATTATGAACATACAATTTCAGAAAAGGGAAGCTAAAAGGCCAATAAAAATATGAAGCAGTACTCAAACTCATTAATGGTAGGAGAAACTAAAATTAAAACAATAAACTATTAAATTATGCACATTAGACTGAAAATATTAGCAAGTTAGATAATGTCAAGGGTTGACAGGACTGAGAAGGTTATTGCTGGTCAAAGTGTGGTCCAACGTAGTTTATTTGGTAGAGCAACTGGTAGAACTTGGTCAAGTTAAGTATAAACATGTATCCTATTACCCAGCAATTGTGCTCCTGGATATTTATCCCAAAGAAATCCTTGCAAAGTCCATGATTATGCAAGTGTGAGAATGTTCATTATAGCAGTGTTTGTTGTGACAGAAAGTCTGGATGGCAATCAGTGGGAAATAAGAATAGTTATAGCACAGTAGCTACAAAGGATGGAATACTATGTAGCAGTTAGAAGCAATGTAAACATGACAATATTAAGTAAGTGATAAACACTTAAGGTTAAGTAAAATAAAACAGTAGGAATAAAATGAAATACATAGCACAATACCATTTCTGCATAATAAAATTTCATACACGTAAAATAGGGGAGGGGGCAGGGTAGGGATACAATTAACACAAGCCCAACCATGAGTTAACTGTTGAAGCTGAGAGATGGGCCCATGAAGGTTCATAACATATTCTCTTCTCTCTTTTTTTTTAATTTGTTTGGAATTTTCTATTTAAAGTATTTCAAAATACATGTATATAAAACAATGCATTATGAAAATACATATAAACGAAAGAGAACGGTGCAGTAGTTATAATGACTGTCATATTAGAATGATTTCCTATGGGTCAAGGTCAGGAGTACAGGACTAGAAACGAAAATAAAAGAAAATGTATAAATAACTAAAATAAGTGCTTTGCATGGACCAATGTTGACAGTGTGCAATGAACTGAGGAGCACATTTAGCCCTATTTTTATGCAAAAGTTCCTTTAAAAAAAGATTCCTCATTATTATTTTCTTTACTTGAGAGGATCTGATTTAAGACTATAGAGATGAAGGAATTAGAAAAATAATTGTCTAATTATTATAATTCAGAAAACAATTGAATAGCTGTTACAAGTAACCAACTCACCATATGTTAACTATAGAAATGAATTAGAAATAAGTAATGTCATTTATATTTTCAAGATAAGTCATTTCTGACAATAATATTCATCACAAAAAACTAGCAAAATCAATAAGCTTCTACCCACAAATTAAGGGGAAAAAATAGACTCTAAATAGTTGCACTCTAAAAGAATAAAGAAAAACAGAACAAAGGGAAAAAAATTCCACAGCAGAGGCTAGAAAGTGTTTTCTTTGGTTCATACAGTTTACAAAAGTAGATTTTTTTCACAGGCAAAATTCTGTGCTGATATTTAAAAATTAGGACTTTAAAAAATCCATATTTGTTTTTTTTTCTGAAGAAATCATAAAATCAGATTTTACAGTCTCTTATTTCCACTTAGAGAGGATTCTAGAGCTGAACAAAAATGTCCCATTTACTGGTCACACAGTCTCTAAGGTTACATTGTACCTGCCTGAAACATCATTTAAAATACTTTTTTTAAAACATTTTCTACTCCTCATATCTCACTGAATATTTTACCAAAATATATTTAGAAATATACTTAGTAGTGTAAGCATGTAAGCAGTCATGGGAGGCATGGACAGAACGTGCTAAATGAAAGGAAATGATGAGTCAGGACAAATCTTTGGGACTCAAGAAATAGTGAAAAGAGGTTTGGTTTTCAGAGATAATACTCTGAGTATATAAAATATGACAGAGGTTTTTGGAGTGGTTAAAGGACACGTTCCTAAGGTAGTTAAAGAACTGATTAACAAATATGGTACATCAAGAAGAAAGTACAGTGGATAGTAGTTTTTGTTTAATCTTCCAAATTAAACACTACTGAGTTGAGCCCACAGATTTAATGGAAGCTACTTCATTTTTCTTCCATTGTTAATTGATTCGCACACTTCCATAATAATATATCAATTTTATCAACTGCCTATAATAAATGAAATATGACACTTCCTGTCATGATAGTGTTAGGGTAAAACACTTTGTGTCTGAAAATGAATGAATATGGTTTTGAGGTTGCTTAAATAGGGCCAGTGATAAAGCAAGTTTAGCAAGTCAAAGTACAACCTGGAAACCCTAACCATTTAAATTATATGATTTACGAGGTTGCATCTATTACTTACCTTGAGTATATATTTTAAAGATCTTGTCTGTAAACCATATAACCTTCAATATCTACTTCCCATATGCAGAAACTAGCATCTTCAATAAGCATCTGAAAAAGAAACAAAAACATGAATTTGAAGTTATAAATATTGTTTATTTTAAAAAAGCAGATGTAAAATGTATTCTTTATGATTTTATTAAGTTTGGATGAGGGGAGGTATATTTCATAGGATATATTTTATATAAATAAACACCAGTAATAATGAGAGTTTTCCATTTAGAAGAAGGTTCTGTGAAACACATATTTTGATTCATGTCATAAAATTTAGTACTTTCTATTGAACTAATTTTATCTGGCTACCTAGCATTTTTAAGAAATATAATTTTAAATACATTGATTCCAATGTTCTACATGAATATAGCCCTACCCTAGAAAATATTTTCCTTGCTCAAAATGGGTTACAAAAATATATTCTTGATTATATCTGAGTTGCTTATAAATGCCAAATTCAAAGAGATCAACTAGCTAAATGCTGTCTTCATAATAAAGGTCATTATCATTTAAACTGCCCTATCAGTACTTTACACAAACCTTAGGAAACTTTGCAGAGATCTTTAAAAAGAAATTGCCACTAATAGAGAATTAGGATTGTCCAAACAAAATGTCCTTTGTTAAAAGGATTTGATTCTGGAATGAAACTGTACCACTTTCCTACATGATATGCAAAAATAAATTCAGAATGAATGAAAGACCTAAACATGAGACAGGAAACCATCAAAATCCTGGAGGAGAACACAGGCAGTAACCTCTTTGACTTTAGCCATAGCAACTTCTTACTAGAAACATCTTCTGAGGCAAGGGACACAAAAGCAAAAATGAACTATTGGGACTTCATCAAGATAAAAACTTCTCAGGGAGCCTTGGTGGCTCAGTGGGCTAATAAGCATCTGGCTCTTGATTTTGGTTCAGGTCATGATGTCATAATTTGTGAGATCAAGCCTTATATTAAGCTGTCAGCACAGAGCGTGCTTGGGATTCTCTCTCTCCCTCTATCACTGCTCCTCCTCCATCCTCTCTCTCTTTTTCAAAAACAAACATTTTGTGAAAAGATAAAAACCTTCTGCACAGTGAAGGAAACAATCAATAAAACTAAAAGGCAGCCTACAGAATGGAAGATATTTTCAAGTGATATATCTGCTAAGGGGTTAGTATCCAAAATCTATAAAGAACTTATCAAACTAAACATTCACAAAACAAATAACCCAGTGAAGCAATGGGCAGGTGACATGAATAGACACTTTTGAAGACATCCATATGGCTAACAGACACATTAAAAGATGCTCAACACCACTCATCACAGGGGAAATACAAATCAAAACCACAATGAGATACCATCTCATGCCAATCAGAATGGCTAAAATTAAAATCACAAGAGACAAGAGATGTTGGCGAGGATGTGGAGAAAGGGGAACCTCCTTGCACTGTTGATAGGAATGCAAACTGGAGCAGCCAGTCTGGAAAACAGTATGGAGGTTCCTTGAAAAGTTAAAAATAGAACTACCCTACAATCCAGCAACTGCACTACTAGGTATTCATCCAAAATATGCAAAAGTACAGATTCAAAGGGATACATGTACCCCGATGTTTATAGTAACATTATCAACAATAGCCAAACTATGGAAAGAGCCAAATGTCCATCAACTGATGAATATTTGGTATACAGGCCATCTGTGGCTCAGTCAGTTGAGTATTCAACTTTGGGTTTGGTCATGATCTCATGGTTCATGCATTCAAGCTCTGCATTGAGCTTGCTGCTGTCAGCCTGTCAACAAAAGCCCACCTTAGATCCTCTGTATCCCTTTCTCTCTATTCCTCCCTGGCTCGTGCTCTCTCTCAAAAAATAAATAAGACATTAAAAAAAGATGTGGCATACATATATACAATGGAATATTACTCAGCCATCAAAAGGAATGAAATCTTGCTATCTGCAATGATGTGTATGAACTAGAGTGTATTATGCTAAGTGGAATAAGTCAGGAAGAGAAAGACAAATACCATACGATTTCACTCACTCAAATGTGGAATTTAAGAAGCAAAACAGATGAACATGTAGGAAGCGGGAGAAGAAAGAGAGAAGGAAACAAATTATAAGAGACTTTATGATAGAGAACAAACTGAAGGTTGAAGGAGGGATGTGGGAGGGGGATGGACTAAATGGATGACAGGTATTAAGTAGGGCACTTGTTGAGATGAGCACTGGGTGTTCTAAGTAAGTGATGTATCATTGAATTCTATTCCTGAAAAGAATATTACAATATATGTTAAGCAACTAGAATTTAAATAACTTTGAAAAGAAAAAAAATAAGTCTCAAGAATATAAAGTACAGCACACACAATGCAGTCAATAATATTGTATTAACTTTGTATGGTAACAGATAGTAACTAAATGTATTGTACTGATCAGTTCACAATGTATACAAATGTGGAATCATCATGTTGTACACAAGAAAGTAATAAATTATCTGTAAATTATACTTTGATAAAAAATAGCCACACATAAACACACAAACAAGAATTTGATTCTAACGCTCTTTGATTAAAAAAAAAAAAAAAGCCTAGACAAGCAGTCAGGGAAATGAGAATTTGGATGATATAATGCTATACCTTCAATATATAGTTTTGAGTACTATGGATTTCCAAACCAAACATCAATAACTTTTGGATTCAATTACATGATCCTTTTAGTCATTAGTGTAGATTCCTCATTAGAGTAGTTTCTTAGTTATAGCTACATATTAAAAATACTTGGGTGGGGGTGCCTGGGTGGCTCAGTTGGTTGAGCATCTTGACTTTGGCTCAGGTCATGATCTCAGGGCTCGTGAGTTTGAGCCCTGCATTAGGCTCTGTGCTGACAGCTCAGAACCTGGAGCCTGCTTCAGATTCTGTATCTCCCTCTCTCTGCCCCTACTCCATTTGTGCTCTCTCTCTCAAAAATAAATAAACATTAAAAAAATACTTGGGATACTATACTGAAACTTGGTATGTTTCTTAGATATTCCGATTTAATTGGTATGGTGTGGCACTGGGGCCTAGGTATTTTTTTAAAGTATTAAGAAGGAGGAGCATCTAGGTGGCTCAGTCACTGAGCAATGGACTTGTTTTTGGCTCACATTATAATCTCACAGCTTGTGGGTTTGAGCCCTGCTTTGGGCTCTGTGCTGACAGTATGGAGCCTGCTTGGTATTCTCTCTCTCAAAATTAAAAAAAAAAAAAATTAAAGCATTAAGGAAGGATATCAGTCCTTCCGCGAGTGGGAGAAGGGCAGAGAGAGAAGGAGACACAGAATCAGGCTCCAAGCTCTGAGCTGTCAGCACAGCGCCCGATGCGGGGCTTGAGTTCATGAACTGTGAGATCAGGATCTGAGCCAAAGTCATATGCTTAACCGATTGAGCCACCCAGGCACCCCTCTAAGATTATATTCCTAATCTTAAAAGATATTACTGAAGTATCCTGGGTAAGAAATAACTTCAAAATATAAATAGAACTTTAGCAATAAATCAATGTATCAAAGCTAAAATAATGTTCATGGATAATGTATTTTGTAAGCTGTGCCTATTTCCCAAGTAAACTGTGTACGTAATCAACAAAATATTACGGCAAAAAAGAGAAAACTAAATTATATTCTATAATGAAAGTTTAACCCAAAACTACACAAATAATTACAAACATGCCTGCAATGTCTCAGAATTAAATTTTTTTTTGGCCCTAACTTAGTAGGGGGAAATAAGCTCTTCTAGTATCATTTGCTCTAAGTGCAAAGCAACAATTTTTTAAAGAAAAAGTCTTGAGTCATTTTCTTCAACACACACACTAACATAACTTACTAAAAATAAGATGAAATAGGCTGTTAACATTTTAGTCTTGAAAATCGTTATAAACAAGTCCAGAAATACTTTGTAATAAAAATAATATATTCATATGCACACACTCTTTAGATTCTTTCTGAACAAGAAAAGTCTAATAAACAGAGGTAAATATCGAAGTTTGTGCTATACATAATAAAGGTAATAATGACCTCAGGAACTGCTAAACCTTTAAAGAAAATGATCATTATTTTCACCTATTTACCTAGTATGGAGGTGCTCCTAATAAAGTATTCTTTCTACATGCATGTGCTGCTAACTACTTCAGGTTTTCCTATTAAGTAAACATCAATCTTAAGTTTATGACTAAAGTTGATTCTTTTCCCAGACCTAGTGCTGCTTAATAGCTAGTAAACAGTCATGGACTTCCCAAATGTCCTCACAAACACAGAGCCACCTCTCAAATCTGCAGGATCGGATACAGTTTGCCTCTGGTTTTCAGCTATGCAATGAAGTTCCAATGTCTTTTGGCAAGACTCATGATCTTTTACTATTTGACCCCAGATGCCTTTTACTGTTTATCTCTCATCCCTTCATCAACCAAAACTTGGCTCAAATACTGCTTTCTCCTTGAAGGAAATTTCCATCAACCAGACACTAAAAGCTTTCTTTCTCTTCTGACTTTCAACACTAATTATTGCAAGTTACTTAGGTAATTAATCAGGTACTCCCTTATGGTCCTTTATTTCTATCTCTTATTTTTAAGATTTAGCATGTTTGTTTTATTCCCTTAACTAAATTATTTCCCAGCAAGTGCTGGCCTGAAAGCATTTAATAAATATGTGATGATTTTATTTGTTGGTCTTCCCATTAACTGAGTATAGCATTTTACAGTGATTGAGTGAAGCACCAGCTTTTCTTTTTAGTATACTTTACAACTATGAATGATTTAAAAATTGTACTTTCCTAAGCTGCAAGAACTTGCCCATCTCTTTTGAGGCTACTGCACTTTACTCTCTTAATGTCTTCTGATTGTGCTCAGCTGATTTTAGTCAGCTGAGAGTAATGGCGTAATAATTGCTGTTAATAATAACAACCAAATTAACAAGAATGAACATTATTTTTTAACTGATTTGTAGGGACACATACATCCTGATGTTTATAGCAGCACTATCAACAATAACCAAATTATGGAAAGAGCCCAAATGTCCACTGACTGATGAATGGATAAAGAAAATGAATGGATATATGGATATATTATATATATATATATATATATATATATATATATATATACACACATATATATATATATACACCCACACACACACACATACATAGACATAATGGAATATTACTCAGACATCAAAAATAATGAAATCTTGCCATGTGCAATGATGTGGATTGAATATATTATTCTAAGTGACACAAGTCAGCCAGAGAAAGACAAATATCATATGATTTCACTCATATGTGGAATTTAAGAAAAAAAAAACAACAACAGATGACCATAGGGGAAGGGGGGAAAAAAGAGAGGGAGGCAAACCATAAGAGACTCTTAAATATAGAGGAAAAAACTGAGGGCGGATGGAGAGTAGGTGGGTGTAGGATGGGCTAAATGGGTGATCAGGAGGGCACTTGTTGGGATGAGCATTGGATACTGTAAGTGATGAATCACAGAATTCTACTCCTGAAACCAGTATTACACTGTGTGTTAACTAGAATTTAATTAAAAACTTTAAAAAAGAACATTTAGAAAATAAATTAGACTCTATTTGAATATATGTAACACAGTAGTCCTAGGGAACATGGTTTAGTGTTTCCTTAGAATAACTACATAATTTAACAAGAACCAATAACTCTGTAAAACATAATACTCTATATCACAAAAGAATTCAATGTATACATATTACTCTTCAAAGACTAAAAATACAAACTTAGAGATCATAAATAATAAATGTGTCCAAGAGTTTTAAAGTTGCTAACACTTCTTCCTTGCTTTGAAATACAGTAATGAGAGTTAATATTTATTGATTTCTAAATTCTAACCATCATTAATTAATTTATCTTTACAACAATCCTAAGAAGTAATATTATCATCTACATTGTACAGATAGGGAAACTGAGGAGCAGAGAAATTAACTTTTTCGAGGTTTTATAGTTAATAACTATCAGAGATGGGTTTCAAACTCATGCAATCTACAATTATCTACAGTATTTCTTAAAGGCACGATCCATTAAATTAAAATCTCCAGAAGCCTCACTTAATGTACCTTCATATAAATTTCTGCCTTATACCCTCTACCCTTTTGCAAGGTTTCCCACTCAAAGGAAAATGACATGGGGGTTCACTTCCAATTCTTTTCCTCACAAAAAAATTGATTTCAAAGTCTTCATTTAGTGCTACATATTTTCTATTTCTGTCAATTTACAAAATAAAATCTGTAAAATTTACAAAATAAAGCATGATAAATACTAAAAGTTTATCTTAAAAACCCTGTCTTGCTTTGAATGTAATGTTCTATAAGCCCAATGACATTAAGATCCATTAAGTATGGTTCAATATTGGGATACAATATTTATGGTTTTAACTCATTAGAAAATTTTTAACGAAAAACTATCCTTCTTAAAATATTAAGAATAAATATTAAGGATATTCCAATTTTGAAACATGGCAGTTTTTACATGAAGAAAACATGCTTTTTACTTCCTGGAACTATATCAAAACCTAAAGTTTTATAGATCGTTGCTCTCATAGCATTAGCAGTATGCAATTCTGTAGACCTCAAGATCCCATTTATTCTAATAATTGACTAAAAAACCTTCTAATTTAGGGGTAACTGGTGGCTCAGTCAGTTAAGCATCCAACTCTTGATTTCAGCTCAGGCCATGATCTCACGGTTCATGAGTTCGAGCCCCACATCGAGCTCTGTACTGGCAGCACGAAACCTTCTTGGGATTCTCTCTCTCTGCTCGTCCCTCACATGCACTCTCTCCCCTTCTGTCTCTCAAAATAAATAAATAAATAATTGTAATTCAAAATTTCATGTGTGACTGAATGGAAACAAATCATAGCAAAAAAATTATGGAATAAAATAAAACTTCACAAAGTCTTTTATTTCAATAAAAAACAAACATTAAATTAATTAAAAATAGTTTTAAGTCATGTCCGCTTTTTTAGTTTCCAAATTTTTTCAGTATAACAAGAGTTCTAATCATGCAATCAATGGAAGGTTTGTTTTCTAAACTGTTTTTATCATAGAGAATAGTCTTAGCCAGAGCATATTCAAGCATTGCTTAGTACCAGTTAAGTCCATTATTAAGTTTATTCCCGATCACTTATTTACAGGAACTTGCATAACTCTGATTCATGGTTTTAACACAACTGTTCTATTTTTAAGTCAACTACATAAAAGACTCTTATTGGATATGCCCTAGTCAGTGTCAAAAACAAATAACCACAGGTAATTCTAAATCCTGTCCATCAAATTAGGCCTTGTCTTTAGCCCTCTTGCAACTTGTCCAGATGACCTGGCTTCAGGTAAGAAACTATATTTAGATTCCAAAGTAACTGAAATTCTTTCTATAAAAGTTGATAATAACCAGGCTATTCAAGGTATAAGAGTAAACAGCATTTCTTTTTCACTAGAGAAAGAAAAGAAACCATCTTTGTTTCTTCTTTTTCTCCCTTCACTAGCATTCTCTGAAACTGTCCATCTGATGTAGACAAGGTATCTCTTCCACTGGAATAAATAATCAATTTGGTTCTGACAGATCATCTTAATAACATCTGTTATTTGGGAAATACCAGTTAGTGATTTTTGGGTACAATGACATGCCAAACACCCTGAGAGCTGACCTTTTTGGATAGAAAGAATTAAGTACAACATTTTGGTGAATACAGTACCAAGAACATGCATATCAATATTCTGGCAATAACAAATTCATTATGCTTGTTATCCCATTGGGCTAATAGACAATTAATGAGCTAATAGGGCTGGGACCTAGTAAATGGGTTGGCAGCTCATTTATTACTCTAATTCTATGCAGTTTCACCCAACCTCAAAAATGAGGTACTTGAAAACCACTAATGGATTTCTCAACTCAAGGATGTAAATATAAGTATGTTGTAGAGAAAAAAAAAACACACCAGGATTTAGAGATTAAAATAATGTAAATATAAAGATCTATGTTAATAGATTTACATTCAATAAAACAAAAACATTTTAAAGAAGTCATTCTATTTATTTCCTCTGTGGTAGTGTTACAGAAATATATTCTGAAGTTATTCCATATAAATTTGTTATATTTTATAAAGCTACTTTACTTTTGGAAATGATAAATATACTAGTGGCCTTGCTCTCTGCCTTGCTGTAAATGCTGGCACTGTTAAAGATTTATGACTAGGATGATATTGATGCTATCTTCATACCTTCTCAGGTTCTGCCTTTTGCTTCTCTGACTCAGTAGTCTGTATGAGACATTTCTAGCAATATATCCCTGTTATTTTTTTCACAGCATCTTTAGAAATCACTACCACTGACTTCACCTCCCTTTTCTTTTTAAAAACATCATGTTCCTGGGGCGCCTGGGTGGCTTAGTCGGTTAAGCGTCCGACTTTCGCTTAGGTCATGATCTCGCGGTTCGTGGGTTCGAGCCCCGCGTCAGGCTCTGTGCTGACTGCCAGCTCAGAGCCTGGAGCCTGTTTCGGAGTCTGTGACTCCCTCTCTCTCTGACTCTCCCCTGCTCACGCTGTCTCTCTCTCTCTACTAGAAATAAATAAAACATTAAAAAAAATTAAAAAAAAATAAAATAAAATAAAAAAAGTAAAAACATCATGTTCCTCTTTTTCTCATTATTATCATTACCGGCAGTTGCCCACCTTTCCAGAATGTTGGAAATAAAATATTTTTCCGTGCTAAAAAGTTCTACAGAGGAAACAAAAATGAAGATAAAAAAAAAAACAGTGATAATTCCTGCTGATTTCATTGTCCAGGATTATGCTAAAAGTATACAGGCACACCTCTGAGATACTGTGGGTTTGGTTCCAGGCCACCACAGTACAGGAAATATTACAATAAAGTGAGCCAAATAACCTTTTTGCTTCTCGACTGCGTGTAAATGTTAATTTACGCTATACTACAGTCTATTCAATGTGCAATAGAATTATGTCTAAACAATGTATACACCTTAAGTAAAAAATACTTTAATGCTAAAAAATCCTATCATCTAAGCTTTCAGCAAGTCATAATCACTGATTACCATAACAAATGTAATAATAATGAAAAAGTTTGGAATCCTGTAAGAATAGTCAAAATGGGATACAGAGATACAAAGTGACTACTGTCAGAAAAATGGCATTGAAAGACTTGCCCAAACCAGGGTTGCCACCAACCTTAAATGTGTAAAAGTAGGTAATATCTCTGAAGATCAAAATGAGGTAAGGTGACAGATGGAATTACTGACAAGAAATGGGGATATCAAAGGTAGAATTTCAACATCAGAGGGTATGCTTAAATTCCTTCTGAAACATGGTAACCTTGATTACAATTCTATGATTCTATGAATCTAAAATTAAAAATCACAAGAAATTTTTTGAGCAAAGAAGAGAATGCTTTGGGTGGGGGGGGACATTCACAAGTCAAATATGAAAGTTGCACTGCCCCCTTTGGAAGGCAGACAACATAAATTCATAAACATTTCACAAGATATGATTAAAATTTTTAAATTCTAAGGCAATATTGTAAAATACAGGCATTACTCGTACCAGTCAGAAATTTATTCTCCTAACGTATTTAACCCCAATGTTAAAACAAACAATACAGTATAAATTGATAGTGGGCCAACATGAAGAATAAGACAAAAGTTTGGAAGTGATACTGAAATTCATGCCACCAGGATCAAAAAGAATAAAATCTTGCCATTTGCAACAACGTGGATGGAACTGGAGGGTATTATGCTAAGCGAAGTAAGTCAGAGAAAGACAAATATCATATTCTTTCACTGATATGTGAAATTTAAGATACAAAACAGATGAACAAAAGGGAAGGGAAGCAAAAATAAGATAAAAACAGAGAGGGAGAGAAACCATAAGAGACTCTAAATACAGAGAACTGAGGGTTGCTGGAGGGGTGTTGGGTGGGGAGATGGGCTAAATGGACTGTGGGCATTAAGATGGGCGCTTATTGGGATGAGCACTGGGTGTTATATTTAAGTAATGAATCACAAAACTCTATTACTGGAATTATTATTACACTCTATGTTAACTAAGTTGGATTTAAATTAAAATAATAAATGTCATGGAACCAAATAAAAAACTGCAAAAGAATTAGACTTGAGCCCAACAAAAAAATGATGTTTCTGTTGATGATGAAACAGAAAATGGGGCGTAACTCTGTATGTGTGTGTGTGTGTGTATGTGAGAGAGAGAGAGAGAAAAAGAGAGAGAGAGGCTATCACTTTCATTCACAAAAATTAAGAGTTGTTAAAGAAGTTTCACTTTCAAGTTTTTAAAGGTGCTATGATACAACATTTGGGGGCATTTGATACATAAAACACTATAATCCCAAAGAAAAACACTATTATAAAGATAAATTTCATGTAGCCATTATAAATCTACTTCAATACCTAAAAAGAAATCCAGATCTAAATATAAACCATAATGCTTTATTTACGTGGTGCTAAGAAAAATAATTACAAGCCTCAAAGTTATTCTACTGTACTGAACTAGATAAACTACTAGAGTGTTGTAGGAGATTAAGTAGAAAATACTGAATCAGAACTCAAGAGAAATTCTTTTTAGAAGACGTTCTCTGGGGCGCCTGGGTAGCTCAGTCAGTTAAGCATCTGGGCCCAGCTCTGTGATGAGAGTGTATAACCTGTCTGAGATTCTTTCTCTCCCCCTCCCCCACTCACATTTTTTCTCTCTCAAAATAAATAAATAAACTTAAAAAAATGTTTCTTTAAAAAAAAAGATGACTGGGTGTTATATGTAACTGGGTGTTATATATAAGCCAATTTGACATTAACAACGTAAGCCAGTTACATATAACTGGGTGTTTTATGTAAGCCAATTTGACAATAAATTATATTTTTTGAAAAGGTGCTATCTGCATAAAACAAAAGAAAATCATGCAAGTTAAAAACTACTAAAATATGGTAGACTTATTAATTAGTACTTGTTAATTAAGACTAATTTAAAAGAAAACTAGTGAAAGGAAAGATATATTTAAACTAACACACAAAAAAATTTAAATATAATTTTAAAGTATATGCATACAGACTAAAAACTGTCCTCATAAGATTTTTAAGTAAGTAGCTTCAAAATGAAGCTACAGATTATTAAAATCAGCATATGGGGTGCCTGGGTGGCTCAGTCAGTTAAGTGACCAACTTCAGCTCAGGTCATGATTTCATGGTTCATCAGTTCAAGCCCTGACTCAGGCTGTGCGCTGACGGCTCTGTGCTGACAGCTCGGAGCCTGGAGCCAGCTTCAGATTCTGTGTCTCATTTTCTCTCTGCCCATCCTCTGCTCATGCTCTGTCTCTCTCTCTCTCTCAAAGATAAATAAACATTAAAAAAAGTTTTAAAAAATCAGCATTTAAACTGTATATAGAAAACATCACATTTATGCTATGTTTTAAAATGTTCTATTATTCAGGAATACCCTCCTTCCAGTACTCATGGTATATTTTTTATAGAATGCATACTTCAGCTAAAGTGATTTTTAAAGTGATTTTTAAAATTATCAATAAAAAATAAATAAAACAACCCTCCAAGTTGAAGGGTCTTTATTAACGGAAACAAACCCCCCAGGATTATCCTAAGGGAAAAGAATTTAGTCAGAATAACAAACAAAAAAGTCGTAAGTAGTGGCATCTTGGGAAAAAATAAAATTCAACCATGATTTCCAATAAAAACAAAAAGATATCAGGGAGAGATGCTAGAACCCTGTGCAAGGAGGTGAAATCCTCACATGTCAACACATTGAAATTAAAAAAAATAAATGGCATGCAGAGAAAATGCAAATAAATGCACAGAATAGGAGTATCATACTTAGTGATGTCTGAAAAGGAGGTTAGTGTGACTGGAGTATCAAGGTCACCAGTGTGTGTTTGGGGGAAACATCAGGCTCTGACTTTCTGCAGATTTTTAGTGCAGTCACTCATAATAGCAAAAGAAACCATATTACATGAGGAATTTTATGAGCCAGTAGTAATGCCTGATTTTATGATGTGTGGAAACAGCTTTACCAAAAGAGAACAATATTTCAAATCCTACCAAGATCAGTTCAGTATTATGCCAACGTGTAAATAGTGAAGAGTTTTTATTAGAGAAAATAACACATTGAGACAAGAATAAAATCCTTATAAACAGAAAAAGATGTCTAGATTACACAAATTACCTTCAGAGGTAAACAAAAATGGGGTCATTTTTGACTCAGTGAAAGATAATTGAGAAATCAAAAAAATGAAATCTAAATATGAGCAAGTACAACCAAAAAGAGCTTGAGTCACTCTTGTTTATATGTTTCAAGGATTGCCTTGTCAAGTTTCTTTTTTGAGATATACAAAAAATAAATGCAGTATCATTTTAGATCTTTGAAAGGTAGCAAATAAAAAAGCTATACATATTAAATTGAAGAATTTCCAGAGATTTGCTCCATCTTCTCTGTGTTTATAATGAACTGAAATGACTCTGCAGAAAAGGAACTACTTAAATGTTTAACCCAAAGGATTACAGGTTATTTTGCTCTGTAAGAGTGATTTAAGTGTTAATACCATCTCTCTTTTAAAGCTTAAAATGCTACTTAAAATTAATCAAATATTAAATGTTCCATTTACAATGCTGTGATGTTTTCTGATGATTCCTTAGCACTGAGAATATAGTTGTAGATACCACTGCAGATACAGATACAATAAAGTTTTCTCTAATCTTTATTTTTGAGAGGGAGTCAGAGAGAGGGAGAGACAGAGCACAAGCAGGGCAGAGGCAGAGAGAGAAGGAAACACAGAATCTGAAGCAGGCTCCAGGCTCTGAGTTGTCAGCACAGAGCCTGATGCGGGGCTCAAACTCACAAACTGCGAGATCATGACCTGAGCTGAAAACAGATGCTTAACTGACTGAGCCACCCAGGGGCTCTAATACAGTTACAATAAAACAGAATTTTAACTTGTTATAATGAATTGCAAATTAGCTCATGGAAGTAAAACAGTATGGTAGGTTCATGTTCAGTAAAAATTAAACATATAACATTTTTAAATACCTATTGATGAGTTCATTGCAACAGAGAGCAATTGAAGCAGAAATAAAATGAAAAATTCAATTCATTCATGTAGAAAAGTTTAAAAAATTATCTCAATATGTTGGGATGCCTCTTTTAGATTGAACCAGGTGAAACTGTTTTATTGTTCAAAAAAGACTGAAGGTTGGAAATTTCTTACGGTTTAAACTAAAAGCACTAGAGTTAACATATTTAATTCATTTAGTTTTCTGAAATATTACAACACAAACCAAGAAACAATGTACTCATTGCCTAAAACCTGTATTTCAAATAATTTTACTACCACACAAAAAAAGGTGAAAAGAATAAATTTGATTTTTGTTGCTCCCAGATTCTTAAGAGATTAGGTCTTTACTTGAGTATATACTATGGAGATTATTAGGTAAAAAAAAAAATCATACCTGTTTTATTCTTCTTGGATGTTGATAAAGAAGACATAATAAGAGGAAGGTTATAAATGAGAGCAAATTCACATTTAGAAGAGAAGAAAACCAACAAAGTTCTTTATGATATTTATAATAGCTTAATAAATTTTTTGGCCAGGAACTGTAAGGTACATTGCAAACTCATAATTAAAAAAAAAAATGTCTGACTGTAAATAAAGGCAATCTATGTTAACTGCCTATTGATCAATCAATCAATGGAATGGGACCATATATTTATATAATAACAGTTTAGCAGGAATTTCAATGAAAGAATTCTCCATTTTGTCTGAGCCTAAAAATGTGTCTTATAAAAACCAACAAAAAACCAAAAATTAATACAGTATTTAAATTTTTATATACATAGTTATAATGTTAGGTTAATCAAAATTATATATTTTGATACATCTAAAGTTTGGTGAGAATGAACAGTGCAGCTGTACCAGTTTTTAAAATACTAAATAGTAAAAGGCTTCCATATTTCTTAGAAAATGGTCACTGGTCTCTATTCCTCTCCACATGAACCCTTCTCTAAGGACCTCACCCTCACCGAGAAGACATCAACGTTCTAATCCTTAAGGAGATAAGATGTGGCAGAGCTGGGGGTCGAGAAGAACCTGAGATCCACCCAAATTAGTGCCTAAGCCATACCAATTGTTTTGTTTCAAATCTCTCCTTTGTTAATTAAACAGGGATAGGTGCAGAAGGTCTGTATATCGAGTCAGAATATATTATACATTGTATACACTGGTCTTTTCTGAAATTTCAACTTCCTCTTCTAAAATAGTTGTTACTGGGGTTCCTGGGTGGCTGAGTCAGTTAAGCCTCTGACTTCGGCTCAGGTCATGATCTCATGATTTGTGGGTTTGAGCCCCACAGCAGGTTCTGTGCTGACAGCCAGCTCAGAGCCTGGAGTCTGTTTCAGATTCTGTATCTCCCTCTCTCTCTGCCCCTCCCCTACTGCTCATGCTGTCTCTCTCTCTCTCTCTCTCTCAGAAATAAATTTTAAAAAAATTAATAAAATAAAATAGTTATTACTAACTACTTACTAGAGCTTATTGTGGATTGTGTGAAATAACAAAGTACATATTAGCAATGGTAGGGGTACCACTTACTCTCCCCTCATCTTACCAGAAATGTAGTACAATTGACCTTTATACAAAGGGGATTAGGGGTGCCAAACCCACATGCAGTCAAAAATCCACATATAATGCTTAACTTTCCAAAAACTTAACTACATATAACCTACTATTGACCAGAAGCCTTACTAATGCCATAAACTAATACCTTACAAATATAGTCAATTAACATATTTTGCAAGTAATGTATGATATACTGTATTCCTAGCAAGTAATGTATGATATACTGTATTCCTACAATAAAGTAAGCTAGAGAAAAGAAAATATTATTAAGATAATCATAAAGAAGAGAAAATGCATTTACAGTCCTATGTTCATCAGAAAAATACCCTGTGTCTAAGTGAACCCACACAGTTCAAACCTGGGTTATTCCAAGGTCAACTGTAGATACTACATGGAAAAACAAGCAAAACTGCAGTCCTTTATTCACAAATGGGTCACGTTTCAAACATTCATTTTTGAAATCGGTAGTCTGGTAATTAAAAATGCATTTTCCTCATGATGATCATTATATAAAAGTAGTAATGTATCTCAACAATTTTAGAAATTTTAATTTCATCTACACTGTTTCCATACATGGACAAAAACGTATTGAGTATTCATATATGCTAGGTGCTATTTTAAGAATTTTAATCCTCAAAGCAACCTTATGAAATAGTATGCTTTTATCATGCCCACTTAACAAATAAGGAAATCAAGACAGGGAGGTGAGGTACATGCTCCAGCTTATAGAACTAGTAAGTGACAGAGCCAGCCTTCAACCTATGCAACCAGGCCCAAGGGCCTTTTTTCCTAATCACTATACTCTATTGTCTTTGGAATAGTCGGATTCATAAAACATATAAACATTTATAAAAATCAAACCACTGAGAGAAAATCACATGGTAGTTTCTCAACTTGTGATAGAAATCAAACTGAGCAAAAGAAAAAATTTACGGAATTTATCTTGCATACTGGTGGCTTGAAGAAAAGCAGCTTAAGATAGATCAGATTTGTGGAGATACAGACAGTCTACTGTCAAAGGCTTAAATGCTACTATCAAGGGTTCTTCATCACCACTAATGCTCCTGAGTTACCTTTTTTCCTTATTTACATATCTATCATCAGCTTCTATAAAACATTACTTAAGGAATGGGAAATGCAGGAGGAAGTCCAGAGTCCCTTACATGAGCTTGGTTTCTCCCTTTTCTCTCAGAGTAAGTGTCTTTTTAAAGACAGTTTGCAAACAGCCCCAAGGCCAACTTGTATTGACCTGGGCTCCCAAACTGAATTATCAACAGTGATGAGGCTCTTGTCTGGCGCCTTTCCCACAAGAGAATGGGCATATTTGTTCCATGGAGATTAAGTTCAGCTACTGCCTGACAGTACTACACCTAGTGCTTCCTTTCATCCTTGGGCTTTCTCTGAATTCTTCCTGTGGCCATTTCTTACTTTGAAAGATTGCTCTTTAAATGCAGTTTTTGGTGTGATAAATGGTTTCCATCTAATGTTCTTAGTACTTTCAGGTTATTCGTAATATTTTCATTTGAGCTTTTTGTTACATTTTACTTTCAGTATCAAGGTGACTGTTAAGTATTTTATTTGTTTATTTGGTATACTAAATGCTCCAAATACTACTTTTCAGTATCCTAGAATCTTTGCTATTTTAAATTCTTTAGCATTTTAGGTATCCTTGAATATTTATGTTTAAGCATTTTAAGGATATTAAGATTTGTTTTAGTTTAGCCTGTAGATCTCACAAAATTTTTTGTTAGAATTATGTTCAATTTTTTTTTGGTTAAAATGCATTTTGTCCTTACTTCTATTTTTAAACTTTACTATATATTGACTTCAGTATTTTAAAATTATGTGTAGAGTCTCAATGAAAGGGTGACTATGTAAGATCCTTTAACTTAGAAAACTGTGTTAAGGTTTACTCAGATTCGATGGCTAATAAATAATTTTACCCATTTAGGGTCACAAAAAAGTTAAAAGGGATCTATCATACTGTATATTTTCAGTCTCAAACAAATTCAAATAGATCATCTTTATAACTGTCCATTTACTCTAAATAAGTTATCATAACAGTATAAAATAAATAATACCAGTCTAAATGGGAAGGATTCTTATCTTGGGTTTGTTAGGTAGCTGTCTTAGTGGGGTTTCTAAGGAAGCTGACTCTGAGACTAATACTGAGTGTACATTTTTTTTTTTTTTTTCATTTGAGAGGTTCAAAAGAACGGACAGGGACATGGGGAGGTGATAAGAGAAGGGCAAGTAGCGAATATAGGGTACATTTTTAGGCTAGCTATCACAGCAGCCAACTGAAACTTAATCTTGTGGGGGAAACTGGCAAATGGCATAAGATATAGGTCTCAGAATTGTCTAAGCTTAGTCATTGCTTATGGAGTAATCCCAGTGATTTCTATCAGGTCAAAGGTAGTCCTATGGTTTGGCCTTTGAAAGGCTGACATACACAAAATGGTAAGGGGCTAAAAGGGTGTATGAAAACAGTACCACATTAACTATTACAACAGCAAAACTATTAGACACCCCCTAATCACCACAGTGAACATTCTGACAAAGTAAATTTAGCCCTGAATGTTGGTGAAAATTTTGGCAAACCAATTTTACTTGGAAGTATAAAGTATGCTAATAATATTTAAGTATTACCGATAGTGTATAACTTCTCATAAAATGCTAACAAAACAGGAGCATGGGACTATACACTAGGAAACATATATAAGCTCATGGAATAATATCAACCTGTGATTTAACTTTTTCAGGAAATAATCTTTTCCTTTCCGGCTGCTTGAAACTCAGCTGCCATCACGAACAACACAGTAACTCTATGGACCAGGAAGTTCACAACCAAACAACTACTTCAGCAGAAACAAATGGTCACCCTAGAAAGGCAACAGTACCTAAGACAAAATTTTGGGAAAAATTAGCCAAAATTATAAGACCACACCAGATGTCATCTTTGTATTTGGATTCAGAAACCATTTTGGTGGTGGCAAGACAACTGGCTTTGGCATGATTTATGATTTCTTGGATTACGCAAAAAAAAAAAAAAAAAAAAAGAACCCAAACACAGACTTGCAAGACATGGCCTGAGTGAGAAGAAAAAGACGTCAAGAAAACAGCAAAAGGAATGCAAGAACAGAATGAAGAAGGTCAGGGGGACTGAAAGCCAACATTGGTGCCAACAATAAGTGCACTGGAGATTAGACAACATGTGTAAAGACTGTACGGTGACTTTAACTGTGGTGATTGTGCAGATTTGTTTTTTTTTTTCCTCATGAGAGAATGAATAAACTGCAATTTTTTTTAAAAAAAAAGAAATCATCCTTTAGATCCTTATTATGTTCCAAACCAAAGCAAGAACAAACACCCATCAGAACAAAAGATATGAATCATCATCTCAAGGAATCAGTCTGTTCACCTAGTAAATGTATATATTCCTATTGCAACTTGAAAGCACATGTTATAAAAAAAAGTGAACTATGGATTAAAGTCATTTGGAAAATCCACAAATAATTTCTCCAAGAAATAATTCCCCAACCCAAGTACAATTTTTAGTATTGAATTTTGAATTCTTTCTGATCTTTAAAGCCTTTCTCAGTTCCTCTCAGTATTTGTCTGACATGAATCTTACTGTTCTTAGAGTGTGCTATGGCATTTATGTTTCTCAAGGTCAGGTGATAGGTTCCAAATTGGAGGGCTCAGGTATGGGTCCTGGCTTCAACATAATTCCAGAGCTCCTTTGGTCTATGAGATGCCACATCTGATGGATTATTATTTCTGGATCTTGACTCTGTAAGTTGGGTTAGTGCTTGCAGTCACTGGATAGCTACAATAGACTAGATGGCTAAGCCTTGAGTCCTGTGGGCCAGATCAGGGCATCTTTGGTCACATACGTCCCACTAAGGTGGGTTTGTTCAAGAGTAATGATCTTTTGAAAGCTGTTAAACGTGGTGAAAAAGCTAAGTGTATGTAAACTATATATCTGTCCCCAAGACTAATATTTATAGCTGTGGATTTACAGTTGTGATTATTTTCTGCAGAGAAGAGAAAAAAAAGGGGGAAAACAAGTGTGTGTGTGAAAATGAAAAAATGACATTTCCCCCCTAAATGGTGCAAGGATAGAAACCATACTGGGACAATTATGCATGTATTTACTTCCTCCAAATTATATTTTTGCAAGATAGTTGCCAAGCATTGGTCTATTTCTACTGCAGAGAGTAGTGCCTGGAGTTTGTCAGGGCACCTCTGCAATTACTCTGTGGGTTGTGTGGTTGTCAGACTTAAATTCAGTGTGAATGCATGGGGAAAGTGCTTGGGGTGGGTGCTTGGGGAGAGAGCTAACAGGAAATAAGAAAAGGAAGAGAGTCACCTAAGAAG
This sequence comes from Hyaena hyaena, assembly GCF_003009895.1. NCBI lineage: Eukaryota > Metazoa > Chordata > Mammalia > Carnivora > Hyaenidae > Hyaena > Hyaena hyaena. The sequence continues at coordinate 1,614,410 of NW_024080877.1, forward strand.
AATATTTTCTTTCTCAAAAAGAGTAGGTCTGGTAAAGAAATATAGTGCATAAAACAGGAAACGTTTAGGAAAAAAGAATAAAATTAAATTTATATATATATTTTTTTAAGGCTTATTCATTTTTGAAAGAGAGACATAGCATGAGCAGGGTAGGAACATATAGAGAAGGAGACACAGAATCCAAAGGAAGCTCCAGGCTGTGAGCTGTCAGCACAGAGCCTGATGCAGGGCTCAAACTCATGAACTGCGAGTCATGACCTGAGCTGAAGTCGGACGTTTAACTAACTGAGCCACATAGGCGCCCCTTAAATTTTTATGTTTTAATAGATCAATTTGAATATAAAATTCTATACCACTGAATAAAACAATTATTTTATATAATTATAACCCTTGAATAAAACAATTATTTTATATACAGCATGCCTAATTTCTTACCCTATTAAATTTTAATAAAAAAATAGAGATTTATAGCTGAAAGGAATCTTAGCAATCCCCCAGACCTTGCCTTCATCTTCCAGAAGAGGAAACAGAGCTAAAAAGGTTGCCTTGCCAAAGGTCATAGTGATAAAAGGGCTAGGATCCAGGTCTCATCATTTCTTCCTAGATTTCTTTTACACATAATTTTGAATAATTACTAATATTTTTTTTCCACTTTGCAGAGATTTTCATTTGAGTTCCACAACACATTTTCACATAAATGATATTTGTGGGAAGTATTGCTAGCGTTGTACTTCCTCTGAATACGAACATATTTCAAATTTGTACCTCTCTACTTTTAATTTATTTTCTTACTAAGAGAATAGTCAAGAAAAGATGTTTGTATTATGGATATGTGTTAAGAACTATGCCTTAGACTATTTTTAACAATTTCATTAATATGAAATACATCAGAATTGTAATTTTTAAAATTTACAGTAATTCATCAGTCTCAAAGATAGCGCTATTTTCTAAAAGTCATACCTTCTAAAATCAAGCAAATCGTGGAAAAGAGGGGAAGTGAACACAAATCTTTTAAAAAATTACCCAGCATTCTAATCCAGTTTTTTTCCCCGTCTCCTGTTTTTGTTTTTCACTTCTCCCCAAAACTACATGTAAATAATATGAGATAAGCACTTCTATGGCTCTCCATCAATCCATGCAGTTTTAAAGCAATAATCATACTACTTCATTAACAGGTCCTCTGGGTACAGAATTTTTTGGTGTGGACATGGAACGGGTTCTAGTCTTCAAAATGTTCTAGTTCTAGTCTTCAAAAATGTGGCTCAGAATGAAAGCCAACAGGGAGAAGACCATACACTAGTCTCGATCCACCTGAGAAAAAGACTTATTTTCAATAAAGAATATAGTGAATATACTTGTATTCTTAAAAATGCATTGTTTATGTTAAGACTAAAATAGCTTTTGGGGGGGAACATAATAAATTAATGCAATTTCTAGCACAGGTTTTGTATCAAAATGTGTTTTAGGTTCCCTCTTTGGAGGCCGGGAGAATGTCCTCCTTTTGCTATGGACGATGTCCACTGGCACAGAGGCAACATGGAAGCTCAAGGAACAAGCCTTCCTCTCCAGAGAAATACAGCACAGTACAAAGATGGCATCTGTTATGCCTTCACAAATCAGATGCTCAGAATCCACAATATCTAGGCTCTTATTTCTATTGAAGGGGGCAATCTATAATAATTTGATCAGAGAGATTTACAGGTTTCAAAAGGACAAAATAAAACTTCTTTTTTCAACTTGTGAAAATCTGACCCAGATCCAATTAACATTAACTAAGTTTCTGGTTTATGTCACATACTGTTCCCAATAGAAGGTGATTTAATCATCCCCAAATCTTGGCATATAGGTTTTATCATCCTCATTTAGTAGATGAGAGAACTAAGAGTAAGAGAGGTCAAAGCTCTGGCTGTCAATTGGAAAACTGTGGAACTAGAACCGGAACCCATCTAGTGCTTTACTCCATCTTTCTGCACTGCTCTGTTATATCTCTGATAATGGCTTACAGCTGGTTTAAAATGAAGACTTATCATATTGTAAAATGATTATTTATTTGTCGCTATTTATTACAAAGTGATTGAAGTAGCTTATAAAATACCAGTGCCATGCATTAAAGTGGACATATGTGAGGAAATTGAGACAAAGAAAAACCATGATTTGGGCAAAGAAATGAATGTTTTACATACCATCATGATGATGGCACAGCAACGTAACACATAAGACTTTTTTCAAAATATCATCACCAAACAGAAACTGCATGGGAGGCTCAGCATGTTATAAGGTGTAAATTCACTCTGGAATTCTCTTTTCTAGGAGTTTCTCTCATTTCCAGTGATGTAGCTGTCAACAATAATCCAAAATCAGACAAGGTCTCTTCTCCAGGTGACTAGGATAATGTGATCTCTGGGAATGATACTCTAGGAATCTAGTTCTAGTTACTAGAACTAGATCTATCTTCCTTTTGAAGATAGAAATGTATACCCAATTCCAAAACATTAAATTACCAAAATAAAGAATCAGTTGGGGTTGGGGGTTTCAGTTATTTCCTATTTAATGGAGTAATGCCAAAAGTCTAAGGGAGAACTAGTGCAATGACCAAGAATATCTACATAGAAGTTTCTACTTTCTAACATTCACTTACAAACAGATTTTAATTCAAATCAGATCAAATGCGCTCAATAAGTTACATTAATATATTACCCAATTTTGATCATACTATCTATTATGGAAATTATAAGATATATTACATATTATATATGGAAAATGGAAGGAAGAAATTATGAAAAAGTCAAACTTTCCAAAATAACACCTATAAAATGCATTTTGAAGATATCTTTTCAACTGAATATTAATTAGAAATCAAACCACAATTTCCTCCTGGCGAAAAGCAGAGTGTATTCCTTTAACATAGTACAAAAATAGGGTACAAAATAAGGTTTACAAGCTTGGCTTTTATTCTATAAATGCTTTTGGATCTTATGACATAACAAATTATTACTGTGAAGAATGCTGACACACACCTCAACTTGGCTAAAAGGTAAAATGGCAAGTGTGTCTGTCAATATTTAAATTACATGCTTCTGAAAAGGACTGATAGAGTGGGGAAAAGTGAAAAGAAGTTTAACCTCACTCCAGCTCAGTCCAATTTGCATGGTATTCTGATCAGCGCATACTTTGGTTTACTGAGTAGGCTTGGTGCTCTGTGGTTTACTAAGAACCTGACACTCCAGGTCCTCTGCTTCCAAGTCTACCACTGTAGGATCTTGTGAGGAGACAAAATTACACATAATACAAATTTTAAATTCTCTTCTCTGCTCACCTACTTACCTACCTTCCATTCTTTCTTCCCTCTTTCTTGTTTCAAGGATAGATGTTAGAAATGGTATTGCTTATTTCTCCATATAGACTACGAGAATAAAAGGATACTACTGAAATTTAAATAGTATAAAGTATATCTCTGAGGAAATAAATGCTCATCTACCCAAAGCATTTCCTGTTTTGTTAATAAAACCTGGTTCTTGAAGCTGTAAATGCTTTATTAAGATTTTTAAAAAATATGTATTTTTTTTTTTTTGAGAGAGAGACTGCACGTGTGCACGCACACAAGTGAGGGAGGGGCAGAGGGAGAGAGAGAGACACAGAATCTCAAACAGGCTCCAGGCTCTGAGCTGTCAGCACAGAGCCCAATGTGGGGCTCAAACTCACAAGCCATGAGATCATGACCTGAGCCGAAGTTGGACACTTAACTGACTGAGCCACCAAGGTGTGCTTATTATTTCTAATGTAGGTATCTCTGCATATATAATAGGATTTGTTTGTTATTTAGACTTCCATATTGTTAGCATTATAACATCATAGCTCTTCTGTTAAACTAAAATTAAAGAAAATAACTAGGTTTTTTCCCTTAAATCAATACAGTAACATTCTGAAACTCTACTATGCTCAATACAGGTTTCAGATGCATCTGGATGTTTTGAGGAGAATAAGCAGCTGGAGACATAAAATACACACAAATCACCATAACAGCAGAAGTACAAATAAAACGTCTAAGAGGAGAGAGAAAGAGAGGGCAATAGTTACTTTGTAATTCTTAAAGAACTGATTTGAAAAAGAATAAATTATGGTAGACTGAGATTCAAAATCCAATATGAAGAAGCTCAGACAAAAGAGTATTCTAATCATAACTTGCAACAAAAACTTACAAATTCTTTCTGCTTATTCTTCTCAAAGAATTCGCACAAGACATCGTATGTTTTGAAATGATTCCACTCAACATCTTCCTGTCATATTTCACATGACCCCAGAAAATGCCATCACCTCTAGAATGACCTAACTGTTTCAATTATCTTTTAGATCTTAACAGGAAGGTAATTTCTCTTCGAAGTTTGCACTAACTCTCATAAATTGGAGCTATGTATTCACCGTGACTAAGACTGCTTGTAGTTCCCTTCTCAAAGCACTTATTTCACTGTCATGTTACTAACTGTCTGTATGATTCTCTCTCCAGTTACTGTGAATTTTTTAAGGGCAAGCTTGATGGTCCTTATATTCACAATACCTAGTACTGGGATTAGAACATAGAAATTGTTAAATAAAAAAATAGCTCTTGAATGGGTGCTGAATATGAAGTGTGCAGCTAGCAGCCAATCAACTGGGTGACCAATGAAAAAGGCCTGAACTGAGGCAAAGGCAGGGAGAATGAAGAGGTTAGATGGGACAGTAATATAGGAGTTGGAATCAATAAAACTTGGTGACTTAGACATAAGAGGAAGAAAAAAAAGGAAAATGACAGAGTAAGTAGTGAAGGATAGTTACCAATTTTTAAGAAAATGGGTAGACAGGGCAATCATGGTCCCTGTAAAGTCATTGACCCTTCTCCTACTGCTTTCTGCCACAAGCCAGGCATGATGGCTACCTCATCACTGTTTCCCCAAAATGCAAGACAAACACACCATGTGCAGCTGCTGTTTTGTCATCCTGGAGGAATCTTCCCCCAAATGTCCACAGAGCTTGCTCCCTCACCTCTTCAGGTCTCTGCTCAAATGGTTCCTTTTAATGATGCCTTCCTAAGCATCCTACTTAGAACTGTAATCTTTACCCACAATTTGGTCCTCATTAGTTCTCTTTCCTGCTTTATTTTTCCCCACAGAATTTGTATCAGACACACAATGTATTTATTTGCTTTGTCTCATCCACTACAAATACAGTCCTGAGGTGTAAAGATTTGTTAATTTGTTTACTTCACTACTGTACCCTCAGGGCCTAGAACATAGTAGGCATTCAATAGATGTTTAAATCATTAATGACTGAACAAACGAATGAGCAGTATTGCTAACACGGGTAACAGAGTAGGGAAAAAAAGTATGTAGAAGATGACTACGTTCACTTTTAGCAAATGCTCAATTAGAAGAGGTCCCTGAGACTTACAACTCATGCTCAGGGAAAAGGTTTCAGCTGGTGCAAGAAGCATATCATACTCAGAAACAATGTTCAGGGGGAAAATTTTTTTTTAAGAATATATAGAAATTGAGAAACACTACTATTTAAAGATTGGGCAAAGGAAAAAGAGTAAGCAAAAAAGTCTGGAAAAAAAAATAACCAAAGGGTAGGAAGAACACCAGAAAAGGAGAAAGCAGAGAATTTTAAGAAGTTCAGTAGTAGTATCAGGCATAATAGAAACTAAAATAAAGGGAAGAGGAGGACCCAGAGTATTTCATAATTAGGTCATCACTGCTCTTGGGCAATGCACAAAATAACAATCAAGAATAACCACCACTTACTGAGTACTCATGTGCCATGCAAGATGGTTGGTGCTTCAAATGCACTGTCTCTAATCCTCCCAACCACACTGTCAGATAGCTATTCTATTTATCTAAATTTGACAGAAGAAACTTACGCTAAGAAAGGTGAAGTGGTTCATGGCTGTACAGATGAACAAAAAGTGGAGGAGTTAAGGTCTGAGTCAATAAAAATACACTTTATAAATGTTTGGTTCATTTGACACTCTCGATATAAATTCCACATAAACTAATTTTCCAGGTACAAAAACAACTTGCCACTTTAAGCACCAATACTCACATATTAAAAAAAAATTTTTTTTTTAATGTTTTATTTATTTCTAGGAGAGAGAGAGAGAGAGAGACAGCGTGAGGAGGGGAGGGTCAGAGAGAGAGGGAGTCACAGACTCTGAAACAGGCTCCAGGCTCTGAGCCGGCAGTCAGCACAGAGCCCGATGCGGGGCTCGAACCCACGAACCGCAAGATCATGACCTAAGCGAAAGTCATACGCTCAACCGCCACCCAGGCGCCCCAATGCTCATATATTTTAAAGATCTTTAAAACAATTTTTAAAATTCCTTATATTTGATAATTTAAGAATGCCACTAGGAATACCAATTGCTATATTTATGCCTTTGAGAACTCTTGAGCTGTTTAGAAGATTTTTTGCTTTTATGATGAAAGGCAATATAATGATTTTTTTTTTTTTGAGATTCTGTGTCTTCACTTTATAATTTTTCTGCCTACAGGCCAGAACCATGCTAGGTGCTATACATATATTCTCTTAGGTAATCGTCACCAAAACCTTATGATTTAAGCTCTACTATATGGAAAAAAGAGGCGTAGAGAGGTTAAATAACCAATCCAATGTCACACATCCAGGCCCAGCAGAGGTTTTAGGTCTCTGAGCATCCAACTCCAAAGCTCTCAATCTTAATTCTGACTCAGCTGTTTTCCAGGCTGATATACCAATACGGTCCTTAGTCACTTTGCAGATAGACCAGATTTGCAGTTAAGTATTCCCCTAAATGAACTCTGAGATATTAAACTTCCAAAAATTTTGATGTTAATTGGAAAAGATGTTAACCTTTTAGGTGTATGGACAAATTCTAGAAATATAAGAAAAGAAAATTGAAGCCCGTAGCATATTAAACATTTTACCTACTTGTTAATATTTTCGAAGACAACAAAGCATCAGTATTTGTGAGTGTGTTCTAATAGTTCTAATAATGTTCTAATGTTCTAATAGTTTAATAACTACATTAATTTCCTATTTGCTGCCAAAACAAATTACCACAAGCTTATGATTTAAAACCATGCTTTTTACTATCTTTTTGTTCTACAGGTCAATGACCTTGTGTAGGTCACACTGGGTGAAGGCTGGACACAGCTGCATTCCTTTCTGTGTGTTCTTGGGGAGAATCAGCTACCATACCTTTTCCAGCTTCTAGAGACAGCCCATATTTCTTTGCTATGGTTCCTTTCCTCCATTTTCAAAGCCCACAAGTGCAGAAAGAGTCCTCACGTGAAATCGTTCTTACTGCCTCTCCTGCTCTCCTCTTCCACTTAGGGCCCCTTGTGTTTATAGGGGGCCCACCTGGATAATCCAGGATAATCTCCCTCTTTCAAGGTTAGCTGATTAGCAATTTTATCTCCATCTGCAACCTTAATTCCCCTTTGCCTTGTAAAGTAAAATACCATGAGTTCTGGAGATTAGAATATGAACATCTCTGGGGAGCTAGTATTCTGTCTACTACAGAAAATTCTCAACTACAGCATAATATGTTCCTATTACTGAAGAACAGAATGGAGAATACATGTTCTCCATTGCTTTTTATTTTTCTTTTTACTAATAGAAGGAGAGGGGGAAAGATACTAGGCTGAATGGGAAATACTAATTTGGATTATACTATCTTGTAGGAATATTTAGACTGAATTTATCTTGCAGATCTTAAAGATAATCTTCAGATATCCTCAGTCTAGGCAATAAGAGATAGTAGAATACTGAGATGGTCCTGAAAGACACTTAAATTCTGTAAGAGTATCTTGTTAGTCTTCATCTATTCCTTCATCCTTTGCCTTTGAAATTTACAAAGACTTTCATCCTTCCTGGGAATGTCCTTTGGCCTCTAAATTTACATATACAACCCAATCTCTATCTATATGAATGAAACACATCAAAATATTAGAATTCACCTTATGTGTTGAGTGAGGCCTATACTTTTCAGAGGTTTTATTATACTTTAGAAGAGCTGATTATGCCAACTAATTTTTCCAGCAGTAGAATCACATGAAGGAAACATTTTTAAGCCATGAGGGGAAAAAATTTAAGTAACATCTGCTTATCAAAGCTCACCTTCCTTGCTTTCCCCAACATTTCTTCCAATTTCCCAGAGGGTAACTTAATATTAACCCCTACTTGCATTGCAAGAAGTTGAACAAGGCTTGCTAACCATAAATATTTAAAATGGTAATTCACAAATTGCAAAGTAAGGGGGAGAGTCTCTGATATTAAGAAATAATTATAAACTAGTCTTTATTACAATGCATGGAATAAATTTAAACGTAAGTATTATCAATAAAAAGAAAACGCTGAAACTCTGAGAAAATAGAACATAAGTGGAATAACATACCTTTTTGTCAGAATGAGTACTGGAGGGATGACAACTATATCAAAATTAAAATATATTTACTGTAGTGGCTCCAAAAGCAGGGTGCCCCTGACCAGCAGCATCATCACCATTTGAATTTTTTAGATATGCAAATTCCAAGGCTCCCATTCATGCTTAGTGAATCAGAAACTCAGCAAACTATGTTTTAACAACCTTTCCACAGGATTCTGACATTCATACAAAAATCGAGATCACTGTTTTAATCTAACCTCAACAAAAGTAACAACAGAAATTTTTCCTCAAGAGGGAAACAGAGCTAGACAAGCCGATTCTAAAGGTTGTATGGAAAAATACACATTAAAATTTTGGCAGTAGAGACAGGACAAATTGGCAAAGAAATCAATGGAAAAGAATAAAGAGTCCAGAAATATTCTCTCTACATAAAGGAATTTAGTACCTAACAAGAGTGGCATTTTAAATCAGAAGGGAATGTTACAGAGACAACTGGTTAGCACTCATAAATGACAAGCCAGCCAAATAAATAAATAAATAAATAAATAAATAAATGGAACAATTAAGTTCCTGGAAGAAATAAAAGATGAATTTTTATAAACTGAGAAGCAGCAAATGCCCTTCTAAGAAGACATAAAGACAGGAAGAAGACTGGAAAATCTGACTACTTAAAAAAAAATTAAGAAGAAAATACCGTAAACTATGCCAAATGACAAATAATCAGCTAGAGAAAAGAATATTTGTGATATATAAAAGAGACCAAAAGTCTAATTACCCTACCTCACAAAGAGCTATTACAAATCAAAACTCAATTAAAAAATTGAGTGAAGGATATGAAAAGAAGCACTCAGGTGTGGTGTCTGTGGTGAATGAAGGAAGAAGATTTACAAATACATGCAAAGGTATTAGGAAAGAGAAAAATTAAAGAGGTATTTTTTCATCTTTGAAATTAGCAAAATATACTTGATAATACAATGTGGCAAGAGTAAGGAGAAACCACTTTTATTTTACCACAAATAAAAGGATAAAATGATGTAATGTCATTGCAGATGCAATTTTGCAACACCCATCAAAATTTAAAAGCACACCTTACATTTCATAGGTAGGAATTTATTCTATAGTAACGCAAGCACACATGGTCAAAAATGCATCACACATGCAATAATGTTCATCCCACCATTGTTTGAAATAACAAAACAGTAGATCATTTATTACCAGAAAGTGTTTAAATAATGAGCTATGTATCCATGGAATACCAAACAACTACAACAACAAGCTGAGATAGCTCCATGTATCAATATCTAAGATAAATTACTATGTAAAAAAAATGGTGAATAATAGAGTATACAGTATATTTCTATACATATAAAAGGGAATATAGATCTTTTGTCTACATATACACATGTTGTCTAGGTATGCGTTTATGAAGGATACACAGTAACTGTTAATACTACTTAATATTCTGGTTGGAATTTGGGGTCTAGGGGTTTAGGGTAGAAACCTTATTTACAATACTCTTTTGTTCTATTTCTACTATTTGAATTACTTTTTAATTTTTTTAATTTGCGTATAGTTGATACATACTATATTTGTGTCAGATATACAACAGAGTAATTAAACAATCCTATACATTATGCTATCCTCACCACAAGTGTAGCTCCCATCTGTGCCCATACATTGATTGCTATTACAACTGTTGATTATATTCTCTGTACTGTACTGTTTATTCCTATGACTTATCCCATTAACTGGAAGCCTGCATTTCCCACTACTCTTCACCCATTTCCTTTCCTCTCTTCTGGCAACCCCATCAGTTTGTTCTCTGTATTTATAGGTCTGATTCTTTTTGTTTGTTTATTTGTTTTGTTTTTTAGATTCCACATATAAATGTAATCATATGGTATATATTTTTTAAAAACATAGTTCAATATTTGGAATGGTAAAAGGCCTTTGAAAATAACCTCTGCAGAAAAGTAATGCAAAACTGTCCTTATCAAAACTCTGGAAATTAATTTTAGTTAATTATCTAACTTTTCTCTTAATCTCATTCATTCCCCTCTCAGGTTCTGGAGTAGCCTTGAAAACCAAGAGCTTCACAACTCTGGTAGCTGTATAAACTACCAACCTCAACACATAAGGATTAGGATAGGTTTAAAACTTCCTGAAATGTCCACACCCAGAGAGCTGTCACTATTTTGCCTTAACTGGTACCTCATTAAATGATTCCATAGTCAGGGCATTTTATTTCATGACTCAGAGCTGCTTCTGTGCAAATAATCTTCTCTCCAAGTACTGTGCTATTGAAGAAAATCAGTGGCAACTGGCAAACAAGAGCCTGCTCAACAAACAAATATTAAAAGGAAAACTGAGGCGGGACACCTTGGTAGCTCAGTGGGTTAAGCGTCCCAACTATTGGTTTTGGCTCAGGTAATTTTACTGTGGTTCATGGGTTTGAGCTCCCCCTTCCCCACCATGTCAGGCTCTGCATGGTGAAACAAAGAACAGGGGTAAAGTAACTACATAGGTAAATATAAAACACAGTATAGATAGTATGTTTCATTGTAACTCTTGTCTTCTCCTATATGATTTAAAAGACAGCTAAAAAATTTTAAAACCATGTTGATGGGTTTACCATGTATAAAAATGTAATTTATATGATAATAATAGCACAAAGTAAAGGGAAATAAACAGAAATATATTGGAGCAAAGTTTTTTGCAATGAAATTAAGTTGGTATTAATCTAAACTAGATTGTTAATAATCAACCAGGGCAACCCATTAAAAAAATAGTTCTAAAACATATAGTAAAAAAACAAGGAAATTAAAATAGTATATTAAAAATCTGTCAAATACAGAAGAAGGCAATAATGAAGGAATGGACAAAATGGGGGAAGACGTTAGAAACACAGCAAACAGAAAAATGGCAGATGTAATTTTTACTTTATCAGTAATTACATTATATGTAAACATAATAAACATTCCAATCAAAAGTCAGAGATTGGTAGAATGGATAAAAAAAAAAACATGATCCAACTATATACCGTCTATAAGATATACACTTCAGATTCAAAGACAGAACTCGATTAAAAATGAAACTATGAAAAAATATATGAGCACTAATTAAAAGAAAGTTGGAGTATTTAAACTAACATTAGACAAAAGAAACTTTAAGGAAAAAACTTTTCCTAGAGGCAAAGAACATTTTATGATAATTTTATAAGTAAAAGGATCAGCTCATTTAACTCTGATAAATATATATGCATCTAACAAAAAAGCTCCAATATACTTGAAGCAAAAAGTCACAGAACTGAAGGAAAAAATAGACAACTGAACAATAATCGTTGGGGGTTCATTATTCCATTTTCAATAATGGACAGAATAACTAGGCATAATGTCAACAGGGAAACAGAAGAGTGAAACAGTACTAAAATCAACTAGACCTAACAGATCTATAGCATAGTCCATCCAGCAACAGCAGAATACCATTCTTTTCAAGTGCACACTGAAATTCACAGATTTGTGGAAATTAAATGATACAGTCCTAAATAATCAATGAGTCAAACAAAATAATACAAGAGAACTTAGAAAATATTTTTAATAAACACAAATGTAAACAAAATATTTCCAAACTAATGGGACTCAATTAAAGTAGTACTTAGAGGGAATCTTATCGCTGTAAAGGCCCATATTAAAAAAAAAAAAAAAAAAAGAAAATCTCAAGTCAAATAAGGAACAAGAGGGATATCACTACCAACCACACAGAAATAAAAAGGATTATAAGGGCAAACTATAAATAACTGTATTTCAAGAAATTAGAAAACCTAGATAAAATGCACATTTATTAAAGTGTTTTTATTGTTGTGTTTAAATGTTTGTGTAGCATAAGTTCTGCCAAGTGTCAAATCAATATACAGTTAACTCTTGCTTTCATACTGTGAAATGTACAAGGTGAGATACTGTATTTATAAAATTGACATTATTTTTATCAAGGTAATACATGTATGCAGATTATGAAAGAAAATATATTAAAAGTTTTATAGTGAAAAATTGCATTCTTCTGCCATCCCTCTCTATGTCTCCAGAAGTAACTTTCCTTTTATCTCTAGGTTTAACATATATATATATAATTATTATATATATTATATATATTATTACATATATACGTTTTTAAGTTGAAGTGTAAGTAATATATAGTGTCATATTGGTTTCAGGTGTACAATATGATTCAATAATTCTATACATTACTCAGTGTTCACCACGATAAGCGATCTCTTAAATCCTTTTATCTATTTCACTTACTCCCCCACCTACCTCCCCTCTAGCAACCACCAGTGTGTTCTCTGTATTTAAGAGTCTCTATTTTTGCATATCTCTTTTCCTTTGTTTTGTTTCCTAAATTCCACTTATTAGTGTAATTACATGGTATTTGTCTTTCTCTAACTTATTCCACTTAGCAGTATAATCTCTGTGTCCATCCATGTTGCCATAAATGGAAAGACCTCATTCTTTTTTAATGGCTGAGCAATATTCTTTTATATATACCTATATATATATATATATCACATTTTCTTTATTTATTCATCTATTGATGGACACTTGGGTTACTTCCATATCTTGCTTATTGTAAATAACGCTGCAATAAACATAGGGGTGCATATATCTTTTCAATTTAGTGTTTATATTTTCTTGGGGTAAATAGCCAGAAGTGGAATTACTGGGTCATATGATATTTCTACTTTTAAGTTTTTGAAAAACCTCTATACTGTTTCCACACTGGCTGCATGAATTTGCACTGCCACCAACAGTGCACAAGTGTTCTGTTTTCTCCATACCTTCTCCAACACTTGTTATATCTTGTCTTTTTGATTCTAGCCATTCTGACAGGTGTTAGGTCATAGCTCATTGTGGTTTTGATTTGCATTTGTTTGTATAGTAATATTGAGTTATCTTTCCATGAGTAGGTCTTTGGAAAAATGTCTATTTGGGTCCTCTGCCCTTTTTAAAATCAGATCTTTCTTTCCTTCCTTCCTTCCTTCCTTCCTTTCTTTCTTTCTTTCTTTCTTTCTTTCTTTCTTTCCTTCCTTCCTTCCTTCCTTCCTTCCTTCCTTCCTTCCTTCCTTTCTTTTCCTTTCTTTTCTTTTCTTTTCTTTTCTTTTCTTTTCTTTTCTTTCTTTTTCTTTTTTTGTGTTGAGTTGTATAAGTTCTTCATATATTTTCAATATTAACCCCTATGGATATACCATTTGCAAGTACCTTCTCCCATCCAGAAGGTTGCCATTTTGTTTTGTTGATGGTTTCCTCTGCTATGCCAAAAGCTCTTTATTTTTGTTTAGTCCAAATAGCTTATTTTTGCTTTTGTTTCCTTCACCTCAGGAGACACATTTAAAAAATGTTGAGATAGTTATTGTCAAAAAAATTACTGCCTATGTTACTCCTATGCCTAGGAGTTTTATGGTTTCAGGTCTCTCACATAGGTCTTTAATCTATTTTGGGTTTATTTTTGTGTATGTATGGTATAAGAAAGTGGTCCAATTTCATTCTTTTGCACGTAGCTGTACAGTTTTCTGAGCACCATTTGTTGAAGAGGTTTCTTCCCCATTGCATACTCTTACCTCTTTTGTCATAGATTAATTGGCCATATGAGTAAGGGTCTAGGTGATATCCTTATACTTCTATTGCCTCATTTATCAATTTTAAACACTATTGGTTGACTCCCAACCATATATGAAGACTTCACTCTTCTGTATCCTTATCCCACATTTCTACCCATCTCTGATGTCAAAATAATGTTATAATATTGCGTTTTATAAACAGCCAATAAACATATGAATAGCTGATGTAAATACTGAGAACAAAGAAGTGCACTAGGACCATGTCTGTTATCTCCTGGAGTTACTAACTGCCTCATTTTGTTTAACCTATTCAGTTTTCTATGTACTTAATACAGTTATTACAATATCACTGCTATATGCAAATCAACAGTTTTTCTATATGCACAAACATATCATTTTCCTTCCTTTCCTGGAGAGCTCCTTCATAATGTTCTTGTTTGTTTGTTTGTTTGTTTAGAGAGCCTGATTCTATTTATTTATTTATTTATTTATTTATTTATTTATTTATTTATAGAGCCTGAGCAGGGATGGGACAGAGGGAGAGAGAGAACCTTAAGCAGGTTCCATGCTCAGCATGGAGCTGGATGTGCGACTCCATCTCACAACCATGAGATCATGACCTGAGCTGAAATCAAGAGTTGGAAGTTTAACCAACCGAGCCATCCAGGTACCCCAAGGTTCTCTTTTAGACAGTACAATATAGAGATGATTGCTCTCCTAATATGTTGAATAGCAGCCATGCTGACAGTTTTCTTTATCCCTTTCCTGAGCAGGATCCCTTCATTTTAGTCTGTATCTTTCTCTTTCTTATTTAATCATCTAGAGATATCACATCCTCCAATAATTTCATAGTCATCAGTCCATGGAAAGTATTTTTTAGGGGAAGTAGGGGCTACTCTTTCAACCATCACGCTTAATTTGGCTGAGTACAAAATTAGGTAATGAAATTGTTTCCCTACAATTTTGAAGAAATTGTTTCACAGTGTAGTTGTGAAGAAGTACAGTGCCATTCTACTCTTGTGTGTGAACTATCCCCATTCCTTGCTCTTATGAAGTTCTTACAATCTTTTCTTTATCCTCAGTATGCTGAAATTTTGTGACGTTTTTCTTTGGTGTGGGTCTTTTTCATTTATTGTGCTGGATATTCAGTGGGTTTTTTCAAAGTAGAGACTCCTATCCTTCATTTCTGAGAAATTTAAACATATTACCTCTTTAATAATTTCTTGTTCATCCTACTTTTTCTGTTCTTCACTAATGGGAATCTTAACTTGCAATATGATGGACCTCCTGGGTTAAGACTTGAATCACATATTTTTTTGCCTCCTAGGTTTCTTTTAATCTCTTTGCTTCTTCTATTTTCAAGGAGTTCTTAATTTTCTCTTCCAGTCTATTTAAGTTTATAATTAAATTTTATTTATGTTATCATATTTTTAACTTCAATGTGCTTTTTCTAATTTTAAAAATTTAAATAGTACTTTATTCTTGTTTAATGGATTCAACAGTTTCTCTGATTCCTTGAAAGTAGTTTGTCTCTAACTTACATATGTTTCTTTTTCTTTTTGTATTTTAAACTTCTAGCTTTGTCAGTTTCTTCTGGATAACATTACACTGTTTGATTAGGCTTATTATATTTTTCTTTTTGAAGGACTTGCTCAAATTATTGGACAACTGTTGGAGTGAACTATTGAACATTCACTCATATTAAGAATGAAGCACCAGAAGGAAGTGTGTGAGTATGGCCTGTCCACTTGGGCTTCACTGAGAGTTATTCTGGTTAATAACATAAGGCATCCTTTTTGCAGGGGAATGTCCAAAAGATCTGAAAATCCTTTGTTCTGGGGATATCAAAGTGCTATTCAACTGTAAAGTGCTGTTTACTTTTTTTTACTATACAAGTTGAAACTCACTCTATTTTGAGTAGTCTTTCTAAAATCTACAGCAACCTCAGAGATATTTCATCAATTTATTCATCTAATCCGAAGTATAAAATTATTTTATAATTAATTCTGAATACAATCTTAAGTAATTTGTCAATTTAAAATGCTTTAGTTAAAATAAAGTTCAAATGACTTATGACATCTTCACAGATTTTCCCAATATGTTAGACATGTTTTATGTATCCTTCTTACCTATAATTACATTAGGAAAAATGATGACACAGCATTTTTAAATTTAAGTTTTAGATAACTCTGACTCAAGATATAGAACTAGAAAGGATTTTGAGCTATCATTCCAAATAAACCATTTTATTTTGTAGAATACGGAATAGCATTTGGATCATTCCTTCAGGAGATTAACTACGTTGGAGAATTGTGACTAGTTAACTATCTTTATAAGATGCCAAAATGTAAATAAACATTTTAAAATGTAGCCATTTATTAAAAATTTTTTAATGTTTATTTATTTTTAAAGAGAGAGAGAAAGAGACAAAATGCAAGTGGGGGAGGTGCAGAGAGAGAGGGAGACACAGAATCTAAAGCAGGCTCCAGGCACTGAGCTGTCAGCACACGAACCTGACATGGGGCTTGAACTCACAGACTGTGAGATCATGACCTGAGCCAAAGTTGAATGCTTAACTGACTGAGCCACCCAGGTGCCCCAAAGTAACTGTATATTTAATGCAACAGTCTCTTACTTTTGTCTGAAATAACCTACATGTCTACAGAATTTGATCAATACTAAAATTTATTAGTGGTGTTCAGTGTTTCTTACTCAATTATGTAAAAAAAAATCTTTTTCCAAATTTGAAGCAAAAATTTATTCTTATTGTAAATGGAGAAGTGAAATGCCTTTCAGATTATATTTAAATATTAAATCCATTATGATGTGGTAAAAGAGCACTGAAATTGGAATAAAGAAATCTGGGTTCTAATTTGTTACTAATATTTTGAACCTGGGCAAATCACTTAACCTCTCTGGGCCTCAGCTTCCTCAAGTATAAAAGTGTTAGACTAGATAATCTCTTTTAGGGCTTCTCTATCACTGAAAGTTTCATTTTCAATGTAATTATCTGCACAGCAACAATATTATTTACTAACTGATAACTCGAATGACGAACTTAGTTATACAATTCTGATGTTTAAGTTCTGTCGTAATTATTCATTCTGCCATTACCATGGAATAGGAGCTTGATCTTAAAGGCTGGAAAGAGAACAGGGTATGTTGGGGCCCAGCAAGCCAGGGAGAGGTGAAAAAATCCACACATGTCCAATGAACATTTCAAGAGACCATGGGAGCAGCGGCATCATACAAGACTATTGGAGAAACAATCCATTCTGCAGGGAAGGGCACAAGAATGACTGAGTTTGCACTTCAGGTTTTCTGGGAAGAATGGACATAAATAAGACACTACTATGATTATTGTCTCTGCATACACCAAGGCCTAGACATCACACTGCCTTTTCTAATATTCTCACATAAGAAACTTAACAATTATCACATCTACATATTGACTTCAAAAAAGTTTACAGAAAACATTCTGGAACAGTATGCTTAGGAAATCAACCATTTTCCCTGTACCAACACATGCCCCAATCTCAGTCTCTAATTTTCCAAATTATAGATAATCTATGAGGAGTATAGCTAGTTTCAAATTTGCTAAATATCATAATTCAAAAATGAAAAACTTTCTTTAAAGATTATTTTTTCAAATAATATATTAATGAAGTGACAAAGTGTTAATTTGGCTTTTAAAAAGAAATAAAACAACAGTAGAAGAAACTGCATTCTCTGAGATTTGGATCCTAAGAGAAGCTAGGGGTGTATTTGAACTGCTGCCTCCACCTGAAACCCAAATAAATCATCTAATAATCCTTCTCAGGTAAACATTTTTTGAAATTTCAAACTTGATACTTTAGCAATTTTTCCTCAAAAAGTTTATCTTGTGGAGTCCAGCAGACAAAAAATTTGAGCATTTGAATTAGGTACTCTCTCTTGCCCTTTTTATCCATTCAAAGGTCAAGATATATATAGAATATATCAGGATATATACTTCTATATCCCATGCATCCAAATTCCCCTTTTGCATTCCTACTGCCTCAACTAGTTCAAACTCACAGTATTTCTTGGTGAGGCTGGTATAACAGCTTCCTGATCACCCACTTCATATTGTGTACCACAGTGATTCCTTTAAATACAAATTTCTCCATTATTTTTCCTTCTAGATAAGCCACATCATGTAACTACATGTTGCATTCTAAAAAGTTACACAGAGATGCCATTTTAAGACGGATTTTTCCTTAATGAATTGAACAAAATGACTTGATCAGTGTAAATTTTTCTATATTCTGATTAGATTTTAAGACTGAGTTATTTGGCTAGACTACCTAGATTTAACAAGACTATGGACATTTTTTCTATCTGTAAGTTTAGTATAATAGTTGGAATATCTCACAGAATTTTCCTAAGGATAAAACACATATAAAATCTTAGAACTCGTATGACACTGCGTATGAGTCCTTAGTACAGGACCTCTTACACAGTAGGAAATCAGTAAATGTTAGTGGTGCTCACTGGCACTATAGTTTATTATCATTATTTTTGCCCTCATTCTTTCTACCTGAGATTTAAGTTTCTTTTCTAATCAGTCCTATGATAAATAATTTACAACTCACAATTTGACATTCATATCCATCCATCACACTGTACAGTGCAGTGTTAGAAAGGACCTTGAAGGACAGGTGAGATTTTTGACAGCCAAAAATAAAAAAGGAGGATTACTAAGGAGGAGAGAAAATAACCACAAAAGGAACAAAAGAACGGTAAGGCAGGGAATATGTAGAGAGCAGTAGAAAGGCCCTAACTGGTGGGAGACCAGGGTAAAAAGAGAAATAACAGTTGATACAGATGTATTTAAAACTACTTGGAGAATGGGTTTAGAAACAGAAAAGTTAGTAGTGAATAACACTATGAAAAAGTTTAAGGAAGTCTAGACCTAGTTTGTAGCTGATGTATGTATATGAAGTATGAATTCAAAATCAGGAGAAACGTATTTTGGCTACAATCAGATGGACTTAGGGATATTGGGCAAAAGATTCAAAAGAAATCAAAAAGAGTTGCAAGTCTCTGATAACTATGTATAAACAGACATTGAGAAGGGGCTGAATTCAATAAACTGGACAGAAGATTCTTACATTAAGGGTTTTGTAAGTCAGATTTCTGCTTAGAGAGAGCTGCTGCCTGGGTTAGTTACTGCTTTGGCAACTGGATAAAACCTCACATTTTAGTCAACTAACACTGTTGATCTCACAAGTGCTTTACCGCCTTCTTTTTAGTAAGGGAGAAACTAAAGAGAGAGCTACATGACCAAAGATTTTCTGGAAGAAGACCCTAAATGTTTGGTGGTGGTCACAACAAATGTACCCAGAAAGAGACCCCTGTAGTGCCACATTTTGCCTAATTTGTTCGTATGTAAACTTACCTAGTATCAAATTTCTTAACATTTCTCTTCTTCTAGCCAAAATTTCAGCTATACTTCTTTCTATTTATTACTTGTCTAGAACCATTTCTCCCCATTAACCCCAAGTTATAAATTCTATCAAATGTATTGAAACACAGAATAGATTCTTATCTGTTTCCTTATTTGTAAAACAAGATATCCCAACTACAGTACACCTAAGATTATAATTCTGTAGTTCTCTGAAAAAGTTGAATTTTGCAGTTAAACAAATTCTTTTCACTTAACTTGCTGAGAAAATCGCTGCTTGAAAGTGTGTCTCTTATGCCTCCATCTCCCAATACTGGCAGCCTCCACTTACCTCTAAGTGAGCACTAATTTGGTGAGCACCCAGCTCAGAAAATGTACATGCAGCAAGACCACAGGATATACTGAAACCCTGGAAGGATCAGGTACCCACTTTTGCTCCCTTCTGGGGTCAACAGAGACTAAAGGAGTTGTGTCTGACAGGCCAGCGGGTATCACAAAACTCCCAGGATCCTACGAGATCTGGTCTTTGTTGAAAGTAAGTGCGTGTTCATGTGTGTAGTCTTAGAAGTTCTGGCTGATGCTTGTGGAAGACTTTCCAAGCAAACATAAAGATGGTCAGAGGTGCTCTCTATTCTTAAAGAGAACTTTAATCCAAATAATCCTTCTGTTGCCTTAAAATAATGGTGAATAAGCTTGTCAACTGGTATATTTAAAGCTCACAGATCAGGGAATGCTAGGACTCTCACCACTCAGAGCCTCCACAGAGACATTGTTAGGCAAAAGGAAATAATAATGTACCCAAGGGGCCCCAATAAGCACAGAGATAAAGAACAAATGGAAACTTGAGACTTGGGCAGCACCTAGTGGAATGGAATTGCTGGAGGAGAGAAGAAAAAACATTGACAAGAACAATAAAGAAGAAGGACCGGCTTTAAAGCATACTCTAAAATTTAAATATCTAATTTTTAAATTTAAAAATAAAATAATTAAAAAAAGAAGTGTGCCACTGTTGAATTCAGAATTACTGGCTTGTAAGACCAAGTGGAAGAAATCATGTCTGGTATTTTTATTGTTAGCATCTTTGCCATAGACATTTTTACTGTGTAACTATTTGGCTGTTAGGTAACTTTGCCATAAAATATACAATCATGAAAGACAACAGAGGGACACTCACTAACAGAATGAAACACAAAAAAATGAATAACAAAAAGACTGTTGTAAAATATAAAATATTTGAATATATTCAAAATGTATAGTTTCATGGCAATACTGCACAAATAATTTGATTTTATTTTCTGTAAGCACTTACCTTCAAATTCTTTTGTTCACAGTAATGCATATATGTATGTGTGTGTGTGTGTGTGTATTTTTTTTTTTTTTTGGTTGATTCACCTGCTTGTTTGGCAAAGTGCATTCTTTTTCTTTCCCCCACTAAAACTTCTTCCTTCATTAAGAGAGATATCACTTTCCAAATACAAGAATGCATATTTATAACTGAGCTTTTTATTGCACTATGAAAACTTTCTTTACTGTCTGTTGTTGGCACATTGTTATATGTGTCGATAGATGTTCCAAAATTCTATGGTTAATGTGGGATCAAAACTCTGCAACACTGTATATAGACTAGTAGGCGGGATTAGATTATATAAAAATGGAGTACTGCATCACTGTAGAGAAAAAACCCAACCTGTCAACCAGTTGATGATACTAACAAACTGTCACACCAAACTGTCAACCAGTTATCTTTCTACCTTTTACAGCAAAATTGCTTTAGAGGCAGTTAGTTATGTGGCAAAATGTTTGGGGTGGAAATGCTTACAGCAAAAATGCTTGTGGCAAAAGATGCTTACGGTGAAACTACCTAGAACCAGATGAAATATCTCAAAATATGGAGCACATATAGAAAGAGAGGGAAATCTTCAGGGAAAACAGACTTGGAAAATAACTGCAAGTGAAATTTCAGATAAGAAAGATAACAATCATGAAAGGAAAACACAAAATAGAGGAAGTGTAGGAATAAAGAAAAGACAGCAATAAAATTCCCTGATTTGAAGAAGGATTGAGTTTGCAAATGAAAGGGCTCACTAAGTTCGAGGTAGATTAACCAAAGTAAGGCATATACCTACATATATTTTGGTAAAAATTCTTTTATTATAAGGATTAAAAGAAAATATTACAAACATCCAGAAAGAACAAGTTACTTAGTAAAGAAAAAGAATCAGATTGACATCTTACTTTCTAACTGCAATACTTGGAGCTAGAAGATAGTGCAATACTGAGGACAGAGAAAAGGATTAACAACAAACAATTCTATGCCCCATCAAGTTATCAGTCTTCTTGCAGGCTAGAAGAAAGAATTCTGGATATGCAAAGATGAGCTATAATACCACTCCTCTACCCTATCTGATGAAAATACTCAAGAAAAGTACCTGAAGCAAACAGCCTAAGAACCAGAATAGAAATCTTAAGATGGAGATGATGAATAGAAAACAGTGTCATAAGTCTTGCAATATATGTGTTAAAACAAAATGGATAATGATTATCTGACTGGGAATTGATAATATAACTGCCAAGTAAGGATTCTTAAAATAGAAGAGACATATGGCAAGGGAAAAATCTAATAAATCTGGAACCAAATGTATTGAACTATGTCAGCAAAATTGAGGAGTTGGAAGGGGGTAAAGGAAAATAAAAGCACTCTAAAGGCCAAGGAGAATGGAATAGGGAATTAAAACACTCTAAAGCTTTCATCTAGGAATAAGGAATAGAGTATATTGGTGAAAAGATTATTTGGTTTTTGTTTGTCATATAATATTATATAATTGTGGAGAAATGTACATTAGGTAATGAGTATCAGAAGTATCAGAATAAAAAGGCACATTATTTGCAGATTAAGAAGGCAAAATGAAAAATAATAATGCACTGAAAAATGAAATTAATAGTAACTTAAACAAATCAGTAAAAATAAAGAAGAGGGAAAAGAGCGAACAACAAAATAAATAACAAGCACAAAGCAATATGAAAGAAATATAATGAATGAGGTATATAAGTTGTCACTCTACATAGTGATAAGAGGATTTCTCTTAAACAGGGAGTTTCAGACTGGGTTAAAAAGCAAAATCCAGATATATAACATTCTACAAAAAAACACACTTAAGTTAGTAGGTATCTTTCTTGTTTTAGTGCTATAAATTTCAGAATATATATGTGAATGTATATATATGTGTATCTCTACATGCATTTATCTATTCTGAAAACAGTATGACTTTAAGAAAACAAAATGAAGGCAGAAATGTCAGACAAGGAAAACTTTTCCAAATGCAAAAAAACTTGAGGGTAAACAGGAGCAAATTCATACCTCAGTATTCCAAAGACAACTTACTTGGAATGGTATAATATATAAATGAGGTTGATAAGGTAAACAGCAATGCCAAATCTCTTGAAAATATGAAAAAAGAAAATATGTTTTACCTTAAGTGACTTAATTTAATTACCCCCCAAAAAATGTATACAAAGATTGTTCTAAAAATATGATGGATATGGTCTCCTTTAAGAGATGAAGAAACAGAAATTAAGCTACTATTGGATCTCATAAATAGCAGAAGTAAATTTTTTGGTTTCCTTTATAAATGATTACATAATCCTTCCAAATTATGTATTCTGAGACACTGTCAAAAATTTTTTTTAAAAGTTAACATTCTGGGGGCACCTGGGTGACTTAGTCGGTTAAGCATCCGACTTTCGGCTCAGGTCGTGATCTCACGGTTCGTGGGTTCGAGCCTTGCATCAGGCTCTGTGCTGACAGCTAGTTCAGAGCCTGGAGCCTGCTTCAGATCTGTGTCTCCCTCTCTCTATGACCCTCCTCTGTTCACACTGTCTCTCTCTCTCTCAGAAATAAATAAAAAACATTAAAAAACTTTTAAAAAAGTTAACATTCTGTTATAATACTATCCCTACTTCCTAATTAAAACTGTTGTTAAGCATGGGCCACCCAATTCTTTTTAGGTAGCAAGGGCAGTATATGAATACATAAAATAAGTTATATTACTAAGTCATCTTTTAGATAAGGTTTCACCGTTTCATGCATTTTATGTAAATGAACAAATATTCTTATGTAAATACATGCAAGTCCCCTTTAAAAAAAAAAAATCACAGTAGCTACAGCCTACAAAACCAGGTTCTGGTTAAAAGGAAATAATATTAGATTTTAATATTCCAGTGACATCCAAAATATCTTGAAAAATGATGTATGACTAAGTGAAGATTTAAAAAATTTACCAGTCTACCCTCACTGAACTAACCTAGATGAAGAGACTGATTACAGATGAAATCTCACTTTCACTCCTGCATAACTTTCTCAAGGATTTGTTTGGGAGCTGTCTCATGCTTAGTCATCCTCCAAATATGATTTTTATGAGCAAAAGCAGTTAGCTATTTTTGTGTTATGCAAGATGAGAAAAGATGTATGAGTATTCTTTTTTAAGCAACATAATTTGATTTTTATGCTTATTCAATATCCAAAAAGTGGTTCATTTCTACATTTTAGAATTGCCATATGGATATATTCCACTGAAGATCCATTCCTACCGAAAGCCTGGAGAACTTTTGTTTACAATAAGAGGTAGAGCAACAGAGGATAATTTATACATTGTCTATGTATATTTTATTTCCATTCCAGGTTTTGAATGGTAGACTTTGAACAGAAGACTAAGTACACTTAGTCTCTAGAAAAATGAAAACATGAAACAGCAGATCCTAAAACACTACCACAATGCACATAAAATTCTGTTTGTATCCTTTAATAATAGTTTTGACTATTTATTGAGTACTTTTAATGTGCCAGGCATTGTCCTGTGGAGTATCTCATTTAATCCCCATAACAGGTCTATATGGCAAGCATAATTATTCTCACTTTAGTAAGTAAGGAAACAAAGTTAGAGACATCACATGGGAAAAATCTTAGCTCAATTCTGACTTCAAAGCTCTTTCATCTAAAATAAAGTAAAAGCTATTTATCAAAAACATTTAACTCTAATGTGATACTGTGCAAAGTAGTCATTAGCGAATAGTACCCAGAGAGGAAGAGGAACACACACACACACTCCTTGGGTGAACAGGTTAGCATGCTGAAAAGATACAATAAAATTTCATTCATTTGGAACCATCAAAGAATTAGAAATGTTAAGTAAAAGAGGTTTGGTTTTTTTTTTTCAAATAATTAAAACATAGTACTCTTGCAATATTTAAGGACATTTTTCTATACATATATATTTTCCTATAAAAGAACATAGCTTTTCTTGATAATTCAGGCTTATTCTTTTGAAAACTGGGATCTTTCTGGTTAACAAATTCAGTGAGTGTGCTATCATTATAGTGATGATCTTAGTATGTACGAGTGCAGTACTATTTGCGTTATTGTAATAGGACGTGGATGACCATGCTTTTTAATTTCTTAAATCTTTTCTAATATTTTCATATTTTCTGTTATTAGTTGGTTACTATAAGCATGCCCACCTCTGCTTAGTATGCTCCTCAGTCCATTAAAAAAAAATATATATCTAAACAACTGCAGGTTGGGAAATAGAAAAACAAGTTGATCTTTGAACCCTACTTCCTTCCTTCCTTTCTTCTGTCTTCAACAAATATTATGTGACTATTTTAGGTGCCAGGCACTGTGGTAGATGCTGGTTAAAATTAAATTTTGTTATAAAAATCATGAAAATGACTGATAAACAGTTCCTCTATAATATTAACTCTTTGGCCTTTGAGACACATAGCTCAACAATATACAGAGTACCCTATACAGTGAGAGAGCAGCTACCAGACAGGAAAAATTTATAAAGTCCCCACTTAGGCCTTACACTGGTGGAGTATAAAGAAGATGCTATCTCCTATGTAGAAAGAGTGACACTATGAAAATGTAAAAGGTACATGTGCAGGCTTATAAGCAGAGGAGCCCCAATAAGAGTACAAGATAAAGGCATATATGTAAACAAAAGCAAAGAGAAGGAGAGAGATAGAGAAACAACTTTGAAGCTTGTGATTATGATCATGTCATAATATAATCATATATACTCCTAATATAATCTAGTGGTAAGTTAGAAGCTGCTTGTACTGGTGCATCAGATCACAGGACTATAGGACCCCATTGCCTTGGCCTTCTTTGGATCTTAGGTTCTTCCTAGGTATGCTTTACTGAATCACTCAGCTAATGCTGATGTTGATGGCCCAGGATCCATTCAATAGATTGAATAGGATCCATTCAGTGGATGTTCAATAGCATTTATAGAATAAAATCAATATTGTAATATCAATATTACACTTGAAAAAGAAAGGTAAGATTTTATATAAATTGGAAAAAGAAACTGGCTGTGGTAGTTCAGGGATGATCTGGGCACAAGTTTGGGTGCAGTGTTTCTCAGTATGGTTCACTTAACACCTTTAAAATAATCACCCACAGTGCTTATTAATAAAACTTGGATTCCTCAGCCTTATCCCAGATCTTGTGAATTAGAAAAACTGGGGCTTAAGCCCAGGAATCTTTGTTTTTTAAGAACCTCACTTCTAAGACTCTAAAAGTAGTCTTTTATAATAAACAGCTATAATGGGAAGTTACACTAGAGTTAAAATATCCTTGCAACAAGCTAAAATAATTTTCTATCTTACCTACATACAAAGGCCATTCTTTTGGTCACTCATTAAGGATGTATGGAACATTCATTATATGTCACACAGTGTATCTAGATGTTGGTAGTATAAAGATGACCAAGAGATAGTTCCTGAACTCAAAAAGCTCAGTCTAATGTTTGTAAGGAGAGTAAAAACAACAGTCTTTTCAACTAATAAGTTCTAATTAATTTCTATTAAAGAACATGGACAAGTGATCCTTGCAATTAATTAATACAATTTGACCCATAAATCTTCTTTAAAAGACAGCAACAAAATAAGTCCTTTTGAATGACCTCTATACTGCATTTTAGAACAAAGAACTTCTCATTCATCTTTTATTATGAGATGTTATGGATGAATGCAGTTTTTAGGTAAGTGAAATAAATAGTACCAAATTACTCTGACTCTAATTACTTTTGGCAAACTTTCTAAAATTTAGTACAAATTACCTGGTCTCCCCAAACTCACCCAGGAGAATCATTAACCATCATTAAATGAGTAAATTCCTGCTTCTACTCACTCTGCAGAATGGTACATGAGAAAGAGCTGGATAACAAATCAGAGTATGCAATTTGGAAGGTCCATCCTTGAGACTTTTGATTGGAAATTCCTATTTAATTCCACTATTTTATGTCTTCCTACACATACTTATATCTCCTGATCAGGAGTCAAGAGCACTTTGTTGGTATGGTAATTTTTGTCCCTTGAGTTTCCAGAGTAAATCTGTTTATATTACATACTTTATGTTTTCAGTTAGACAATCTCAAATGAGCATTTAAATTTGTTGAAAATTTTCTAGACACTTGTTTCTACATGTTTGTATGATAACAAACAGATATATCCCTGTTATCCTAAACAATATATCAAAAATAATTTTTCATGGTTTCATTGACCTAACTCATCACTTACTGTACCATTCTATAAAATAATGATTCTCTAGAGGTATCTGAAGTGTATAGATAGGGTCATTGCTATACTGTGTCAACTTCAATAAGTACAGAGTTTCTAATGTGCTTTCTAGGAAGAACTTGATAATTATCGGGAGAAACCAGAAAATAAAATTTAATCAAGTTAACTAAAACTTATATTAACACTTACCACAATTGTGTATTAACATTTTTTTTTAAGTAGTAGTCATGGTAATAGTCCTCTCTTTTAGGACAAAAGGAATGACCTTTGCCCAGAAATAAGCCCAGGCTATTATGGTCAATTAATTAAAACAAAAGAGGCAAAAATATATAAAATGGGGAGAAGACCATTTCTTCAACAAATGGTATTTGGAAAACTGGACAGCTACATGCAAAAGAATGAAATTGGGCCACTTTCTTACACCATACATATGCAATAAAAACCTATAATGGACTCTCCAAATGGGAGACCTGATATCTTTATAAAACTCTTAAAAGAAAGCGTAGGCAGTCATTTCTCTGACATCATCCATCTCAACATTTATTAGATATGTCTCCTGAGGAAAGGAAAACAAAGCCATAAATAAGCATTTTTACTACACAAAAATAAAAAGTTTGCATTGCAGAGGAAGCCATCAACAAAACAAAAAGTCAACCTACTGAATGGGAAAAGGTATTTGCAAATGAAACCCCTATACAATAGGGGTTAAATATCCAATATATAAAGAAATTACACAAGTCAACACCAGAAAAACCCAAATAATCTGATTTTAAAAAGAACAGAGGACCTGAAAAGACATTTTCCCAAAGACCTGTTCATGGCCAACAGACACACGAAAAGATACTCAACATTACAATGCAAGCAAATGCAAATCAAAACCACAGTGAGATATCACCTCACATCTATCAGAATGGCTAGAATAAAAGAAGACAAGAAATAACCATTGTTGGAGAGGATATGGAGAAAAAGGAACCCTTATGCACTGTTGGTGGGAATGCAAATTGGTAGAGTCACTGTGGAAAAAAGTATTGAGGTTTCTCAAAAACTTACAAAGTAGGGGAGCCTGGGTGGCTCAGTCAATTAAGCATCCTGACTTTGGCTCAGGTCATGATCTCAAGGTTTGTGGATTTGAGCCCCAAGTTGGGCTCTGTGCTGACAGCTAGCTCAGAGCCTGGAGCCTGCTTCTGATTCTGTGTCTCCCTCTATCTCTGACCCTGACCTGCTCATGCAATCTGTCTCTCTCTCTCAAAAAAATAAATAAAACATTTAAAAAAATATTTTAAAAAAACCTTAAAAGTAGAAATCCCATATGACCCAGTAATTCCACAACTGTTATTATAACCAAAGAAAATGTAGACACTGATTTGAAAAGATATATGCACCCTTATGTTTACTGCAACATTATTTACAATAGCCAAGATATGGAAGTAACCCAAGTGTCCAATGATAGACCAATGGGTAAAGAGGATGTGTATTTATATATAATGGAATATTACTCAGCCATAAAAAAAACAGCAAGATCTTGCCATTTGCAACAAGAAGTTGATTTAGAGAGTATAATGCTAAGTGAAATGAGTCAGACAAAGACAAATATCATATAACTTCATTTATATGTGGAATCTAAAAACAAACAAATAAATAAACAAAAAGCAGAAATAGACCCACCAATACAGAGAACTGATGCTGCCAGAGGGATGGTGAGTCAGGGAAGGAGGAGATGGGCATAATGGGTGAAGGAGAGTGGGAGATACAGGCTTCAAGTTATGGAATGAATAAGTCATGGAGATGAATGGTACAGCATAGGGAATACAGCCAATGGTATTATATTAGTATTCTCTGGTGACAGTAGCTACAATTGCTGTGAACATAGCACAATGTAGACTTACTGAATCACCATGTTGTATACCTGAAACTAATGTTAACACTGTGTATCAACTATACTTCAAAAAAGAAAAAACCCATGAGATTTGAAACTATTTTCCCTATGTTTAGAGACTGTTTCTAGATTCATCCTTCTATAAAGGAGCTATTTCAAAGTCCAAGGAAGCCACCAAAATCTCTGCAATGTCACACAATTACTTAAATTTAAAAACTGTAATTGAATTACAAATATTTCGACATTGAAAAAATCTTATTAATTCCAAAATTTTGGAAGTGTCAATTAGGGAGGCAGTCCAAAGTTCAAAATGGTATTAAATAATATTTATTCTACAGACAGAAGTTAGTACAGAAAGTAAAATGAATTTAAAGTCTTATACTATTTAACAATAAATTAAATATGAATAATATATTCTGTATTTACTTATGCAATTATTCAGGAAAATATATTTATAATGTCTGAGCTAAAAAATTTTGAGGTATACTGCCACAAAAAAGCAAAGTGGATGTAGAACTAGTAATAAGTTTTGCCCCCAAATTACAACATTTTCAACAACTGCCATATGCCTAAAACTTATTAACAATAAAATGTTCCCTTTTGTTATTCTTTAAATATACCTGACAACCTTCTTTGTTCAATGTGTCAGCTGTATTTCCACTGAGCCTGTCTATTTAGACATTAGACTATGATTTGAGTCACTATTTTGGTTTAGAAGTACCTTAAGTTTCCTTCAGCCATAGTTTGTATTCCATTTTCCTGTTAATTAAGGACTGTTAACAGTTCTTTACTGCTTTTAATTCTTTTAGAGTGTAAGGTCTTTAAAACTGGGGTTGGAAGAGTAAAGTCATTTTGGAGATCATTATAAAACTGACAAAAAGCAATTTGAAATTGCTAGCCTAAAGAAATACAGCAAAAGATTCAACTGTTACGAGATTAAAACTTTGCCCTAAATCTTACAGTTGTACTGATAGGAAACATTCAATTTGATGCCAGAATTTTTTTCTTAAAGAAACCGGAATTGTGCTGCTATACTGAATAAGGATAACTGCAAACATTTACACACATGAAATCCATTAATTTTAAATAAGGTTTTCATAACACAGAGGTGGAAGTGTAGCTTTATATATTTGCTGCTGGTAGAACAGTTTTCAAGTATTTAAAGAGTGACTCAGTAATACATGCTGGATGTATATGAAAATTTATGCATTCCTTTTTTGTGCTGATTGTTCTTTTCAGTTCATTACATAGCAGGGTGGTATAAGGGAAAAAGGAAACTTGGGATTTAGTTTCTGCTTGAAGCGTACTTCACGTGTAACTTTGTCACTGAATTTCAGGATACCAGGACTTTTTCTACCCAATATACAAGGTAACTGTGAGGATTCATAACAGAGTACTGTATATATTACATTTACATCAAATAATATATGTAGACATGCTTTTTAAAGTAAGGTTTTTCAACTACGATGTCACAATAATTTATTACTAATAATTAAGTACGAAAGTTTGCCAAATTTTACTTATTCTTAATGTAAGAAGTCTTTAATATACCCTTATACTACAAATTATATTCTATCACTCTCTTTCAGTTAAGTGCATTCTGATGTGCTTTTTTGAGGAAGAAATGTACTGTGTACGTGACTGCCATCCATCACACACACGTTCATGTTGGGTAAGAGATTGCCAACTGCATTTAAATAAAATCAGCTATGGGGAAAAGATGATATTATTATTGTCTCTATTATTAAAATAGCCCAGGTTAGAGGTCTCCTCTTAACAGTATAATTTACACAGTTCATACAATATAATTCATACATTCTAAGAAATATAAGTACAAAGAATTGCTTTGTTTGTTTTTTCTTTTTGGCATATGAGGAGCATGGGAAAAATAAGTAGCTGAAAGAAAGCAAGTATGTATAGTGGGAGATTGCATAAACACTCCGGCTATCAATATGGAAAATAATATTTAGCCATCTAACAACCAAAATTATATTGCTCCATTCAAAACCTTAAATAATTTTTCCTTTGTAAGGCACCTATCTCTTGACCTACAATTCTCAATACCCTGGGTAGGTAGATAGTAAATCCCTTGAACAGGTTTTTATTTTAGTTACTGTTTCCTCTTAGGATGGCTAAAAACAGAAGAAAGCATGTACTTGTAATACCAACACATTCTTCATTTCCTTTTAAGCTCGTCATATAGCTTAGTAAATTCCTTTTTACTTTTCTTTTAGCATAGCAAAAAACTTTTCATAGTCAATCTAAACAATATTTGGAAATACTTTAAGAACACTTCATGGCACAATTTCATTCTTTCAATATTTACTGACTTATTAAGTGGCAGCTACTTTTTGTACTACCTACACAGTGCCAGACTTTAAGGAAGCCTAATACGAGAGACAGAAAAAATTAATAAGGCATCTTCTGTACAGTATGATTAATAGCTGAAAGGAGCTAAGCACAGGGAGCTGTTGGGCTATCTATGCTGGAGACACCTTCGTGGTTGAAGAATGTCTTCCAAGGGGACACCAAAGGCGAGTCCTGATGCCTGCCTGGGAAAGTGAAAATTCAGAAAGGGTATTTGAAACTGAGGGAATGTCATAAGAATTTATATCCTACATTACATGTTTGTCATGATCACATTTACCTTTTAGAAAGATAACTATAATTGCAAGAGAATGGATTAGAAAAAGGCAAGAATAATATATTAAACATGATTTCATTTTCATAATGTATGCAAATTCACAATATAGCTTATAAGAAATTACATAAAACGAAATAAACACAACATTTAAGGTAGAAAAAGAATGTTCATTAAGCCATTTTTTTGGTGACAATAAAAAGCTAAAAACAAAAAATCCTCCCAAAACGTAATGAACAACACAAAATTCCTACAATGTGAATAAGGGAATGGTTAAAGAATTATGAAATGCAGCCAAGAGAAAGAATTCACTAGTATATTTTCAGAGTCTAAGATAATAAAAATGGAAAAATATAACCTGTATTCAGATGTCAAAATTTAAGAGAGTACCTCTTAGATTGATGAAACCTGCAAATTATATATATATGAATTTCTATATTTAAAAAACATCTTAAATTTAAAAGCACTTTCTAACAGTACATATATCAAATCATATTACAAATTTGACCAATTGTAGAACACTCACATGCATGTGGATGCACGTGCTGCACATGTACACACATACCCACACCCTTAAGCAAAGTATGCAACACACAAAAAGCAATCTTTACACATTACCTTTTACTGTAATTTAATGGAATTATATTCCCAAAATTTATATTTGTATATACAGAGAGATACAGAGATAGATACACATACAGAAAGAACATTATAAAGCACAAAACTCATATGTGTGATATTCTTTTGCCACATAGTTACTCCAGTAATGTGATTAAGATGAAAATAATGTGGCTGGAAGAAAACAGTTGGATATCCAAAGTGGAAAGATCTGAGGAAGTTATAGAAACAGTTGTGATGTATGTAGGGCTTGAGGAATGCATATAAAAATTGAGAATGGGAATTGTAATAAACATTTCTAAAATATTGCTGACGGAGTCTAAGAAGAAAAATTGTTGAGTTTTTAAAAATTTATTTAAATTTCACAGACTGCCTTTTGACTTCGATAATATTGCAGGACTGAGTCGTGCAAGTTGCAATTTATAAAACTGTATCTATCAATAGGAAAACTGAAATCAAGTGTTTTGGGAATGATTAAGTTTAGTCACTTATTAAAAAAATAACTGTGTATATAAGCATATATACACATATGTATACACACATATATACACACACATATATATTCCTAATCTCACTTGTATATTTCATACAACATACATACTTTGTGTTTGTATATACTTTATTACATATATACTGTATTCCTTATATTTAAATAAATATATTTATAAATATATATGTACTTTTGAAATTGACATGTGTGTATATATATATATATACATATTTTCTATTCCTTGATTTTCAGATGGTAACACTGAATACTAGTCTTTCTGAAAAAAAAACTGCATTAAATTTAAAGTATACATCAATTGTAAGATATCCTAATTTTAGAAATATTTAAATGTGAAAACTTTTGTATATGTTATTATAGGAATACAATAATGCTTGCATAAGTTACAAAAATGATTACAAAGATGAAATGTTTAACATTTAATGCTACAGGGAAGACTGTAGTCAGGAGAAGGGCACTCATTTTTCATTTTCTGCCTTTTAAAAATCTTTAAGTAATTTCTTTTCAAGTTTGTATTCTAATTCTAGTTAACATACAGTGGAATATTGGTTTCAGAAGTAGAATTTAGGGATCCATCACTTACATATAATATCCAGTGCTCATCACAAGTGCCTTCCTAATACTCACCACCTATTTAGCCCATCCCACACCCATCTCCCCTGCATCAAACCTTAGTCTGTTCTCTATCAGTAAGGGTCTCTAAAGGTTTTCTTCTCTCTTTCTTCCTACCTGCCCTTCCCATGTTCATCTATTTTATTTCCTAAACACCACAAATGAGTGGAATCTTTTGGTATTTGTCTTTGTCTTATTGATTTATTTTGCTTGCACAATACACTTGACTTCCATCCACGTCATTGCAAATGTCAATTCATTCTATTTGATGGCTGAGTAAAATTCCATTGTATATAGATACCACATCTTCATTTATCAGTGGATGGACACTTGGGCTTTTTCCATTGTTTGGCTATTTTTGGTAATGTTGATATAAACATCAGGGTTCATGTAGTACCCCCTTTGAATCTGTGTTTTGGTATCCTTTCAGTAAATATCTAGAAGTGCCATTGATGGATCATATGTTAGTTCTATTTTCAAGTGTTTAAGGAAACTCTTACTGTTTTCCAGAGTGGTTGCACCAGTTTCCATTCCCACCAAAAGTGTAAGTGGGGTTCTCCTTTCTTGCATCCTCACCAACATCTGTTGTTTACTGTGTTGTTAGTTTTAGCCATTCTGACAGGTGTGAGGTGGTTTTGATTCATATTTCTCTGATGATGAGCAATGCTGAGGATTTTTTCAGGTGTCTGTTAGCCATCTGGAAGCCTTCTCTGAACAAGGGTCTATTCATGTCTCCTACCCATTTCATCATTGTATTATTTGTTTTTTTGGGTGTCGAATTTGGTAAGTTCTTTATAGATTTTGGATACTAACCTTTAATCAGATTTGTCACTTGCAAGTATCTTCTCCAATTCTACAGGCTGCCTTTTAGTTTTGTTGATTATTTCCTTCATTGTGCCGAAGCTTCTTGTCTTGATGAGGTCCCAATGGTTCATTTTTGCTTTTGTTTCCCTTACCTCCAGAGATACGTCTAGTAAGAAGTTGCTGCCTGTGTTCTCCTCTAGGATTTTGATGGGTTTTTGTATCACATTTAAGTCATTAATTCATTTTGAATTTATTTTCATGTATGGTGTAAGAAAGAGGCCTTTAAAAGACACTGGCTTGTAATTCTTGTTTTTAGTGGGGTCTTTGTGTAGTTTTGGAATCCAGGTAATGCTGGCCTTATAGAAGTAATTTGGAAGTTCTCCTTCCATTTCTATTTTTTGAAAGTTTGAGAAGAATAGGTATTAACTCTTCTTTAAATGTCTACTAGATTCCCCTGAGAAGCCATCTGGTCCTGGACTTTTGTTTCTTGGGAGATTTTTGATTACTGATTCAATATCTTTGCCAGTCATATGTCTGTTCCAATTATCTATTTCTTCCTGTTTCAGTTTTGGTAGTTTGTATATCTGTAGGAATTTGTCCGTCTCTTCCAGAATGCCCAGTTTGTTGGCATATAATTTTTTCACAATATTCTTTTATAATTGTTTGGATTTCTGTGGTGTTGGTTGTGATCTTTTTTGTTCATGATTTCATTTCTTTGGGCCTTTTCTCTTTTCTTTTTAATAAGTCTGGCTAGGGGTTTATCAATTTTACTAGTTTTTTCAAAAAATCAGCTCTTACTTTCATTGATCTATTCTACTGTTTTGTTTCCATATGATTTATTTATGCTCTAATCTTTATTATTGCCCTTCTTCTTCTGCATCAGGCTTTACTTGCAGTTCCTTTTCTCACTCCTTAAGGTGTAAGATTAGGTTCTGTATTTAAGACTTTTATGGCTTCTTGAGGTAATCCTGTATCACAATTACTTCCCCCATAGGACTGCCTTTGCTGCATCACGAAGTTTTTAGACTGTCATGTTTTCATTTTCATTTGCTTTCATGTTTTTTTTTTAAATTCCTTCTTTAATTTCCTGGTTAACCCATTCATTCTTTAGTTAGATGTTCTTTAACCTCCATGTATTTGTGGTCTTTCCATATTTTTTCTTGTGGTTGACTTCAAGTTTCATAGGGCAGTGGTCTGAAAACATACATGGTATGATCTCAATCTTTCTGTACTTGCTGAGGGCTGATTTTTGACCAGTATGTGATCTGTTCTGGAGAATGTTCCATGTGCATTCGAAAAGAGTGGGTATTCTGCTACTTTGGGATGAAATGTTCTGAATATATCTTTTAATTTCATCTGGTCCAGTGTGTCATTCACTAGATAAAACCTCTACTATTATTGCATTATTAACAATAACTTTCTTTACGCTTGTTATTAATGGATTTATATATTTGGGTGCCTCCAAATTGGGGCATAAATACTTAAAACTGTTAGTTCTTCTTGATGGATACATGCCTTAATTATGAAATAATGCCCTTCTTCATCTCTTGCTGCAATCTTTGGTTTAAAATCTAGTTTGTCCCTTCAACAAGGCAAACCATGAGAGACTCTTGAATGCTGACAAAAACTGAGGACTGATGGATGTGGGGGGGAGGGGGGGGGGATGGGCATGGAGGAGGGCACTTGTGGGGATGAGCACTGGGTGTTGTGTGGAAACTAATTTGACAATAAACTATTTGTAAAAAAAAATAAAAATAAAAAAAAAAATAAAGGGACTTAAAATCTAGTTTGTCCCTTCAGTAATTTTTAAGATAATATAATTCATTACTCATGAAATTAGATTTTCTTAAAAAAAGATCACTATGGACATTTATGTTAATTGCTATCACTGAAGTGATCTGTTCTTTGTCTTGTTGGGTTCTTCACTCTTTTGAGTTCCTACTTTCCTAAGTATTCTATCCAATGTCCTTCACTGTGCCCCCATCTACTGCCCAATTTTACATGTTCCCCCTGCATTTCAGTTCTTAGCAGTCTTCTTCCTGCAGATACTTCCCTTGGAAATAATATCTATTTAGTGGTGTTAGCTCATATCTATGTCTTTCTTAGGCCTCACCTCTCACATGTGAATAGTAGATGAATAAAACTGGAAACAGTCTGTTACCAGTTCTCTGGTGGACTGAGTTCTCTCTTTCTAATCTCCCCCTGTGAATTCATACTAGGTCATTTTCCTAAAACATAGTAAATGTTCTGGAAAGACTTCCAAAAAACCATTGGTATGATAGGGAAAAGCTAAGCAGAAGAGCAGCACTTGATGAGACCACAAAATTGCATATTCTTAGTTATTACTACATCCCACTCTACACTCCATTGCCCACTTCCATCTGTCTATCCTTATTCTTTTCTGCCTTTGGCCAACTTATTTGGCTCATGTATGGACTCTCATATTTACTTATCCTTCTTTAAAGGATATAGAACAGTAAAACATAGCTATAGACGTGATGAAAATGGCTAAGAATAAACTCTATAAAACATTTTACAGTTTACAGAGACTGCTTTTACATTAACTGCATTTAACATAATTATTGACCATTATTTGACATCTCGAGTCTAAAATAGCATAGTTCACTGATTACAGGCAAAAAATAGTCAACCTAATGAATAGGTAACCGTAAATCTTATTTTCATCAAGTCATCCTAAGAAAAAGTTAAGAAATAAAATACCTAAATTTATGTAGTTTTTAGGAAATAAAGTGTTTGACATAACTAATTTTCAAAGTAACTGATATTTACCATTTCAAATGTCAAAGTTAAAAAAATTAACGACTTTTGATTTTCCATTTCTTTGGGTCTTCCTCAATTTCCTTCATAACTTTTCTATAGTTTTCATCATACAGATCTCCTATATCTTTGGTTAGGTTTATTCCTAGGTATTTTATGGTTTTTTGTGCAATTGTGAATGGGATCAGTTTCTTGATTTTTCTTTCTGTTGCTTCATTGTTGGTGTATAAAAATACAACCAATTTCTGTACGTTGATTTTGTACCCTGCAACTTTGCTGAATTCTTGGATCAGTTCTAATAGGCTTCTGGTGGAGTCTGCTGGGTTTTCTATGTAGAGTTACATGTCGTCTGCGAAAAGTGAGAGTTTGACTTCTTTGCCCATTCTGATGCCTTTCGTTTCCTTTTGTTGTGATTGCTGATGCTAGGACTTCCAGCATTATGTTAAACAACAGTGGTGAGAGTGGACATCCTCATCATGTTCCTGATCTCAGGGGGAAAGCTCTCAGTTTTTCCCCATTGAGGATGATGTTAGCTGATGGCTTCTGATAGATGGCCTTTACGATGTTTAATTAAGTTCCTTCTATCCCAACTTTCTTGAGGGTCTTTATTAAGAAAGGATGCTGTATCTTGTCAAATGCTTTTTCTGCATCTATTGACAGGAGCATATGGTTTTTATCTTTTCTTTTGTTAATGTGATGTATCACATTGATTGATTTGTGAATACTGAACCAGCACTATAACCCAGGAATGAATACTACTTGATCATGGTGAATAATTCCTTTTATGTGCTGTTGAATTCAATTTGCGAGTATCTTGTTGCGGATTTTTGCATCTATATTCATCAAGGATATTGGCCTGTAGTTCTCTTTTTTTGCTGAGTCTCTGGCTTGGTAATGAAAGCAATGCTGGCTTCATAGAATGAGTATGGAAGTTTTCCTTTTATTTCGATTTTTGGGGGAATAGCTTGAGAAGAATGGGTATTAATTGTTTTAAATGTCTGGTAGAATTCTCTAAGGACGCCATCTGGCCCAGCCTAAGTGTCCATCAACTGATGAATGGATCAAGAAGATGTGGTATATTTATACAATGGAATACTACATGGCAATGAGAAAGAATGAAATCTGGCCATGTGGAGCAACATGGATGGAACTTGAGGGTGTTATGCTGAGCAAAATAAGTCAGGCAGAGAAGGACAGCTACCATATGCTTGCACATATAGGTGGATTAGGAGGAACTTAACGGAGGACCATGAGAGAGAAGGGGAAAATAGTTGGGGAGAGGGAGGAAGGCAAACCATGAGAGACTCTTGAATGCTGAGAACAAACTGAGGGCTGATGGGGGTGGGAGAGGGGAAGGGGGGTGATGGGCATGAGGCAGGACACTTGTTTGGATGAGCACTGGGTGTTATATGGAAACCAACTTGACAATATACTATTTATGAAAAAAAATTAACTACTTTTGAAGAGAAGCATTATAAAATATAGGCATACCTCATTTTATTGTCCGTTTTTTTTTACTGTGCTTTGTAGATATTGTGTTTCTTTACAAACTGAAGGTTTGTGGCAACTCATTGCTGAGCAAGACTATTGGTGTCATTTTTCCAACAGTATTTGCTCACTTCATGTGTCTATGTCACATTTTGGTAATTCTTGCAATATTTTGAACGCTCTCATTATTATTATATTTGTTATGATGATCTATGATCTGTGATGTTACTATTGTATTGGGTTGGGGTGCCATAAACTGTGCACATACAAGATAGCAAACTTTATAAATGTGTATGTTCTGACTGTTCCACCAACGAGCTCCTCCCCTATCTCTTTCCCTCTCCTCGGATCTTCCTATACTGACAAAACTGATAGGAAAATTAATAACCCTACAATGGCCTCTAGGTGTTCAAGTGAAAGGAAGAGTCGCATGTATGTCACTTTAAATCCAAAGCTAGAAATGATTAAGCCTAGTTAGGAAGGCATGTCAAAGGTCAAGATAGGCCAAAACCTAAGCCTCTTTTAAAATTTTTTTTAAATGTTTTATTTATTTCTGAGAGAGAGAGAGAGAGAGAGAGAGAGAGCAGGGGAGGGTCAGAGAGAGAGGGAGACACAGAATCCAAAACAGGCTCCAGGCTCTGAGCTGGCATTCAGCACAGAGCCTGATGTGGTGCTCAAACCCATGAACCATGACATCATGACCTGAGCCGAAGTCAGACGCTCCACCGACTGAACCACCCAGACACCCCTAAAACCTAAGCCTCTTACACCAATTAGCCAAATTGTGAATGCAGAGGTAAAGTCCTAAAAAAATTAAAAGGTCTACTCCAACTAACACAAAAAATGGTAAGTAAAATAGCCTTATTGCTGATATAAAGAAAGATGTAGTGATCTAAACAGATCCAACCAACTACCATATTGCTTCTTGGCCTTTTCATTAAGATCAAGCGCAAACCAACTACCACATTCCTTTAAGCCTAAACCAGAGGAAGGCCCTAATGCTCTAATTCTATGAAGGCTAACAAGGTGATGAAGCTGTAGAAGAAAAGCTAGCAGAGGTTGGTTCATGAGGTTTAAGAAAAGCCAACTCCACAACATAAAAGTGCAAGATGAAGCAGCAAGTGCTGATGCAGGAGCTGCAGCAAGTTATCCAGAAGATCTAGCTATGGTAAGTAATAAACTACACTAAATAACAGATTTTTGATGTAGACAAAACAGCCCTCTACCAAAAGAACACCATCTATGATTTTCATAGGTAGAGAGGAGAAGTAAGTGCTTGGCTTCAAAGCTCCAAAGAACAGGCTGATTCTCTTGTTGGGGGCTAATGCAGCTCATGACTTTAAGTTGAAGCCAATGCTCACTGACCTTTCAGAAATTCCTAGGGCCCTTAAGAATTATGCGGAATCAACTTTGCCTATGCCCAAAAAATGGAACAAAAAAGCCTGAATGATAGCACATCTGTTTACAACATGGTTAACTGAATATTTTAAGACCACTGTGGAGACCTACTGCTCAGAAAAAAAAGATTCCTTTCAAAATATTACTGGTCATTGACACTGGGTTACCAAGAGCTATGATGGAAATGTACAATGAGATTAATATCATTTTCATGCCTGCTAATGCAACATCCACTCTACAGCCCATGGATCAAGAAGTAATTTTGATTTTCAAGTTTTTAGCAAAGACCTTCAAGTCTTTGATTTTCAAGTATTTAAGAAATACATTTAGTAACCTGTAGCTACCATAGATAGTGATTCCTTTGATGGATCAGGGCAAAGTAAACTGAAAACCTTCTGGAAAGGATTCACCATCTTTGTATGGTTAAGGACATTCATGATTTATGGGAAGAGGTAAAAATATCAACATGAACTCTTCCAGGAGTTTGAAAGAAGTTGATTCCAATTCTGGTGAATGACTTTAAGGGGTTCAAGACTTCAGTGGAGTAAGAAACAGGAGATATCATAGAAATATCAAGAGAATGAGAAGTAGAAGTAGAATCCAAAGATGTGTCTGAACTGCTGCAATCTCATAATAAAACTGACAGATAAGGAGTTGCCTCTTATGGGATGAGTAAAGAAAATGGTTTCTTGAGATGGAATCTACTGCTGAAGTTGTTGTCAAGATTGTTAAAATGACAATAAAGGATTTAGAATATTACATGAATTTAGTTGACTGCACAGTAGGGTTAGAAAAGATTGATTCTAATTTTGAAAGAAGTTCTATTGTGTGTAAAATGCTATCAAACAGCATCTCATGCTTCAGAGAAAAGTGTTGATAAAAGGAAGAGTCAATTGATGTGGCAAACTTCAATATTGTCTTTTTTAAGACATTGCCACAGCTGGGGAGCCTGGGTGGCTCAGTCGGTGGAGCATCCGACTTCGGTTCAGGTCACGATCTCATGATTTGTTGGTTTGAGCCCCACGTCGGGCTCTGTGCTGACAGCTAGCTCAGAGCCTGCAGCCTGTTTCAGATTCTGTATCTACCTCTCTCTCTGTCCCTCCCCTGCTCATGCTCTCTCTCTATCAGAAATAAATTAAAAAACATTAAAAACGTTTGAAAAAGAAAAAAGAAAGAAATTGCCACAGCCCTTCCAACTTGTAGCAACCACCACCCTGATCACTCAGCAGCCATTCAACCTTGAGGCAAGATCCTCTACCAGAAAAACAATTGCAACTCACTGAACATTCTGACAATGGTTAGCATTTTTTTACAATAAAGTATTTTTAATCAACATATGTACATTGTTTTTAAAGATATTAATGGTATTGCACACTTAATAGACTATAGTATAAACATAACTTTTGCACTAGGAAACCAAATATTCATTTGACTCATCACACTATTACAATTTTCATTTTACTGAGGTGATCTGGAACTAACCCACTATCTTCAAAGTGTGCCTGTATAACATACACATTCCTGTCTCACTAAGTAGCAAAGTAAAGAATAATTTTAACTTTACACAATAATTCCAGCATATCTAAAATGATACACTGTCATAATATCACTTTGTTTCTCTAATTTTTTTAGATTCCTCTTTAAGTGGAGGTCATTTCTTTTCTATCCAAATGCTTTGACAAATTTCTATATTCTGGTATTGCTTCTTAGCTATTTGTTCTGAAAATTAGAAAACTATGCTAAGAGTCAATAAAGTTAGTGCACATTTAAAGAGAAAGGGCGTTACTTTAATACGAGAGCTTTGTGATAAGTATTTTCAGTGCTTTGGATCTTTGTATTATGTTATATATGTATTAGGACTTGTACTCAAAATTGTGGCTCATGCTAAAATTCACTTCCTATAAAAAGTGGGGAGGTCAATTAATTCTAGAATCTTTCTAGGTAGCTAAAAGAACAATTAAAAAATGGGATTCAGGGGTGCCTGGGTGGCTCAGTCGGTTAAGCATCCAACTTCGGCTCAGATCATGATCTCGCGGTTCATGGGTTTGAGCCCCGTGTCGGGCTCTGTGCTGACTGCCAGCTCAGGTTCTGGAGACTGCTTTGGATTCTGTGTCTCCCTCTCTCTCTGCCCCTACCCTGCTCAGGCTCTGTCTCTCTCTGTCTCTCAAAAATAAATAAATGTTAAAAATTTTTTTAAAAATGGGATTCAAATTTTATGGGAGTAAATCACATATAATCATTGTTTGTAAGGAAATTAACATGCTAAAATTGATGCTTTCATTGTTGACTCCAAAGAAATCCAAAGAATTTCATTTTGAAAATTTTTCTGAAATCTACATATTGAACTCATAGCAACAGGAAAAAAGAAAATATTATATTTATATATCTGTTTTCTTTCTTTCATTACTTCCAAAGGAATTCTCAGAACACAAAATGATATTTTTTTCCTCTGACATAAAAACCTAGACACTTAGATCTTTAAATTTTTAGATATCCATAATGAATCTAGTACCTTGTGGCAAGATGTGCTGCTTTTCATAGCTTTTCCTTCATGTTCTCTAAAGAAGTAGTTTAGCTAAACTAAATATCAAAACTGAGGATGTGACTCTGAAGCTTTTTTACAGACATGGTACATGGCTTTTTAAAAGAAACATGACCTGAAGAACTGAAGTCACCTGTAATAACAGACAGGGCATAAATACAAACCGAATTAATTTAAACAGTTTACAAAAACTGAACAAGGGTTTCTGAATCTTGATCTGATTTTGTAAGTGCAAAGTATGTAGCCTTAGATAAGTTTGTCTAAATATCATTCTACCAAGAGGAATATGTGCATATCATTGTAAAAAGCAAAAACAAAAACACTAAGAGACTAAAACAAAGCTCTGAATAACATGTAAGTTTCTTAAAGAAATGCCTTCTACATAAGTTACATGTGAAAACACATATTGTGATTCATTTGTGCATAAACTATGCATATTTTTAATAATGGCAGATATATTTGTGCTTACAATAGGACCAGCTACTATTATAAATGCTTTACATGTAAATAGTTCAGCCTTTAAAAGGCCCTATAAGTTAGGTACTATAATCAGTCAAACCCAATTCTGCAGATGAGGAAACTCAGGTGCACAGAAGCTAAAGCTGCCCAAATTGACACAACTAGACAGTAGAGGCATGGTTAACAGAAATTAAAAGTGCTGTTAATATAACTTAAGGAGATTTTAGTACAGTCTCTATATGGTATTAATTCTGAATACAAAATGTTGAATCCAGTGTAAAAATGGAGTAATGAGCATTTTTAACTCAATAATTTAAACATCACATGAAACAAATTAGAAATAGAAGGGAAATTCCTCAACTGGTTAAAGACACCCATGCAAAAACCACAGCTATTACAATACATAATGGTGAGAGACTGCATGTTTTCCCTCTGAAGATGAGTAACAAAACAGGGCACTTGGGTGTGGCTCAGTCAGTTAAGTATCTGACTCTTGGTTTCAACTCAGGTCATAATCTCACGGTTTGTTGTTC
The DNA here is from genome assembly GCF_003009895.1 of Hyaena hyaena. Lineage (NCBI taxonomy): Eukaryota > Metazoa > Chordata > Mammalia > Carnivora > Hyaenidae > Hyaena > Hyaena hyaena. Next base: position 1,657,679 of record NW_024080877.1, read on the forward strand.
AAGCCCTGCAGTGAACTCTGCAGTGACAACATGGAGCCTGCTTGGGATTCTCTCTCTCTCTCTCTCTCTCTCTCTCTCTCTCTCTGCCTCCCTCCCTCCCTCCCCTACTTTCTCTGTCTCTCTCAAAATAAATAAGTAAACTTAAATTTTTTTTAAAAAAATATTGGGAACAAAACATTTACCATTTGTTTTCAGTACCATACCAGAGTTTATAGCCAGGACAATTAGGCAAGAAAAAGAAAGAAAAGACAGCCATACCTGAAAGGAAAAAGTAAACTGATCTTTATTTACAGAAGACATGATAGAGAGAATACTAAGGAATCTACTAAACAAACAAACAAACAAACAAACAAACAGAAAAACTATTAGGATAGAAGAGTTCAGTAAGATAATAGGATAAAAGATCAATATACAAAAGTCAATGGTATGTCAATACACTAGCAATAAACAATCTGAAAGTGAAATTAAGGAAACAATCCCATTACTGAGAAAAATGCAAATTCTTCCTGAGAAAAATGCAAATTCTTCCACTGTATACTCTTTTGAGGTATATATTGAATTTTTTCATACTTATAAGTAGCAAATATGCTAAAATTAATCTTTAAAAAAATAAAGTGGATAATGGCATAAAAATGAGAAAGCAATTCCATTTATAATAGCATCAAAAAATTTAGAAATAAGCTTTTTTTTAAAAGTATAAGACTTAAGATTTGATAACACTGTTGTAAGATATTAAAGAAAACCAAAATAAGTTGAAGGATATGTTATATTTCTGAATCAAAAGACTTAACACTGCTAAGACAATAATAGTCCTGAAATTGATCTACAGATTCAACACAAAGTGTATCAAAATTTCAGCTGTCAATTTTATAGAATTGAAACACTGATTAGGATTTTACATGAAAATGCAGGAATAATCAAAACAATCTTGCAAAAGAAGAATAAAGTTAGAGAAGACACTTCACATAATCAGAATAATGTGGCACTGGCATAAAGACAGACAGATATTAGATTAATAGAACAGAACCATGAGTCAGGAAAGAAACCCTTACATTTATGGTCATTTGAGTTTTGACGAAGATACTAAGGCCACTCATTGGGAAAGAATTATCTTTTCAATAAATGGTAATGGGTTTAATTAGAGAGCCACATGGAAAATAATGAAACTGGATTCCTTCCTTAAGCCATATACAAACATTAACTCAAATCTGATCATAGACTTTAAGAGCTAAAACTAGAAAACTCTTATCAGAAAACAAAGGAAATACTGGGACGACTGGGTAGCTGGGTTAAGCATCTGACTTTGGCTCAGGTCCTGATTGGTTCCTGAGTTCAAGCCCTGAATCAGTCTCTGTTCTGATAGTTCTGAGTCTGTTTCGGATCCTCTGTCTCCTTCTTTCTCTGCCCCTCCCTGCTCTCTCTTTCCCTCACTGCCTTTCAAAAATAAATAAACATAAAAAACAAAACAAAATAAAACCAAAGAAATAAAATCTTTGTGACTCTGGCTTAGGCAAAGCCTTCTTTAGATATGACACCAAAAGCACAAGCAAAACAAGAAAAAAAATAATAAACTGGATTTCACCTAAATTAGGAACTTTTGTGCTGTAAAGGAAATACCAGCATGAAAATGAATAGACAATCTATGGGTAGGAGAACTGATAAAGGACAACTCAAATGTCCATCAACTGGTGAAAGGATAAACAAAATATGGTGAATCTATATAATGCTATAGTATTTGTCAATAAAAAGAATGAAGTTAGGATACATATGACAACACGGACAAACCTGAAAATATTATCTTAAATGAAAGAAGCCCGTCGCAGAAGACCACATATTGTATGATTCCATTTGTATGAAATGTCCAGGATAGGTAAATCTATAAAGACAGTAAATCAGTGACTTTTTAGTTTGGGAGGTGAGGAGAGAGAGAATAGGAAGTGATCATTAATGGGTACATGGATTTTGGGGAGGTTAATTAAGACATTCTAAAACTAATTGTTTTGTCACACAACTCAATATATTAAAAACAATTGAATTTTTCACTTTAGATAGGTGAAATACATGGTATAGGTTGTATCAATAAAGCTGTTAAAACAACTTAAATATATATATTTTTTACCTTATATAAACTTCGTGAATAACATCTAACCTAGATGGTGACCCTGGAAATGTTCCTTTTGTAAAAGAGAATAAAATGTTTAAATCCTTTTTGTCACGTGCTCCCTAGTTTGGCCAACACCAAGCAAGAGCAGTTCTAGTATTGAACTATCATCAGATAAAACAGTTTATTATTAATCAATGTAAAGCTAAAATTACTAACTAGTAATAGCTTTTCTTGAAAATATAATTGATTTACGGCAATAATTTTATATAGCAAATTAATTCATTTCTTGCAAGTTGGGGGCATATTTTGAAACTAACTTATCTAGTAGAATAAGTTAGTTTTAGTAAGTCCATGGGAACATTATCAAAGAGATCCACTCATTCTCTGTGAACATTTATTGAGTACTAATTATGAGTTTGGCACTGTGGTAAGCACTGGGTATCTGGTGGTGACCTCTCCTTGAGGGCTATAGTGGAATACTAGTAATGCCTACTCTGGTAGTAAGCAGAACAAGATGCTTCATAGGGTTTTTATCTTTTATGGTAAAAATTTCCTGGGACTCAGCTAATATTGTTTTCCTGTGTGGTAGAGCAGATCCAAAGCTATTTTTTTAAAAATATTTTTACTTTTTACTAAAGGTGCAGCATGCTATAAGGATTAATTTTTAATTCAGTTTGCTTGGCTTTATTTTTTCTCTGTGTCTTAATTTCCACATCCACAAAATGGGGATAACTGAATCTATCCTATTTGGTTCCATGAGAATTAAAAGAGATAATCTATTTAAAGCACATAGATTATTGCCTATGTACTTGAGTAAAGATTCAATAAACATTATGATGACAGTGATGACGATGGTGGTGGCAGTGGCAATGGTGATAATTTATATATACATGTTCTCTTATGTACAGAGATGAATTCTATCTCTCTCAAGGTTTGTGTTCTGATTCAGCTCTCTAGTTATTCATAAAAGCACATAATTTTATCCTTTGCTCATCTGGCTTTCAAAAATATATGGCTATATCCTGAACTAGCAACTACGTACAACTGGTTTCAATCCAGCTTCTATGCTATGCCTGGCTATAAGAATTGATATGTAGGAAATTATTTGAAGGTCATGTAATTTGTCCATTCTTCTATGTACTATAAAGGCAATGGTTGCATAAAACATAACTCCCAGAAGGCTACAAAGTTGGACTATAAATATCTTAGCCCTTTGCAGAAACTCCATTTTTTAACTGAAAGAGTAAAGAATAAACTGTCATAAGTAATTTATTTATGCACTTGTATTTGAAATTCTGTAGAAGCTATAGCTATGTACCTTTTCATCATAATCTCCAAAGATGCTTTCACATTCTAGAAATGCAATTTTTAGCTTCTCTTGTGAGTCATTCCTTTAAAAAAACACTAAAAAATTATATTTGTGGAAAATTTGTAAGATATGTATTTTTCAACTCTTTTAAGTACAATTTTTAAATAAACTTTCACCACCAGAAGGATGTAAACTCAAACTATATTACCTATTACATAAAAATATAAAATAACAAGTAATGATGTATCTATTACAATGCATACAAAGGACTGAACTTTTCTACAAGTTTATCATCTTCAGTAGTAAAAATATCACTGTTTCCAAACCCTCTCCTGCCAGGGAACTGTTGTAACCAATACCTAACTATGTGCTAAAGCTCAACGGAGGTAAGAGTTATTAATGGAGACCTAAACAAATAAGGATTACTGGATATAAAAAGAAAACCAGCAGTTCAAAAGAGAAGACCAAGGCTACAAATGTGCAAACAGCACACCCAATGGAGAGAAAGTATGCAAGAAACACAAATGATCAAAAGTTTCTAATTTTGTTCTGTTATATAGCAATTAACAGTAAAACAGCAAAAAAAGTTGTGCTAACCTGTAATATTCCCCAAGACATGAAATTTAGAATTTCTCCACATAGCCAGTTAATCTGATAGACAACAGACTAAATCCATTATTTTTTTATTTATAATTCTTACATGTTATTTTTCAGTTGTTCGTTGTTGGCAGAAAGCAATGATAACATTGAGAGGTCTAGTAGGGCATTTCAAAGTCAAATAGGAATTCTTTGTTGGGGTAAGTCCTGTACACTACAGGAGTCTGGCAGACATCCTGGCTCCTGACCACTGAATATCAGTAGTTTTTTCTCAGTCACAGTGAAAACCTGAAAAGGATGCTAACATTACCAGTATATCCTTTAGAGGAGGAGAGGAAGAGCATACTAACCATATTTTTTTTTAATGGAGATAAATATTTAAGCATAGAAAATAAAAATTATAAAACCTATAAAACAGAATATAGAAAGATAATTTTATTATCTTTTAGTAGTGATTTCCTTTCTTACTATGACATAAAGACCAGAAATCATAAAAGACTGACACATTTGACTAAAAGAAAATATGAAACTTAAATTTAGGAAAATATATAAAACAAAGCAAAAGATATGATGAATTGGGGAAAAAATATATATATATATATAAGAGACTAGTTAATACTCTTAATATTAAAAATTCTTCCAGGGTACCTGGGTGGCTCAATCTGTTAAGCTTTTGGTTCTTGTTATCAACTCAGGTCATGATCTCATGGTTCTTGGATTGAGCCTACCTCTGGCACAGTGGAGTGCAGAGCCTTCTTGGGATTCTCTCTCCCTCTTTCTCTGCCCATCCTCCCCCAAATGAATAAATTAAACATTAAAAAATAAAAAACATTTAATTAAACATTAAAAATTAAACATTAAAAAAACAGTGAAAAGGAAACTACCTACAAGATAAATACACAAGTATATAGTAGCTGCATTACATGAATTTCTTCATTAGGAGAAGCTATAAAATCCTCAACAATTTCTAAAGTAGTTTTTAGAAACACATCAAGTTTTATAGTAAGGCCAATTAGCTTGCCAATGTTACACAGTATGGTAGTGATAAAGGTTGGAATTCAAGTTCTAATTCTAGAGCTCAGAGTGATATCATTGTTCTCTATCAATAATAGACAATTCCATAGCTGCAGGTATATTAATTTTATGGAATTATTAATAAAGCAGATACCTGTATAAAACAGTATCTGCACTCTCTACTTATAATTGAGAAGAAAAAGAAATAATCTAAATAATTTTCAACAGGGAATATACTTAGTAAAACATAGAATATCCATAACATATAATATCACATAGAAACTAAAAAGAGTGAGGTAAATATATATGTAGCAATATGGGAAGATGTTAGCAGTATGATGGTAGATTTTTTAAAAAGCAACTTGCACAACAGAATTAGAGTATAATCTCAGTTGTATAATTTTGAAAATTAAATATAATTATATATTAATGTGTGTGTACATATATTATATATATAAACTTAGGGATAACTCTAAGGAAAAACTAATAATTCTAGAGAGGAATTTTTACTTTCCTGTGTTTTATTTAAATGATTAGATTATTTTAAACAGCATACACATATTTTACTATTTATAATGAGCAATAAAAACACTCCTATATTGGAAAAAAATAAGGGAAAATTACATTAATCAAATAATTTCCTATAAAAGCTTATAGTTTTTATATATTAGTAAAATGTCCAATGCTGTCACATTGGCATTACTTTCATTTTATATTGAAAATTCCTAGTATGTTATTCCTAATGATAGCCAGTAGTAACTTATTCTCACCTCCACATCATTAGCCAACAATTTTACAGCTTGCTAAGAGGTTATCTAAAGTTCTCAGACAGTATTTAAACCAGCTACCTTCTGGGGTACCTGGGTGGTTCAGCTGGTTAAGCATCTGACTTTAGCTCAAGTCATAATATCATGTTTGTGGGTTCGAGCCCACACCAGGCTCTGTGCTGACAGCTCAGAGCCTGGAGCCTGCTTCATACTCTGTGTCTCCTTCTCTTTCTGCCCCTTACCTACTCATGTTCTGTCTGTCTCTCACAAATAAATAAATATACATTAAATAAATAAACATTAAAAGAATAATAATAAAAAAATGAACCAGACACCTTCTTTATTGATTTTGTCTAAAAAATAAGAAACTATTTAGTACACAGTGCTTCAAAAAGGTAGTTGAGCAATATGTATCAAAAAATTAATAATTTCAATCCTCTTTCATCTAGCTATTACATATCTTATTAAAAGAATTCTCCCTAAAGATTTGTTTCCTGTCATTAAAGCACTAGAATAATAAAAATTTTAAATCAACAGTGGAAGCTGTTTAAGTCAATTATACGGTATTACACAGACATATAAAATAATAGTGCAGAAGAAAATTTTAAAAAGATGGATACATGTTTATAATATACTATTAATGAAAAAATTATGTAACAAAATCGCATATACAATATGAACTCATTTAAAACATAAAAATCCTTAAAGAGAAAGATCTGTGAGTATAGGCACTAAAATTATTATCTCTGTATGGTGTAATTGAATGAGAATTTTATCTTGTATATTTTCTTTTTTCTCTCCTATTTTTCTAAAAGAAATAAGTATTACTTTGTATTAACAAAATTAGCTTAAAAGTAGAGAGAAATCAAAGTTGTGTGTTGCGACATGTTTACTATATAGTATACAGTCATCTTCACATTATTCCTAGAGAGAAGAAAAATGGGATACAAAAGCAAAGTGATGGGCAATCATTTATTAATCTAGTTTCACCATTTTGTCCTACTTTTCTTAGCAGTCCTTTCCATGCTGAAAATTGGCTATTCAGAACAGAATAAGATGTATTTAGGCTACTCATATTCTTCTGCAACATGGGAAGTTAATGAAATGGTGTCTCTATGAATGTCATTTTAGGCTTCTCCTAAACCTCTAACAAAACTGGTGATATCAACAACATTTTAATTAGAGATTAGAAGCTGTTAGCAGTAAATGCGAAAAATATCAACAGTACAAGTATGATAACAGGTACTATAAAATAAAAAGTTTAAAAAACAGGTTTTCAAGGTAATATTCCCAGCAGATGAAATACAATGTATTTGCCATTATCTAAGAGTTAAACCTTATGTGCAAAAAGGAAGCACCAATTACTAGATCATTGAATGAATTATTATATAATGTAAGAAGCTTCAAGTCATGCCACCTATTTCTCAAGCCCAACTTCACCTTAAGCATTACAGTTGGAGAGGATTTGTGTAATAAAATGAGTAAGCTGCGTAGGTTTCAAAGCAAACAGCTGGACACTCCACATAAGAAAGGGGCAAGAGTATGACCGTATGACAGAGTAGAAGTAACATTGGTGATTCTTACCTACATATCTTATCTAATGAAGTTTTCAGATTACCAAAGAGACACAGACGTTTAGATGACCAAAGGGATGCCTGAGTTTTAGAGTCAGTGGCAGAACTGGGCCTCGTAAGATTTGAGATTAAAAGATTTTTCTTCTTCCAGCTCAGCACTATAATAATAGACCAACTGAGACTGACAACCCATAAACAGAATATGTTAGGAATCAGATTTAAGTAAAAATTAGATAAATGCGTAGAAAAGTAAATAAAGAGAAAATAATGATTCAATGATAAGCATTTAAAAATGATAAATTTGTTAAAAATAGCATTTTTAATTCTTTTTAAATTAAGTATTAGAAACTATGAATTGCAAAGAGGTATTATCATGTGATAATATCTCATTCTTATTTTATTTTACAATGTGTGAAAAATTCACAAAGTCATACTCATTTTGCATGGAATAGAAAGTATCTGGTACAAAAGTTTGTTAGGCCATTCTGGAAAACATTTCAAGAAAAGCTAATAAAAAGTATAGTTTTTTTTAAAGAAGGAAAGAATATTTTAGTTCAGGATATTTTTGACAGAGCAAAACCTCCATAAAGTACACATGCTTAGGAGATGCCTTCAAGAATAGGATTTTAGTAGAGGCACCTGGGTGGCTCAGTCGGTTAAGCGTCCGACTTCAGCTCAGGTCATGATCTCACGGTTCATGGGTTCGAGCCCCGCGTCGGGCTCTGTGCTGACTGCCAGCTCAGAGCCTGGAGCCTATTTCAGATTCTGTGTCTCCCTCTCCCTCTGCCCCTCTCCCACTCACTCTATGTTTCTGTCTCTCAAAATAAAATAAAGACATAAAAATTTTTAAAAAAGAATAGGATTTTAGTAGAGACACTAAAGGTTCTCTTAAATGCATATGTGTACACACATATGCACAATTCCTTATAAAAAATAAGAACTAAAACAAATTGTTAGAAAAATTATTACTAAGGAGATGTAGTTGAAGGTATAAGATGGCTAAATGTGATTTTTTTGACACTATATACAAAAGTTACCAAAATGTATTTCACTATTCCAACCTTTTGAAAATTTTCAAACTTAGGAAAAGTTCCAATAATAGTATCCCCACATAACACCCAATTACCTTTCACCTAATTTAATGATGTTTTAAGCCTCTTGCAATGTTTGCCCTTCCTCTGTCTTGAGTATCTGCCTATGTGTGTGCATATCTGTATATATACATGTGTGCTTTTTTTTTTTCTGAACCATTTGAGAGATAGGAGCATACAATGTGGTACTTGACCCAAACATACTTCAGTGTGTATCTCTTAAGAACAACAATATTATCTATACAATTGTAATGATATAATATGACATTCAGGACATTTAACATTGATATTTAATATGGTATCATTTATAACCCACATTTGCATTTTGTCATTTGTCCCCAAAGTATCCTTTTGTTATTTTTGCCTTTACTTTTTGTTTCCAAACTAGGATTCAATCAATATTCATTCTGTTTTCATCTAGAGCAAATCCTCAGTTGCTCAGTTTTTCACATTACTGACATTTTGGAAGAGTCTAGGTCTGTTGTTTTTCAGGCTGTTTCTCAATGTGAATGTGTCTGGCTAATTCCACTTCATGATTAGATTTAAGTTACACATTATTGGTAGGACTACAACAAAAATGACAGCTTTTCCTTCTGAAGTATATATTAGGAGGCACATGATGTCAGATCATCTTTTATTTGTGTTCTGAAGTTTAATTTGGTCAATTTGGTTAAGATGATATCTTCCAGAAAGAGCCCAAATGTCCATCACCTGATGAATGGATAAAGAAGATGTGGTTTATATATATAATGGAGTACTACTTGGCAATGAGAAAGAATGAAATCCTGCCATTTGCAACAACGTGGATGGAACTGGATGGTAGTATGCTACGTGAAATAAGTCTCTCAGAGAAAGACAGATATCATATGCTTTCACTCAATTGTAGAACTCGAAAAACTTAATGGAGGACCATGGGGGAAGGGAAGGGGAAAAATAGTTACAAAGAGAGGGATGGAGTAAAACCATAAGAGACTCTTGAATGCAGAGAACAAACTGAGGGTTGATGGGGTGGTGGTGAGGGAAAACGGGTGATGGGTATTGAGGAAGGCACTTGTTGGGATGAGCACTGTATATGTAAATGATGAATCATGGGAATCTATCTCCAAAACCAAGAGCACACTAAATTTGACAATAAACTTGACAATAAATTTGAAAAAAAAGATATTTGCCAGATTTCTCCATTTTAAAGTTACTTTTTCCTTTCTAATTAGTAAGTAATCTGTGAGGTGACACCTTGAGATGATGTGAATATCCTGTTTGCAAACAGTCTTTTATTCAATAATTTTAGCATCAATTGGTGACTGTTACTTCAATCAGTTATTATAACTGTTGTACATAAAGGTGATTTTCTATTCCTACAATTCTTTCTATATTTATTACCTGGCATTTTTCTGCTAAGAAGCACTATACATTCATCCCTTCTTCTAATTTCTTTTAAGTATCAGTGCAGACTCACTGATTGCTATTCTTAATTCACTGTGTTTAATCCATTTCTATCATTATTTGATATTCTAATTGTCTCAGATTTGTCCAGAGGGAGCCCCTTTAAAGCTGACTCCTGTTCCCTTTGGAAATGTCTCCTCAGTTTTTGAGCTTGTCCTTAAAAACAGATAGAAATATTGACTTATTTCAAAACAGAAATCAACATTACATCCAATAGTAGAACTCTATTAGAAGAGTTCTTCCAAAGTAGAAAACTGGAAAACTCCTCTAAGGATATGAATTATTACCAGTATTTTTTAAAATGGTTTTGAATATTTTTACAAATGCAAAAAAAGAAAAAGAAACACAATGAATTCATATAACATAGGAAAAGGCAAAATATTATTTTGATAAAATGATTGGATGCTGTGAAATCTAAAAGAATCAGCATAGAAGTTAGGAGAACAAATGAGTTTAATAAATTTTTCAGATATAAGTTAAATATATTAAAGTAATATCACCAAGTAATAACTGGCTAGAAAATACAAAGGAAAAATACATTTCATTTTATGGAAAAACTGCATTATTTAGAATGTAATGATGAGAGGTACATTTAATCTTTATGAAGAAAACCGTAAAATTTAATTAGGAGATTTAAACTGGGACCTACATAAATGGAGACAATGTCATATTCTTGAACATTATAAAAATGAGATTTTTAGTTAAACACAGTGGATTATATATGTGTCATGTCCATTTCTTCCTGAAATCACCATTTAAATAATAGTAAATATATATTTTTAAATTATAATACTATACGAAAAAAACAAGACATAAACATAAAATATATCAACATAATTTTGGAAATTGGAAACTGGATTAATTAAAGATAACCAAAGGGGTGAGAAGGGCATGGAAGTGAAGGAAAAGAAAGAGGGAGAGGAAGGGAAAAGGAGGAGAGAGAAAGCAATTCTACAGCAGAACCTCAAAGGCTTAAATTGTCCTTTTGGATATAAGGGATTATAGGGAAGGGCTTTAAGTGTAAGGATCTGTTCATAAATTTTTTTAAAGTTTATTTATTTTAAGAGAGAGAGGACGTGCCCACCTGCCCATGTGTGCGAGAGGGGCAGAGAGAGAGGGAGAGTAAGAATCCCAAGCAGGTTCTGCACTGTCAGCATGACGCCAGATGTGTGTATGGCTTGAACTCATGAACAGTGATGTCATGACCTGAGCTGAAGCCAGGCGCCCGTGTTCACAATTTCTTAAAAGAGAACTAATCTCATTCCCTAACTTGGAGCCAAGTGACTACTCAAGTAGGTGACTTGAATTTTATTCTCCAGAAGGTTGAAGCAGAGAGGCCTCATTGGGACACCCAGAAGAGCTGAGAGTGGAATAATGTGCCTTGTTTAACAGGTAGGTTTAAGTAAAAGTTTATTATACCACCACTCCCTTTCTAGTCATTGACTCTCAGAATGCTGTCATCCAGGCTTTTACCCCAGAAGCAAGAGTCTGGAAAATTCCTGAGTATAACACGAACTACCCAAGAGTAAATACCTTGAGATACGGACATTTGGTAATCTCCCAAAAAAAGGATCACTTCATTGCTCACTCAATTCTTAGGGAAGCTTATAGTGAACAAGCTCCGTTTATTGTGAACAGAGAGAGGATTCAAGCCACAGAACGAAAAAAAGTAAACTTGGAAAAACTGATACAGTTCAGGAAACAGAAGAAACTTCAAAAAATATATTTAAAAACCTCACACAAATAAGAAACTGTATTATACTCAGGAAACAAGAATCAGAATCTTATAGGAAAGAAACTCTCAGAGAACAAAGAGCAGAAATGAAAAAAAAAACCAAAACATTGATGTATAAAAAGATTCAAAGATAAAAAGGAAGACTGCTTCTACAAGGTAGAACAAAATAATAGAGAAATGAACAATAGAAGACAAAAGATAAGACAATTAGAATCTAAGAGGTCCCATATCCAAATAATAGGAGCTCTAGAAGGATGAAAAGCCAACATTACCAACAACAGCAAAATTAAATGACAAGAAACTATCAAAGAAAACAACACATGAGAAGTTTCCAAATGGAATACCTAGGTCAAGGGATGAAAATAACCACAAACGAAAAGGTGAATCATCAAGGAATTATAAAACACTGAGGAAAATAAGAAGATTCCAAAAGTTTCCAGAGATTATTAATGGTGATATCCTATATAGAAGATGAGAATCTGAAAGTTATTGGTCTTTTTAACAACGACACTGGAAACAAAAAGATAAGTGTCTTTAAAATTCTGAAATAGACATGATAGTGAGGAATTAATGCAAACTAATGTCCATTCCTGTTAATATTTCCTGTTAACAATTATAGAATAGTTTTAGAAACATTAACAGAAAAAGCTCAGACAAATCAGAAAAACAATCAAACAAAAATGAATTGAATTCTTGCTCAACCTCTTACTAGCTTTGTAGTCAGTAATTACTAAGAAGCTGACTACTTAGCTTCTTTAAACTTGTTTCATCCTTACAAAAAATAATAATGCCTTATTTATAGAGTTGTCCTAAGAATTAAATAACTTTAACAAAATAACAAAAAGGTACTTAACAAGTTATAGCTGTTATTATTATATTCAGAATTACCATTCTTATTAGTTTATGTCCTAGCCATAAGAAATAAATGCTACAACAGTAAATATTTGAACAAATGGAGAAAATATATTAAATTTTAGTAACTAAAGAAATACGATATAATGTGGTCATCAAATTGATATTTGCAAAGCCATTTGGAAAATTAGAAAAATAATTAGAAAATCCCAAAGAAAAAGGGAGATAACAAACCATATGTAGAGGATAGGGTTGTTTTTGTTTTTGTTTTTGTTTTAAATTTCTGAGAGAGAGAGACAGTGTCAGAGAGAGAAAGAGCGAGACAGAATCCGAAACAGACTCCAGGCTCTGAGCTAGCTGTCAGCACAGAGCCCGATGCGGGGATCAAACCCACGAACCGTGAGATCATGACCTGAGCTGAAGTCGGACACTTTAACTGACTGAGCCACCCAGGCACCCCAAGGATAGTTTTAACCACAGAAAAATGTATGTGCCTAAGCATTATAGAGTTGAAAAGTCAATATGCAAAAATAGTTGTATTAGAGTATTGGCATTATAAATTATTCTTACTTAAGAAGTTATTTCATGGCATGTTATCTACTTTTTAATATTTTAATGTTTACTTATTTTTTAGAGACAGAGAGACAGAGCCTGAGCAGGACATGGCAGAGAGAGAGGGAGACACAGAATCCGAAACAGGCTCCAGGCTCTGAGCTATTAGCACAGGGCCTGAAGCAGGGCTTCAACCCACAGACTGTGAGATCATGACCTGAGCAGAAGTCAGATGCTTAACCGACTGAGCCATCCAGGTGCCCTGCATGTTATCTATTTTAAATGTTCAGATCACTGTAGAATATACAAATAAGTAAAAAAAAAAAATGTGTTAAAAATTACCCAAAACCTCATTCACAAGAGCTATTACTTTTAAACTTTTGAGATTGATAATGGATATATATTCTCCATTGTTTTACAAACCTTAGATTGTTTTTCTTAGCTTACAATCATATCTGTCTCCCTTCAACAAATTATCATGAACTTCTTTTGATGGCATAAATATACTTCAAAGACATTTTTAAAAAAGGTTATTTAGCATTTTATTATATGGATATCTCCATTTAACCCACTCTCTTATGAGATAATTATTTGCTTCCAATATTTTAATTTTCTATAAAGTGATGAAATGACTACCCTTGTGGATAAATCTCTGCACATTAATTCTTTTTATAAATTCTTATAAGTGGAATTTATGGATCACAAATATAAATATTTTAACAACTTAAATATACACTGTAAAACTGCTCTGCATAGGAGTTGTTGTAATTAACTTCTTGCCAGTAGGAGATAAGATGGTATCTAGATTCTTGAATGTTTGTTAATTTGGAGTTTCCAATTCTGTTTTCCTTCTTCCTTTCTTCCCCTCTTTCTCCCTCCCTTTCTTCCTTTCTTCCTTTTCTTCTTTACTTTTCTAACTTAATAAGAAAAATGGCATTGTATGGTTACTTCCATCTGTATTTCTTGAATGACTAATAATTGTGAATACGTGAAATATTTGTGTCTGTTTGTCCTATGTTCCGTTATTTCTTGAAGTATGTGCTCAAAGTCAATTTGGGATTTTTGCCTTAGCTTAGCTATTTACAAGCTATTTAATGGACTTCTATATTCTATACCATGAGTACCACTTGAAAACAATGAAAACAACTAAAATAAAGTGAGAAATATAAAAAAAATTCTCAAATATTCCCATGAGCTAACAAAAATATATGGAATTCTGATATGATTAAGTGAAGACTGATGTTCAGAGTGGTAACACAAGTACTTAAATTGTCTTTTACCTTGAGAATATTTGCTGAAGCAGCCAGACCTGAGTATAAATTCTGTAGCCTCAAAGGTGGGGTATCCAACAGCAGACCCTCCATAGTTCTGGGATCATAAGGCATTACTCAGTGTAAGATTAAACTAGACAGGATAATGATGATCATGATAATAGAAAACAGAGATAGAACTTACTGCGGTTATAAGTGTTTCAAAGATATTAACTCATTTAATCCTCACAAAGGTCATTGCAAGGCACCATTATAATCTTTATCTTAAAGGTCAAGACAGTGAAGCACAGAAAGGTTAAGTAATTTGTTCAGAGTTTGTAGTAGAACTAAAATGCATATTCAGACAGTCTGGGTCTAGAGACAATGCTCTTAAGCACTATGTCATACCAACACCCCCACTCCGCCCCCCAATCCCACCCAGAGAAAATGCAAGGAAAATTGTGTATACAGAACTTTGGCACTAGGTGGATGGGAAAAATAAGTCATCTCAGAATTTACAACCACAAGCTAACCCTCACTGAAGTCTACAGTCTGAAGACTTACTACTCTTTTACTTCATAAAAACTCAAGCCAAGAATTTAAAGTGGTCCTAGATCAGTGGTATCATACTAACAGTATTCTTAGGCACCTAATGTAAGGAAACAAAGGTAAACCTTGAAAAATCTACCTTCATCACACATAGTTCAAGAGTTTAAAAAAATCATCTAAATACATAAAAAACAAAGCACTATATTGTAAAACAAACAAAAATATGTGACAGAATCATTCCTCCAGATTTTCCAAGTATCAGAGTTACTACACACACACACAATATAAGTATGTTTAAGATACTTCAATAAACAAAAATTTGACAACATAAGAACATAAATTCTGAAAAAAGAAAAAAACTTAATTTTTAAAAATGTAAAGTGTGATAATCAAAACAAAGGAAAAATCAATCAATAAGTCATACAATAATTTTAAAATAGTTAAATGGGCTACTGAAATGAGCTATTTCATTGACATGAAATACTATGTCAACTGTAGTCTGGAGAGGTAAACAGGCATGGAAAATATTGTGAAAAGATCTAACATGTATCTGATTTGTAGTTCTAGCAAAACCAGAAGGAGATGGAGGCTATACTGGAAAAGTAAAACCGCAGAAAATACAAGGAAAAAAAAATCTCAAAAGCAAAGAAAACATAAATTACATTCAAAGGACTGACAGAGGAATAATTAAATTTTGGGGAAAAAAAAGCCAGAAGACAGTAAAATATTACATTTCATAGGCTAAAAGAAATTCACCAGTAACATAGAATTCTATACTCTAACATATTCTTTTAACAGTGAGATTGAAATAAGGTCATTTATAGATAAAGATTGAGAGGCTTTATCACTCTTTTATCCTCACTGAATACACTTTCAAGCAAAAGGAAAGTAATACCAAATGGCAGATCTGAAATGCCAAAAGAATGATGAGAGGGAAAAAGTAGTCAATATGAGCAATATTAACATTATAAAGCAATGTTAATTTCTTATACATTTAAAAATGATATAATTAAATACATAAAATTAAATACATAAAATAAAAATATATAAATTGGGAAATGGTGAGGAGACTTAAAATCTTCCCTTCTAAATTACATTTTGTTAGAGCAGAGAGGTAATTTTAAATGACATCTGGGGTAATTCAAGTAAAAATAGATAATATGATTTCCAAACTAGAAAAACAATAACAACGACAACATCAAAATGAATGAAAACAAAATAATGAAGTATACAAAAAGAAGGCAATAAAGGGAAGAAAAAGAAACAAAGAAATGGTGGGAAAATAACCCAAAATAAAATAAAAATTAACCCAAATATGTTAGCAATTACAATAAATGCAAAAGGATTGTTATGTTCCAGTTAAATATAAAAATTGTCAGATTGCATTAGATTTTAAAAACTATATTGTTTTCTTTTTCTTCTTTTTTTATTAAAAGATTTTTTAAAATACTTTATTTCTGAGAGAGAGAGAGACAGCGTGAGCAGGGGAGGGTTGCAGAGAGAGGGTGATACAGAATCTGAAACAGGCTCCAGGCTCTGAGCTAGCTGTCAGCACAGAGCCCAAAGCAGAACAGGAATCCACGAACCAAGAGATCATGACCTGAGCCGAAGTCGGATGCTTAACCAACTGAGCCACCCATGCACCTCTGTTTTCTTTCTTTTTAAAGACACATATGTAACATAAATAAAAGTACAAAGTGGAAAAATATATTAACAGTAAATAGTACCAAATATTATACTAATATCAGTGAAAATGTATTCTCAGGCAAAAGACATCATTAGAAATAAAAAGGACCATCTTTAAGTGATAAAAGGTTTAATTCTTCTGGGAACATAACAATATCCAACTTATATGCAACTAATAACATAACCTCAAAAAACCATAAAGCAAAACTTGACAAGGAGAACTAAAAAATACTGCAAAATGGAAGATTTTTAATATAGCTTAGTAATTGAAAGGTCAAGATGGCAATGTGATAGGCACATAGATTTGACCAATTACGCTTATCTAATAGACATATATATAAGATGGCAACACTAATTATAGAATACACATTATTTTCAAGCACATTTCCAAAATAGAACATTTAAAACACTTTAACACAATCTAGGCCACAAAAGCAAGGTTCAGCAAGTTTTAAATAATTGACATTATACAAACCATATTCTCTAATAAAATAAGATTTAGAATTTAATGACAAGATAACTAGTAGTAACTTACTTGTTTTGAAAATAAAAACATAATTCTAAATAACTCAAAATGGAAACTGGCCCTAAATATTCATAACTAAATGAATATAAAATCTAATATGAAAAATTATTGCAAAAGCAATAAATGAAGAAAATTTTATAACCTTATATACCTACCATGGAAAAGGATGAAAATTAGTAATGTGAGAATCCAAAAAAGTGAGTCTGATACAAAATAAAATATAAATATAACAAAACAAAATAAAATATAAAAAGGCAGAAGAATCAGAGTGCCTGGGTGGCTCAGTTAGTTAGGTGACTGACTCTTGATTTTGGCTCAGGTCATGATCTCAGGGTTCATGAGGTTGAGACCTGCATTAAGCTCTGCACTGACAGTGTGGAGCCTACTTGCAAGGCTCTCTCTTTCTCCTTCTCTCTGTCTCTCCCTGCTTGTGTTCTTTCTCTCTTTCTCTGTCTCTCTCTCAAAATAAATAAATAAACTTTAAAAAAGTCAATTATATCTCAATTAAAAATTACAAGCTAAAAGAAAGCAGAGGACAAGAAATAAGAGAAATTAGTGAAATAGAAAAAAATAAAAAGACATGACATCAAAGGTAAAAGTTGACCCTGAGAAGTCTAAAAAAACTAAAATGTCTGGAGATGTTTAGCAAAAAGTAGCAAGAAAGGAAGAAAAATGGGGAAGGAGAGAAGAAGAGAGGAAGAAAAGGAAGAAAGCCCATGTAAAAATAGCTAATAACAAACGACATAACTATAGATGCTGCAGACATTAAAGTCATAAGAGGATATTAAAACAACTTTGTGCCAATACATTTGAAAACACAGATGAAATGAACATCTAGAAAATTTCTAAGAAATATATACCTTATTGACACTGATCCAAATTCAAATAGAAAAATCTGAACAATACTATCAGAGAAATTGGATCACTAGTAAAAATCGTTCCACAAGTTAAACTCCAGACCCAGCTGTACAACTAAGGTATTATTTTAATTTCTGAGTCTTAGTTTATTTAATTATAAAATGGGATATTGTAATATGTCATTATATTATTTCATAATTACTATACTATCTCATAAGCATTTAATTTGTGGATTACATTAAAAAACTACATGAAGACAATACACAAACACTCAAGGGTTATAAAAACATTACTATTATTATTTAAATTTTTTCTATGTTTATTCATTTTTGAGAGAAAGAGATGCAGCATGAGTGGCAGAGGGGTAGAGAGAGAGGGAGACACAGAATCTGAAGCAGGTTCGTGGCTCCAAGCTGGCAGCACAAAGCCCAATGTGGGGCTTGAACCCACGAACCATGAGATTATGACCTGAGCCAAAGTCAGATAGATGCTGAACCGACTGAGCCACCTAGGTGCCCAAAAGAGCAGTGTTATTTATCCAATTTTGGATTTAAATCAGGAAACCTGTAACTTTAAAAATAGATACATTCCAAAGAATCCAACAAAAAGTCAAGTTTTCACCATAAGGCAAATCTTATTTTGTTGTTGCATTCATTAAATAACTAAGGGCGTACTCTTTGGGAGGAAAACTGGCCACAGAATAATACAACTACAAATTAAGAATGCTGAAAAAAATTTAAATTTGTGTTTTTAAAAAGTCACTACTGTGTGTTTAAACCTTACTGACACAGTTATAACACATAAATAACAACTATTTTTTTAGTGCAATAGGCTCAAGATCCAAAAACCAAAAATAATATTGCAGGATGAAGAAGAAACATAATGAAGACACTAGTTCAATGTTTCATGGGTAATGAGTTAATGCTTTTTTCTTTCTAAAACACCATGTTTTATGAATGTGTGCTTCATAAAACACCCATAAACATATTCACACTCATTTTGTCATGTATGCATTCATTTAACAAAGATGTTAGTGATTACCAAATATCAGGCACAAGATTAGTTGCTGAAGATAAAAAGATGAAAAACAGTGAGGTTTAGAATAATTTTATACTCCAGTGAGGAGGAAGAGATAAAGTACCTGAGTATGTACAGAGTGCTACAGAGATTCATAGAAGAGGTATACTTAATCCAAAATGAAAAGACAAAGATTATTTCCTGAAGGGATGACTTCTAAGTTGTATATTAAAGAAGAAATTAGAGTTAGGCAAGGGAAAGGGAGGAGTTGAATGGCGTTCCAAAAGAAGGAAACTCAGGCCACTGCTGTCATTGCTCCTATGCACATATGTTATACTACATAGTCAACCATGGTGCCTGCTATAAAAATTATTTCTTAAAAATAGGGTTTTAAATTCACTACTGAATGTTAAATATGAGTTTTAATGATATGAGTTATATATAATTATTCTAACTCTGAAAAGCTACCTTAAACTCATTTCGAAATCTAACTTCAGATCTGTGTGCTTGACTAAAATACAATAAAATTAAAAAGATAATGCTCACCTTGTTTCATTTTTCCATGTGCTGGCATAGCTAGAAATTATAAGAAAGAAATCAGGGGATCTATGTTGGGATGGGAAATACTGGTCATATCTCTGGTCTATAAACAAAGAAAGGGCACTTCACTGAATTGGGCTGACTTTCCAAAATAATCCATGTACTAACTTGCCACTTTATCATGTAGTGTGTCAAAACATCAATAGGTTATATGGCTTCCTCAAAAGATTCCCTTAACTAAGGCTACTGTCCTGGCTCTTCCTCCAGCAGTGATTGGCTTTAGGTAGTGCTTTTTATACCACTATTTCTATCTTAATTCTTTTATGACTCCAGTAATATTTACCCATGAGCCACTACATTGAATACTAAAATATTTTCAAGGCTGTAGCGTTTTCAATTACATTAATTTTGATCTCTGTAAGAAATGCAACCCCACCGTTAGGGATATATGTTCCTCTAAAGAGGAAAAAAGTCACTGATGGAAAGCAAAAATAACAGAAAGAAAGCAGTAAGTAGCAACACAGCTGGGGTTGTGTTTGGCTTTGGTACAATAAAGAAAAACATAATACAAGTGGATAATGTACTTTTTATTTTCTTGATGCTGCCTACATGGATATGTGAGGAATTTATTCTAAGGCAACAGTTTGGTTTCTCACAGAATGTTATATTTTCTTTCAGAAAACTTTTCATGCTCTGATTAAATTTTTCCACCTATCTTTTCTTAGTGAGCGGGAATGTTCTGGTCTTGTACAACATAATAAATTATGCTATTTATAGTTTCTTTTGTATAAGTTTTTGGTCATAAGACCTTAAAAAATCTGATTAGCCAATGTACAGACTGAGCTCCAAATAGGGCCAATGTTCTTGCTCTTGTAAGTCTTCTACTGCTCCTACAAAAAGCCCTCTATAAACAATCCAGATTTATAAACATATCTAGCTGAATAAAACAAGGAATATAATTCTGATCATTCACATAAATATTAAACCAAAATCAAAGCAATATTCACCTGAGAAATATTGTAGAAAAATTGCAAAACTGAATGAACACAGTACTTGGACTTGGACTTAGCCTGGAATCTTACTGTCACCACTATTCCATAGTAGTGTAATAGACAAGCTATTTAATTTCTTCCAGACTTTTGCTTTCTTTACTGTAAAATAAAGAAAATAACACGTAGTATTTTGAGTTGTTTTAAGGACGAAATAAGGTAACAAATGCACAGCATCTGGCGAAAATAGTGGATACCAAAACACTTCAACTCTACTTTTTATTAAAATAGACTGGTTTTTTATGTAAGAGATTGTCTGAAATTTGTCTAAGTGGAAAGATATCCTGCCTAACTTCATGTCCAATTCAAACTTATTCCTACCATATTTTTGAGACAGAAGAAGGCAGGATGGGAAGGATTAGAATAGCAAACTTGACATCAAGAATAGATACATGCATGATATTTTAAACCTTTCCTTCTAACTTACTTAAGACCTTCCTGGATGCAGTGGATGGATAAGGGAAACAAGAAAAGGCTTCTTTGGGGGTTTATGGCTATTATGAATGTATACAGAGATTGTCCAACACATTTTTGTGTGTGTGTTTGTGTGTGTATACACACATATACATGCAAGTGCGCACACATGCATGCACACACACATCTTGCACAAACATATATATAAAACAATTATGTGCAAGAGAAAATCAGGACCAACCAAGGAAAAACAAACAGAAATGTAATGAGTTGTAGTTTAAACTTTAACATCTATTTTTACAGAAAGAACACATTTTTTGTAGTATCCTTTTTATATTATACTGAGACTAGTAGACAGCATTTTGCAATAAATGAGATTCAAAAACCAAACTTGAAACTGTCTTACCTAGTTAGCAGACTTATAAAGATGATAAAGTAGTACTGAAGTCCCTTTATACTTAAACTCATTTTAGGTTCTGAGAGGATGTTCATTTAATTACATTTGTTTATATGTCTAAAGTGACAACACACAGCAGTATAGTTTTACTACTGCATGCAAGCATTAAAAATCTTTGATTTCCAATGGAATCATAATTTTTCTTACTACTACTACTTCAAGCCTTCATTCTGCTTTTATACAAAGTGGACAAGGTAGGGCTACTAACATTTATAAAATACCTCAAAGATAATGTCAAAAAAATCATGACTGAATAACTAACATGTAGGTTATAAAGGGCAATTAGTGACTGTTACTAGTGCAGTGGAACATAGATTCATTCTTATTTGTGAATATTCTTAAGTGTGCAAGACTATATTTTCCAAAGATGCTAATCAATCAATCCTTTCCCATATTCTCTTCTTACAATGTGACTGACACTCTTCCCATTGGGAGGTAGGTTCTATATCCCTTCCCTTGAACATGGGCAAGGGCTTAGACTGACCACTCCATTAGATATATTATGATACAGATGATGTTATGTAATTTGAGACTAGGTTATAAAAAGGATAAAGCTTCCACCTAGTTCTTTCTTGAGATGCTTGCTTCTCGGTCTTGGTCACTATGCTGTGAGAAAGCTCCAACTAGTCCTTGAGAGACTATCTGGAGAGGCCCTTTTTGAGAAGAATTAAATTCCCTAATCAATAGTCAGAATCAATGGTTAGGTGAATGAACAATGACACAGATGAGTTTAGTTCCCCCAGCCTTCCAGACCCAAAGTGGAGATTCCAAACATCATGGAACTGAAACAAGCCATCCCCACTATGCTCTGTCTGAAATCCTAATCCAGAATCTGTTGAGTGTAATAAATGTTTATTCTAATTAATTTGTTATGCAGCATTAGATAACTGGAAGAGATGCTTCTATACACACAAGTTTGAGACCCTGACATGTGAGGGCTATACGTAGAGGTTTATACTCACAGGAAAATCACCATTATCTCGGATGATAGAGACAGGGAAGACAAGGGGAGGTTAACCTCTGACCTAATTTTCCTAGTCAGTATATGGCTGTTTGCTTTCTCTTGTCTTAAGAACATTCTACTCTAACTATTCCTTGAGCCTGAACACTTACCCTCCCCAGTGGCCCACCACTCACTGATCCTCACTTGGCAAATTCCTACTATCCTTAAAGGTCTTATGTCTCTCATGAAATGTCACATTCTTGCAGAAGACTCGTCTTACTGCTAAGAAATAGGTTTGGGTGACTTCTGTAAGATTATAGTGATTTTATCATATCATATTCCAGTTGTTTAATTATCTGTCCACCCCACTAGTCTGAAAGCTCCTGAGGACAATTGTGTTTTTACTTACTACTGCATACAAGCATAAAATAGAGCTGCATGATCAATAAATATGAGTTTGATGAATGAATTAATGCTCTTTTCTACCTGTACCCTGGAAAAGCACACGGACTGAAAGAGTAATAAACCTTGGAAAATTAGAAGAGGATATTGAGAAACTGCAGTAGGTTAGGCAGAAATGAACAAAGATACACTGAAGTTAGCAAATTTCCAACTAAGTCTTTCTAATTCAGAGCACCCAAAATATACCAAAGGCATCATGTTTGATGAATACCAAGAGGTAAAACAATCTCCATTCTGTTTCCAGAAAATTCTGCAAATCAGACACAGTCTTCCCTTGGTTCCTGTCTCTCCTGACACTCTCTCTCACTTCCTCATGTTACCCTAGTTTGTAGACTCTCGCAATAATCGCCAGGATTCCAGTCTCCTAATTTATCCAGATTTGCCATCATAAGTTCTCTTTATTTAGGATCAAACTCCTGGTAGGTTTCAAGACAATATTGATTTCAAACCTTTTTTTCCTCCATTTTCTCCATCTAAACCTCAATCTATATGAAATAACATCATTACAAAAACTATCACATAAACACATTCATAAATCTAAAAAAGTGTAAGAGGGATCCCAAGTTTTTGGAAAGAAAATAAGGACATTTGACTAATGATTCCAAAATTACTCTCTCCAATTCTTTGAAGTTTTTACTTACACTCCTTAATGCTGATTCAAACTAAGTATTGATTTCATTATAACAATTAACTCCAGAGTGCAAATACTTTATCCCTCCCTGGAGTTATCAACAGGAGATAAGAGACTGGTTTACTTGAATGAATCACCTTCAACGGATATGAAGAATTACTTTTGAGTTAGGAAGGTCTGTCAGTATTTACTGTCTACTCCAGGTGTTCTACACAAAAAAATCTCTCAGGGAGTACAAACGCATGCCTTTTTGCAGGCTCCTATATTTACCTCTCTTCCTTGCCGTCACCGACTAGGTAACTTCCTCTTCAAAAACCCCTTATATATTTTGTTCTGTTACCTGGTTCAAAGGTTTTCCCTCCTATTCAAATATTGCAATCAACCAAAGTAACTTCAGTATGCTACAAGAATGACCCCATACTTATCTTCCATTTCTTGATTTTTCTTGGTGATTCAATCAACCATTTCCATAGACATTCCTCAATGTTATACTGCTATACTCTCAAAATAATACATTCAGACATTCTGATCTGACCACGGTCTCTTAGCTAATTAGCGTTCTCTTCTAATTAAAACAATATATAGATTCCCGAGGCAAGTAATCCCCAAAGTAGGATGTGCAAGATGATATAAGCTTATATAAAGCATATTAGCATAGAGGTAAATACATATAATTTATCATTATACATATATACTGGTGGTATGCATTTAAAAAAAATTGGAGACCACTTTAGAGGATACTTTTTCTATATCTACCTTTTGTTTTTTCTCTTCACTGTCTTTCCTACTCTGCTTTTATCACATTGTACATGACTTCAACCTGTCAATATTTTCAACTCCCCTGCCTCTGTCCTTCCATTGTACCTGGTTCCTGAGTGCTTCAAAGAGAACAATGGCAAAATATAAAACTCTACAGACAGGAGCTACCATAAATTCTTGATCAGCATCCCCTGGGCCCCAATGATGCCAAGTAATCCTATTAGCTTTCTCTATTTAACTCTCTATTCCTCTACAGTGATTATCTCAAATATCTATCCCTTCCCTAAAACCCTTACCCCATTCCTAGCAGAAGATATAAAGTGTTGGTTAAAAGAAAAAACTAATTGCCTTTAGATGAGATGAGACTTCAGCTCCCTCAATTTTGTACCACCAATGCTAAGTGCTGACAGATTTCCAACATTGCCTTCTCCCCTCCTCTTAGAATAAAAGGTGTTTCTCTTCCTGTGCTGTGCTCTTCAAGTCTCACTACTCCCCTTACCTGTTTATTCTTTCTGATACAAATTTGTTCATACCTCTATAGCCCTTAGCAGCTGAATGTGCTCAGGTTTCTCCCACTAAAAAAGAACCCTCCTCCAACCTCAAGTTCTCTCCAGCTACTATGCTTTTTTTCTCCTCCCTGTCATAATCAAACTCCATGAAAGAGTGGAGACATCAAGACTCCCTTTCTTTAACTCTCATTTCACAAATTATAGCAATGACGCTTCCATGACCATTACTTCAAGCCATCAATTCATATTAATATTGACAAACCCGATGACACTTTTTGATCATTATTTTTCATTACACTTCAGCAATTCTGACTCAGCTCATTCTTTAAATTTTTTTCTTTCTTTGGCCTTGGAGACCACAGATAGATTTCAGCCTATGTCACTGATTATTATACTTTTGTGTTTTCTTCATTCTCTGGCTAACCCTACATCCAAGGTTTTCAATTTTGGCTGTACATTAAAATCACCAGGGAAGCTTTTGAAATATAGGATATCTGAGCACACACTGAGACCAAGTGAATCACAATCCCTGAAGTTTGGACACTAGGTACCATGTTTTTAGAAAATCATCAGGTGATTCAGATGAACCTTGAGAGTAAGAACTTCTGTCTTACATCTTGTCTGCAGGGCTCTGCCACAGGTTCTCTTCCCCTCTTACAGTGTGCATTTGCCCTATACAAACTTACCTACTCTGGTGGCTTCAGTTATGATCTATATGCTGGTAAACTCCAAATCTGTATGTTCAACTCAGATCTCTCTTCTGATCACCAGACCTATGTATTCAGCAATTTTGTTTGGACAATAAACAGTAATGTCTTGCATGTCTCAAGCTCAACATGTTCCAAAGTGAACCAGTCACTCCCCATTCCCCATATAACCCATTCATCATTACTGCCCACAGAACAAACTACTAAACTTCAACAATTATACCTCTTAAATATCTCCCCTGTCTATTTCTTTCTTCCCATCCCTTACAAAGGTCACCATCACTGCTTAACTGAACTTTGCTAGGGCTTCTTAATTGGCCTCCCACCTGCAACTTTGCTCTCCTCCAATCCATACTCCTCACTGCAATCAGAATGATCTTTCTAAAATGCAGTTTGTTACATTACTATACTCAGATTACTCAAACTATGCCATGGTTTAAATCTTCCAGTGGCTTTTCATTGCCTTCTGAATTAAAGAATACCTTAACATAGCTTATAAAGCTCTTTATGACTGTACCTCTGGTTACCGCCCCCAACATTCAATGTTCAAGCACTGAAATTCCAGTACTTAGAAGAACCATCCTTCTCTCTCCTCTAGGTATTATCACAATATTATTTCTACTTGAAATAATCTATCTCTTTCCAGGTCTAGCTAACTATTTCTGATTTTCCAGGCCTCAATTTATATACCACAGCTTCTAGAAAAACCTTTCCTGACTTGTCCAATCTGTGGTGAGGACTAGTGGCAGTGCTAGTGCTCAACAAATAGTCAAATGTAGCTCTTCTGCATTTTCTAGTATTTTCAATTATGTTGGAACAATGAGGCTGGTTTCTGTATGGTAAGATATGCAGGAAAAACATATAAATCACTTTCAAGACTGTTCTTTAAAAATGTCCAATGGGATTTTCCAGCTCTCCCTTTCATTGTCATGACAACTGATAAAGCCACATGTTTCTTTGTTTTTTTTTTTTAAATATTAGTTTCACATGTATAATTTAGTGATTTAACACTTCCATGCAACCCACTGCTCATCACAAGTGCTTTCCTTAATCCGCATCACTTATTTAACCCATCTCCTTACTGACCTCCCCTCTGGTAACCATCAGTTTGTTCTCTATACTTCACACTCTGTTTTTTGGTATGCTTCTCTCTTTTTCCCCCCATGCTTGTGAGTTTTGTTTTATAAATTCCACATGAGTGAAACCAATGCAAATCACATGGAAATCATAGTGAAATCTTTCTCTGACTTATTTTGCTTAGCATAATAATCTGAAACTCCATCCTTTTGCAAATGGCAAGATTTCATTCTTTGTTATGGCTGAGTAATATTCCATTATATACATATGTACATACACACACACACACATATATATATGGTATATATTATATGTATATAATACTCCATCTATGGATATAGATATACATATAGATCACATCTTTAATTTTTATTTTTTAAACGTTTTTATTTATTTGTGAGAGAGAAAGCGTGAGCAGGGGAGGGTCAGAGAGAGAGGAAGACAGAGAATCTGAAACAGGCTTTAGGCTCTGAGCTAGATGTCAGCACAGAGCCTGACACGGGGCTTGAACCCACAAGCTGTGAGATCATGACCTGAGCCGAAATTGGAAGCTTAACCGACTGAGCCACCCAGGCGCCCCATAGATCACATCTTTCTTCATTTATCAGTCAATGGACATCTGGGCTATTTCCATAATTTGCCTATTGTAGATTATGCTGCTATAAACACGTGGGTTTATGTGTTCTTTCTAATTAATATTTATGTATTTATTGGGAGGGGAGTAGTAGTGCAATTGTTGTTTTGTACAGGAGTTCTATTTTTTTAATTTTTAAAAAATGTTTATTTATTTTCGAGAGACAGAGAGACAGAGTGGGAGTGGGGGAGAGACACAGAGAGAGAGGGAAAGACAGAATCCGAAGCAGGCTCCAGGCTCCGAGCTATCAGCACAGAGACTGACGCGGGGCTTGAACCTACAGGCTGTGAGATCATGATGTGAGCCAAAGTCGGAGGCTTAACCAACTGAGCCACCTAGGCACCCCGAGGAGTTCTATTTTTAACTCTTTGAGGAACCTCCATACTGGAGTTCTATTTTTAACTCTTTGAGGAACCTCCATACTACTTTCCAGAGTGAAAAGCTACACGTTTTTGTGGGATGGTTGAGGACAAGTAACTGAACATCACTTGAGTGGAAAAAAAATCCTTTAATGCTGAATTATGGAAATTTCTGGGTTAATTTGTTAGCAAGTTTAGCCCAGCCTGCCCTTACTAATAACAATACAGGTCTTCAGCTATATACTCCCACTGGACTCCTTTACTACTTAACACAATTTGTTATTGTTTATCTGTCTTCCCTCATAGGGCTATTAGCACTTTAAGGAAAAGTTTTGTGGTTTTCTTGCTCACTGCCTTGTCCCTAGAATCTTGAAAACGTAGAAGACTGAAACATAGAAGACATTGAGAAATATGCTACATGAATAAAAGCATCAATATAATCCACTGTTTAAATGGAATGCTGTAGTACTACCCTTTGAATTTGTAAGTAATACTATACACCAGATATTCTATCTGCCAGTATTTTTCCTTTCCCTTTAGTTAAAAGCTGGCATATAAATTTTGTATATTAGATTTTGTTTTTTTACTTAACATAAAAATGTACCTTTGTGATTACAAATTCATCAGAAACATAATTTACATAGAGTACATAATATTCCTTTATATATAAACACTGTCATGTAACCAAACATGTCCTATTCTTGGATATTTAGGAGATTTCCAGCAAACCATTATATTTATTAATTTTTAAATGTTTATTTATTTTGAGAGAGAGAGAGAGAGAGAGCGCACACAAGCGTGTGAGTGGGGAGGGGTAGAGAGAGGAGAGAGAGAATCCCAAGTAGATTTTGTGCTGTCACCTCAGAGTCTGATGCAGGGCTTGATCTTATGACCACGAGATCATGACAGGAGCCAATATTAAGAGTGGGGCTCTCAACTGACTGCGCCACCCAGGCACCCCTCAAGCAAACAGTTTTAGATTCAAGATAGTTACCTTCTTTGTTCAATGTAAATTTTCAATAATTTCTCCCACATTTTAAATTTTCATTTTCTTTTATCCTGTAGTTTCCTTGAAAGCTAGAAATTCATCTTTAAATTCTTATACCCTTTTGTATGTCTTGCTAGATGCCTTGAACTGAATAAACATGGATAATATACATTAACTTTTTAATGGAAAAAAACTGAAGCTATCAATTCTAAAACAAAGGGTACTTTAGATATTTTATAAACAAGGGGACATATGAACAAACTAAATTTAACCCAATTACACTACAGTCAAGAGAAACAGAAATGAAGACACACCATTGACTTTGATAACTCTCCTGCTCTTTCTTAATCCATAGTTCTCCAATATTAAATGAAGTTGTGATTCTAAGAACAATGAGAAGCAAGGAAAGCAAAATAACTCAAAAAGTTGAGAAATCCAAGTTCAATTTTTGGCTACTTCATTTAGTAATTGTATGGCATTACACATATCTCCCTGTATTTCTATTATTTTGAAATAAGGGGAGTATGTCTGTTTCTAAGACACGGTTTCTTAATCTAACACTATTGACATTTTAAACTAAAAAATTCTTTGTTGTTGGGAGCTGTCCTATGCACTGCATGGTGTTTAATAACTTCCCTAACCTCTACCCACCAGATGCCAGTTGCAACATTGTTTCTTTCAGTTGAGGACAATCAAAAATATCTCCCAACACTGTCACATATGACCTGACAGGCAAAATCACCCACAGTTGAGAACTACTGCTCTAAAATATGAACAATACTTTATGATTCTGTAGCTTTGTTATTTCAGCCACTTACCCCTCAAATGTTTTTCAGAACTCCTAACAAATTACTAGGTTAAATGTTTATAGTCTGTCTGTAGTATTTCCTTTTCTTTCTCTGTAATTTCCTTTTCCTTGTCTGCTCTCTTATAATTTGCTTTTAAACAGTCAAAAGCATATAAAAGAAAGAACAAAAATGAAAAAGTGTAAATGTTAAACTGATTATACAATTTGTCCTGGAGTAATTAAATATTGATAATATTGCTCTTTTAACTCTTAGCAGTATTTCAATTACTTTTTTTCTATATTCTCTTTTAAGAAGAAAAGAGTACCTCAATTTCCCTTCTCCCACACCTAAGACCATTTAAGGTGGCTTTATAGCTCAGGGATTCCAATTAACATTTAACACTGCAAACATTGAACAGCACCTAAAATTGCTTCTCATTTTTTTTCAAGTCTGTTGAAGGTAGCAAGAAGACTCCAAGAAGAATCTAACTCATAGTAACAGAATTAATTAATATATTTAAAAATTTGCTTAATGTTTATTTTTGAGAGAGAGAGACAGAGCATGAGTGGCGGAGGGGCAGAAAGAGAAGAAGACACAGAATGTGAAGTAGGCTCCAAGCTCCAAGCTCTCAGCACAGTGCCTGATACGGGGCTTGAACCCACAAACCATGAGATCATGACCTGAGCCTAAGTCAGACACTTAACAGACCAAGCCACCAGTAGCATCAGTTATGGAATTAATTTAAAACTGAGTATTATGCATGGAGACGTATTGCTCATAATAAGGTATTTGTATTTATATATATCATATACTCTCAAAACACTTTATAAATGTAAAATCTAACAATTAAATATCCCCACCTTTAATAAGACAGGAATAAATTTTAAGCATCTGAAAATGAGTTTTCAAATGAAAGTATCTTTTTAAATACACTTTATACTACTATAGCATTTTATTTTTTTTTAATTTTTATTTATTTTTTGAGAGAGACAGAGTGTGAACAAGAGAGGGAGGGCAGAGAGAGAGAGGGAGACACAGAATCCGAAAACAGGCTCCAGGCTCTGTACTGTCAGCGCAGAGCCTGATGCAGGGCTTGAACTCACAAACCACAAGATCATGACCTGAACTGAAGTTGGAGACTTAACCAACTGAGCCACCCTGGCACCCATATAGCATTTTAATAGTAAGAAAATCAAGCACACTTTTACTTAAATCCAGATTATACATGTTAAAGGTATTATACAACTAACAATATATAGGATGACAAGCAGTCCACTATAAATCATTTCCCAACAATTACATTTAATTTTATATTCCCTTCAGGATCTAATGTAGAAATAACATAAAGAAGTACTGTGGTTTTAATTTCTAAAGGAATAGAATAAGTGGAAATGTATTCATCTTCAAATATTTATTTTAAAGTGTTATCTTAATATTCACTGTGTTCTTTTAGGAATTGTTTTGAAAATGAACATTTCTATGACAAACAACCTTTTTCCACATATTAAAAAGAGTTGCTGAAACTGTATTTCTTAACTGTGATCCAACATTTTCAAGTGATAGGGCATATGCTGGGAGTAATATCATTTATAACTACATTTAGTGAGTAAAGAACAGTCAGTTGTCATAATTTTACTAATTCATTTATTATTTATACCTTGCTAGCTTCCAATAAGGACTCGAGACCTGGTTTCTTATACACTGGAATTATAAGGCAGCACTGAGAGATAGAAAAGGCACTGTTTTGGAATCAGACACACCTAGGTTTGAATCTTCTTACAGTACTCATGGAACTTTGGTCAAGTTACTTAGTCTCTGAATAGCAGATTTTATGGCTGTTAGAACTATTAGCTCAAATACTTGTGTACACCTGGTTTGTGGCTGGCATTCCAGAAGCTGTATTTCTTCTTCTTCAAAGATGTTTAGAAATTAGGAAATTAAACATGATAGTTTTCACAATATTCTTCTATTCTAGATCAAAAAAGTTAAGGTTTTTGTACTGTGCCTGATAGGAAAACATCAATATCTGAAAATTTTAATGCCGATGACAGTCTGGACTCATTCTTTTTTGGAACTATTTTATATGTACTCATATCGTTAAATGTAGTTCAATACTACCTAAAGGGTACATATGAAAATTACAGTGTAAATTAATATTTCAAGACAGATAAAATATAAGTGAGATTTTGAAAATACTTCAAAGTCCCTAGAGTGAACATTCGTTTTAGAGCAGTGGGCTTCAAATACAGGGCTCTGTATTGAATTTTCCTTCTAAAGATCTGTAGGAGATACTGGACTATACTAATCCTTAGAATGCCAATGCACGTCTTTGATCAAGCTTTGTCTACAACTTACTAAAAATTTAATTACTCTTTGGAACAATTCATATCAAAGTAGATTCAAGGAAATTCCAAACTTCTTTAGAAATTAGGATAATTTAATTTAAAAATATTTTTGGAAACTGAGACTTATGATATTTAAGCAGACAAAATTATGTTCTCAAGTCACTGAATTAGCTATATTGGCTGTCATCAGAGTTGTACATTTTTGAAATTTCTACCTGTATGACAATTTAAAAAATATATTGCTAACAAAATCATGTACAGAAAAAAATACATTAAAATTTTTTTAAATGTTTTTATTTTATTTCTGAGAGAGCGAGAGAGACAGCGTGAGCAGGGTAGGGTCAGAGACAGAAGGAGACAAAGAATCAGAAACAGGCTCCAGGCTCTGAGCTAGCTGTCAGCACAGAGCCCAATGGGGGCTTGAACCCACGATCCTTGAGATCATGACCTGAGCCAAAGTCAGATGATTAACTGATTGAGCCACCCAGGCACCCCTACATTTTAAATATGGCAATCTGGCTTTAAACACACAAAACATATCTGATAATTCTGACAATTGATTGGTACAAAGAAAAGTCTAAATCTGTGGTTCTGCATCAGAATCACTACATGGAAAGCTTATTAAAATAGATTGCAAAGCCCCACCTCTAGAGTTTCTGATTTAATAGGTCTTGGATAAGTCCTTGGAATTTACATTTCTAACATATTCTCAAGTGATAATGATGTTGTTGGCTAGTTTAGCATGCTATGAGAATCACTGCTCCAAGTATTGCTTCATTATTATTATCATTTTTATTATTCCTAATCTTCTTTAATCTGAATAATCTGTTATGTAATTTTCTTGATCTAATTTATTCATTTGTTCTTACAACAATTTCTTGGCTAGGTTGTTTCAGGTTCTGGTGATAAAGTGGTAAACAGAACAGGCAATGTTCCTGCTGTCATGGAGCTTACAATCTACTGGCAAAAGAGATAATAAATATGTAAACAGGAAATGCTGGATTGTAGTATGTGCTATAAACAGAATAAAACAAAGTGATGTGACCTGAGTGAGGTCTTTAACTTTGGTAGTGATTGGATAAGACATCTCTGAGGAATTAACATTTAAGCTGAGACCTGACTAACAAGACCCAGTAATAGAAAGAATAAAGAAAGGACATTTTAGGCAAAAGAAACAAGTCATGTAAATGTCTTAAAGGAGAAATAAATTTGGTGTGTCAAGAGATAGGTCAATTTGGATTATACATGAGGGTGGAGACAATCAGGTATCAAATTAATCATGTAGGGTCATATGGACCAGGGTAAAGAGTTTGGAGAGTTCCACTATACCACGCTGAAAAAATGCTCCATTAAAATACAAACAATGAATTCTGCAATTGATCTGCTGGCATCTTATCTGTAAGGAAATATATTACCATATATATCTAATACATATATTAAGTATTATATATGTATTAGAATAAACTTTTTTATTGGTCAAAGGATCATGCCTGTAGTAGTAGGCATGGTTTAAGACATTTACAGCACTTTCAGGGGTGCCAGGGTGGCTCAGTGGGTTAAGCATCCAACGTCAGCTCAGGTCATGATCTCACGGAATGTGGGTTCGAGCCCCATGTCGGGCTCTGTGCTGACAGCTAGCTCGGAGCCTGGAGCCTGCTTCTGATTCTGTGTCTCCCTCTCTCTCTGACCCTCCCCTGATCACGCTGTTGCTCTCTCTCTCTCACATACAAATAAATAAAAACATTAAAAAAATTTAAAAAAAAAAAGACATTTAGAGCACTTTCATCATAGAGGCCATCCACAAAAGACAGCTACTCTCATCCTCAATGGGGAAAAACTAACAGCTTTTCCCTTAAGGTCAGTAGCACAAGAGGGATGTCCACTCTCATCACTACTGTTCAACATAGTACTGGAAGACCTAGCCTCAGCAATCATACAACAAAAAGAAATAAAAGGCATTCAAATTAGCAAGGAAGAGGTCAAACTTCACTCTTCACAGACCACATGATACTCCATGTAGAGAGTATACCAATCAAAAGATTGGTATAGCTGATACATAAATTCAGCAAAGTTGTATATTATAAAATCAACAAGAGAAATCTGTTGCATTTTATACACCAATTACGACGCAGCAGAAAGAGAAATCAAGGAATTGATCCCATTTACATCTGCACCAAAACCCATAAGATATCTAGGAATAAACCTAACCAAAGAAGTAAAAGATCTGTACCAAAACTATAGAACAGTTATGAAAGACATCAAAGAAGGCACTAAAAAAAGGAAAAACATTCCATGTTCATGGATTGGAAGACCAAATATTAAAAAGTCTATACTATCCGATGCAATCTATACATTCAGTGCAATCTATCAAAAATAACACCAGTATTTTTCACAGAGACAGAAAAAGTAATTCTAAAATCTGTATGGAACCAGAAAAGACCCAAAATAGCCAAAGTAATGTTGAAAAAGTAAAGCAAAGCAGGAGGCATCAGAATTCCAGATTTCAAGCTATATTAGAAAGCTGCATTCATCAAGACAGTATGGTAGTGGCACAAAAACAGATATTTAGATCAATGGAACAGAACAGAGAACTCAGAAATGGACCCACAACTATAAGGTCAACCAATCCTTGACAAAGCAGGAAAAGAATATCCAGTGGAACAAAAGATAGTCTCTTCAACAAATGGTGCTGGAAAACTGGATAGTGACGTGTAGAAGAATGAAACTGGACCACTTTCTTACACCATACACGAAAGTAAATTCAAAATGGACGAAAGACCTAAATGTGAAACTAGAAACTATCAAAATTCTAGAGGAGAACTCAGGCAGCAACCTCTTTAATGTCAGCCATAGCAGCTTCTATTTAGACACATCTCTAGACGCAAAGAAAACAAAAGTAAAAATGAAGTATTGGGACATCATCAAGATAAAAAGCTTCTTCACAGCAAAGGAAACAATCAATAAAATTAAAAGGTAACCTGACAGAATGGGAGAAGATATTTGCAAATGCTTTATTAGATAAAGGGCTAGTATCCAAAATCTATAAAGAACTTATTAAACTCAACACACACACACACACACACAACAACAACAACAACAACAAAAAACCAACCAACCAGTGAAGAAATGGGCAGAAGACATGAATAGACATTTCTTCAAAGAAAACATTCAAATGGCTAACAGACACATGAAAAAATGGTCAACATCACTTAACATCAGGAAAATACAAACCAAAACTACAATCTGATACCACTTCACACATGTCAGAATGGCCAAAAGTAACAACTCAGGAAACAGCATCTGCTGTTTGGTGAGGATATGGAGAAAGGGGATCACTCTTACAGTATTGGTAGAAATGCAAACTGGTGAAACCACTCTGGAAAACAGTATCGAGGTTCTTCAAAAAGTTAAAAATAGAACTACCCTACACTCCAGCAACAGCACTACTTGGTCTTTATCCGGGGGTTACAAAGATACTGATTCGAGTGGGCACATGTACCTCAATATTTATAGCAGCACTATCAACAATAGCCAAATTACGGAAAGAGTCCAAATGTCCATCAACAAATGAATGGATAAAGAATATGTAGTATATATACACAATGGAACATTATTCAGCCATCAAAAAGATTGAAATCTTGCCATTTGCAGTGATGTGGATGGAACAAAAATGTATTATGCTAAGTGAAATAAGTTAGACAAAGACATATATGATTTTACTCATGTGGAATTTAAGAAACAAAACAGATGAACATAGGAAAAGGGAAGGAAAACTAAGATAAAAACAGAGAGGGAGGTAAAAAAACGTTTTTTTTTTTAAAGGACATATTTTTTAAATTATTTTTTTAATGTGTATTTACTTTTGATAGACATAGAGTGTGAGCTTGGAGCGGGTGCTGCAGAGAGAGTGGGAGATGCAGAATCTGAAGCAGGCTCCAAGCTCTGACCTATCAGGACAGAGCCAAACATGGGACTCGAACCCACAAACTGTGAGATCATGACCTGAGCTGAAGTCAGATGCTCAACTGACTGAGCCACCTGGGCACCCCAGTGACTTTTAACTATAGAGAAAATACTGAGGGTTACTGGAGGGGAGGTCGGTGGGGGAATTGGCAAATGGGTGATGGGCATTAAGAAGGGCACTTGTTGGGATAAGCACTGAATGTCATATTTAAGTGATGAATCACTGGGTTCTCCTCCTGAAATCAATAATACACTATATGTTAACTAATTTGGATTTAAATAAAAACTCGGAAGAAAAAAAAAAAGAAAAAGAAATTTAGAGCAATTTCAGGAAAAGTCAGAAACTCAGAAACTCATTAGCCATGTGATCAAGGACATAGTAGACTTCAATTTTCTGGACTTCAGTTTCTTCCATCTAAAAAGAGAGCAAGATGGGGCGCCTGGGTGGCTTAGTCGGTTAAGCATCCGACTTTCGCTTAGGTCATGATCTCGCGGTTTGTGGGTCCGGGCCCCACGTCGGGCTCTGTGCTGACTGCCAGCTCAGAGCCTGGAGCCTATTTCAGAGTCTGTATCTCCCTCTTTCTCTGACCCTCCCCTGCTCACGCTGTCTCTCTCTCTCTCTCCTAGAAATAGATAAAAATATCTAAAAAAATAAAAAATAAAAAGAGAGCAAGAATCTCTAAGAATTGTTATGAATATTAAATGGAATAATGAATACCTAATAATTACATGTTATTTTGTGGGTACTTAATAAACAAAACTTATAAAAATGTTATTTCAGATCAGTCTCTTCTGCTCTTCCAAATATATTAACCTGCTCAAAGAAATGAATGAATGATTGAAACATGCCAAGTTTTGAAGAAAACTTTCTTTTGTATCTCAATCTTCATAGATTCAACTTCCCAATGATGTCATATTGTATACATGTCTATATCTGAACGTTTAAATAAACTTGTATAATAACAAACCTAAGAATAAAGAGTATGTATTGTAAATCAACATACAATAACCTATACACAAAATGAATGTTGCTCCATTCAAGTATAGAATTATAGGGCTACAACTGTTTAAATAGCTTTGAACCTCCAGCTCTCGAACTACTATAAGAATCAATTTAAACCGCCTCACCCCAAACATCTGCTTTTTAGCTTTCACTAGTTATTGACCAAGAAAGAAACAAACAAAACACAAAAAACCTTCCTCATTAGACATTAGAGAGTTGTCTATAAATTCCAAATTAACTCTCAAAAAATGACTAATAATACAGAAACATTCAAAATATGGTACAGACTGTTAAGACAACCTAAGACGTTCCAAAAGTATTTAAGCAGAGCAGCAGCACTGAAATAAGTGCATAGGCTCTCACGGAATTACTGTCTAAGAATACTTGTTTGAATGGATAGTTTCTAGGATTTGTTTAAAAGCAATCTACCAATGTGTGCATTATTTGTATGTGTACAACACACAGCGAACTTGAAAGATCTTTTATAGGAAAAGGGTCCAATGGGAGTATTCTTTAGGAAAATGAATGTCATATAAACTAATAATCTGCAAGAAAATCAAGTTATCATAGACAAGAAGTCATGCTTCCAGCTTTTCTAACTTCTTGGAAGTAGTACTCCTGATATTCTTTCTACCTAGCCTCAGTTACTTAATAGCTCTAATCATCTATCACATATAGTTGAGTAAAAACTATTAGCCTTCCTTATGAAAGAAAAATTGAGAGACATAAAATAAAGTGGATAATTCAAAATCAAAAATAAGGTGAATGGTAGGTAAGAAAGAATGAAACCTAGTCCCATTACTTTCAAATCAATAGAACTACAAGAGGATACAAATGAGAAAAGACTTAGGTAGGGCGCTTCCTACAGTCCACAGAAGAAAATAATGCAAACAACAGTGAAGCTATGAGAAGCAAAACAAACAAACAAACAAACAAAAAACCCAAAAACAAAAAAGCCAACTTATCCCACCCAGTAAGTATCCTGTCAGTTAAAGGAGCCTTTAGCAATGGTCTCAACCTATTGGAAATCTCACTCTTTTTGCATGATGGGATTAAGTGAGCCTCAGAGGTCCTGTGAAATCTCCTGTGAAGACTGCAGCAGGGGTGGGTTTATGCTTGAGGATGGGCCAGGCTAGGGTGAAGGAGATAGGTATATTCTAAAAATATTTTCCATAGAAACATTGCCATAAGATCCATGGACCTGTTAATATCATGCCTTACGTACATTATGGGTTGGTTAAAGTGACATAATACCACCAAACACAACCACCACGTAAAATAGCATATCAATGATAAACAGATTCTGAGAAAACTGAGAGGCAAACTAGAGACTACCTATATTACTTTCTTCAGCATGATGAGGCCTATCACAGTTAACAGTTACTAAATATGTAACTCCTAGGTCACATGATTGAAACTAATGGTCACAATATCTGTCACTCAAAGCCCTTGAGTCCAGCAAAGTTTCAGAATTTATATATAGATATATAAACTTATATATCTATATATATTTATTTTAGAAGTTTAAGCCAAGAAATATATATACACTATATAATTATGCTATATATGATATAACATCCCCAGAGGTGACTGGAGCAGCATCTGAGAATCAAATATTAATATTTCTGCAGTGAAATAGGAATATTGACATGTGGGAAATATAAAGCCTATTAATAGCCTCATATAAATTCAGCTCTGGATTTACCACCCAATGACTTAAGTTCAAGTCTGAATTTGCTGCATGAAGTAAATATACTTTTACTTAATTTTTTCTTATAAAAAAAGGGTTTCTCTCAAAACTGTTTGAAGATAAAGGACTTATATAGATAAGGGACTATAGACAAATTATATCTGTATTTGTTAATGTTATTCTCTCAATGTCCTCACGTGGATGAGCCACTGTCACCTTTAAAAAAGAAAATTTGGGAGCTCCCTAACTAAAGACTAATTGACAATAGATGAAAAGCTTTAAAAAAAAAAACAAAACCCTGAATATCAGTAATTCTTCTAGTGCCCAAGGATTCCTGCAAAGGTTTCAAAACTTGAGGTGATGAGAGGAGAACAAAGTTTTTCTTGAATTGAATGTTAGAAAATGCCATTATGCAAAATATGAGATTTAGACTGGCCTCTCTGCCACAATCAACAATAATTACTGTAATAATGATAATAATGATGTGGGAAACTCCTGCTTTATACTCTTTACAATGCTTGCCAACAAAAGCTGCCATTCCTTGTTTCCTCACACTCAGGTGAACTGCACTGAACCTGGGCAGTGTTGCTCCACCCTGCCCTTGTTTCAGTGGTCATG
Source organism: Hyaena hyaena (assembly GCF_003009895.1). Classification (NCBI taxonomy): domain Eukaryota; kingdom Metazoa; phylum Chordata; class Mammalia; order Carnivora; family Hyaenidae; genus Hyaena; species Hyaena hyaena. The sequence continues at coordinate 1,696,539 of NW_024080877.1, forward strand.
ACCTGCTATGTTGCTTACACAGACAAAATACATTTACATGGCACAAAGGATGCTATCACTAGGTTAATCAGCCTAGTGTTTCCTTCTCCCTCCTTCTTACCACTTTTGTGCCAGTTTCTATCTCTATACTTGGAATCTACTCACTTCTGTTGTCAGGTGCTTCTCAGACTTCAAATTAGACTTTACCTTCTATTGTTTAAGAATTTATATTTTCCTTTGGGGGTGGCTCGTCGGTTAAATGTCTGACTTCAGCTCAGGTCATGATCTTGTGGTTCATGAGTTCAAGCCTTGCGTTGGGCTCTGTGCTGACAGCTCAGAGCCTAGAACCTGCTTTGGATTTGGGTGTCTCCCCCTCTCTCTGCCTCTTCCCTGCTAATGCTGTCTCTTCATGCAAAAATAAGCAAACATTTTAAAAATATTTTTAAAATGAAAGAATTTACATTATCCCTAAAAGGAAAAATGAACTATTGGGACTTCATCAAGATAAAAACTTTCTATTCTGAAACAATCAATGAAACTAAAAGGTAACTGACAGAATGGGAGAAGATATTTGCAAATGACACATCTGATAAAGAGTTAGTATCCAAAATCTATGAAGAACTTATTAAGCTCAACAGCCAAAAAAAATAATAATCCAGTGAAGAAATGGTCAGAAGGCATAAGTAGACACTTTTTCAAAGATGACATCCAGATGACTAACAGACACATGAAAAGATGCTCAACATCACTCATCATCAGGGAAATACAAATCAAAACTACAAGGAGATACCACCTCATGCCTGTCAGAATGACTAAAATTAAAAACTCAGGAAACAAAAGATGTTGGTGAAGATGTGGAGAAAGGGGAGCCCTTTTGCACTATTGGTGGAAATGCAAACAGGTGAAGCCACTCTGGAAAATAATATGGAGGTTCCTCAAAAAATTAAAAATAGAACTACCCTATGACCCAGCAATTGCACTACTAAGTATTTATCCAAAGGACACAAAATGCTAATTTGAAGGGGCACATGCACCCCAGTGTTTATAGCAGCACTATCAACAATAACCAAATTTGGAAAAAGCTCAAATGTCCCCTGATTGATGAATGGGTAAAGAAGATGTGGTATGTATATACAATGGAATATTATTTAGCAAACAAAGAGAATGAAATCTTGCCTTTTACAATACTGAAGAAAGAACTAGGAATGTATTATACCTAGTGAAATAAGTCACAGAAAGACAAATATATGATTTCATGTATATGTGGAATTTAAGAAGTACAATAGATGAACATAGGGGAAGGGAAGGGAGAAAAAAGATAAAAACAGGGAGGCAAACCATAAGAGACTCTTAAATACAAAGAACAAATTGAGGGTTGCTGGAGGGGAGGTGGGTGGGAGGACTCGTATATGGGTGATGGGCATTCAGGAGGGCACTTGTTGGGTGTTACGTGCAAGTGATGAATCACTGTGTTCTACTCCTGAAATCAATACTACACTGTATGTTAACAAGCTTGAATTTAGGGGCGCCTGGGTGGTTCAGCGGGTAAGCATCCAACTTTGGCTCAGGACATGATCTCATGGTTCGTGGGTTCAAGCCCCATGTCAGGCTCTGTGCTGACAGCTAGCTCAGAGCCTGGAGCTTGCTTTGGATTCTGATGTCTCCCTCTCTCTCTGACCCTCCCCTGCTCGCGCTGTCTCTCTCAGAAATAAAAATTAAATAAAAATGTTAAAAAAAAAAAAAGCTTGAATCAGGGCGCCTAGGTGGCTTAGTCGGTTAAGTGTCCAACTTTTGCTTAGGTCATGATCTCATGGTTCGTGGGTTCGAGCCCCACGTCGGGCTCTGTGCTGACTGCCAGCTCAGTGCCTGGAGCCTGTTTCAGTCTGTGACTCCCCCTCTCTCTGACCCTCCCCTGCTCATGCTGTCTCTCTCTCTCTCTCCTAGAAATAATAATAAGTAAAAAAAAAAAAAGCTTGAATTTAAATAAATTTTAAAAAATAATTTTTAATATCCCTTCTAGAGTAGCTAATGTTCTGAATGAAGCTCTGTGTTTGCTGAGACCCTTATTTTCTATAACCTCTTATCAGCCTAAATCAACTTTCATCCTTGGCTTTTCTTGGCCTAATTCCTCCTATGACAATGGTAGTGACAAAAGCAGTGTTAACTTTTCTGAAAGTATTGGTTTATAGTTATTAAAAATGTCTTCCTTCTTATATCTCTTCTTTATAGATGTCCCATCAATCTCCTTAAATCAAACAAAATGGAAACCAATAGCCAAATGCTGTGAAAAAAGACAAATATTATATTAGAAAAAAAAGTAAAGGGCAAATTTAAAGACAGTAAAAAATATTTAATACAACTTTTTAAAACCTGTTATCACTAACTATCAATTGCCAGCCAAATAAATAAGGGAAAATAATGGCATAAGGAAATATTAGTTGGGTATTGGGAATAGGGGAGTGGATTGTTTAAGAATGGAAGAAAAAGGATTCAGGGGAAAAAAAAAGTCAGCCCCATTAAAAGAAATTACAAAAATATTCTATAAATAGTAACAAGATACCTTGTATTTATATAATGGCTTTCTTCCAAAGAATTCATGGTGATGTATTTTTTAAAGCAAAGGCATTTTTTTTTTTTTGAGATGAGCCAATATAGGATCAGCCTGAATTGCTCTTAAAGTATATGCTATTTCCATATTGAACACTAATTACTTGGTCCTAAAAACAAAAAGCAGAATCTCTTACAGATAGTAAGGATACTGTTTTTCATCTGAGATAAAGCTTTCAATAGGTCCAAGTTTCCACTGAACAGTCAATGTCATAATAATGAAAAATATGTACTCAAAAAATAACTTAGAAGTCAACAAATATTGTACTGAAATACTTATATATTTTTAAAATCTTTAAGAGGTAGAAAATAAGGGTAGGTATTACTTTAGATCAGTGTCAAAATTGTTTTACTTTTTCAATGGCTATTATATTATTTTTTGTATTATTTGTTCTTATTTTTGGAATTAAGTTCAACTTGAGTAAAATTTATAATCCCAACATAAAGATGAAGCTTCTAGTTAGGCATGTCATGGTGAGTTGGTGGCAACCCATATAAAAACAGAAGCATGTAAAAGGGTAAGTAATCAGTATTAATGGTAAAGCAAGGCAGATATCTTATTTAATTTCCAGTCCAATGTTTTAAAATATTACATAATCTATATTCTAAAACCAAAAACTAAGTATTAAGTTGCAAATAAGCTAAATAAAAAAGATGTTATAGTATTTCTATGCCAGGTTTTCCTTTTGGGGTGGGGGGAGGAGTGCAATTTTTACCTAGGTGGAAAAAAGTCTCCTAGTAGTGAAATAGTGAAGGATATAAAAATACTTTTCATAAGCGATATAAAAAATAGATGAAAAGGTAACTATTTCAGTAAGGGTAGATTGGAATATAGGGCCTTTATTGGGATTCTCTACTTCTTATTTTTGGATGAAATATGCTAAGTGAATGTTAAAGAGTGAAAAATATATGTAATATACTTCAGAGGAAACCATATATGGTGTCTTTTTATCTTACTGTTTTACAAAATTTCACCTGTAACAAAGAAAGTTATGTTTGCTGACTCCCAGTCAAGCAGAGGTTATGATTTAAAATCATGTATAATACTAATATGCAATCCTTTTCACAAAAACATTGTCCACGTAGTAGTAAATATTTCCCAGGGTCCCAAAATTCATAGCCTCTTTCATAATCAAAAACAACCAACCAAATATTAGCTGTCTTAATATGGTTACCTCTTGATTTTTAAAACTAAGATTCCCTAACATTTTATAGAAGAGAAATATTGGATGGTTAATAAGAGAAGGGGGAACACAAATTTTACACATTTGACCTTTGATGAATTTCACTAGTGATGGAAACCAGGAAACAGGAGACAGAATTGAGCTCAGTTTTTGGGACCAAATAGAACTGAATTTGAAATCCAATTTTCTCACTTAGTATCTTAATAACTTCAAACAAATAACTAGCTTCTTTGTGCTTGTTTTCTCATAAGTTTGTTATGAGGATCATAGGAAATAATGCCAATAATGGGCAGGAAGCACAATGCCTAATAAATATTAGTTATAATTACTTATTTTTTAAGAATTTATTTATTTATTTTAAGAGAAAGAGCAAGGGAGCAAACGAGGAGCAGAGAGAGAGGGAGAGAGAGAATGCAAAGCAGGCTCCACGCTATCAGCATGAAGCCTGTTGCAGGGTCAATCCCATGAATCATGAGATCATAACCTGAGTCAAAACCAAGTCAGAAGCTTAACCAACTAAGCCACCTATGTGCCCCTTAGATTATAATTATTAACAAGAGTTCTATAGAGGATAACCTAGTCACTTTGTTGGAAACAGGCCAAATGGTCTTGAAATTGTGCCAAAGCTACCAGCAAGCAGGTAAGATTATTTTATTCCTTTTTAGGTTGCAAATGTACAGGAAGTTTTGTAACAAAAACTTCCTTACCCTGAATGCACATGCCGATTCAGTAATATAATAGTTGTAGATGCGTAAGCTTAATGTTTTAAGCTTCAGCTGGACAGAAAGCTACATAAGGGTTTAGACCATGTTTGTTTACCATTTATCCTAACATCTAGAACGGCTCTGGTACATAGTAGTGACTCAATAAATATCTGTCGAATGACTAAATAAATGAATGTGCTAATGTCAATCAGAGAAGATATAAAGAGGTCAAAAGATAAATAATGAAAATACAACCATCTGAGAGGAAGAACAGTCCAGAATGAGATGCTGGTGGTCCTGGGCAAATTGCAGAGACCTGAGGAGTTTAGAGAACCCGTCAGAGCCAAAAGGAATAAACTTGAAAAAAGCATGACAGTGAAATGGATATATGCTCTAGAAAGGGGGAGATACACAAGAGACAGAAAATGACAAGAACTGGAAAACTAAGAACTCCAAGTGACAGATGCTTTCACACAAACATTCAAGCAGTTCTGGAGAGAACAGTTTTAGCCTAAAACTATAGAGGTCCAGGGCTAAAGAAAGAAAATTATGCTGTCTCAGAGTCTAAAGGATCCATGAGAAATGCCTCTGATTTTGCATAAGAAGTGTGAAATATTTTCTCAAAGAGGAAAGTATGGAAGGACACAACAACCAAAAAATAAATAAATAAATTAGGCTACAGAATAAATGAAGCAGAAAATTCAGAAGAGCCTAAAAATCATTTACACAGAATCATGCTGAAGTGAATCAAAGAAATCAGTATATTGTTCATGAGCAAGACCAAATGATTTACCATTAAACTAATGCAATCACTTTCCAAATGAGCATCCATTGATATTTTATATAGTTTGTGTTCTAAGATACCAGGAACTGCTCCACAAAACTACAAGTTACACTGCGGTAGGTACCATATGGAAGAAACAGAAGGGTTAAAATTGTGATTCTGGAGTAGCCCCAAGGGTAAGTTGCATCAAGTCATCTAAGCATGCACAGAACCATCAGGAAGCCTTCGAAGTGGCAGCCACCTTGAATTGTGCTGCAATACAGGGTCAATTTATGGAAAGCAGACCTCTTTGCCCTACGTACTGTATCTCATTCCCTTACAGCCATGTGTTTTGCTATGAGTGATAGGCATATAACTTGTTGAAGTTGATCTTGCTTAGCTCCAAGTTGGGATACTGTCTGTATTTCAAGGCATCTTTAATCCAGTTTCATACTCCTCTGGTTTAATAGCTTAAACAAGGTGAGATGGTGAGGGAATAAGGAACATAAGTTATTTACACTGGAACTATCTGTACATAATTAATTAGAAGCTAACTGCATATCTCTCTCATTTGCTATTTATTCATTCCTTCATTCAACATATATTTATCATGCTCCACTATGTCCCAGAAATTGCTCCAAATGCTAGGGATATAACAATTTGAAAAGACAGACAAGAACTCCACCTCTGTAGTTTTTACTCAATGTGTTTAGGGGAATGAGGAGGTTTGAAAGAGACAATAAATAAGTAAACATTTACTTAACCCTTTACACTAAAACATATTTGATATTAATTTTGACGATTGCCTAGCACCCTGACACTGCAAGCTGAGAATTGCTTCTGATGCTAAAATATAGTCTAGAGAAAGTACAGCCTTTTAGGTATATGAATTTTCCTTATATTTAATATAAGTGCCTTTGAAACATTTGCCACAATTAGAAGCAGCAAATGCTTTTCTATATTTAATCTCAGCTTCCTTTATTGCATTTTATAAAAACATATTTATTCTTCTTATCATAAAAGTAACAATCATGTTACAGAAATATTGGAAAAGGCCCTAGAAGGAAAAAAAGGCCCTAATATTATTAACTTATTAGAGCATTTGATACACTTTATTCTAATATTTCTAATGATTCAATAGCTATATGTTTACATATTTGCAATCACAATATATAATGATTTTGACTTTTTAACTTTATTTTAAACATTTTTCATTACTTCATGATTTTTTACTCTTAAAATTAGTAGATTCACAAATTAGCAAAAGAATAGCATATGTATTATCGTTCTCCAAGATCAAATAAAATCTTTAAGAATGAAACAAAAAGTCTATTTTAGGGACATGTGGGCTGCTCAGTTGGTAAAGAGTCTGACTTTGGCTCAGGTCATGATCTCGCAGTCCATGAGTTCGACCCTTGTGTGGGGCTATGTGTTGACTGACAGCTTGGAGCTGGGAGCCTGCTTTGGATTCTGTGTCTCCCTCTCTTCCTGTCCCTTCCTTGCTCGTGTTCTGTCTCTCTTTCTCAAAAAAACATTAAAAAATAAATAAATAAATAAGACACCCATGCTCTTTAAAAAAAGGGATTTTAAGCATAACTTGTCTTTAAATTCAGGTCTAATACTAAAAGTTTTAAGTGTAAACAATGCTAGGTTCAAAATGTGATGCTAGACATTTTTTAAAGCATATTATGTACAGCAAAATGTGTTTTTCTATTACCACAATTTCTACTTTAGATTTGCTACTGAATAAAGTTAATGAGAAAAATGATGAGATTTTTCAATAATAAAAATTTATTTAGCAGTTAGTGAAATATCAGGTTCCAAACATATAACTCAGAAGTTCAGAAAACTAAAAAATCACACTTTAACAAAAAGAATATTTATACAAATTAAACTTCTGCTTCTCTCATGACTGAACATTCCTGTATCATTTTTTAAAGTTATCTCCAAAGATGTCTTTAAAAAACTAAATACAGAATTGAGTGAATTTCCATATACACTGATTTTACCGAAGAATTATGATTTTAATAAATCCCTTGTATTACATGATATAAATACTTCAGGAGGACAACAGCTTATCATAAATAAGTTTAGTACAGGCCTACTTCAGAGAGATTGTAGGTTTGGTTGCAGACCAGAGCGATAAAGCAAATATCTCAATAAGGTGAGTCAAATGAATTTTTTGGCTTCTCAATGCATATAAAAGTTATGTTTATACTATACTGTAGTCTACTAAGTATGCAATCCACTATGTCTACAAAATAATGTATATGCCTTAATTAAAAAATATTGCTAAGAAATGGTAACCAGCATCTGAGCTTTCAGTGAATTCTAATGTAATGACTGTCACCATAACATATATGATAATGAAAAAGGTGGTAATATTGCTGGAATTACCAAAATGTGACTCAGAGACACAAAAGTGAGAAAATGCTATTGGAAAAACAGCACCAGCAGACTTGCTCAACTCATGGTTGCCACAAATCTTTAATGTGTAAAAAACTCAGTATTTGCAAAGAGCAAGGAAGTGCAGCACAATAAAATAGGTATGCCTGCATATGATATCCATCTACTCTGAGGGATAAATTAATCACCTGCCACTAATTCTGTAACTCCAGACTGTACCTTTACCTTGACTCTAAACTTCGTTTACACAAAGAGATTTTTTTTTGTTTTGACTTTGTCTTAATAATTCTAAAAGATCCACTAAAGATAAAGTAGTATTTACTAGCATGACAACATGGTTTATTAAGTTAACTAGCTTCAGGGATCGGGACACTAATGAAAATAGACAAAGAAAAGTTCTTAACAGTGAAGAGGGTGGTCACAACAATAATTGTGATGGGAATGCAGTGAATGAAGGCTGCCTCTCTGACTTGAGAATTTCAGGCACATAGAAGATGGTGTATTTTCTGTATTCACTCACTAACCATGAAGATTCTATAAAGCTTCGCTTTCTCTAGTTTTTACTAGCAAAACTGACTACAACAATCTCCTCAGAGGCTGCTATTTCAATACTACAGTTACCCTCTAAAACATCGGTAAATCACTGATATAAGACAGGTTGAATGAGGCCAGGCTAAACCTAATGCCCAAATGTTGGCAATACGAAGCCAGTGGTTTTGAGATTGGAAGACAGAGTCAAAACTACTCATAATTCTGCTGAGATTCCAACTCAGCATTTTATGAATTAAAAGTGGTATAAGTGGTAATGAATAACTTTAAACACATGATCATTTCCATATTGTTTTAAAATGTTTAATGATGTTGACCTGGAAATACATTTCAGTGGATAACTCAAAATGAAGACAAAAGCTATACATCAAGAATAGATGAAAGAGAGGAGTTAACAATATTAAATACATTATTTTTCTATAGACATGTCTAAGAAAGTTAGCTATGGCGTCATTGTTCCAGTCTCTGTAGCATTCATCTCCATGGATAAAATATTTTGATGATAAAATAATTAAAACACTAATTATTTTATGGTATTAGATTTTCCAACAGAATAGCAAGATTATTGGCTAATCCCAAATTATAGCTATGATACTCAGTTATGTGAAAATTACATTTGTAATTAGCATTTGTAATTGTAAGAAGCTCACAATTATCAACAAAAAAGCTAAGTTTGTAATGTAAAAATCAGAGATATGAAAGGGTCAAAGCATGTGTGTTACAAGAAGTATCAATGGATAATATGGATTACTTTAGCTACACTAGAAAGGGAAGTCAGTTATATGATTTTGTTATATAATGGTACATTTTCAGTGGATAAGCTGTAGGGCAGTTCACTTTAAGGAAATTAATAATAAAATGACTACATAAGGAAAAGGCGATTTTAAATGATAATCTCAGAATTATATATAGCAGCAGTCAACAGCCATGAGAAATAGATCATCCATAATAAACGCTAGCGTATCCAGTCTATTTTGAGTAATCCGTCAGTTCTAAAACAAACAGAAAGCTAGTAAAATACTATGTCAGCCTGATATACATAAATAAACAGCACCCAGTGGATACCGCAGGCTATTCATTCAGTATACAAGCTCAGAACCTGATTAGAGCTACTCAAATCCACAGATCTGAGCCATCTAGTCATAATCAGTCCAAACACTAGAAAGAACCCTAGGTAGCACTTTGAAAATATGCTTGCTCATTGTTCAAAAATAAACTTGAGTGATTATGAAATAGTTGAGGGTAATGTTTTAAGGATTCAAGCTCAGAACACCAGATCTGAGGAAGGATTTTCTCCTAATCTATAAAAATTTGATTCTTATAAATGACTCAATAGGAAAGAAGCTGACCTTGATCAAGACCAGAATTCCACAGACTTGTTAAACAGGTGTTTATGGCACTGCCAATCTACACTCTGCATATCAGAATATCTTAACTAGATCCTAAAACTGGCGTGAAATCTAGTAAAGTCTATAATCGAACATGCAAGAAAAAAAAACATGAGGCTATAACTTAATTTAGCTCTGATGGTCAATATATGAGTGAATCAAATATAAGCTGAAGGCATCTTTTCTCTCCTGCTATGAAAGTTACATATTTTGGATGCTTTCCTTCCAAAACTGCTTTAGAATAAATCAGAGTTGTTTTTGTACAATCCTGTTCCTCTCAAACTGAAACAGAATACCCTCTTCCTTTATTTTGAACTTGAGTAGCCAGAGTGATTCTCACTTGTCCTTGTATCTCAAGTGCCTCATTCATAGCAGGGAATCTACATAGTCTGTGAACTCTATATATACCTTGAAACAAAGCCTCTTGTTCAGTTTAAGACATACCTAAAATTATATTCCTTAATACAGTAGTTTCACCCATAGTACAGAAAAATTTTTAAATCTTTCATGTGCATTTCCATTCACTGATTTTGATTTTTTTAATTTAATTTTTTTAAATGTTAATTTATTTTTGAGGGAGAAAGAGAGACAGAGTGCGAGCAGGGGAGGGGTAGAGAGAGAGAGACACACACACACAGAATCCGAAGTAGGATCCAGTCTATGGGCTGTCAGCACAGAGTCCATTGAGGGGCTCAAACACATGAACTGCAAGATCATGACTCGAGCCAAAGTCAGACACTTAACCAAATGAGCCACTCAGGAGCCCCTGATTTTAATTTTTAAAGTCCATAAAATTTAGGTCTTATTTTTATGAGGACACAGATCTTCATGGTTGTTTCACTTCCTGTTCCTGACAAATAATTACTTAATATCTGCATATACATATTTTAGGAGACTGACCATCTTGTAATCAACCCCATCAAATTGAATAGAGAGCAAATGTCTCCAGTGCCCAGTAACAAGATCACTCAAGATACCAATACCAGTAAATATCACCATTCCAACAACACCGGAAAAGATTGATATTTTCATAGAAATGTAGTATCAGATCAGCAAGCGTGGTTCAATATTGGCAAATCAATCAACATGATACATCACTAAGAGAAAGAATAAAAATCATATTATCATTTCAAAAGGTGCAGAAAAAGCATTTGACAAAGTAAATATCCAGTCAGGATAAATACTCTCAAACAAGGTAGGTTTAGAGGGAATATACTTCAATATAACAAAGGCTGTATATGAAATACACACAACTAACATCATCCTCAATGGGGAAAAACTTAGAGCTTTCCCCTACAGTCACAAACAAGACAATGCTGTTCACTTTCGTCACTTTCATTCGGCAAAGTACTGGAAGTCCTAGGCAAAGCAATCAAAAAAAAAAAAAAAAAAGGAAATAAAAAGGCATCCAAATAAGGAAGAAGTAAAACTTTCACTATTTGCAGATGGCAAGATATTATATATAGAAAATAGTGAAGATTCTACCAAAAAACTAAGATAAACTGATAAATAAAATTAGTTAAGTTGAAGGACACAAAATCAATGTAGAGAAATGCACTGTATTTCTACACGCTAATAATTAAGCACCAGAAAGAGAAATTAAGAAAACAATCCCATTTACAACTGCACCAAAAAGACTTAGGAATAAACTTAACCAGAGGTGAAAAACCTCTACTCTGAAAATATTAAAAATCTAATAAAAGAAACTGAAGATGACACAAAGAAATGGAAAGATATTTCATGCTAATGGATTGGAAGAACAAATATTATTAAAATGTCTCTACTACCCAAAGCGATCTACAGATTTAATGCAATCCCTATCAATATACCAACAAGATTCTTCACAGAACTAGAAAAATCCTAAAATTTCTATGCAACCACAAAACCCCCAAATAACCAAAGCTTTCTTGAAAAAGAAAAACAAAACTGCAGGTATCACAATTCCAGACATCAAGTTTATTTAAAGCTATAATAGTCAAAACAGTATGATACTGTTGAAAAGTAAACACATAGATCAATGGAACAGCACAGAAAGCCCAAAAATAAACCTACAATTATTTGGTCAATTACTCTTTGACAAAGGAGGCAAGAATATGCAATGGGAAAAAGACAATCTCCTCACGATATGTATGGTGTTGGGAAAATTAGACAGCTACATGATAAAGAATGAAATTGGACCACTTTCTTTGCCATACATAAACATAAACTCAAAACTGATTAACCTAAATGTGATACTTGAAACCATAAAAATACTACAAGAGGGGACAGGCAGTAATTTCTCTGACATTGATCACTGCAATATCCTTAAAGATTGGTCTCCTAAGGCAAGGGAAACAAAGGAAAAAAAAAAAAAAAACAACTATTGGGACTATAACAAAATAAATAGCTTCTGCCCAGGAAAGCATACAACCAACAAATCTAATAATAAGTAACCTACTGAATGGGAGAGGGTATTTGTTAACGACATATCTGATATAGGGATATTATTCAAAATATACAAAGAACTTACACAACTCAATATCCAAAAACAATCTGATTTAAAAATAGGTAGATGACATAAACAGATATTTCTCAAAGAATATATACAGATGACCAACAGACATATGAAAAGATGCTCAACTTCACTCTTCATCAGGGAAATGCAAATCAAAACCACACTGAGGTATCACCTCACACCTGTTAGAATGTTACAATTTAAAAGAAAACAACAACAAGTGTTGGTGAGGATATGGAGAAAAAGGAACCCTCCTGCACTGTTGGCAGGAATGCAAACTGGTGTAGCCATGACGGAGGTTCCTCAAAACATTAAAAATAGATTACCCTATGATCCAGTAATTCCACTAGTGGCTATTTACCCAAAAATTATGTAACCACTAATTCAAAAGGATATATGCACCCCTATGTTTACTGGAGCAATGTTAAAATAGCCAAACAGACTAAAAATCAGACTAAAAATAAGTCAGCCAAACTGACTAAAATATCCTACGCATACAGAACAAAAACCAATAGTTACCAGAGGGGAGGTGGTGAAATAGAGGAAGGGGGTTAAAAGTACACTTTCCTCTTTATTTTTTTTTTAATAAAATTCATTTTTTAAGATTTATTTTTGCAAGAGAGAGAAAGTGCACATGTGTGCCAGCAGATGTAAGGCAGAAGAGAGGAAGAGAAAGAATCCCAAAGAGGCTCCATGCTGTCAGCACAAAGCCTGATGCAGGGCTTGTTCTCCCGAAATGGAAGATTATGGACCTGAGGCTAAGTGAAGAGTTGGATGCTTAATCCACTGAGCCACCCAGGTGTCCCCAAAGTACATTTATCTTGATGAGCACTGAGTACTATATCGAACTACTGAATCACAACATTGTACATCTGACTATAGCACTGTATGTTAACTATACTGGAATTAAAATAAAAATATATATAGGGAAAAAGAGAAATGCAGTATCAGGTTAAACAAAAGGCATAGGGTTAAGAGTTATCTAGAGCTTACAATATAATTGTGTTTGATCTAACACAATGGGCTAGATAGCAAGTAGTTTGAGGAGGTTCAAATTTAAGTACAGATGTCCACCAATTTTTTTATAGTAAAGGGTTTCAGACAGCAAATATTTTAGGCCGTGTGGGCCACTGAGAGTCTCTGTAGCATATTCATTTTTTTCCAACTCTTTAACAATGTAAGACACTTTTATTTTTTGTTATTATTTTTAAAATTTATGTCTTTTTTTTAAAAGTTTATTTATTTTAAGAGAGCAAACATTCTGACAGTGCAGAGCCTGACATAGGGCTCAAACCCATGAATCCTGCGGCATCCAGGTAGTTCAGTAGGTTAAGCTGCCGAATCTCAGTTTCGTCTCAGGTCATGGTCTCACAGTTTCATGAGTTCGAGCCCTGTCTTCGGGGTCTGTGCTGGCAGTGTGGGGCTTGCTTGGGATTCTCTCTCTCTCTCTGCCCCTCCACTGCTCACATGGTCTCTGCCTCTCTCAAAGTAAACTTAAAAAAAAAAAAAAAAATTAAAGCCATGAATCCTGAGATCATGACCTGAGCCAAAGCCAAGAGCTGGGTACTTAACCAACTGATCCACATCAGTGTTCCTTAATCTATTTAAATTCAAGTTAGTTAATATACAGTGTAGTATCGGTTTTAGGAGCAGAACCCAGTGATTCACCACTTACATATAATACCCAGTGTTAATCCTAACAAGTGCCCTCCTTAATGCCCATCACTCAGTTAGCCCATAGCCCCACCAACCTTCCCTTCAACAATCCTCGGTTTGTTCTCTGTATTTAAGAGTCTTATGGTTTGCCTCTCTCTCTGTTTTTATGTAAGACATTTTTAGTTTAAGCACCATATGAAAACAGGCTACAAGCTAGATTCAGCTAGGCACATAAAAAACTAACTTCCCAGGCTCCTTATGATAGGATTTGTGACTTCTAGGCTGGGACATTTAATTGTAGATGTAAGACCTTCCAGGGCTCTTTTTTTCCTTTTTTTCAGTGTGATGATCAGCAATGATTGAATGGTGGCTGCTCCATAAGGTCCCTAAGTGACTATTATGAGCATAGATACTTCTGACCATGATGGACATGTATGGAGAAAAAAAAATAAACCTCTATTGTTTCAAACCACTGAGGTTTTGTGGTTGTTTCTCACTATCTCATACTACAGCTTAGCCTGACTGATACACTACCAATCACATTCTCGTGTTCAGGCTATATGCAACCTATTTTAAAACTCACGCCTGTCTGCAGTACACAGCAGAAAGACAAAAGCATTTTATCACTCTGCTAAGAAACCAAGGGCTCTGAATTTTCAAACTAGTTTCCAGGGGTATCTGGGATAAATCACCAATTATTTCATTTTTGTGACCTCTTTTCATAACCAAGATAGTATAATGAAGATAATATTTACATTCTAAGACCACACTTGTAGGGCAAATTAAGAAAACAACTATATAGATATTATTTACAATTAAATAAGTTGGATAATTACTAGTGGCTCCAGATTTCTTGCAAACTATAAAGTTATTTTCATTGTTAATACATTTATGTGAGGACTGTGCAAAGAACTGGATAAGAACTTTCCTATAAATATAATTTTTACAGGGACAAAACTTAAGAGACTCTTAAATATGGAGAACAAACAGAGGGTTACTGGAGGGATCATGGGAGGGGAGATGGGCTAAATGGATGAGGGGCATTAAGAAATCCACTCTTGGCTAAAATGAGCAAATCAGAGAACTCTAGATGCTGGCGAGGATGTGGAGAAATGGGCACCCTCCTACACTGTTGGTGGGAATGTAAACTGGTACAGCCCCTCTGGAAAACAGTGTGGAGGGTCCTCAGGAAACTAACAATAGAACTCCCTTATGACCCAGCAATAGCACTGCTAGGAATTTACCCAAGGGATACAGAAATGCTGAGGCATAGGAGCACATGTACCCCAATGTTCATAGCAGCACTCTCCACAATAGCTAAAACATGGAAAGTGTCCTAAGTGTCCATCCACAGATGAATGGATCAAGAAGATGTGGTTTATCTATACCATGGAATACTACATGGCAATGAGAAACAATGAAATCTGGCCATGTGTAGCAACATGGATGGACCTTGAGGGTGTTATGCTGAGCGAAATAAGTCAGGCAGAGAAGGACAAATATCATATGTTTGCACGTATAGGAGGATTAGGAGGAACTTGACGGAGGAACAAGCGGGAGAAGAAGGGCGGAAATGGTGGGGGAAAGGGAGAGAGGCAAACCATGAGAGACTCTTGAATGCTGACAAAAACTGAGGACTGATGGATGTGGGGGGGAGGGGGGGATGGGCATGGAGGAGGGCACTTTGGGGATGAGCACTGAGTGTTATGTAGAAACTAATTTGACAATAAACTATTTGTAAAAAAAAATTAAAAAAAATAAAAATAAAAAAATAAATCCACTCTTGAAACCACTGTTGCACTGTATGATCAACTTGGATGTAAATTAAAAAAAAAAAGAAACCAGGCACTATAAAAAAATAAATGATTTTTTTTTAATGTATTAGCTCATTTTTATTGTTTAACTTTTCATTTTAACACTTCAGCCTTAGAAAATGTCGCAAAAATTGTACAAAGAATTCCACAATACCCACTACCCAAATATTAACATCTTCTATAACCATAGTATATTATTGGTCAAACTAGGAAATTAACTTTGATATAATATTTTGATATCATTTTACAGGTCTCAAATTTCCCTATACATTACTATTTTCTAAAATCCCTATAGTTAGAGAAATTGTACATATAAAAGTAAGTCTAATCAATTATTAATCCTGAGGGAGAAAACCTATAGATTCAGAAACACGAGATACCTCAACTAATTACACTGTATGGATCTTATTTAGACCTTGATTCAAACAAATAGCTATAAAAAAAAAAACCACAAAAAAGCCAAATTTATAATGCAATTGAAAAAAACCTGAAAATTGACTGATGTACGATGATAATTAGGACTATGTCTAACTTTTTAAAAGTGGTATTGTGGTTATTTCTGAATTGAAATGTCTTTTAGATATACATATAAAAATATTTATAGATGAGAAAAGTTCTAAAAGCTAATGTTATAACCCTCTCAGGACAATTATTCCCATTTCTCTTAGCCTAGTCTAGAGCTTAGGAAAGAAGAGCAATGAGATAGAGATCAGACAAGGAAAAGAGGTGGGTAGGTTCTAGACTTCCATTTTTATTTCAAACAGTGCAAGTTATTTTTTCCCTTTGATTGTCATTACCAAACAAACAAAAACAACAACAAAAAAACAAATATGACTAAATCTAGTTTACCCCAGTATGCTCTACAGCCCAGTCATCTCTGGTTACTCCCTGAAATAGAAACCCCTATGTAGAGTCATCTACAGTCTTCCTTAGTTGCCTCGTTCTATTCTGGGCTTCTTCTCTTCACTGAGCCACCTTTTAAATAATCCCTTACCATAATGTTTTTTCTACTGCACCTCTATTACTGCTACTATAATTACCAATTAACAATTTACAATCCCCTATACCTCATCATCTTGACAAAATGCTCCCTCTAGAGACCTGTTTGCCTTAGAAGAAACCCAGACGACACCCTTTTCTGGTGGATCTTTCTAGAGGAAGAAACCTTTATTTTCTCAACACCCTGTATAACACAGTAACAGAAGGAAGTACGAGGTCAACATCCCTTAAGTCACTCTGATAATTTCCAAATCATGACTGCCATATTCTCATCTAAAATGTTCTATTCCTTTGAGGTTTATTATTTTACAGTTATACCCATGACTCTTTTAAAAAGGAAATAGCATACCTATAAATCTGTTTAATCAGAATGCTCACGCTTGTTTATTTCCTCATCTTTGATATTTATTAGAAGTCCAGTAAACACCAACCTACATAATTCAGAGGTTTACAAAGGAAAGAAGCATCAAAAGGGGAAAAAAAAGATATACAAAAATTACAAATATAAAAGGTCCTTCTAACAATGAGACTTGAGGGTAAGCAGACTAAGCAGTGTTATTGCTCCTTTGTAGAAGTTAAAAGCATCAAGATTGATGGGGAAGGGAAGAAACACAAACCGAGAAATGAAAGAGAGAATATTGTGTACAGTAGTTTATGTTTCCAAAAACAAAGCATTATTTACTTCTTCTGATTAGATAAATCATAAGTCTAATTATTAAAAAAAATTCAAAGAAGGAAAAAATTATCTTGTATCTTATAAGCCCAAATAACCAGGGTCAACAATTTCATGCAAATAGAATCATACTATATATTTTATGTTATTTTTACCTGTTGTTTTTATAAATAATGCAAACTTCCATATTAGCAAGAAAAGATTTATATAATGTAGTTAATAGCACTGGGTTTGGAGTCAGACTCTGGATCCATACCTAGCTTTTCTTCTTAATAGCCAGGTGAATTTGGGCAAGCTATTTTTCTTTGTCTGTGGTAAATCATACTTAAAATAATGATAAAATTAGTACCCATCTCATGGGGTTATGAGGAAATGAGATATATTCCATGCTAATTGCTTAGAATTTTACCCAGAGTATAAGTGCTCAATAATTATTACTAATTTTTACTTTTAAATCTGTCATTTTCATATTAATAATTATTATAATGATTTGTAATATGTGTATACTGCAAGTGATTACCACAATAAGTTTAATTAATATCTATCACTGCACATAGGTGATTTTTTTAAAGAACTTTTAAGAACTACTTTCTTAGCAATGTTCAAATATATAGTATTACTAATTATAGTCACCATGCTGTACATTACATCCCCAGAACTCACCTAATGCATAACTGTAAGTTGAACCACCTTCACTCATTTTATAGACCCATCCCCACATGCTTGCATCTGACAACCACATCAATCTGTTCTCTGTATCTGTGAGTTTGTTTTTGTTTGTTTTTTAAGAATTCTACATAGAAGTGAGATCATACAGCATTTAGCTTTCTTTGTCTCAGTTATTTCATTTAGAAGAACTTTAAGGTCCAGTCATGTTATCATAAATGGCAGGATTTCCTTCTTAACAGCTGAATATTTCATTTTTGTATGCATGTTTGTGTATATACATCTGTATATTTTAGTATATATACACTATATATGTATACATATATATGTGTGTGTATGTGTGTGTGTGTATATATATATATATATGAGAGACCACATTTTCTTTATCAATTCACCTGTTAACAGAACTTAAGTTGTTTCCATGTCTTGTTTGTCATAATATAGTCTACACCTGCCATTTAAAATAGTTATACAGGGGTGCCTGGTTGGCTCAGTTGGTTAAACATCTGACTCATGATTTTGTCTCAGGTCATGATCTCACAGACTGTGAGATCAAGCTCCACACCAAGCTCTGTGCTGACAGTACACAGCCTGCTTAGGATTCACCTTCTCCCTCTCTCTTTGCCCCTCACCCACTCTCTCTTCCCTATTTCTAAAAATAAACTTAAAAAACAGTGAAATGGCTATACAGTATGCCATTATAAGAAAGTACTATATGTATTTAAACTATCCTCTAAATGGGTGTCTGGGTGGCGCAGTCGGTTGAGTGTCCCACTTTGGCTCAGGTCATGATCTCAGAGTTCATGAGTTCGAGCCCCATGTCTGGCTCTGTGCTGACAGCTCAGAGCCTAGAGCCTGCTTTAGATTCTGTGTCTCCCTATCTCTCTGCTCCTCCCCTGCTCACGCTCTGTCTGTCTCTCTCAATAATAAATAAACATTAAAAAAAGATTTAAATGATCCTATTTGAATGGACATTTAAGTTGTTTCCACTGAGGCCCTGTTTTTGTTTTTGTTTTTTTGAGAGAGAGGTTGCAAGTGAGTGAGGGGAAGACAGAGATAGAGAGAAGCAGGGTTCACCTGAAGTGGAACGTGGTTCACTCAAAGCGGGGCTCAAGCTCCCCCAATGTGGGACTTGAACCCACGAACTATGAGATTATGACCTGAGCTGATATCAGATTCTGAACAACTGAGCCACCCAGTAATCCCTGAAACAATGTTTTTAAATGTAAGAGCAAGGAAGAAAGAAGGATAACAAAATTATTTACACAGTTTTAATTCAATTTATGAAAAACAATTATGACACTGAATTTTAACATTAACTTCAAATCCACCAATTTAAGCAATGTACCCCTCCCCCTTAACTCCCAAGAATTTTATTTGTACAAGATAAAAGGTTTAATGGGCCGTCTGACTTGCTTATATCTCATGTCCCTCTTTCCCAAACCCAGTAAATCTAAAATTAAGACAATCATAACCATTTTTTCTTCTAAACTGACTTTATCACCCAAGTAGGGAGCTTAATCTTATCTATTTTCTCATCACACAGCAATAAAAAATCATTACTGTGAGAACCTCACTCTTCTGAGGAGTGCAGGATATTTAGATTACATCAGGTACTAAGAAACTAAAATATTTCTTCCTGAGGATTCTTGGCCAGTTCTATGGGAGGGGTTTAAGGCCTTAGGCTGGCAAAGAAACCTAGATGGAGTATGTACTCCCTATATCACTCCATTGCATCCTTTTTCTTAAAAGGATAAACTGTAGAACTGCATATGTGTATCCTAGAACACTAATAAAATAAAACAGAAATTTGTATTTCTCAGTCAAATCACTGTTGTTTAGAAAGCCTAAAGAAAACAAACATAAACATTTACCATAAGTGAAAGGAAATACTACCTCCAGTCAGATCCAACCAATCCAGCTTTCTTCATGGGATACGAAAATTTGGAATGGTAAAACTTTTGACTTAATAAATAAATCTGATACATTCATAATACAAGAGCCTGTCATGAAAAGTAAAGATCTATTGTCAGAAGTAACCAAATGCCATTTTATTCAGTTTTCAAACAATAGCTAATTCATGTACCCCTTTAGGAATTAAAATAAAATGATTTGTTGAATTTAAAAGTATTCAACTGACATGCCTGAGTGGCTCAGTCGATTAAGCATCCAACTCTTGGTTTTGGATCAGGTCACGATCTCATAGTTTGTGAGTTTGAGCCCTGCATCTGGCGAAGCAATAACAGTATGGAGCCTGCTTGGGATTCTCCTCCTCTCTTTCTGCCCCTTCCCCGGCTTGCTCCCTCTCTCTTCCAAATAAATAAATGTTAAAAAATTTAAACAACAGCAGAAGTTTTACCCATAAAGATTAAAGTCTACATTTTGGCCTATACATTTTTAAAATGTTTGATATTTGATAAAAAAGAAACCTGTTTTTGCATCTAAAAATATATTATCCTGAGGGATGACATTGTTTAAAATGGCATAATTTAGTAAGCTTATTTTTAAATAAATGATGACTCACACTATGCAGATTTCGGGTAACTATGTATGTTTACCCAGTCCCATTACCTAAAGGTGTTTGTTATTAGAATTTTCAGGTCTCAAGACATTATATCTATACAACAAATGCTATTATATTGGAGAGTGTAAGCAAGGTAGAGCCTATCTTTCAGTTAGAATACTAAATTTTCTAGGTGAATGTACATTGGCAGACAATGATTAAAACACGGAGTACAGACATGTGCATTTCAGTATGATTTATTTCCTCCAGATAATGAGAACACCTGATCATGTGAGACATTTTGTAAAAAATGCACTTTCCAATTAAGTTTTAAAATTTTCTTCATATAACCTTTCAAATTTCATATTAGAACTTACCATGAACATTATTTTAAAACTTAATGATTCCAAAACTCAGAAGATGCTAATTTTTTTCTTCCATTTTCAACTAAAAGGATAACCAACATAACATCTATGCAAAATTTGTAGGAGGAAAACAATAAACTTTTGTTTTTGAAAAGTGTTTAAAACAAAAGGCATTTCAAAGGCAGAGGCCAGACTGAAAGGACTCAGAAGAGAAGTGGGTAATACTGAATTATCAGACAGAAAATACCTCAGATCATCTTTAGTAAATATATCCCCCAACAGATAGGAACATATTGAGTATATATTTGGCTACCATATCAGAAAACACTGAGAGACCTGAGTTTGAGTCCCATGATCTATTTTCTGATGACTGTGTAACCCTGAACAAGTTATATCTCTCTACATGTCAGTTTCCTCATCTCAAAAAAAAAGGGGGGGGGGGTGGGCTGAGCACCTGGGTGGCTCAGTCAGTTGAGTGTCCAACTTTGGCTCAGGTTGTGATCTCATGGTTTGTGGGTTCAAGTCCTGCATTGGGCTCCCTGTTATCAATGGGGAGCCCACTTCATATCCTCTGTCCCCCTGTCTCTTTCCCTCCCCCGCTCACACTATCTCTCTCAAATATAAACATAAAGATATAAAAATAAACCTTAAAAAAGGGGGCCTATGAATAGTGCCTATTTCATTGGACTATTAACAGGATTAAATGAAAATGAAAAGTGATTTAGTACAATGTCTGCTTCAAATAAACTAGCCCCCTGCTAACTATTCACGTATTTACATGCATAAATACATAAATCCACATCTACTTATATACACACAGAGAAAAAATACATTATATATAAATATCTATTTATGTTTACATAGGTAAGACAGTTGGAGTTTGTCAGAGAGGAAGAAATTATAATCTACCATGCTAATATTAGTGATTTTTAACTTTAAATGAAAATGCTTCTCAACATGATAGCATGTATGTCTATTAATTTGTTAAATTACTACCTTACTCAGATTATTAATCAATTTATAGTAATATTAGAGTTTAGTTTTACACTTACAGTTTAAAATGCTATTGTCTAAAGAAAACAGTATTAAGATCTTGATTAATGTTATTTCTGTATTTCCAATTTTTATACTAGTGAAGTTACCAGACTTTTCTGTAATTCTAACAATCTAAAATTTGTTAGGTAAGAACAATGGCATGAAGTCTATCATAAACTACCCTTATCACAATGAACAAAAAATTTTCAATATATACTCGTGGGCAAGATGGAAAAATGTGAACTGGAGACAGATCCTCAGATTTTCATACTTTGTATCCTACCAATTTCTCCATCCACGAATCCTGGTCGCACCATGATAAAAAACAGTGGTCTTTTTGCCTGAGGAATTTTTATTGGTTTGTTTTTCGAAGAAGTCTCTTACTGGTATAAGTTCTAACAATTCTGATGATATTTTGGATAATGCTGTTGGGATTAGTTAATATACAGCAAATATACTATCAATATCAAATTAGTGAAATGGATATTACATACACCATGATATAGAAGCACCACTGGCTTAACAATCTTACCCATAGAGTGCTATTTAATGGAGAGAAGCCTTTAGGGAAGTATCACATACTTTTGTCCTTTGATCCTATTCCGTATATTTATTAATTAATTAAGACATTGAAAGAAGGATAATAGTTTGCCATACTTTTATAAATGGGAACACTAGTGAGTGTTCTAGTTCTCCATAAGCTCCTTATTATCCAGCATTGCAACATAGCTGCTAAACACAGGAACATAGTACAAGGTGACATTTATATAAATGCTAAATCCAGCAAAAACGATTGGTTGGGTGTTCATTTACAGCTCTTTAAAAATGTTTACTCATTTAAAAAAGAGAGCGAGAGATTCCTGTCACTAAGGAAAAAACCATAAATGCTAACAATAGTGGATGGGTCAAATAAATTATGGTTCTTCCATTTAGAACTCTATTCTGTATCTTAAAATTATGTTGATGAAAATGTATTGACATGGAAATGTATTCATGATGTATCAAGTGAAAAAGGCCTGCATAACAGTATGCACATTTTGATCCCATTAAAATAGAAACAGATACATCTCTCTCTCTCACTTCCTTCCTCTCATCTTCCCTTGCCTCTCCCTTCTCTGTGTATGTAAACATAGAGTAACAAAAGGCTTAGAATGAGACAGGAATGCTAACCAGTGGGTACCTTTGAATAATGGAATTATACATTTTGAAACTTTCCTCTTACCCAGATATGGCAAATTTTCAAAAGAGAACATACATTGTTTCTGTAACAGTAAAAGAAACTAGATGTGTGAATCCTGCATTAGCTGAAAATTTGGGTTTTAGTCTAAAGTCTTTCCCAATTTTGAAAACCTTGTGATATTTTCCTTTACCTACTAGTAACAACACATCACATAAAATTATAACCAAGGACTGAAAAGCTTCTTATAAATTACTTCAAAGATCAAAAACTTTAAGTAAAATAGCTAAATAACTCTATTAGTAAAATTAAATGAAGAATCTATCAATATGGTACAGAGAGCAATGATACAATGAAAAGTGAATTACGATACCACAAAAGTGCTAATTAGTTACAATTATCTCTTCACCTCTTAAGATGATCCCTGAAGCATAAAAACAACAAAAAAGACTATTGAGGCACTATCAATGGAAATATTTGATAAACAAATATTGCAAAGTACAACAACACCAGACTTTCTCTAAGAGAAGTTATTTGTTTTAAGTATTCTACAACCTACTGTGGAAAGAACTCTGGGACTCCAGAAGATATGGGCACCATGGCCACAGAGACAGTATCACTGTGAAATAACTAATCCAAGATCTTTGCTTCTATTCTTTCAATACAATCTCTCCTTACTACAATTCTGGAAACAAAGTGCAGCCAGATCAATAACTACTAGAAAATCTTCTTAGGTTCAACTGAATATATAGACCCACAAGACAACCATAGGCCAATCTGAACATCAGTCTATCCAGCATGTTACAGGTTAAGCACCAATGCTTGCCAGCAAGGCAACATCAGCTCTTCATCGTCGCAGGGATCCTTGCAGCAGTCCATACAGTGGTTCATATAACCATCTGGGAGCTTTCTTTCCTGGCCTCCTAGATCACAACTTTGGTAGAGGATGGATCCACATCAAACAGATGAGGAGGTTGAACTGACTTAAAGGCCTCATGTACCACCTGTAGTCAGTATCTCTTATAACAATTCCATAGGCAGAGCTTCCAGGATTCCTCCAAGGGACACAACCATTTGTAAGAGTCACCACATTCAAGCAAACCCAAAGATGTGGCTTTCTGCCAAGTATTTATAGCGCTATCAGTACAGATGAAGTTTCTCAATTAGGGGACATTTCTGCCATAAGTAATGTTGTCTAGTGACACAGCTGATATACTACCCTTATCACATAACCAGGGAAACAAAGCTGGAGAGTTAAGAGAAGGTCAAACCCTCATGCTGAAGGGGAAAATATTTTTGTTAAACCTTTGCCCATACAGGCAAGACACTTCTTTGTACCACTGGTGAGAGATGACAGTAAAAATGAGCATTCAGTTACCATAAGATTTTAAGTCACTTTGGAGGATGGAGAGATGTAGGTGAGTTAGAAGTAGGGAGTAGTATAAGACAGGGAAAAAGAAGTGAATGTAATTTTTGTGTAATCCTAAACAACACCAATTTCTATTTGTTTTAATTCTAGTTGGTGTTTGAGTAGAAACAGAACCTATATTCAATGATTTTATTTTATAGGCAAACAGAAAGAATGAGATCCTAAATTATATTTACATAAGTAACAAGTCATCTGGAATAAGTCTATAAAATACAGATTTATCTCTTAAGGCTTAGAGGTCTCAAAACTTAAGAAAAATGTATTTAGATCTTGGCAAATGAAATAAGATGTTTACTGAATTCTTGGAGATTGTATCTTGCTCTGTTTAATGATAATCTGTAAAGAAAATCAAATATAACAAAAATGCCTAACAATTACCGAGTAGCTCTTAACGTGTAGTTCTAAATACTTCTTCAATGTAGATACATTCAAAGCTCTTACACATGCCAATGTCTACTATAGAGTCTGGTTCAAAGTAAGTGCTCAGTAAATGTACTGAATTGATGACTATTCAGAGAGTGTATCTTTTGAGTTCTATTTTTCAGTTATTATGAATAGAGCCAAAACTTTTGCCAACATTAACTAGTGTTTTCTTAACATTAACCAGAATAGTTACAGATATTCTTAAATTTATACTCAGTTCCACAAATACTCATCAAGCACCTCTATGTGCCATGGTCTGTACTATCACTGGGAACACCATCTTTGCTCTCTAGATATTCCCAGAAAACTCTAATATGACTGAGGGTATAAAACTGGATGATGTCATTATGTCACTGAAGGACAAAAGAAGCCTCACAAGATTCTAAGCCAAATCTTAAATAATAAGGAAGAAAGAAACAATCACAGATAAGTGAAACACATTCTTCATGGAAGGAATAGCTTGAGCAAAGGCCTGGAGGTGAGAAAAAACATGGTATACGTGATAGATCTATAAAAAGCTTAGTGTTGCTGGCTGAAGGAAACATTAAATACTAAAATGAGAAAGCAGTAAGAGATGAGGCTTCATTCGGAGATGAACATAAAATATTTACCTGTTGACACACGGCAATAAAGATGAATAAATGTCTTTAAATCTACTCAATGGAAATACTGCTGCAAATGTCTCTTGCCCCCTCCCAACTCCCAAAGCTTTAACAAGAGCATTTGCTTAATTTTGGAACATACAAATACCAGATATATTTTAGTAACCACATATCAATTAAATGCTAAGTTCATGTTTTTAGCTTTGCTTTGTATATAATCCTGGCAAAGCGCATGCAGACAGTCTTCCTACTTTTAAGAAAACTCATATAAGGCTCAGAGTTAATAGTGTTTTCTACTGAAAAATCCATAGAATATTCAAATTTAGTATTTTATGACATTCCTATTCCCCACATACCATGTCATCCCTGGTTTATCTAACAGAAAGTTATTAACTGTAACACATTCAACTTTGAAAAAAATGCATATTTTATTACATTATACTGATATCCCTATAATTTCTTTCCCTGAGACTGATTTTTTCCCCTACATATTTTGTTGAATGATGATTTCAAATGATCATGACACTGCTTCAGAATTGTTACTGTTAAAGGAGACAGTCTAGTTTCAACCAACGGACAGAGAATGCTCACAGGCAAGGAAAACACAGAAGCACCTCACAAACGTATAGGTTTGCCCTTCTCAACCAATAGCTAAAACCTCTGGTCCACACAACCTACTGGTCCCAGCTTCCTCTAATCTTAAGTGTTATTGTCACATCACCTTCCTCCCCCCTTCTATTTTGATAATGCTGGGAAATACCAGGCTACCTGAAAATAAGAAAGTCTCATCATGGGGCCTATAATGGCATACTACATGACAATGAGAAAGAATGAAATCTGGCCATGTGTAGCAACATAGATGGAACTTGAGGGTGTTATGCTGAGTGAAATAAGTCAGGCTGAGAAGGACAGATACCGTATGTTTGCACGTATAGGTGGATTAGGAGGAACTTAACGGATGACCGTGGGGGAGAAGAAGGGGAAAAACAGTGGGGGAAAGGGAGGGAGGCAAACCATGAGAAACTCTTGAATGCTGAGAACAAACTGAGGGTTGATGGGGGTGGGGGAGAGGGGAAGGGGGGTAATGGGCGTGGAGGAGGGCACCTGTGGAGATGAGCACTGGGTGTTATGAGGAAACTAATTTGACAATAAACTATTTGTAAATAAATAAATAAATAAAATAAAACAAAATAAGTGAGTCCTTCTTCACACATAGGCAGTATCATCCAAAATATACAGTAGCACAGGAGTCAGCAAACTAAGCCCATTATCTATTAAAAAAAAAAAAAAGTTGTATTAGAATATAGGGATGTCCCATTTATTTGTGTACTGCCAATAGGTGATTTCATACTACAAAAGCAATATTGAGTCTGGCTCATTAAGTAGAAAGGGCCTTTCTATCTGCTATCTGGCCCTTTACAGAAAAAGCATATTGAGTTGCACATTAGGGTAATACTACTTAGAAGTAATCCAAAGGATCTCCAACTTCCATCCCTGCCATTTATTTTACTTCTATTTCTCAGGTAAATTAAAACCCGGATGTTTTTTAGATCAAGATTTATACTAAAATAAAGACAAGAAATGTATAAAGGTTCTAAAATTTCAGGAAAAACACAAATTCAAAACACTTGAATAACAAATTCTAAACAAATGAAAGCAATGTGGTACGCAATTGATCCACGATCCCTAAAGCAAATCCTAAAAATAGTATGTATTTCAAGTTTCTTTAAAAATATTTGTGGTTTTTCTCCCTATTAGTGACCAAGATAATTATCTTCAAAAGTTGTATTGGAATAGTGAAACAAAGAGTGGCTAAGTGAACTGCTTCTCAAACAGGCTCATAGGTCCCAAAGAATCCATGAATATGTTCAGAGAAATTCTTATGTCCTCCAAGACAATGTATAATTTTGTTTTTTGTTTGTACTTTATTTAGTTAATGTGGGATGGTAGTTATGGTAGGTATGAGGTGTAAGAAACTGGATTCATACCTGCTTTATATTGATACATATATATGAAATTTTTGAGAAAAGAGTCTATATTTTTATCCCTTTTAGAGTTGAACACACAATAGTAATATTTGAGAAATCTTATCAGACAGTAGAAGAGGGAAAATGACATTACAAAATCATAACAACATAGTTATAACTCAAGTGATTTTATAATTTGAATACTGTTATCAAAAACTCCTAAACCGGGGTGCCTGGGTGGCTTAGTCGGTTAAGCGTCCGACTTCAGCTCAGGTCATGATCTCATGGTTTGTGGGTTCGGGCCCCACGTCGGGCTCTGTGCTGACTGCCAGCTCAGAGCCTGGAGCCTGCTTCTAATTCTGTGTCTCCCTCACTCTCTCTGACCCTCCCCTGCTCACGCCGTCTCTATCTCTCTCTCAAAAATAACTAAAACGTTAAAATATTTTTAAAAAATAAGTAAAAAATAAAAACTCCTAAACCAAAGTCCAAACTAGATTTGTTTGCATGTAACAATAATCATACATCTGCAAAACAACACAACAGTTACATGAAATTAAAACAGAAAGACTTCACCAAAGTTTATATGTACTACTCTGAGCTTATAGAATATAGACAGACAGCTAAGTGTTAAATGTTTAAAATACTAAATGCATATATAAAATTATATACAATTTGAAAACATGTTAAGGGACTCACACTTTCTATGGTTAGTGTAAACTCTGAAGAGTGTAGTTTAGAAAGTATTCACATTTTTAATAGAGACTACAAATGCTTGAAGAGCAGGAACCATGTAGTTTTTACTTTTTACAAATTAAAATTCTAGGACATAATATCAAATTTTAGTACCTTGCAACTTTCCTCTCTCCAAAAAAAAAAAAAAAGCTAAAATAATATATGTGTGTATAGATATCATTATATCTATTCATCTCAAGGTTAAGACTGCCAACAGAAAGAGAATTTGTAGAACAATTTAATAATAATTCTGATTTCAATTTAATATACAGTTGACTCTTGAACATGGGTTTGAAGTGCACAGGTCTGCTCATACAGATTTTTAAAATTATGGTACTGTAAATGTATTTTCCTTATAATTTTTTGAACATTTTCTTTTTTCTAGCTTACTTTACTATATGAATACAGTACATAATACATGTACAATATATGTGTTTATCAACTGTTTATGTTATTGGTAAGGCTTCTGGTCAATAGGAGCTATTAGTAGGTAAGCTTTTAGAGAGTCAAAAGTTATATGCAGATTTTTGACCATGTGGAGGACTGGCACCCCTCATCTCCACATGTCAAAGCATCAACTATGACACAATGTTAATATCCATACTACATAATACACTCTTACATATTCAAATTTAAAAATTAAGGCCTCAATAGAACAATTAAAAGAACAAAACCAACTTCATGAATAAATATATTATTAAGATAGAAAGAAGTACCAAAGGTAAGGAACACATGAGGTATTTTAACATACTGAGAAGCAAGAAATAAAAATTAAAGATCATAAAGAGGAGAAAATTCAAAGCTCTCAGTTGTAAAGTAAGTCATTCTAATACATTGCCAGATGGGATATATGAATTAGTTTCATCTTTCTTAAGTAAACTGACAACATGAGTCAACAGCTTTAAAATTTTTCGTAAACTTTGTCTCAGAAATTTCATTTTTAAGAATCCTAGTCTTTGGACATTGAGATATTGACAGTCTTATGCACAAAACATTACTAATATGGAATAATAATGAAATATTAGAAACAATATAAGGTCTAACATTAAAGGAACAGCCAAATAAGTTATGAAACATACTAATAAGAAATACTACATTTGAAAGCTTTGTATAATATGAAAATACATATAGATATGTATTTTTTTTTCTTTAAAGTTTATTTTTGAGAGAGAGAGAGAGAGACAAGAGAGTCAGAGTGTAACTGGGGGAGAGGCAGAAAGAGTGGGAGACACAAAATCTGAAGCAGGTTCCAGGCTCTGAGCTGGCAGCAGAGAGCCCAATGTCTGATGAAGAGCTCTAATTCATGAACTATGAGATCATGACCTGAGCTGAAGTCGGACACTTAACTGACTGAGTGACCCAGGCTCCCCCAAAATATATTTATGATAGGGTACATTTCCCACTTTTTTTGAGTAAGAAGTACTAGATGCACAATATGATCTTAATTACGAAAAGGAAAAAGATACAAAAAACAAAAAACAAAAAAACCATTCTAAAGTCTTAAAAAAGTGGTCTTTCTAATTTTATGTACTTCCTAGATTATCAGAATAAGCAGGAAGTAGACTTAGAAAAGGGAAACAAAAAAGAAAAAACAAAATTGCCACTGTGCCATTGATCATTTAAATACTATTACTAGCTACTTATAATTACAATAATCTTATAATGATAGATCAGGCCGATCTATATCTCTAGTAGGCAAGCAGAGTTATTTACGATATAGGAAACAGCATTTTGTAAAAGAGTAATACTCTATAAAAATTCTATGGGATGGTGAACACATTCTAAAATTGGAAAAATAGTAGAAATTATTAATTTTATTTTAATTTTTAGAAACCTTGCCCAAATCAAATCTCAAAAACTATTTCAAAAATTGAGTCAACTATTTCAAAATTGGGGTTTGGAAACTTTTCTGCAATGCAGAAAAAATATATAAAATACAAAGACTAAAAGGAGGCATAAAGAGTATCAGCATCAGAAATTAGTCCTATCTAACCTTTTTTATAATCTTGATGGAAATGTGAAAAGCCTCTTTGGTTAAGTAATGAACAAATAGTAAAATACCAAAGTAACAGGAGGCATCTAAGTATGTGAAAAGAGGCAAAAATAGGACATATGATTTGACTGAGGTTATGGAGCTTCCATCATTAAGGAGAAATGACAAAAATATATTTATAGAACAAATAATAATGCATTATCAGTCATAAGAAAAAGAAACATGTATATAATTTTTTTCTATTTCTTCTGTGACATCTATTTAATACATTAACAAAATTCTATACTATTATTAAGGATACTAACAACAAAATAAATATATATTTAACTTAAAAATGTTCGGTGAATTTTAGAATACTTGAGAGAAGTGCAAACCTTAGTTAGGTCCTAGAATAATCAGTTTTCAAGTGTATGCAACATGAAAACAGACTAGTACAATTAACCTTTACTACTGTGGAAAGAACATATAAAGTGGAAATTTATCAAGTACCAAAAGAATGAGTGACAAAAATTGGTTTTGTATAAGCCATGTAATTAAAAGTTTTATAAACTGGGGCATTTTAAAGGCATGTTTCCATGAATGTGAGTCTTTCAAATACCCAAAAGCATCTCACCAATTATCAAGAACCAAGATTACTCCTGGCACTGTGCTAGAGAAATCCTTTAAAGAATTAGAAGAATTTCCTTTAATTATTTTTTAATTGAAAAGTACTTTTAAATGCATTTAAATTCAGACTATTATAAAGTTTAATATGTATATATGCACAGCTCACTTAATTACATTTCTACTAGTATCAAGTAAAATAGCTTTACTTATCCAAACTTCAGAGTATGGTGATAGCTCTCATGTATAACATAATGACTAAAGTTGATAACACTGTATTGTATACTGAAGTTTGCTAAGAGAATTGAACTTAAATGTTCTCACACACACAAAAAAAAGGACAAATATGTGAGGTGATAGATATGTTAACTCAATGGAGGAAATCCTGTCACAATGTACATTATGTATCAAATCATCACATCAATTTTATTTTCAATTATACCTCAATGAAGATGAAAAAAAGTGTGGTAATGTTAATAGGATAAAAAAGTTGCTTACTAAGTGTTCCATAATTAAATGTGTAAATGCTGTAGCATATTGTATATATGGAAGACAAATAGTAAATTATACTTTTTATCAGTTGTCAGAACCAGCTTTCATATATATACTAACATTTCATAATTTAAAAAGCCATTTATAGCAACACTATCAACAACAGCCAAATTATGGAAAGAGCCCAAATGCCCATCAATTGATGAATGCATAAAGAAGATGTGGTATATATATACACAGACACACAGACACACAGTGACACAGACACACAGACACACACACACAATGGAATACTACTCAGCAATGAAAAAGAATGAAATCTTGCCATTTACAACAATGTGCATGGAAGTGGAGGGTATTATGCTAACTGAAATAACTCAGTCAAAGAAAGACAGATACCATATTCTTCAGTCACATTGTGTAAGTTAGAAACTTAACAGAAGACCATGGGGGAAGGAAAAGAAAAAAAGATACATAGTTACAAAGAGGCAAACTATAAGAGACATTTTTTTTTTTTAATTTATTTTTTTTTAAGTTTTATTTTTTGTTCTAGGAGAGAGAGAGAGAGGAGAGAGAGAGACAGCGTGAGCAGGGGAGGGTTAGAGAGAGAGGGAGTCACAGACCGAAACAGGCTCCAGGCTCTGAGCTGGCAGTCAGCACAGAGCCCGACGCGGGGCTGGAACCCACGAACCGCGAGATCATGACCTGAGCCGAAGTCCGACGCTTAACCAACTGAGCCACTCAGGTGCCCCTGTATTGTTTATTTGAAAGTTGCTAAGAAAGTAGATCTTAAAAGTTCTCATCACAAAAAAATTTGTAACTGTGTGGTGATGAATGTTAAGTAGGCTTATCGTGATTATTCTTTTACAATACATACAAATATCAAATCACTATGTTGTATATGTGAAACTAGTATCAAATGTTATATGTGAATTATATCCTAATATTTTTTTTAAAGTATAGAATAAATTACAGTTATTTTAATACCCTCTGCATACAGTGATACTACAAGGAACCAAGAAAATCATAACCTTCACAACTACTTTCATAAGTATGCAATTTATATGAAGACACAAAAAAAAAAGATACTGCTCTTTTTTTAATGTTTTATTTATTTCTAGGAGAGAGAGAATGACAGCGTGAGCAGGGGAGGGTCAGAAAGAGAGGGAGTCACAGACTGAAACAGGCTCCAGGCTCTGAGCTGGCAGTCAGCACAGAGCCCGACGCGGGGCTCGAACCCACGAACCGCGAGATCATGACCTAAGCGAAAGTCGGTCGCTTAACCGACTAAGCCACCCAGGCGCCCCGAGACTTTTTTAAATACAGAGAACAAACTAAGGGTGGAAGAGGGGCCGGGGACTTAGAAAATGGGAGATGGACATTGAGGAGGGCACTTGATGGGATGAGTACTGGGTGTTTTATGTAAGTGATGAATCATAAGAATCTACTCCAGAAGCTAAGAGCACATCATATACACTGTATGTTAGCTAACTTGACAATAAATTATATGCTTTAAAAAAAAGCCATTGACAACTCTTCAGTTACATATGTGTTTATAAATGATACTAAGATGCATATATGCAAACTATAGAAGCAGATACATAACTTCTTACAGAAATATATAATACCACCATGGGGGATATAAGTTCTTGCCAGGGCTTTTCATTTGAAATCTTCCTTCTGTTATTGTGTCTATAACATTAGCAATATTACAAATGTACACATACAGGAGACTAGATACTATATAAGTTTATATGCAAACTTTTCATTTTTTTACTCATCCATCCAAAACACTTCATGAAACACTCTCATTGTGTTACAATTACTTAATTTAAATATGAAATAGCCAGAAGTTCTGCCCTAAACTCGTATAGGGCAACTATGTTTTTCTGCAATGCCATGTTCAATGCACACACATATACACACTATGCATTCCAGCAGGAAGTTTTTATTTAAAATTTCTAATTTAATCTCTTTTTTATTATAGATCTATTGAGTTTTTTTTTTCTTTCATAGTTTATTGTCAAGTTGGTTTCCATATAACACCCAGTGCTCATCCCAACAAATGCCCTCCTCCATGCCCATCACCCCCCTTCCCCTCTCCCCTACCCCCATCAGCCCTCAGTTTGTTCTCAGTATTCAAGAGTCTCTCATGGTTTGCCTCCCTCCCTCTCCTCAACTATTTTTTTCCCCTTCTCCTCCCCCATGGTCCTCTGTTAAGTTTCTCCTGATCCACTTATAAGTGAAAACATATGGTATCTGTCTTTCTCTGCCTGAGAAA
This sequence comes from Hyaena hyaena, assembly GCF_003009895.1. Lineage (NCBI taxonomy): Eukaryota > Metazoa > Chordata > Mammalia > Carnivora > Hyaenidae > Hyaena > Hyaena hyaena. The sequence goes on from NW_024080877.1 coordinate 1,730,023, forward strand.
TAGCTGAGCATAAAACCCCCGAGTTCCGTCCATGTTGCTACAAATGGCCAGAATTCATTCTTTCTCATCCAGCAGGAAGTTTTTAAACTAACAACTCACTCAAAGATTTTGCTTAACAGATATTTTTTGAACAAAACTCTTAAAGTCTGAAAGAAATAATGAAATCTACCTGAGAAAAACTTCAAGCACTGTGTCTATCTTATACAGATATTAGAACTAAATGGGACAGCTGGGTGGCTCAGTTGGTTATGAGTCTGACTTTTGATTTTGGCTTAGGTCATGATCTCATAGTTCAGGAGACAGAGTCCAGAGTAGGGCTCTATGTTGACAGTGCAGAGCTCTCTTGAGATTTTCTCTCTTTCCCTCTCTCTCTGACCCCTGCCCACTCATGCTATCTCAAAATAAATAAATAAACTTGAATAAGTAAATAAATAAATAGAAAATTATGGAGGGAGACAGAATCAAATTTTATGATTACACTTTGCTCATTTTTTTAAATGATGAAATAAAACTAAAACTAAACGACAGTAGAGAATATTTAGTAGTAAACAAGGAAGAATCTCTGAAAATTGTTTGAAAGCATTTGCAATGCATATAAACACAATCTGGAAAATCAAAATAAATATTCAAATATATTGAGACATGTTAAGCTATCCATAATTTAAACTTTTGTCTTGGGGCAACTAGGTGGCTCAGTCAGTTAAACATTAGGTCATAATCTCATGCCTCATGAGTTTAAGCCCCACATCAGCCTCTGAACTGACAATGTGGAACTTGCTTGGAATTCTGCCTCCCTCCCTCTCTCTGCCCTTCCCCCACTCTCTCTCTCCCTCACTCAAAATAATAAACAAAAAGTTATAAAAATAAAATAAACTTTCTTAATAAGATCAAACATACCACAAAAGACTTATAGAGTAAAACTTATAGAAATATAAAAGTTGGCAACCTTCAGGATAGATGGGTTTGAATTCTGGCTTTCCCCACTTACTAGCTAAGGGACACTGACAATTAAATTGAGCATTTCAGTTAGGTTTTACTATCTGGAATATATAGAATGCTACCTAATAGTATCCAAGAAATAGTTCAGGGAAAACAGTTCATGATACTATTAAATGATAAATAAGAGTTCAATGCCACATAAATATAATGTATATTATAAGACAGAAGTAGGGAAAAAATATTGACTCAAACTCTGAGGTAAAAGATGGGGAGAGTCACACCTTCTCCTTCTTAAGACAGCACTCTAAGAACAATATTCATTCTGGAGTTTAAAGTATTTCAAGTACAAGGTGAAAATGTTACCATTGATATAATGTCTCTGGTAATGAACTATGAATAACATTGAAGATTTTAATGTCTGTTCTTTATAATCAATAAATTTGAATCACATTTACACTAGTGCTCATTTCAGGGTCCAGAAAACAAAACAAATTAAAAAAATAAAAAACAACAACAACTCAACAAGGGTTTTTAAAATCCAATGTTTTAAGCATAAGTATAATGTTGTAGACATTCTCTTCATGATGCTGCTAGTATCTAGGATCTAAGATTCAAGGTGAGAAAGCTCAGTAATGATAGTACTAAAAACACACTTTTGACTAAATTACAAACCATAAAGCACACTGGATGTACTTTTTTTAGCATATAGGGTTTAAAATTCAAAATCTTGATCCCTGTAGTACAGTATGGGATTTTAAGAACCATGAATGATCTTTACCAAGTAACAAGGTCTTCATATGGTTTACATCCCATGACCACAATGCCTTTAAAATGTAGACATCAATAAAAAAAAATACATTCTTAAAGCCTTGAGGCAAACAAAACACTTTTAAAGAACTTAAAAGTCACTGAAGAACACACAATAGATATCAAAATATATTTATAAGAGTAACAAAACCCTACATTTCAAAACTTATAGGATGCAGTTAAAGCAATACTTAGTAGATATTTAATGGCCTTAAACACTTATATTAAAAAAAGATAAAAGCCTGAAAATTAATGAGAAAGTATCTAAATTAAAGCTTAAAAAGTTGGCAGAATATATATATATATAAAACAAATAAAGTAAAGTTAAAAAGTAGAAGTGGGCACCTTGGTGGCTCAGTTGGTTAAGCATCAGACTCATGAGCTCAGCTTGGGTCATGATTTCATGGCCCGTGGGACCCAGGCTGGTATCAGGCTCTCAAAGTAAATAAACTTTAAAAGTAGAAGAAAAAAGTAAAAGATAGTTATAGAAATAAATGAAATAGGAAATAAGCATACAATAATATCAGTAGTACCAAAAGCTAACTAGTTCTTCAAAGAGATGAACAAAATTGATAATGCCATTACAGGGTTAATCATGAACAACAAAAATGCATAAATAAACGTTGCGTATGAAAACTGGAATAAACAATGCATATATTAAACAAATAAGAGAACACTAGGAACACCTTTATGTCTATAAATAAGAAAACATAGACATAGAGGACTTCCTAGAAAACTCTAATGTATTATCTAAAGAATAAGACTGAGTATTTTTTAACCACTAAAGTAATTATATCTATTAAAGTTAAAAACCTTCTCTCTCACACACACAAACACAAACAACAGCTTTGGAAGGTTACAGGTATTTCTCAGTATGCGTTCAAACAAAATTCCAGCCTTATATAAACATTTCCAAGAATGAGAAAAAAATGGATCAATATCAACTAATTTTTTGAAAAAGGACCAATACAAAGCAGTCTTGCTTCATGAACAGAGATGTGAAATGCTCAAACTAAACTTTTTAAAACTGGAGTGCCTGGGTTGCTCAGTCGGTTAAGCGTCCGACTTCGTCTCACGGTTTGTGGGTTCGAGCCCCATGTTGGGCTCTGTGCTGACAGCTAGCTCAGAGCCTGAAGCCTGTTTCAGATTTTGTGTCTCCCTCTCTCTCTGACCCTCCCCTGCTCACATTGTCTCTCTCTCTCTATCTCAGAAATAAATAAAACACTAAATTTTTTTTTTAAATCCAATCTAGCTGTGTAGAATAAAGGTGTTACAAGATGACTAAGTTGGTTTAAAACAGGAATGTCAAGTTGGTTTAATTTAGAAAATCACTTAAATGTAATTTAACATTTTCATTAACAGATTAAAGAATAAAAATCATATAAACAACTCAATAAACTGCATTTAATATAATTCAATATTTGTGTGATAAAAACTTTTAATACTAGGAACAGAAAAGGACTTTAACAATCTAAAAAAAGGCATCCACAAGAAACAGTCATACTTAGAAGGTGACATGTAGAAAGCACTCTTTTTAAGAAGCAACATTACAAGGATCTCCGTTATCATCAGCACTGGAGAGTCTAGCCCCCAAATAAAGGCAAAGAAGAGAAATAATAGGTATAAGGCTTGGAAAAGAAAAAACAAAATTTCACTGTTTGCTGATGATGGTGACTATTTCGAAAATACTGAGAATGTACAAATAAATTACTAGAATGAAAAAGAATGTTTAGTAAGCTTTCTGAATAAATAACACATATGCAAAAGATAAATGCATTTCTGTACAAAAATGAGATATAATGTATTTTAAAGTACCAAAACTATACTGAAAAAATATAATGGGAAAATCTCATGTGAGATATTAAAGATTGAAATACAAGTATTCCATGGTCTTAGACTTAAAAACTCATTATAATACTGACATCAATTTGAATAAAAATCTATATGAAGTTTCTTACAGACTATGACATACTGATTATCAAATTTCCATGGAAGCACTATATGACAAGACTTATGCTATCAGCTATCAAGATTTATTTTAAAGGTATAGCAATTAAGGTAACGCATAGACAAACTGACTAGTGGAACACAATAGTAAGTTCAGAAGCTGATCCAAACATATATTAAAACACAATTTAAAACAAATGGAGTATTGAAAATTAATGGTAAAGGAGAATCTATTCAATAAACAATGCTGGTATACTTAGCCACTGAAGGGAGTAATAAAATTAGATCCTTATCTCAAATTCTACACAGAAATCAATTTCAGATGCGGGTAGGTAAAAAGATAGAAGACAATAATTTAACACTTAAAACTATGTTATAGGAACATTTATTAAACACAAAATAAAAAGAATTTAAAACTTTTCATCGAAGTACCATAAAAACACAACATGAAATGGGATACGGTATTTGCTATATGCATAACCAACAGAAAAGTAATATCCAGACATATAAAGAATTCCTAAAATGCCAAAATGGAATCACAAATATACCATATACCTATGAAAATATATTTAACCTCATTAATAATTTAAGAAATGCAAATTAAAATTATAAGATTTTATACCTACCAGATTGCAAAACTTTTTTAAAAAAGGGATGGGGGGGAGAAATGCCTAGGTTCAGAGAAACAGCAGAGCATGGATATCCTCATACTCTGGTAGCAGAATAAACTGATACGATGATTTTGGAAAACAGAATTTATCTTATAGAGCTGAACATATGTATATGCTGTGTTTCTGCAATTCTAAGTCTACCTTAGAGAGGTGCTTCTCAAACAATCCATTGTGAACAACCAGCTGTATTCATTAAAATTTCCAATCTGTTACAGATTAATACTCGTAAAATAAAATACAAATGAACTGCTAGATAACTGTAAAATAAAATACCAATGAACTGTTAGTCATGTGTTTGGATGTTGCAACTATTAAGGTTTCTAAACATTTTCAACTTTTATACTTACTCTGTTACAGAACAGTGACAGTTTGCAAATCAGCACTGGTCCATGAAACACAGTTTAAAAAGCACTATGTTAGAGCACTGCTATCCAAGAAAATCTGTGATAACAGAAATATTGTATATCTGAACTTCAACAGCTGAAATCAAACTGTATTTTCTGATCACAAAGGAGTGAAATTTGAAGTCAACAGCAGAAAAAAAATTGGAAAATTCACAAATATGTGGAAATTAGACAACATGTTTCTAAATAATCAATAGGTCAATAAGAAATCACAAGAAAAAAACAGAAAATACGTTAGGTGTGCCTGGGTGGCTCAATCACTTAAGTGTCTGACTTCAGCTCAGGTCACGATCTCGCGATTCGTGGGTTCGAGCCCTGCGTCGGGCTCTGTGCTGACAGCTAGCTGAGGATCTGGAGCCTGTTTCAGATTCTGTGTCTCCCTTTCTCTCTGACCCTCCTCTGCTCATTCTCTCTCAGAAATACAAAAAACCAGTTAAAAAATTTTTAAATACTTTAAAACAAGAGAAAATGAAACCACAACATATGAAAACTTACGGTGTACAGTGAAAGTTTAGTAGGGAAGCTGAATGGTGTTCATTTTAGAAAGGCTCCATCTCTGTTGTTTTTCTGCAAGGTCCTATTTACTCATGTTTCAAATTTTGCCTCTGAATAAGCCATAGAAGCTATGTCCCCATTTTAAGGGGAAAGGAAAAAAATTATCATTCTCTGAGTTTTGTCCTAGGCCCCAAACTCTTGGTAACACCTAAGAAGAGCCATATCCCAAACATGCTTCAGGACATTAGCTTCAAAAAAACCTTCTTTGTGACTGGAATCAATACCTCCTACTTTCAATAATTTGTGGAATAACATGTATTCTTCACCTGACACTCATCTTTGATTGGACCCTACCCTGGACTCCTGAAGGAACACTTACCATAGACCCCTTTCCAACATAAACCGCAAGCCTTAAGAGATGACTCGTTCTGCTCTTCTTTCCAAGTCTCCAAAGACTTTGCTATTCTCTACCAGTTACTTGCACTGTTCATTAAACTCTGTTTCCACTTTCTCTGGCTCATGTTTCATTTCTATCCTGTGTGAAGCCAAGGACCCTCTTGCCTGGTTCTGTGAGATGCCTCTCTGGGTCCTCAGACCCAGCCTGCCTGCATCAAAAGCAATGTTAAAGGGAAATTTATAGCTATAAATTTTCACATTAAAAACAAAAGAAAGCTCTCAAATCAATAACATTATCTTCCACCTTAAGAAACTAGAAACAGAGCAAAGTAAATACAAAGAAAAAAGGAGAAAATAATAAAGATTAGAGCAGAGATAAAGAATAGAGAACAGAAAAACGAAAGAGAAAAAAATCAACAAAGTCAAAAGTTAGTTCTCTGGAAAAATAAATAAAATTGACAAACCTTTAGCTAGATTGACCAAGTTAAAAAGAGAGAGAGAGAGAAGAATAAAATTACTAAAATCAAGAGTGAAAGCAGGAACATTACTGAGGACTTTACACAAATAAAAAGGATTATAAGAGAATACTATAAACAACTATATGGGAACAAATTAGATAACATAGATGAAATGGACAAATTCCTAGAAACACAGACCACCAAAACTTACTGAAGAAGTAACAGAAAATCTGAATGTACCTGTAACAAGTAAATAGACTTAAATCAATAATTTAAAAAATTCTAATATAGAAATCCAGAGCCAGATGGCTTTACTGGTGAATTCTACCAAATGTTTAAAGAAAAATTAACATTAATCTTCAAGTTCTTCCAAAAAATGGAAGAGGAAAGAATACTCCCTACCTTATCCTATGAGACCATTATAACCTGATACCAAAGCCAAAAGTAGAAATCACAAGAAAACTATAGACCAGTATCTCTTATGAATATAAATGTAAAAATCATCAACAAAATATAAAATCAAATCCAGCAGAATTTGTATGAATTATACACTATAATCAAGTGGGAATTATTCTAGAAATGTATGGTCAGTTCAACATTTGAAATTCAAAAAATGCAATACACCATATTAATAGAACAAAGGGAAAAATTATATGATCAACACAATAAATGCAAAAAAGCATATAACAAAATCCAATAACTTTTAATGACAAGAAAAAATAAAGTACACTCATACTAGGAATAGAAATTTCCTCAACCTGAAGGAGCATTAAACACACACACACACACACACACACACACAAACACACACACACACACACACACATACACACACACAAGATCATACTTAATGGTGAGATGGTGAAAGCTTTCCTCCTAGCTAGGAAAAAGAAAAGGATCTTTGCTCATGCCTCTTCTATTCAACATGAAGTTCTAGCCAGGGCAACTAGGTAAGGGGAAAAAAATGGTATCTACACTAGAAAGGAAAGAAGTTTAAAAAATAAAAACTATCTCTATTTGCAGATAACATAATTTTATTGATATAAAACCTTTAGGAGTCTGAAAAAATATTAGAGCTAATGAGTTGAGCAAAGTTGTAGAATATAAGATCAAAATATTCAAAAAGAAGTTGTATTTTACAACAGTAGCAATGAAAAAAACGAAAGATAGAATTTTTTTAAAAATCCATTTACAATAGCATCAAAAGGAATAAAATATATAGGAATAAATTTAACCAAGAAGTGCAGGACTTGTACATTGCAAACTACAAGACATTGTTTAATGAAATTAAAGAAAACCTACATAAATGGAAAGACATCTCATGTTCATGGAGTAGGAAGCTAATATTATTAAAACAGTAATAATCTCCAAATTGACCAATCTATAGATTCAATGCAATTCTTTCAAAACTCCAACAGCTTATTTCTTTCTTTACTTTTTTTCTTCATTTTCTTTCCTTCCTTCCTTTCTTTTTGCAGAAATGGACAAGTTGATTTTAAAATTCATATGTAAATAAAAAGGATCCTGTTTAGCCAAAGCAGTCTTAGAAAAAATAAAGTTGGAGGACTCACATTTTCTGATTTTAAAACTTACTACAAAGCTACAGTATTCAAAACACTGTGGTAGTGATATAAGGGGAGACATATAGATCAATAGAAAAGAACCAAGAGTCTGAAATACACCCATACATTTATGGCCAATTGATTTTTGACAGGGAGCTGAGATCATTCAAATGGGAAAGAATAGTTTCTTCAACAAACGGTGTTGGGAAAACTAGATGTACAAAAGAATGAATTCGGACCTTTACTTCATACCATATACAAAGTTAACACAAATTAATTAAAGACTTACATGAAAGAGCTAAAATATATACTGCTAGAAGCAAAAGTATAATCGTTGTTACCTTGGATTCTACATTATTTTTTTAAACAAGACTCTAAAATTTCAAGTAACAACAAAAAAATAAATTGTACAATTAAAACTTTTTTGTGCATCAAAGGACATTATTAAGAAAGTAAAAGATAACATGCAAAATGGGAGAAATATTTGCAAATATATATATTTGATAAGAATCTAGTGTCCAAAAATACATATAAAAACACCCTTTTAAACTCAACAATAAAAAGAAAATGAAAAGACAAATGATTCATTTTAAAAATGGGTAAAAGATCTGAATATACATCTCTGCAAAGATGTTCTGCAAATGGCCGCTAAAAACATGAAAAGATGCTGAATATCATTAGCCACAGAAAGTGAAATCGAAATCAAATGAGATACTACTTCACACCAACTAGGATAGGTATAATACAAAAGACATATACTAAGAATGTGCAAGAATGTGCAGAAACTAGAACCCTCATATACTACTGGTAGGAATGTAAAATGGTGCAACCACCTTATAAAACAGACTAACAGTCCCTCAAATGATAAAACATGCTATCAAATGACCCAAAAAATTCCACTTCAAGGTATATACTCAAGAATACTGAAAACATATGTTTACACAAAAACTTGTACATAAATGTTTACAAAGCACTATTCATCACAATCAAAAAGTGAAAGCAACCCAAATGTCTACCAACTGATAAACAAAATATACTATATTCATAAATGAAAAATTATTCAACCATAACAAGGGCTGCAGTATTGATCTATACTACCACATGGATAAAACATTATGCTAAATAAAGGAAGCCCAGACAGAATTATATGATTCCATTTATATAAAATGTTGAGAATAAGCATATCAATAGAAAAAGAAAGTAGATTACAGGTTGCCAGGAGTGAGAGAGGGGGAAATTTAAAGAGACCTGCTAACAGGTTTCTTTATAGACTGATAGAAATATTCTAGAATTAGTGATGATGGTTCCACAACATTGTTTATAGACCCAAAACTACCGAATACACTCAAAAATGGTCAAAATGGTGGCATTCACATTATGTAAATTTTATCTCAATAAAAGTACAAATAAATCCTCCTCCACCCCCAAAAAACCAACCAATCAGAGCAAGATAAATGCTGAACAAATTTCAGTTTTTTCTTCTTCACCTTCTCGTTTAAAAGATATTGCAATAGGCCTCATAGTTTGGAAATAGTCGGAGCATAAAACCATAGCACCATTATTCTATGGTGAACACATACCCAAAGTTTCCAGGGATTTCTAGTACTTCCAAATTCTTCCCCTAGTCCAAAGGAAAGGTAAAGAATACCTGAGTCCCTGGGATATCCCACCACATCCACAAGTCACATGATTTCTAGTTTCTAGAGAAATAAGGTGCTGTCCAATTTTGGGGCACAAACCAGTGGGCTGCTAAGAACCAGTGAGTATACTACCAGGCAGTCACACCACAGTCTAGTCAGTCAGTCTATCACATGTGTTGTTACAAGAAACTTTCAGCAATCACCAAAAAAATAAAAAGACTCTTTCTTATCATCTCCCACAACATGGTCAATTTTACTTTTGCTGCTGGCACCATCTCTCAGAAACTAATATCACTAATGAAATGGTGTTACTTTGCTCCTCCTGTTCACCCACTGACTCAGAGCTCACTGCTCACTGCTCAGAGCATTAACCAATGTTTTCTTAGACTCAGACAAGACTCCATGCCTTATGAGTGGAATTCACCAGTATCCCGAGCTGTGATGGGATAAATTTTCAGAGAGGTTTCTCTTATACTCACCCTGAGGGATTTATCACTTCTCTCTGAGTTCTCAGAGGAGCAAAGCTGGAACTTCAGGCACTCTGGGGGACTTTTCAATCAGTGAGTTCCACCTGAGAAGATTCAGTCCCTTGTATGTTTTCTACTACCAACCTTTCTTTTGGAGGTTTTCACATTGCCTGTTTTTCTCTGAACAAGTTATATTACCTTAACCTTCCTTTCCCTGGAAAGCCTCAGTCCTATTCAACCTCCAACTAAAATCCAGCAAACTGTTCTTCATTTTCCAAGTCACAGTCATCCTTGATGAAGACTTTAACGCTCCCGAGTAGTTTTGGATACTCCTTTCTCAATTCTTACCTTCTTTTAACCTCCCATCCCCACCATTAAAGCATGTGTCAGGTTAGAACTGTTGATTCTCAGTATACAGGGGGATATAGTACATATCAATACATTATAAATTCTTCAAGGACAGAGGTTGTGCTTTACTCATCTTTGTAATGCCACACCTAATAAATAGTAAGCAATCAATAAATCACGTCTTAAATATATGGGATTTTAAAAAAGGTCTATCAGGAGTCCTATTGAGACCTTCTAACAGACCAGGCACTGTGCCAACAGCTTTGTATGCATTCTTTCTCTGAATCTCTCTAAAAACACTGAGAGCAGGTACAGATAATATCCCCTTTTTCGAATGGATAAAATGATGCTTAGATAATGCTAAGTATAATACATAATGCTACGTATTTCAGGATTTGAACTCAAATTCTGATATCCAGTTCATGCTCCTATCTACTTTATACTTCAAAGGGAAAGGATAACAAATAAACTGATATAAAAAGATTTTTTTCAATAGAGCATATTTAAGCATTTAAACTGGGAATTATCTATGGTATCTTAATAGAGGCTTCTTTGTGAGGCTTTCTAAAATAAACAACCATATGAATGCTTGCAAACAATGGTTTCTCTGATCTTGCTGCTTTTGTACTTCATATCTTAGTATGTGCAGTTGTTAGTCTACTAAGTCCTTACCATCTTATTCACCTGCAGAATTCCAATTCACACTTTAAAACTTTGTGAGGGGCATCACTTTGGATTTGAGGTATTTCTACCAAAAATATACTGTCATAAGGGGTTTCTATAAATCAAGATTAGTTTATTAATGCAAATTTCTAGACATTTATTTATCTATTTTTCCTATTCACTCTGAATTTTTTCAAATGCAGAGTCCATTTCTCACTTGTCTTCGTACCTATAGTGCTTATGTAACACAAAGCCATACATACACTGAGGCATTTAACTAAAATCTCAGTTAACCACTTTTCTATGTCCCCATTTGGCCCTTGGGTAGATTTGAGGTATTACTTGCCCCTAACACTGGCCAAGTGAGATGTGAAAAATATCCAGATTTGCCATTACCCATGTTCCTTCCTTTTTAAAACTTCCCATTTATCCACACAAAATGTATCCATTCCTTTTGGTTGCAGAGCCCTTATTACAATCCAGGTCTGTCTCTTTGCAAAGGTCATGGTCTTGAAGACTACAATATACCTAAGATTATATGAATCTATTATGAATCTATTATGGTTTAGGCTAGATTTCAAAGTACAAATAAATACAAAGCAAGCACTAGATACTCTTGTGGGTAGGTAGACACTAAAGTTCAAGAGAGAACTTTGATGATAAAAGAGAGAAATGTGTGTGCCATTAACTAAGAAAAAGTAAATTAATTTTGCTTTCGGTGGGGTTAAGAAGATTTGATAGTAAGTAACATCTAAATTGGGCTTTATACCAGACAAGACCCAGCAAAAAAAGGAGAACTACAGGCCAATATCCTTGATGAATACAAATGCAAAAATCCTCAACAAGATACTTGCAAATCGAATTCAACAACACATAAAAAGAATTATCCACCAACATCAAGTGGGATTCATTCCTGGGTTACAGGGCTGGTTCAATATTCGCAAATCAATCAATGTGATATATCACATCAACAAAAGAAAAGATAAAAATCAAATGATCTTGTCAATAGATGCAGAAAAAGCATCTGACAAAATACAACATTCTTCTTAATAAAGACCCTAGAGAAAGTTGGGATAGAAGGAACTTATTTAAACATCATAAAAAGCCATCTATGAGAAGCCCTCAGGTAACATCATCATCAAAGGGGAAAAACTGAGAGCTTTTCCCCTGAGATCAGGAACACGACAGGGATGTCCACTCTCACCACTGTTGTTTAACATAGTGCTGGAAGTCCTAGCATCAGCCATCAGACAACAAAAGGAAATAAAAGGCATCAGAATTGGCAAAGAAGAAGTCAAACTTTCACTCTTCGCAGATGACATGATACTCTACGTAGAAAACCCGACAGACTCCACCAGAAGCCTACTAGAACTGATCCAAGAATTCAGCAAAGTTGCAGGGTACAAAATCAATGTACAGAAATCAGTTGCATTTTTATACACCAACAATGAAGCAACAGAAAGAGAAATCAAGAAACTGATCCCCTTCACAATTGCACAAAAAACCATAAAATACCTCGGAATA